>NC_143579.1:109386932-110011874 GCF_048544385.1 Mastigoproctus giganteus
TAAGAATTGAAATTGTACTTCATAAATTTTATGCTAATATCCCAAAAAAATGGAGATGTGAATACCAGTCTTCACTTTGCTTGCAGTTAATGATATCACCAGTGCAGAACACACATCTTCATGCCATAATTAGCCATTAAACAGCACTGTACTATATTACATTTAAAAAAATTTAATAAATAAAAAATTTGTTCATAACTTCATTGATGAATTTTTGCCATTTAGTTATACTCATTATAAATTTCTTTGATATAACAAAAAATATGTTGCTATTACAGAAATGGAGCATCTGTTGTTCAATAAAGCTTAAAAGTTATAGGACTGTACTAAATGGGAATAATTCTGAGAGAATTTTTTTTGAATGGTGCTCAAAATACAGCATATAAAGAAAAAAGCATATAAAGAGAAATTTCCAGTTTCCAACAAATTCAATTACTTCATGAAAGGAGAGCTAGCAACAATCAAACTAAAAATATTTTTATTAATGTGACAGGGCTTTCAGAGAAACTGTCTCAATTCCCTAATATATCATGACTCTGCTGATGATACATCAATTTTCTCAAAGCGTACACAAAAATGGAGAGAGGAGAAACCATTCTAAGTGATTTATCTATTCACTGCATTTAAAGCACTTTAGTTCTCTTATATGCTTACACTATCAATAAGAAGCAAAAACAGCAATGTGTTTTACACAAATGGTCTCCTCCACCCATTTCACTCTAAACCCTTACATACAAAATATATACATGGCAATCATAAAATCACTTCCTATGAAGAAATAACCTGAAATAAATAGCTGAGATTAACCATGAAGTATGAGTTTAATAGCAAAATTCGATGATACAGGTGATAAATAATAATACTGCACTTGGAGGGCAAGCGGCATTTCATACGCAGCATTGTGCAAACCAAGTTTGCCAGGGGCTCACATCTGGTGAGTATGGGCTTGGCACACCCAGGGTCCTGAGCTGGATATCATCATTCTTCTCTTTCTTGGTCATTCAATTCCCTTCTACTTCTGAGTCCTGCTCATTCATTCATTCATTTGTCTCTCTCTCTCTCTCTCTCTCTCTCTCTCTCTCTCTCTCTCTCTCTCTCTCTCTCTCTCTCTCTCTCTCTCTCTCTCTCAGGGTAATTCAGAAATTTTTTTTTTGGCTGGTGCAGCTTAAGCCTCAGGCTTCCTTGCACCATATGGCTAATAATAATAACAATGCATCTGTCTCCAGAGTGGAAGCACTCAGCCACAAGTTGCCTGGGCACTAAACTGGGTAGTGGAAAATACTTTAAATAAAACAGAAGTATAGTTATCCATTCAGGTAGTATGTTTTAGAGTAGTGCAATACCAAGGATACTAACAGCAGACTGCTTCCACAATGTTGACATAAACATAGTTTATGTCAAGTCATAGCTGCAAACACAGGAGCAGCCAGATTTTCTGTGCCACAGCTCACAATGGGTTGTGCATTTATTTTGGCAACATAGGGGCTTAAACCTACAACTTTTTTTTTTTTTTTTTTTTTTTTTATGAGAACCCCAAACACGAGAGGTATTATAACCTATAGTACTTAGTACCGTGCTTGGGTTGGAGGTTGAGAAGACGAAAGAAGATATTTACAGAAGATTCGAGTAATTACAGACCAGTTAGTTTAACTTCTGTTCCGGGTAAAATAATGGAGTCACTGGTTAAAGATGCATTGCAGGATCATCTAGACAAGACTGCAGCAATAATTCAAACACAGCATGGGTTTGTTAAGGGAAAGTCTTGTCTGACAAATTTGATTGGTTATTATGATGTGGTCACAAAGGAACTGGATGCGAAAAATAATTTTGATATCATATACTTGGATTTCAGGAAAGCTTTTGACACTGTTGCGCATGGAAGACTACTGTACAAATTGGAGCAGAATGGTATTAAGGGTAAGTTGCTACAATGGATAAAAGGATGGTTAAGTGGGAGAAGACAGAGGGTGGTAATCAATGGGTGCTGCTCTTCATGGACTAATGTTATTAGTGGAGTCCCACAGGGTTCGGTGTTGGGTCCACTGTTGTTTTGTGTATTTATCAATGATATTGATGAAGGTATATCAGGCTTAATGTCGAAGTTTGCAGATGACACAAAGGTTGGCAGGGTTGTTAATGACAGTAATGGCAGTGTGCTACTGCAACAGGATCTAGATAATTTGGGCAGATGGGCTAAGAAGTGGCAACTGAAGTTCAACCTTGACAAATGCAAAGTACTGCATATGGGTAGAAGTAACCCCAGAGAAACGTACCAACTGTGTGGTACTACACTTAAGGTGGTAGAAAATGAAAAAGACCTGGGAGTAATTGTGCAGTCAGATATGAAGTTTTCTGAGCAATGCAGACAGGCTGCTAGGGCAGGTCATGGGGTTTTGTCAATGATATATAGGAATTTTGCTAGCAGGGAGAAGGAGGTGATTGTCCCTCTGTATAAGGCAATGGTCAGGCCACGCCTTGAGTACTGCGTACAGGTCTGGAGGCCTCATTTTAGGAAGGATGTAGATTTGCTTGAGCGTGTACAGAGAAGAGCAACACGATTGGTGAGGGGAATGAAGGGATTCTCTTACCAAGAGAGGCTTAAGTTCTGCAAATTGCAGTGGCTGGAGACTAGGCACCTGCGCGGTGATCTGATTGAGGTCTATAAGGCCTTGAATGGGTTGAGCACGCTGAATTCTGATGGGATCCTTCCACTTGTTCAGATTACGAACCTACGGGGACATAAGTTCAAATTAAGAAAGGACAGATGTAGAATAGATGTGCGGAAATTTGCCTTTAGCCAGCGGGTGGTTAATTGCTGGAACAAACTTCCATCTGTCGTTGTGGAAGTTGATAGGTTAAATAAATTTAAGGAGGAACTGGACAGGCATTTGGAGGGAATGGCGTGATGATTTTTTTTTTTTTTTTTTTTTTTGGCTGATGCTGCATAAGCTCCTACACTTGCTTTCTTGCATCATGTGCCACTACTACTACTACTACTACTACTACTATTTGTTGATATTGGACTTGAACTTCTGTAGATTATAATTTTCCGGAAATACGTATGAAGGAAGGTTGTTCCAGAAAATGGCAGTTGAATGAATAAATGAGGAAGATGAAAAGTTGGTTCTGTGGGTTTGAAGTTGGACAGTAAATGGATGTTGGCTGGTTGCGGCACGTGTTCGGACTGTTTTGAAAGAGAGAGCGGGAATTATAGAAGCCAATTCAGAAGAACAGTGCACATGGAAGTATCTGTAGAAGTGGCATGCAGCAGAAACAGTGCGTCTATGAGAAAGCGAGTGGAGAGACTCTGTTAGAGATGAATCATTAATTAACCTAACTGCCCTCTTCTGAATGGAATCAAGAAGCCTGAGAGAGGTTTTGGGGGCACCACCCCAGATATGGGAACAATATTCCATGGCAGGGCGGATTTGCGATTTATACAGAGTGAGCAGCTGTTTGGGAGAAAAGTAACGCCGAGAGCGAAAGAGAAAACCAAGTTTTTTAGATGCAGAGGAAGCAATATTTGTAATGTGCTTGTGCCAAGAGAGATTAGAAGTCAGGGTAATCCCCAAAAGAGATATATCATTTTGCCTAGAAATTGGAGTGTCACTAAAGATAAGCATAGGAGCAGAAGAATCCTTTTTGCGAGATATAAGACAAGATTGAGTTTTAGAAGGGTTGAAATCAACTAAGTTGTCTTTGCCCCACTGGAGAATTACCTGAAGATTGGCATTTAAGGAATTGGCAGCAGATTTTCGAGAACTTGAAGCTGATTGAGCTGGACAAGGTTTCTCAAAATGGAAAGTTGAATGCAATGTGCTATCATCGGCAAAACTATGGATAGGATTGCCAGTCAATGGAAGAAGGTCACTGATATACAAGAGGAAAAGAGTGGGGGAAAGAACTGAACCTTGGGGGACACCGGCATTAGTGGAGAAGTTAGAAGACAGAGAGCCATCTACCATCACCCTCAGTGTGCGATCAGAGAGAAAACTGGATAACCAATTACTAACAGTTGGCAAACCATAAGATGGAAGCTTGTTTAGAAGACCTTTATGCCAAACACGATCAAAAGCCTTTGAGATGTCAAGAGCAACTACTTGTGTTTCACCGAACCTTTCCATTGAATTAGTCCATAAATGGGTAACATAAGCCAGAATATCACCAGTGGATCGACACTGACGGAATCCATACTGGCGATCGTTGATCAGACGGATGGTTTCTAGGTAGTTTAAGAGTTGGCGGTTAATTGATTTCTCCATTACTTTAGAAAGAGTAGAAGTAATTGCAATGGGATGATAATTGGATGGAAGGATTTGTCACCCTTTTTAGGAACTGGCTGGATATGAGCAAATTTCCAAGCAGAAGGAAAAACACCTTTGGAATAAGAAAGTGAAAAAAGGCGGCAAAGAATAGGAGTAAGTTCAGGAGCACAGGTTTTGAGAACAAGTGGAGAAATACCATCAGGACCTGGAGCTTTCTTAGCATCAAGATTCATCAAAATCCTTCTGATATCCTTTTGACGGAAGACCACAGGAGGTATTGAATGGAGCGTGTTAGGAATGGTGGGAGGTGTTTTACCAAGATCATTAATGAGCTCGAAGAAAAATGGGATGCTAGCAGGTCAGCTTTATCCTTGGCTGAAGTGACAACAGAACCATCTGGTTTGGACAGAGGTGGGAGCAGAGATGGGCAAAAGTTGCGGCCAATAGCTTTGGCAAGAGACCAGAATGCTCGGCTACCATTAGGGCAAGAAGCAAGTTTTCTACTCTTAGCCTGTTCAAACTCTAGTTTGGACTGATTAATAACTGCTTTACAATTGTTGCGAGCTTTGGTGTAGGCAGAAAATGAAACTGAAGAATTAGAAACAAGCCAATTACGATATGCAACGTTCTTCTCTTGGACAGCCTTAGCACACTTATTGGAAAACCAAGGTTTAGATAAAGGACGAGATTTTAAAGTGGAGTGTGGGATAAAGGATTCCATTCCTGCAAGAATAATTTCACTGACACGATCTGAGCAAACGTTGACATCAGAAGTTTTGAAACAGTAATCAGACCAAGGAAAAGAAGAAAAGAAGTCTCGCAGGTCATCCCATTTTGCATTCTTGTAATGCCAAACAATACGAGGTTTGGAATAGCCATGAGATAAAGGTTCCATTGGAGAAGAGACAATCACCAAGTTGTGATCTGAAGTGCCTAAAGAACCTCTCACTTCAACCTTGTACTTAGAAGGGTTGTTTGTGAGAAAAAGATCAAGCGTATTGGCTGTATGATTAGGATTGTCCGGTATTCTTGTAGGTAAATGAACAATCTGTGCTAGGTCATTAGTAATTGCAAAAGCCTCAGCATCTCGACCTGCTGGGTCGGTGTGACTAGAAAACGGAAGCCAGCTGGAGTTGTGAACGTTAAAATCACCAAGGAAAATTACCTCACTGTTAGGAAAGTTGGACTGGAGAAAGTCAAGTTGCAAAGAGAGGAAGTCAAAGAGCTCCAAGTGATTAGTGGAGTTGGGAGAACGGTAGAGACAACAGATGAATTTTACACAATGAGGTAGAGAAATTTTAAGCCAGAGAAGATCAAAGAGAGGAGATTCCAAATTGCCAAGTCTTTGACAGGGAATATCAGAACGGACATATGCATAAGTACCACCTTTGAGGCGAAAGGAATCATACAGCAAATAATTTGGACATCTGAGATGAGCAGTAGTTGAATCAACTGATAACTGAGATTCAGTCAGAAAAAGTACATGGGGTTTGGAAGACTGCAAGTGGAAATGGACATCGTTGAGATTAGAATTGAGACCACGTATATTTGTGAAATGAATTAGGAAGTCCTTGGGAGGTTTAGATCTTTTCGCAGATAAGCTTGCTCTATTATTTTGACAATTCATGGTGTATTCAATAGTAAGAAAAAGTGGGTGGGACATGCTGTATGAAGTAATGAAATTTTTGGATATGGCGTACATGTGGTAAGAATATACCCAGATCCTTGACATAACGTGGCCTCGACAATGCTCCCCGCATACACACTACTCGGACTCCCTCCAGTCACTATCTGGCAGAGTAGAGGTAGCAAGATTATACACTAGCTGATCCGGAAGCTTCCTAGAGAGTTACCAATAGGTTCAGTCCGGTGTACTAACTAGCGGCCGGCCTGTGAACACCGTTTTAGAGCTGTACCCTCGAAATGTAAGGAATATTGGATCTCGCCACGACATTCATCATAACCTCAAAAATCATCAATCGTACTGCATGATGGAAGAGATAGGGAAGGGTTGGCCGGAACTTAGCTCTAGAGACTAAACATGGGTTCCACCACGTCAAGCCTCCAATAAGCAAAGTGGTGGTATTTCACCGGTTGATGAGAGTCATCTACCACCTAGTACTGCCTGGTAACATAGAGGGGCGGCATTCCTCCATGTGGTGTGGGCGCCACACCTCGACCCCTGCTTACGTTGGTTCACACCTGGGTGGTCACCCACCATGTACTTGTGCATGAAGGTTATACCCAGGATTACTAACAGTCCCACCATCGTGAAGGTGCAAGCAGAGGATTTGGCTGTCATAGACAGTCCGGACTTCGCCGAAATTGGGTCCACTTTGACTTGAGTGTCACCTGAATATCAGTTCCATCAGCATTTTAGACTCCCAGGTAGCAAGAACAGCTTGTCTGGCATATCTGAGAGAATGTCTGTGACCAACCTCAAGGACCTAATCACTTGTGACTGCACACTAATCATTGAACCATGGCCAACCATGATATACCGTATTTCCCCATGCATAAGATGCACCTTAATTTTGGGGCCTGAAATTTGAAAAAAAAAAAAAATGTATTACAAAGTTATTGAACTTAAGTTTTATTCATCACAAAATTCATACAACTCATCACTGTCTTCATATATTTCCTCGTCCTCAGTTCCATCTATGGCATTTGAAATGCCACACTTCTTAAATGACTTGACAACGATCTCAATCTTGATATTATCCCAGGATCTTTTCACCCAGGTACAAACTTCTCCTATAGTTGGTTTCTTCACTCTTCTTGCTGGTGTCAAATTGTCCCCAGAAGACTTCATCCATTGGTTCCATTTGTCTCTCATGGCAGCTTTGAAAGGTTTGTTAATGCTGACATCAAGTGGCTGGAGCTGGAATGTCAAGCCTCCAGGTATGACGGCAAGTTTTGTTTCTTGCTCTGCAGCCATCTTCTTTGTATTTTTTGTTGTGTGCCCTGAACTGATCAAGCACCAATAGGTTTGCGTAAGAGCCCACCTGGTCTCCTGCTCCAAACTTTCTCAAACCAGATCTTCATCCCATCCTAATCCATCCAACCCTTGTCACGAACGTGGACAATCACTCCTCTAGGAATGTCTTCTTTTGGCATTGTTTTGCGTTTGAAAATCAGCATAGGAGGCAGCTTGGTTCCGTAGGCACAACAAGCTAGAACAACTGTATAATGGCTCTTTTCATGTCCACTTGTCTTGACAGTTAGTTTTCACCCCCTTCTTATCAACAGTTCTGTTACTTGGGACATCAAATTGAAGGGGGACCTTTTCCATATTTGCAATCTGTCCCAACTCAAACTGATGTGTCTTCCGACATTGAATGACAAAACAATGAAATTCAAGGACCTTCTGCTCATAGCTTTCAGGCATCTTTTGGGCAAGTCTGGTGCGTGTACGCATTCTTAGTCCATTCCGTTTCATGAACCTGAAGCACCAATTGTGTCCTCCTTTGAAATAAGTACCTTCTTTTTCATCAGCAATTCTTCTTGCCTCATGCTGAACCATCTTTGTGGACACAAGAATTCCAATTGCCCTTTGCTCCTCAATCCATATCTTCAATTCCCTCTCTAAATCAGGCCATTTTGCTGACTTGCCTCTAATGGCCTTCTTCTGCCATGGAGTTTTCAGTAGGGTTTCTTCTTCCCGTAGCCAGTCTCTGATTGTTTTCTCAGTTGGAGGAGGACCAAACTTACGTTCAGCAGCACGATTTCCATTCGCTTTTGCAAACTGGATCACTTTTAACTTGAATTCAGCACTGTATGAAAATCTTTTCTGAGCCATTTCTGGGCAGAACGTGGCAAAATGTAACCTAATATACCGGTAACAAGTGCGAAACAATGAGCGCAAAGACAACAAGTGCAAAAAAGCGGGAAATGCAAAAAAAAAAAAATCTACAACCACTGTATAAGATGCACCCAGTTTTTAAGACCCCAAATTTTTCGAAAAAAAGGTGCGTCTTATACGTGGGGAAATATGGTATAATGTTCGAAAGAATGAGTTGTCTGAATATCAAATGACCAAGATCTGGCAATGTTATTTCAGAAAGTTTAACCTTTTCTTGTAATCCCTTGATCTGTTCAACTGGTTGGCACTTTAGAAGCAGTCAGGAATATATCATTACATTATTACAGCAATTTCAATAACCATATTATAATCCGAGTGAATTTATATATTTTGCAGAATCAATATCACAGTTTCCTTACAACATTACTGATATTTAAAAAAAAATGAATAACTGAATACAGTTAAGTAGTTCAGAAAGTAGACATATCTATGTGGAGTATCTACATTTATGTACATTGAGTATCTATGTTGAGTAAAGTATCTACATTGGCCAAATTAAGGGATGCCAAAGGGAAAAGTTTTTAATTAAAAATATTTTAACTGTAATATCTTATTTAGTTATTTTTTTAATAAAAAAAAATTGTAAAAATTTCATTCAGATTCAGACTGCAAACTATTTAACCTTCCATCACTCATATACCCTTGAAAAAGGAGGAAGAACCTGTACGCCCTCTCTCACCTAATGTAAACAGATGTCTTCAATTAAACAAAAAAAAAAAATTGGCGTGGCATTGGTGTGACACCCCTTTGTTATAATTATAAAACATTAATTAAAAATAGTGATATTAATTATGACAAACACACTCAAAATTAAATATGCTAAACTCACATAAAGTATATCAAACAAAAATAAATGAGAGAAACTAATAATAAAGAAAGATTTTATCATCATATTTTTTAGAATATACAGTTACACTCACTGATGATCTTACACCATGTGATCATCTGCATTTTTGTCAGCTTTTCACATTTGGCCCTAGATGATAAAACCAAAGCTCTACAGAAATATTAGCCACCTGTTATTGGTGTCTCACAGATGCCACCTGCAAATGGGAATTGGCAAGAAAGACTTTCTCACCTGGCTCATCTCCCAAATTGAAATACAAAGACACCACCACAAATGTCTGTATTTCTCTCAGCTGTTCCCATTTAGCCAGTGAAACCAAAGCTCTAGAGCAGGGGTTCTTAACCTGGTGCTCACAAGTACCATTGTGCTCTTTAAAAAATAAATTTTGCTTGCAACTGATCCTAAAATCAGTGCTTGCAAGCACCTTCGCTTAACTAAAAAAATTGATATATAAATCTTTGTATTAAAAAGGTGCTTTCTATTTCTCAACTTTCTGCGATATTCTACAAAAATTCATTACAATCCTCAAGAGAAAATCCTTTCTTTTGTTAGTGATTGGAGGAAAATTATATATTTCACAACATTTTAAACTCAAAAACGGTCAAGGTTTGACACTTTGGAGATATTCTTCAAATTTCTTATTAATTATTGTTGATTTGACATTTATTCAGTAAGAAAAATTTTTACAAAATACTTTATTGAAAGTATGATCATTGTTGCCGTAGTGTCACTACAGGCAGAGGATACTGCCTCATGGATTCTCAGTTTCTGGTTTTAACAGGTTTCTGCATTACAGTCCTCTTTGGTATTAGATATTATTATTAGTCCTCTATTATTTGGTAACAGATAATAGTAGTGAAACTGGTGTAATTTGCTTATTATGTCAGGCATATTTGGCTGGCTATCAGAAGTTGAATTGTGAAAGACATTACCAAACATGCCATAGTCATTTTCATGAAGCTTTTCCCAAATTTAGTGATATTAGAAAAGTTAAACTTCAAGAAGAAGAAAAAAAAAACTTGAAAGACAGAAAATTATTTTAAATTTAGGTCAAGCAAATAGTAAAATGTTGGCGAATGAAGTTCCATTTATTTTATCAAATATAATTGCAAAGAATTCATTGCCTTACACTAGCAGTGAAATAATAAAAAATTATGTAGTGTCATCATTAGAAGTGCTTGCTAGCATCTAACCAGAAAAACAGAAAGCTACCTTAATTAGCTCTGCCAAAAATATTCCTTTGAGTAATGAAACAGTTTCAAATCAAGTTTATAAAATGGCAGATGTAATATTCAGTGAATTATTCGGGAAAATCTAAAGTTGTGTATTTTTTTCACTGGCACTTGGTGATTGAATGACGTTTCGGACATATCACAATTCTGTGCTTTGTTCATTTGATTCAACATGATGGCAGCTGTGAAGAAGATTTTTTGGCTATTTTTCCGCTTACTGGTCATACAACTGGAAAAGATGTATGTAACACACGAAATTGCTCACAGTGCATAAAATTGATCTGAGTAAACTTGTAATAATTGTTACCGATGGTGCACCTTCCATAATAGGTAAAAACAAAGGCCTTATTGCTTATCTTAATAGAGATGAAAGGATACCTAATTTTGTGCATTATCACTGTTTGATTCATTTGAGACCTTATGTTCACGAATGAAAGATCAAAAAGAAATTATAGGATGTCTTGAAGTCATTTTTAAAGTCATCAACCATTTTATTGCAAAATCCCTAAATATGCAACTTCTAAAAATATTTTTGGAAGATCTTAGAACACCACATTCTCATCTTATTACCCATACAGAGGTTCGTTACTTCGGTCAAGAAATTGGGAGGTGTTTCAAGAAGTGAACGCTTTTCCAATAGAAAGCAATAAGTTAAGCAGTTTAACTTCTGTTCTGGGAGAAAATAATGGAGTCACTGGTTAAAGATGCATTGCAGGATCATATAGACAAGACTGCAGTAATAATTCAGACATATCATGAGTTTGTTAAGGGAAAGTCTTGTCTGACCAATTTGATTGGATAGTATGATGTGGTTACAAAGGAACTGGATGCAAAAAATTATTTTTATATCATATACTTGGATTTCAGGAAAGATTTTGACACTGTTCAGCATGGAAGACTATTGTACAAATTGGAACGGTATGGTATTAAGGGTAAGTTGCTACAATGGATAAAAGGATGGTTGAGTGGCAGAAGACAGTGGTGATCAATGGACGCTGTTCTTCATGGACTAATGTTATTAGTGGAGTGGAATCACCCAGGGTTCAGTGTTGGGCCCACTGTTGTTTTGTATTTATCAATGATACTGATGACAGTATATCAGGCTTAAAGTTTGCAAACTTGTTTGCAGATGATACAGAGGTTGGCAGGGTTGTTAATGGCAAAATGGAAGTGTGCTACTGCAACAGGATCTAGAAAATTTGGGCAGATGGACTAAGAAGTGGCAACTGAAGTTAAACATTGACAAATGCAAAGTACTGCACACGGGTAGAAGTAACCCCAGAGAAAGAGAAATGTACCAGCAGTGTGGTACTACACTTAGGGTGGTAGAAAATGAAAAAGACCCGAGAGTAATTGTGCAGTCAAATATGAAGTTTTCCAAGCAATGCAAACAGGCTGCCAGAGTAGGCCATGGGGTATTGTCAATGATATACAGGAATTTTGCTAGTAGGGAAAAGGTGATTATCTTAAAATGAGGCTCCAGACCTGTGTACAGGTCTGGAGCCTCATTTTAAGAAGGATGTAGAGTTGCTTGAGCGAGTACAGAGAAGGGCAACAAGATTGGTGAGGGGAACGAAGGGGGTCCTCCTATTGAGAAAGGCTTAAGTTCAGAAAATTCAGTGGCTGGAGACTAGGCACCTGCAAGGTGATCTGACTGAGGTGTATAAGGCCTTGAATGGGTTGAGCAAGCTGAATTCTGATGGAATTCTTCCATTTTCTCAGATTACAAACCTGAGGGGGCATAAATTCAAATTGAGGAAAGACAGATGTAGAATAGATGTGCAGAAATTTGCCTTTAGTCAGCGGGTGGTTAATTACTGGAACAAACTTCCATCTGTTGTTGTGGAAGTTGATAGCTTAAATTCAAGGAGGAACTGGACAAACTTTTAGAGGGAAATTGTGTGTGAAATTGGGTTTTTTTGGCTGATGCTACATAAGCTCATATGCTTGCTTTCCTGCATCACATGCCTCCATTACTGTTACTATAAAGAAACCTTTTAATGAAATTTTTACTGAAGATTTCAAGATTACACTTTTATTCATGGTTGATATCTTCGGCCATTTAAATGAGTTAAATTTGAGGCTACAGGGAAAAGGTAAATTTGTGGTAGTTTTATGCAAGGAGATTATTGCATTTGAGAAAAAACTTCAAGTGTTTCAGAATCAAGTTTTAAAAGGAAATTTGTTTCATTTTCCTACTCTTAAAAAATGTCTGGAGGAAACTGCTAAGGAGTTCCCATCGTTTGTAATGAATGTAATCAAAGACGTTAGTGACCAATTCCAAGAAAGATTTGAATACTTGAAACAGCACCTCCCAAAATTTGAATTAACAATAAATTACAGAAATTTTGACATCAGCAACTTGGAACAAATTTTCAATCAAAATGAAGTAGCAGCTGCCGAGTTAGAACTTGTTGATATGCAGTTGTCTTTAGCTCTGAAATGTCTTTTCCAACACAAAACTATTTTAAAATTCTGGGATTCTTCTGACTGCAAAAAATTTCCTTTATTACAAAGTACTTTCGATGTTTGGATCAACATATACATGTCAAAGTGCTTTTTCATTAATGAACATCAAAAAAAAAAAAAAAAGTACAAGATTGTTGACATCACATTTGGAAGACAATTTGCAATTATTTCTTCATAACAGAGAAATAATTTCAAAGGTTTGGCATCACCTCTTCAAAGTCAAGGTTCACACTGATAAGGTAATAAATATTAGCACTCAAAAAATTTTAATTGAGAAATATAATTCTTGTACGGGTAATATGTAAAAATTAATTTAAAAAATGCATTTTTAATCTTTAAGCAAAAAATTAATATATACGGTGCTTGCACGTATTGTAAGCTGCAAAATCTTGCTCGCTTAAAGCAAAAGGTTAAGAACTCCTGCTCTAGAGCAAGATTAGGCAAATGGTGTTGCCTAATCTTGCTGAACCGTGGTTTTCAACCAGGGGTATGTGTATTCCCAGGGGTAGCTCAAGCAGTACCAAAGGGTACCTCGGGCTTTGCATCCAAAATGGCAGATTTTCATGTGCTTAGTTTTTAGTAAAATATTTATCAGCTAACTGCAAATTTTATTGATTTTACTGTGTATTTATTTCTGATGCCCTAGAAAAATCATGTTTTGAGAAAACCAAACTGTCTGGCCTATCATAGTGCCAAATTGAAGTCATGTGATTTCTCCATAAATCACTTCATGTATATTTTTGTCTAGTTTAGCCTTTAGCAGTTTATGCTATCCTAAGTGTAACTTCTAGTCAACAAAAGGATGTTAGGTGCTGTTGTTTACAAAAATTTACTTTATAAATAATGTACTGCACTTGACAAACAGTAGCTGTATTCCCATCCAAAAGGTAGCTGTTTGTAATTAAGTGTTCAACTGAAATACTCTTTTATTGCATTTCCAGCTGAGGGGACAAACTGGGTGTTTACAGTAATTATTCACTGATAAGTCCTGTTGTTTACAAATATTACTAGGCAACTAAACACATCAAAACAAATATACAACCAAATTTTAGATATTTTCTCCTTTCAGAAATACAGATGAACAGTAGATACATGTCCCAGAAACACCTTGTGTTAATAGCTTGTATTGGAATGACATGGTGGTTTTTCTACTTAATTATTTTTAATTTTTATTTCACACCGCCCAATCAAGGATAAATTTTTAATTAGAGGAACAAATTCTACAGAGAAAACAAACAATCCTGAAAAAAGATGCGAAGAAGAGTCGAGAACACCTCAATATGACAGATCAAGTGGCGAGTGTAATCATGACAATTCAATAAGCTCAGCTACGAGCAAATCAGCTTCAGATAAAAAACAAAAAAAAAAAAAAATTATAAAAATGAATATTTGAAATATGGCTTCTAATATTATGGTAATGAGCAGAATCAAATCCCTCTGTGTTTAATGTGTGAACAAAAACTTGCCAATTACTGTATGAAAACCGCTTTATTGATGAGACATTTTGAAAGAAATCACTGAGTTGAAAGCCCACTGCTTATTTCAAAGAGATGTATTAAACAAATAAAACTTTGTTGGTAAAATCTATATTTGTGTGTCATAAAAAAGGATTATTATAAGCCTCACTGAAAGTGAGGCTATCGCATTGCTTGTCAAGGAGAGGCCCACACTATTCGTGAAAATTTGATAATGCCATGAGCTATTGACCTGTGCAAGACAATATTCAGACCCAACAAATTGGCAAAAACAAGAGAGGTGCCACTCTCTAATGACACTAAAAAGAAGAATTTTACTTCGTTCAGCTGATCTTTTCAATGAACTCATTCATAGACATAAGTTGCCACCTTATTTTACCTTGCAACTCTGAGAGCACTAACTGTGATGTTAGTATTTGTTCGATGCGTGTATAATGGTGAGCTATGTAAAGACATGCTTATCTGTGACAATTTGAAAACCAATACAACAGGACCTGACATTCTTGAAAAAATTAACAGCTTTTTTCATGCTTCTGAACTCAACTTGAAGTGTATTGACATTTATACTGACAGTGGTACCAAGACTATGCATGGTACCATTTCAGGTTATGAGAATCAAGGCAGTAGCACACCCTTCCTGTTCAAGCAGTCACTGGGAAAATTTAGCTGTGAAAAAAATTACTGCAAAACTGAAAGATATTTTTAAGACACTAATAGAAATCATTATTTAGGTGAATCTAGTGGTTAAAATACAAGACTTTTCTGGTAGATGATAACAAAACAGATAGGGACTATAACTGCTTACTTTTTTACACTGAAGCACACTGGCTGAGTGAGTGAAGGTAAAGTGCTGATGAAATTCTCTGAATTACACTCTGAAATTGTGATTTTTCTTACTGATCATAAATCTTTATCACCTTTATGATCAGTAAGAAAAATCACAATCTCAAGAAAAACAACTTGAGATACAGAGATTCATAGACTTTATATTCAGTGATTATAATTCACACAAGGTTGCACATCTTGCCAATATATTTGACAAACTAAATGCACTGAACCAAATCACTTTGGGGTAAAAACACGATACTTTTCATGGCAATGATAAAATCTCTGCATTCAGAGATGAAATTATTCTTTGGAGAAAGAGAGCTGAAGCAGGACAATGGGATACCTTTGATACTTCTATGTCTTGCTGAAAAAGGTATCTCTACAGAGTCAAATTTACAGAAAGCAATAACTGACCACCTCGCACAGCTGTCAATCTCTTTTAAAGAATATTTTCTTGTTAATACAGACATTGAAAATTAGAGGTGGATAGCCAACCTTTCTTGAAAATCCAAAACTCCTCTGTCCTATCCATAAAAGAACTGATTGTTAATCTCTTGTGACATGTCATGCCAAGAAAAAGTTTTTCAGTATTCCACTGTCTGTTCTGGGCTAGTTTGGTGGACTCTTTCCCTAATATATCAGACAAAGTAGTTCATAAACTTTTACCATTTGTGATGACTTACGTAAATGTTAGTTTGCCAAATATTGTGACACAAAATTGAAAAAGACAAACAGACTTGATGTTTCGGAAGACATTCGCTGTCAATTATCAGCTTTGACACCTAATTTCAGCAAAATCCCTGAAAATCTGTCACGGTGGGTCTCTTATTAGATTCACTAGGTAACAATTTTTTATTTTGGAGTTTTAATATTCACTGAGCAGAAATTCAATACTCAGAAATATTAACATCGCTCCATTAAAATAATGGAGTCTTTTTTTTTTTTTAATTTTAAGTGTAATCATTATTTTTTGGTTCCACTATAATACAGTAGACACATGCAAAAAACTGAAAAACTCCCCTTTCTTAGCGTTCCATGCCTTCGATAATCTTAGGGGGTACCTGAAGACCTTGCCAAACTTCGAAGGGTACTTTGGCCAAAAATGTTGAGAACCACTGGCCTAGAAGAAAGATAGCCACTTTGGTCCACCTGGTGTTTGCTGTTAAACACTAAAAACTCTTAATTCATATTATAACAAAAACAGAAAATACTCTATAATTAGCTACAGAACACTGGTGGATAAAGGATATGAGTGGATTTGATTTCAATTACAAATTACAAAAAAAAACCCATCAAAATATAACAGAAAAGTGGCATCTGTCAGTGACATACTAGCAGTGGAAGCCTAAGCAAAAATTTAGGAAATTTATCGTCTACTTATTCCTGGAATGTCTGGTTGATATGGTGCAGGATAATCTAACCATTTAGCATTAGAGAAAAGTACTCTATGTACACGGATGAGTGGGATGTATATAGCCTTCTTGTGGTGACCTCAAAATGACAAAATTTCAAAACTAATAAAATAACCAAAAATTGCTCACCAGTTAAGTTTATTCTTATTTAACTCTAAACATAATTCTGATATCCTATAGAACAGTGCTACTCAAAATGTAGTCCCCAGACCGGTGCCGGTACGCAATGAACTGGAAACACAAATTGAGAATATGAAATTCTAATTCATTGCAGACTTTACCAATTTGCAACGATTTGTATTTTACAAAAGTATCGGTCCGGACAGATTTGAAATAAAAGAAACTGGTCCTTCACCACAAATAGTTTGAGAAGCACTACTATAGAACATGCACAGAAAATTTATTTAAGTAAGCTCCAAAGG
Organism: Mastigoproctus giganteus; assembly: GCF_048544385.1. Classification (NCBI taxonomy): domain Eukaryota; kingdom Metazoa; phylum Arthropoda; class Arachnida; order Uropygi; family Thelyphonidae; genus Mastigoproctus; species Mastigoproctus giganteus. The sequence goes on from NC_143579.1 coordinate 109,403,745, forward strand.
TGTACAAGGATAGTGGAGTTGTAAACAAGGTAAGCTTTTGTAGTATTGATGTTGACATATCACACTTTACACTACCCAATAGGTTTAGATCTCTTTATGGATGAGCAATGGGTGCAAGAAAGCCACAGGCTTTTGCAGCACCAATGGTGGTAGTGAGGATGGGGAGTGGATAAGAAAATAAAAATTATGCACTTTCCTCTTCAGACATAACTATCCAGTTGACCTCAAAATTTGGATTCTGGAACAAGTTGCCTTCAACTTGTTCCAGCAATCAACAACTCTATGACTAAAAGAAAACTTGCTACAATCTAGTCTAGTCTAAACTTCTTCCCCTGTGATGTGAATTGATAGACCCTAGTTCTGGAATTCTTTATGAGTGAAAAATTGTTTTCATTCTTCTTACTAACTCCTCTCAGAGCCTAAACCTCAAGCAGATCCTCTCTAAGGTGCTTGGTTACCAAGCTCTATAGTCCACATACTCAGTCTTTCCTAATACAGTCACCCTTTTGCTGATCTTGCCATGCAAGTTGCCCTTCTTTGAACCCTTTCCAGAAGTTCAATATCTTTTTTTAGTTGAGGTATCATACTTGGACACAATATTTCTTCCAAATGCTGTCTTACAATTGCATTGTACAGTGGAATTGTTACCTCTACATCTCTCTCTCTCCAGGATATTGTTTGATGTCATCGGTAGGACACCTTGAGATACAGGGATTCATAGACTTTATATCCAGTGATTATAATTCACACAAGGTTGCACACTTGCCGATGGGACAACCTTCGTATCGTCTGCAACTTGGACATTAAGCCTGATATACCACCATCTGTATTTATAAATGATATTGATGATGGTATATCAGGCTTAATGTCCACGTCGCAGACAATACAAAGGTTGGCAGGGTTGTTAATAACACTAATGACAGTACACTGCTGTAACAGGATCTAGAAAAGTTGAGCAGATGGGCTGAGAGGTGGCAAATGAAGTTTAACATTGACAAATGTAAAGTACTATATATGGGAAACAGTAATCCCAGAGTAACGTATCAACTCTATGGTACCACACTGACAGTGGTAGAGAATGAAAAGGACCTTGGGCTAATTGTGCAGGCAGATATGAAGTTTTCTGAGCAATGCAGATGGTCTGAAAGAGTAGCTCATGGTGTCTTGTCAATGATATACAGGAATTTTTCTAGTAGGGATAAGGAGGTGATTATCCCCTTGTATAAGGCAATGGTCAGACCACACCTTGTGTACTGTATAGAGGTCTGGAGGCCTCATTTTAAGAAGGATGTACAGCTGTTGGAATGAGTACAGAGAAGGGCAACAAGATTAGTGAATGGAACAAAGGGTTGCTCTTACAAAGAAAGGCTTAAGTTTTGCAAATTACAGTGTCTGGAGACTAGGCACCTGCGAGGTGATCTGATTGAGGTGTATAAAGCCTTGAATGGTTTAAGCATGCTCAATGCTGATGGGATTCTTCCTCTTGCTCAGAATAATCGCCTGAGAGGGCATAAATTCAAATTGAGAAAAGACGGTTGTAGGATAGATGTGAGGAAGTTTGCCTTTAGCCAGCAGGTGGTTGACTGCTGGAACAAACTTCCATCTGTCAATGTAGAAGTTGAGAGCTTAAATAGATTCAAGGCAGAACTTGACAAACATTTGGAGTTAGTAGATTGGTGAAATAAGGATTTGATTTTTTTTTTTTTTTTTTTTTGACTGACGCTATATAAGCTTCCTTTCTTGCATCATGTGCCTTTGCTAATGCTAAAACCAATGTGCTTTCAGGCCACCTGTTTGCACTGTTCAGAAAACTTCATATCTACCCGTATTGTAACTCCCAGATACCTTTCCTACTCCAGTGTTTTTAATTCAACCCCACTAAGTATATAATTTTTTTGTGGGTTGATATTCCCCAAGTGTGATACCTTGCATTTAGCAGCATTAAAACATATCTGCCACTTCTCTAACCATCTTTGAAGTCTGTTCAAGTCATCCTGAAGGCAAACTGCTTAGCACTAACATTAAAGACTCTACCAATCTTTACACATCATCTGCAAATTTTGACATCATGCCTTCTATCCTTTCGTCACTGTCATTTACGAAAATGAGAAACAACAGTGATCCACTCCTGATGTTATACCAATCTGAAGAATATCCATTAACACTCACCTTCTGCCCTGCAATCCACCTTAGAATCTTTCCAGCTTATACAGGAATCTCTTATGAGGGACTGAGCAAAATGCCTATCTAAAATCCAAATAAACTATGTTGAAATTGTTCCCTACATCTAGCTCATAAGTAACTGTGTCAAAGTATTACCAGGTTAGTTAAACATAATTTCCTCTTAACAAAACCAAGTTGTGTATCCTTTAGAATGTCACTTTATCTAAATGTCCCTGGATTGCACTCAATCACTGCCTCTCGGATTTTTCCCTACCACTGAAGTCGAGCTAACTGGTCTGTAGTTAGAGACCACTTAGTCTGATTCCAAGAACCCCCCCCTTTCATGTACTGGCAATACATTAGCACTTCTCAATCCAAAATAAAATCTCTTCCGAGTCCAAAGATAACCTTCATAATTAAGCACAATGGTTCAATACTCTCCCTCGTGGACTCCCTCAAAACTAGTGGATATATGCCATCAACTATGGAAACCTTACTTGACTTTACGGTCAAAAGTTTTTGTAATAAACAGTCATCTGTTTCGAAATCACTAATTTCGTATGGCTCAGCCTTACTTGCACAGCCTCTTCTCAGTATAACGGGCCTTTCATCAGGAAAGCAATGCAAAGTATTCTATTCATTAGCAACATCAGCTGGGTTATCTAAGACTTTTCCAAACCCAGTGCAGAAAGGTCCAATCTGATTGTTGCAGAAGTTAAAGCTCTACCGCAACATATTTCTTTATTTTCTAATTAATGACAGCATGATCACCACCTGCAATGGTTCCTGTACTTTAAGACCTGTGATGTCATGCAATTCATGAGTAATTATGAGGTCTAGAATATTCTTAACCCTAGTATTTTCTCTGTGCTGGTACAAATAATAATCATCTAGTTTATTTAAAAACTTTGTTCCCCATAGCAAGTTTCCCTCCCACTTATTCCAATAAATTGGGGGCAGATTGAAGTTACTCATAATAAAATATTCAAACTTGCTTGCCCATTCCATCTGCATATAGATACCCCCGTCATACTCTTCACAATATTCTGGTTAACATATTACTCCCACTGTCATTATACCTTTGATTCCAACTAACTAAACTACACAGATTCTATGCTTACAGAAGTAACTTCTGACTAAAACTCTTTTCACAAGCAGGCTGCTTTTGATAAGAAGCATGAACCCACCACCCCATAACAATAGTGAAACGCGACCAATAAAAAAAATTAGAGGGTTACATTCTTTCAAAGTAATCTCTCTGTACAACTTTATCCACAAGAATCAGTTTGATACTATTAGCAGCCTGTTTTTTTTTTTTTTTAAGTGGCAATGCCCAATCTACTGATCAGCATGTTCTGTGTCATATAAAATTTTGTTTTATCTCTGAGTAACTCCACCTTGTCGAACAAATCAAAATCACGTGGACTCATCTTAATATTGCAATGAAATGAGAGTTCTCAAAAAAGAATAGTTAAAATAAGAACCACAAAATGTAAACACGACCAACAGTATAAATGCTGTATGCATTTATTATTATTATTATTTTTTTTTTGAATAACATCTGGACCAGCAAAATGATGAAAAAATTTTCATTTCCTAAGGGACAACACTAATTATCTTAAATGACAACACAAGAAATCATGTGACTGGTGCTAGGATGGCATACCTGTAGCACGGCAATGATAAATTTGAGTTCCCGCACACCCACCTTATTCTTCAGATCTCAGCGCTTCAATTTATTCCACAATGTGAAGCCTCTCAGAGGTCTTCAAATACTATTCAAATATTATAAATGGGTTGCAACATTGCTCCCTCACCACTCTGCAATAAAACCAGATATCACCTGGATGATTGAGACAGATGTACAAGACACCAGAGATTACTTGGAGGAAATAACCATCGAATGCTTGTAAAAAAAGTTACTTTTTGAGCAACCCTTCTATAATTCAGTGCAGATTATTAGTACACCTTTTTTCCACTCTAAATTTTTAATTCAGACTAGAAAACAATCCTATGTGCTACAAGTCTGACAGAGGTAAACGAAGTTGATCCTTCTTCAGGCAATCAGCAGAGTAATGGTAACTTAATGTTAGAACTAGTCTGATATTTAGGAGAGGGTCTAAATCTTTAAACAAAAAAAAAAAAAAAAAAAGTATAACAGACAATATTTACAGTAGATTTATACAGTCAGTTCTGCTATAATGCGAATTTTCACAAAGCAAATTTGCTCCAATGTGACTGATATATTAGGGAACAATGTGACTATAATGCGATTTTCATGTTGGCTCATGCCCAATTTTGTCTGCGAGTAAAACCAGGTGAACGTAAAACCCAGCACCAAGCTGAACGTAGAGACCTGCGCAACAATGCATACAAGTTTACGAAGTTTAAAAAATGTCAAACCTCAAATGTGTAAGAGCTATAATTCCCATTTACTGTAACTATATTGGTCGGAGACACTTATCACTTGCTGTATTCACAAGATTTTTTGTTTGAGCAGAAATTTCGTGAGACAGGATAGTGTGAGCGGAGGAGCACATTTCTGGAGGTCACTACCATAAAACAATAAAAACAATTTACAGTTACCGGTTTATTGGGCTTTTCTGTTAGCGCAGTCTAATTATAAATGGGTAGTAAATTCGAACTTACTGCATTTGCAATAATAGCTGGAATCCTGTCCTGTGGGTTTTTACGTTATGGTGAGATGTGTTTCCTCTTCAATCATATAAAAAACATAAATGAATTTTCAGACTCCTCTTGTGCGTGCTGTGCTCGTCGTTATTGATTGCTTAATTAGTATGTATATATTACAGTAATAATTAACTATGTACGTAAGCGTACGTAGTCTCCGACCAATACAACTAAATGGGAAATACAGCTCTTGCACATTTGAAGTTTGACATGTTTACACATGAGCTCAATGTATGAGGTGATAACAGTGTTTCTTCCTTAAAGGCAGAAACATGCATATGAGAATATGTAGTGTGTTTCTGCCTTTAAGGCAGAAACACACTACATATTCTCACCTTACACATGCACGAACCTCATGTATCTCTTACCTCAGTTCACCCACATGTGTTATCCTACAAGTGTGTGTCTTGGGCTGTTCTCCCACTTTTGTTAACTTTTCTTTATGAAAAGTGTATTCAAACAGTATCCCAGACATGGGTAAGCATCCTGGTTCCAAGAAGCCAAGCAGTGAGTGCAAAAGGAAAGCATTAAGTATACAAGAGAAATTTGAAATAATTAAACATTTTGAAAGAAATGAGAGAACATGTGATATCTTGAGAGCAACAGGCTTAAGTGAATCCACATTGCGCACCATCAGAAACAATGCCGGAAAAATAAAAGCTACGTGTATAGCTGGAACAACTTCAAATACCACAAAGTCAATTAGAACAAGAAATAGAAAGGCTGCTAAGAATATGGATTGAAGACCAAACCAAAAAAAAAAAAAAAATTGGGAGCAAGCTTTTCTCACAGTGAAAGAGAAAGCACTAACTATATATGAAGACCTTAAAAAGAAATCACCAAATACTGCAGAAGTGGCTCCTTTTAATGCTCGTAGTGGCTGGTTTATTGGCTTCAAACACTGCTACTCTTTTCACAATGTTAAGTTGTCTGGCGAAGCCACAAGTGCAGATGAGGAAGCCGCAAAGGCATGTCCACCTGTGGTACAGAAAATAATTGAAGGCAGTGGCTACACATTGGATCAGCTTTTCAATCTGGATGAAAGAGACCTCTATTGGTAACATATGCCTTCAAGGACCTACATCCCTAAGGCAGAAGCACATGCCTCAGGATTTAAGGCTGCTGTTTTGTTATGTTTGTTACTTGGTTTTTAGGAGCATTAGCAACTAAGGCCATATTGCTCCGGGAAATACGGTGGCCATTCGCTGACCTTTCCGCATCCTCCGTATTTGGTGGTGACGGGCTCGAACCCCGGTCTAATCAAGAAGCGTATACTGCTACTCCTTCCCACCTAGCTATGGAGGCGCCTTTAAGGCTGCAAAAGATAGCTTAACTATGATGTTCACCACCAACACCAGCAGAGACTTGAAGTTAAAACCAGTAGTGGTTTATCACTCTATCAATCTGCAAGCTTTAAAAGGAATTATGAAATCCAGCATTGGTGTTCACTATAGATCTAGCAAGAAAAGTTGGATGACTGGGCAAATATTCACTGATATTTCAGTTGAAGCTTACCACAACGCTTTCAAGGATTATTGCAAGAAGAACTTAGAGTTCAAAATTCTGATAATTTTTGGTAATGCACGAAGGTAAAAAGATGAATCTCCGAATTCATCTTTTTACCTCCGAACACAACCTCTCTACTACAGCCCCTTGACCACAGTGTGATAACAGCATTTAAGGCTTGCTATTTAAGGCAAACATTCAAGATGTTAACTGCTGCTACTGAAGGTGGCAGCAATTAATCATCTTGAATGTTCATCAGCAATCACAAACTGTTATAGAATTTTCGAAGAGATTTAACATCAAAGTTGCCATTGATATGATTGTAGAAGCCTGGAATGATGTTACAGAAGACTGCTTGAATCATGTGTGGCAGAAGCTTACCCTTCACTTAATTCGCGATTTTGAAGGCTTTGAACTTTCAGAACAACCACAACAAATCAAAGCAGGTTGTATCGCTCTTGCAAAAGAAGTTGGTTTCGAGGAAGTAGAAAATGAAGATGTAGAAGAGCTTCTAGAGTCTCACAATGAGGATTTATCTACTGAAGGCTTGTAACAACTTGTTGCAGCCAGTCAAGTGGAAAGTCGAGATGAGGATGACGACAAAGTGCAGCAGGCTGCCCCACGAGAACATAAAACAGCAGAGTTGTCAGCTGCTTTAAGTGGAATTGAAAAGAACCTGCAATGGACTGAAGATAATAATTATAATGCTGAACATAGCAGGATAGTGCTTGGTGGCATTCGGACCCATTTGGAACCATACAGACAGTTCCTATACCAAAGGAGGAGGCAGGAAAAGCAACAAAAGCTAGATAGCTGTTTTAAACCAGCACAGAAGAAAGAAAATCAGAACAGTGAATCACACCCTTCCACATCGGGATAACAACATTTCATCCTAAGAATGATAACCCTCCTTCTACCTCTTCGTTATAACTCACCAGCTACAGCCCTTCACGACACCCACTTCAAACAAGCAAACTTCATATCTTGTCAAGGTAAAGTGCTATATTTACTGTAATATTTATTTATTAGAAATTTAAGATGTTAGCAATTTTATTGGGTTTCTAACTTTTTTTTTAGTGTTTTACTTACCAGACTAAACATTTTTTGAGTGCCCTCTATCCCTATTTTATCCATAAGCCCTGTTGTTTTTAATGTGTGAAATACCATAACACAGATTTTTGGGAACACATGTACCACATTACAGCAGAACTGACTGTATAACTATATGTATGTATGTATGTATATTAGTAGTGGTAAAAAAAAAAAAAAAGTAAGCTTATATAACACAAACAAAAAACAAAAAAAAAATTCCTCTAATGATCTGTCTAGTTCTTCCTTGAATTTATTCAAATTTCCCACTTCTACAACATCAGATGGAAGGATCTTCCAAGGATCAACTATGCACAGACAAAATTTCTGCACATTCATCCTTCCTCAATTTCAATACTGTTCACCTTGTGTGTGTGTGTGTGTGTGTGTAGCTGAGCAAGAGAAGACTCCCATCAGCATTGAGCTTGCTCAATTCGTACATAGCCTTAAACACCTCAACCGGATCTCCTTGCATTTGCCTAGTCTCCAAATGTTCCAGTCTACAGAATGGAAGCCTTTCTTAGTAAGACCACCCTTTTGTTCCCCCTCACTAATTCTATTGCTTTCTATACACCAGCTCCAACAGATTCATGTCCTTCCAGAAATGAGAATTCATTCAAATGAGACCTGTATGCAGTGCTCAAAATGTGGCCTGACCATTGCCTTATACAACAGGATAATCACAGCCTTATCCCTTATGGCAAAATTCCTGTATATCACTGACAAAACCCCATGAGCTCTCCTGGTAGCCTGTCTACACTGCTCTCTATATGAAGTACCTTACATTTGTCAATATTAAACTTCCATCACCACTTCTCAGCCCATCTGCTTAATTTGTCCCGATCTTGTTGCAGAGAATAATCTAATTACTGTCATTAACGACCCTGCCAACTTTCATATCATCTGAAACCCGAACATCAGGCAAGGCCTGTTATACCTTCATCAATATCATTGATAAATACAGAAGACAACAACGGACCCAACACTGAACACCGCAGTGTCTCAACAAATAACAATTGTCCAAGAAAAGTAGTACCAATTGATAACTATGTCTATGTCTTCTCCCACTGAACTCTACTTTATCCATAACAGTAACTTTCTCTTAATGCCATATTGCTCCAATTTGTACAGCAGACTTTTATGTGCCACAGTATCAAAAACTTTTCTGAAATCTAAATATACAACATCAAAATTATTTTTTGGATCCAGTTTCTTTGAAACTGTCACAATATCCAATCAGACAAATCACCCTTTAACAAACTGATGCCATGATTGTAGTATAAATGCATTCCTGTCTAAATATCTATCTATCTATCTATCTATCTATCTATATATATATATATATAATAAATAATATTCAAAGACGATTTTTTTTTAATTTGAAGAGAAATTCAGTATTCAAACACTTTGTCAGAAGCCACTAGCTGACAGCAGATTAGCAAGTTAGCTGTCTGAAAAGTAAACAACTGGGTTTTCCCAATACTGAAGCACCCAGAAAAAGGTGATCCTATATATAAATACATATCCCTTATCAACACTCACGCAGGTTCATAACCTTCCACAAAGTTTCACAAATCTGTGGAATATTCAAAATGTGACAATCATTGCTTTAACACTGGTACAATCACCTCTCATGGGGAAGAATTCTTTTATGTTACTAACACACGAATTTCTCAACTATCTCAACATTGTCAAAAACTGCTGACAGATTCCCTCATCAGTATTTTTTTTATTTATTTATTTTTTTTTTGTGTGTGTTTAGCTGTTTGTTACTGTTTACTACTTGTCCCATCAGTAAAGATCTGCTTTTCCGTGAGAACGTAACTGACGTTAATAATGTGGACTGAGAATTAATCAAATGAAAACAGCAGGTTTCTCAATAGCCCAGTAATAATTAATAACGCTATAAAACGCCAACGAAGTAATAACCGTAAATCTACTGCAGCATAATTCCTAATATGTCAACTTGTAAGTAAAAAACGTGAAAGCACTTACTAAAAAATACTGTACTAAAGCCAAAACGACAACTTAAACCAAATTACATTAATCACATAAATGTCTGAAACATAAAATCAATTTATTTGCAAACAAAATACACTAACATGTCTCAAACAGAAAACTTACGGAAACGTAGTCGAATCCAAAAGACACAAAAACAATCACACAACTTTGAAGAAGAATAAAACTGTAAATATAAATTGGTTAATGAACTTAAATTATAAAAATCTGTTGCTGTTCATAGCAGCACTGATCACTGCACAGAAAGAGGAGTAGGGTAGGGGTAAAAAACTCGAAAGTTATTATATCCATAGAAAGCAAAAAGGCAGAATTTTAAACAATCTAAAGTATATTTAAAAATCAAACAATTATATTTAATGGCATATATTTTCCGGTACTAATAATTTTATAATTTAAAAAACTCTGAATATAACCTTAAACATTTAACTGGAAAAAAAAAAAAAAGGAACCTTATGTTTCTACCTGGAATTATTTCTGAGAAAGCAACTGACTATAATCATAAAGACAAGAATGTACAGGAGACGACAGAATGGGAGAATCGGGAGGAACAGTAGGCCTGAGGTTGCCGAGTTTGCATCTTTTTTTTTTGTTAGTTGTTGGCGCATCGACTTCTGTGGCCATAATGCACCTCCCAAAGCTTTTGCATTTTACTCTGATCCAAGCCCGAGGCGGGATTCGAATCCGCGACCTTTGGTCTGCTATGTAGGCACTTTACCCACCTGGCTAGCCCGGTCGGCGAGTTTGCATCCGGGTCTCCAAGTACCTTTCGATACTTGGGGCTATCCGGGTCTCCAAGTACCGAAGTACCGAAAGGTACTTGGAGACCCGGATGCAAACGAAGTTAAGGAGCCTCGTTTATTTATGATGAGACTTTGAGGGCTCCAAGTTCGGTGACCTGGTGCGGCGCATCCAATGCACCTAACATTTACATGGCCCGAATGGGAAGTGCACACACAGTTTGAATGGATTGAAGGGGTCAAACCCGCGATTGCTAAATACGATTACCATTAGCATTAGTAGAGGCACGTGATCCAAGAAAGCAAGCCTATACAGCATCAGCCAACAACAACAACAACAAAAAAAAAACTTCCATTTCACTGATCCATTCATTCCAAATGTTTGTCTGGTTCTGCCTTCAATTTATTTAAGCTATCAACTTCCACAACAACAAATGGCAGTTTCTTCCACCAATCAATTACCCGCTGGCTAAAAGCAAACTTCCGCACATCTATTCTACAACTGTCTTTCCTCAGTTTGAATCTATATCCCCTCAGGTTTGTAATCTGAGCAAGAAGAAGAATGCCATCAGCATTGAGCCTGCTTAATCCATTCAAGCGCGTATACACCACAGTCAAAACGCATCGCAGGTGCATAGTCTCCAGAAGCTGCAATTTGCATAACTTAAGCCTTTCTTCATTAGAGCACTCCTTGTTCCCTTCACCAGTCTTGTTACCCTTCTCTGTACTCGTTCTAGCAACTCTACATCCTTCCTAAAATGAGGCTTCCATTAACGATTGTATTCATGATTTATTGTAAACTCCCCTGACCTAGTGGTCCTGCCGATGTATAAACAAAAACAATTAACATATTAGAACAGTCGATCGGGAAATCGCATAACTGCTGAACCCTAGAAAGACATTTAGAAGTGCATTCAAATTACCTGGCGATGAAACTTTTGGATACCAGCAAAGTTCCCAGAAGACTAAATGGCCAACATCCGTTGGACTTAGTATAGTGCTTAATGTTTTAATTAAACTAATCTATTCAGTGTGAATGCAGTCGTCAGTGATTAAGAAAATTCAATAGAAGTGTCGTCACTGGAAGTCTCCTTCATTCAAGACAATCCAACTGGAATTTGATATCTAAGTGGGAAGCATTCAAGGAATTAATCGTGGAAGCTACTAAACGTTTCATACCTATTAATAAATATTGTTCAAGGTTTAGGCCTAAATGGTTATCAAATGAACTAACGAGACTCGTGACAGAGAAGTAAAATGCATGGGATGCATATAAATTATCAAGCGACTCAGAAGCCTATAGCAGATATAAGCTGGTCTGTAATCAGGTCACAAAGGAGGTTAGGCAGGCGAAGGCAGATTACGAGAAATCTTTGGCAAAAGAAGCTAAGAAAAACAGCAAGGATTTCTTTCCTTATATATACTCTAAAAGGAAGGGGATGAATCTGATTGGTCCACTTGACATCGATGGTTCTACTGTTGATGATCCTGCTCAGATAGCAAGCAAACTGAATGAGTAATTTGCATCCACGTTCACACATGAGGAGTTATTAAGGTTTGAAAATGGCAGAAGGTTATCAAATTGTAGCAGGGTGCTTAATGATTTTGTAATAACTGAGCACCCTGCTACAATTTGATAGCATTCGAACCTCCTCATTCACAAAGGAGGTTCGAAGGGTGACACGAATAATTACAGAGCAGTTAGTTTAACTTCTGTTCTGGGTAAAATAATGGAGTCACTGGTTAAAGATGCATTGCAGGATCATCTAGACAAGACTGCAGCAATAATTCAGACACAGCATGGGTTCGTTAAGGGAAAGTCTTGTCTGACAAATTTGATAGGATATTATGATGTGGTTACAAAGGAACTGGATGCAAAAAAATAATTTTGATATCATATATTTGGATATCAGGAAAGCTTTTGACACTGTTGCGCATGGAAGGCTATTGTACAAATTGGAGCAGAATGGTATTAAGGGTAAGTTGGTACAATGGATAAAAGGATGGTTGAGTGATAGAATACAGAGGGTGGTAATCACCGGGTGCTGCTCTTCGTGGACTAATGTTATTAGTGGAGTCCCACAGGGTTCTGTGTTCGGTCCACTGTTGTTTTGTATATTTATCAATGATATTGATGAAGGTATGTCAGCCTTAGTATCGAATTTTGCAGATGATACAAAGGTTGGCAGGGTTGTTAATGACAGTAATGGCAGTGTGCTACTGCAAGAGGATCTAGAAAATTTGGGCAGATGGGCTAAGAAGTGGCAACTGAAATTTAACCTTGACAAATGCAAAATACTGCATATGGGTAGAAGTAACCCCAGAGAAACGTACCAACTGTGTGGTACTATACTTAAGGTGGTAGAAAATGAAAAAGACTTGGGAGTAATTGTGCAGTCAGATATGAAGTTTTCTGAGCAATGCAGACAGGCTGCCAGGGCAGGTCATGGGGTTTTGTCAATGATATATAGGAATTTTGCTAGCAGGGAAAAGGAGGTGATTGTCCCTCTGTAGAAGGCAATGGTCAGGCCACGCCTTGAGTACTGCGTACAGGTCTGGAGGCCTCATTTTAGGAAGGATGTAGATTTGCTTGAGCGTGTACAGAAAGGGCAACAAGATTGGTGAGGGGAATGAAGGGATCCTCTTACCAAGAGAGGCTTGAGTTCTGCAAATTGCAGTGGCTGGAGACTAGGCACCTGGGCGGTGATCTGATTGAGGTGTATAAGGCCTTGAATGGGTTGAGCACGCTGAATTCTGATGGGATCCTTCTACTTGTTCAGATTACGAACCTAAGGGGGCATAAATTCAAATTAAGAAAAGACAGATGTAGAATAGATGTGCGGAAATTTGTCTTTAGCCAGTGGGTTATTATTTGCTGTAACTGGACAGGCATTTGGAGGGGAATGGTGTGATTTTTTTTTTTTTTTTTTTTTGGCTGATGCTGCATAAGCTTATACACTTGCTTTCTTGCATCACATGCCACTGCTACTATTACATCAGATCTACTTAATGTCCGTTATCTTGAACAGATTGTAAATGAGCATTATAGTAAAAAAAAAAAAAAGAAAAAAGAAAAACATCTGAACCCACTGATGCAACATTTCAGCTGCACACACAAGCATATAGCGGGTTAGTTCACCCAGACAATCAGCCTCCTGCACAGTCCCAAGGGCCCTAAGTTAAGGAATCACCTACCTGGAGGCTAAAAAACTATTACATTAGGCTCACCCGGAAAGTTAGTTCATATACCCATGTGTATTGTGTCTGTCAACTGCATGTGTTCTCTAGTGGATTTATTTATTTTGCTGGACGAAATTCTCAGTTTCTGGGGAAAAATCATACTATCTACGCCTGAGACCGACTAACTCAGCCAACGAGTGAAAAACAAAACCCATGAAAGTTCGTTGTGTCATCGACAGGATTCGAACTCGGGCCTTTTCCACTCAGTGTGGGAATGACGGTGACAATACCAATGTGCTACCCGTGCAAACTACCTGAAAGCTAAGGACAAAGACACCACGCCCGAAAAATTAGTTTTAGCATTACGAGAGGCATATGATGCATGAAAGAAAGCTTATAGAGCACTAGCCAATTTCAATTTCCCCCATCTATTCGCTCGAAAAATTTCTCCATCACGTCCGTGAATTTATTTAAGCTATCAACTTTCATAACAACAAATGGAAGTTTGCTCCTGCAATCAACTACTCGCTGGCTAAACACATTTTTCCGCAGAACTATTCTACAACTCTCTTTCCTCAATTTGAATTTATGCCCCAAATTGTGCCAAATCTGAGGGGGCATTAATGTACAGAATATCACTTGTCTCACAACAATGTCAAGATTCCAAACAGCTGCAGAATTAAAAAGATATGCAGAGAGAGAGAACATCATGGCCAGCAGCAAAAGGTGTTAAGTGTAAAGTGTAAAGTGTGTTTAGGGTCAAGCGGCACCAGGGGTTTCCCCCATCTCCGCGTAGTTTACATTGTGGGTGAACCAGTTGACTGGAAAAGCCAGAGATTCAAAAGTGTATGGACTTTGTATATGTGTGATGCCTTGTGCCGTTTTTCATCTGGTCATTTAGCCGCCAGACCCCTACTGAGGCACGATGTTGTCCCACTTTCGCCCCGTGGAGGCAGACCAGGTACTCAATAGTATATAGTTCACTCTGGCAGGTCCTGCCACCTAATTTCCTGAGATTTCAGTGGCTAGGACCTAATAAAAAATATATATATATCCCGTACGCGTCGCGGGGAGCGCTAGAAGTCCAAAATGTTGGGCAAAATTAATTTAGATTGGTGATTTTAGAATGTCTGGGGCATGTTCACGTTGCTCTCAGATAGAGTGGGGTGAAGGCTGAAGACTGGGGGGCAGATAGACAGAAATATGCAGCCGAAAGGAAGGCAACTCCAGTTTACAGTGGGGCATGCCCATGCCCCACCAGAGGGAAGAAATAGAGTGGCAGGGGGGGAAGGGGACAGCAAACTGTCCCCTCCCCGCTCTGCCAGGAACAGGTAAGACAGTGAGCCAAACAAGGGAGCTGGCTCAAGTTGCCAATGTGGCCTGTGTGCATGAGTGGGAGCAAACCAGACCGTAGGGTCAGGTCCACACCATCCAGAAAAACTTGAGGCCCAGCAGAGGCGATCCAATGTTGGTTTGGCTGAATAGGTCGTGCAAAATGTCACAGTTGGGAGTCATTCATGGGACTGTTGTCCCGTTCGGTAGTCAATGTTCTGGGAAGTGGAGTTTTGTCACTTCTCATAAGAGTTCCAATTTTGTCTTGCATGAAGGATCAAGCAGTGAAACCTGACATCTGGTTGGGGGTCTCTGAAAAGCTTTGTTTGACACATCTATTCGAAGTTTTCAGGCAGAGGAATGGTCAAGCGTCTAGCATACAGGTTCTGGGCAAACTTGGTGAATGCTATATATCAGGCTTCATCTTCCAGTAAGTAGTGTTCCCGGTTTTTGAGATTAAGGCGCACAGCAAAAGGTGTGTAAGCAGATGAGCAAAGGATGCAAGGAAATGACCATTGAAACTACAGTTAGGGCGCAAGCCTAAAAGAAGCACCATGATCTGTAGCCGGTCTAGATCGACTACCGAAAGGCCTTCGACTACGTCACCCATAGCTGGATGATAGAGAACCTGAAGAGCTACAAAGTCAGCCCAACATTGTTGGGCGTGTTGTCTATAAATTGCGTGTGTTTCGAGGTGTTTTTTCTGTTTGCTGGAAGAAAAATCTGAGCTTCCGGGAGAAAACCACGTTACCCTCACCTGAGATCGACTAACTGAGCAAAGTTTTGAAAAAGACCCATAAAAATTCCTCCCGTCATCGCCGGGGTTCGCCATCGGGTATTTTCAACCTGTGTGGGGGGAAATGCGGTGATCCTTCTAACTGTGCCACCTAAGAGGGCAAGAAAACTGTAAAACCAATGATGGCATTCAGCACATAACTACCAGTTGAATGATGGCATCGAATGTAACTACCAGCTGAAGACCGGGAAAGATATTGAAGCCATGACAGAGAGTGACACATACAAATATCTGGGAATGATACAGGCCCACCAGTTAGAACACAAGGATATCGAGGATCACTGAGAAATACCATCAGAGACTAAGAAGCCTGCTAAAATCAAAGCTAAGTGGTGGGAAAATGGTCACACGCATAAACACTTATGCAGTCCATGTACTGACGCACACATTTTGAATCGTAGAG
The DNA here is from genome assembly GCF_048544385.1 of Mastigoproctus giganteus. Lineage (NCBI taxonomy): Eukaryota > Metazoa > Arthropoda > Arachnida > Uropygi > Thelyphonidae > Mastigoproctus > Mastigoproctus giganteus. The sequence goes on from NC_143579.1 coordinate 109,419,661, forward strand.
TGGATCAACACCGAACTGGAGAAGATTATAAGATGGACAAGGAAATTCACTAAGAGCTGCCAAAACCATCTGAAGTCGACCAGTGAGAGAGTGACAATAGCCTATAGATAAGGATGCAGGGAATTGATGACCTCATTGTTTGTTGCTATTGGGTTTTTAGGAGCATTGGCGACTAAGACCATGTTACCCCGTGTATATCGTCTTTAAATTGTGTGTGTTCTGAGGTAAACGTTCTGTTTGCTAGAAGAAACCCTAATTTCTGGGAGAAAAAACCATGCTACCGTCGCCTGAGACTGACTAACTCAGCCGCGTTGTGAAAAGGACCAATAAAACTTCCTCCTGTCATCGACAGGGTTCCAACTCAGGACTTTTCCACACGGTGTAGGGAGGACAGCGATCCTACCAACTGTGCTACCCACGAGGGCATGACCACATTGAACCAGAAAAGAAGTGGATTTAAACCAGGTGAACACAACACCATTCTAGAAAGACACAAAAAAGATAGAGAAATGGCACACAAACTTAACCTTAAGAAGGAGACCACATTCAAGCAGACAGCAGAAGAAACAAAGACAGAAAGAAGGGCGAAAAGACACACCAGGGCAGACACTACAATGACCTCCATCAACACTACATAGATGATATGGCTTCCAATGTTTGGCTCACGAAAGAAAAGCTCTTCAAGACAGAGGGATACAAGCTTGCCAACCAAGGTCAGGTAATCAACACCAGGAACTACAGAAAATACATTGGCAAGGACAGATGACATAGTAACAGATGACACATGTCATTGATGCCACCTAGCGTCAGAAACAATCCACCACATGACTGCAGGATGCAGGGTGATTACCCAAATGGAGTACACTCAAACACGACCAGGTCGGCAGGATAAAACATCAGAAGGTATACAAAAATACAAGTTTATCAAAGAAAGTTTACCGGATTACAAGTAAGAAATTCAGGCGATAACAGAGACCTCTTTCAACTGACGATACCGCCTGAATTCCTTATTTGTAACCCATATCAGCAGTAAGGAAATGGTTACCTGCTTCATCTACATAGTTACGTGTAGTTACATGTAGTTTCATCTACATGCATTAGTAGAGGCACATGATGCAAGAAACCAAACTTATACAGCATCAGCCAAAAAAAAAAACCAAAAAACTTCCCATTTCAGCCATCCATTCGATCGAAATGTTTGTTTAGTTCTGCCTTGAATTTATTTAAGCTGTCAACTTCTACGACAGATGGAAGTTTGTTCCAGCAATCAACCACCCGCTGGCTAAAGGCAAATTTCCGCACATCTATTCTATACATGTCTTTCCTCAATTTGAATTTGTCCCCTCAGGCGGTGTCTAACAGCGGTAACAGCAGAAAAAATTAGAGGAAAATGTCGAGAAGTTCTCAAACCTCAGACAAGTCAAAGATATGTGGAATATGGAACAAGTAATGTACATTCCGATCACTATCAACAACCATCATGGTGCCAAAGCGACTCATTAAGAACTTAGCAGCAATAGGCCTCCCAGAACACTCACATGGAACTTCAGAAAGGTGCGATTCTGAACACCTGTCGAATAGTAAGACAGTTTCCTCGACCAACAATAATAATAATGGTAATCAGACACAACCAACTCCCCAAGCATTTGGTACCAGTACCCATAAGTGAACGAAAAAATCCATAAGGCAGATAAAGTTTTTTATACGTGGGATGATCACTTAATTCGGGGACTGATGCAAAATTTTATGTTAACCGGGCGAACTTTCCATAACTGCCGCTCGAGGCGGTCTCCCTGGACGCTACTGAGTAGACTGTCTGTGCATGCCAGTAATTGGCAAGCTAGTGTTGCGTGAAGAGATTTTTTTGCCGCGTGTCACTGACGATCGTTTTGCAGCAATTATCATTTCAAACATACAGATTGAACAGCGATCTATGATTCGTTATTATGTCAGATGGGGCTTAAATGCTTCGGAAACAGTTAAAGATAAGACGTCCAACCAAGACACTCATTACATGGTAATGAGTGTCTTGGTTGGACGGCCATATTTCGGTGTAACTGAACTTTCTGATGTCAATTGGTTTCCTCCATCAAGACAATGCCTGGCCCCGTATGGCTAATATTGTGCAGGTAATGATCCCTGCCATAGGTGCCGAGAAGCCCTCAGTTTGCTTCAGTTTATCATTTTAAATGGAAAACAAAATCAAAAGTTTAACCAGGTAATTGACCGATTTTCGTTGAACCGCCTCCGGCCCTGATGACAGCAGCATACCATCGAGGCATTGACAAGATCAATTTCTGAAGATAACCAACTGATAGTTCGTGGTTCCAAACACGAATTATGGCTTCCTGAAGTTCACGAAGGGTCTTTGGTTTATTTCTTTCTGGCAACTGCAGATTCCACATGATGCCAACAGTTCTCTTTAGGACTTCAGGTCGGCCGGGCTGTTTTCTATCCAGCTAAGAGTTGTAATTGACCGTTTTTACAACCATTTTTTCACTTGTAACAAATGCAAACACATTAATGTAGAAACTCTAATGCAAAAATGAAGCTAAAGTAACTACAGAAGTGACTACTTACACTTTTCGTCCGATGACAAGGAGAGAGAGTCGGCCTGAAAGATGCAGTAACTTGGAAAGGTTGACATGGTTTTTAATGATTGGCAGCAATTTGCCTTCCAATATAACCAGGTATCCATTGGCATTTACGAAACCTTTTATAAACCGCAGGTGAAACAAAATGCACCCCCCCATATAGTTTTGGCTGGTACAGAATTTCACTGTAGACACCATGCAATCTGGATGGTATTCTTCACCACGTCTACAACGAATCATTTATCTCCCATCAGAGACATGCAGGTTGAATTTCTTCTCATTGGAGAAAATAACTAACTTCCACTGCTCGGGGGTCCATTTGACATGCTCCTTAAACGAAATTAATTGGGCCTTTTTTTTCATTTTTTGTGTGAGGAGGGGCTTCCTCTGCTTCTTCTTAGGACAACAGGCTATAAGTCCCTTTTTGAAGAGGGCGTCTTCTGACTGTTACTGCACTTGCTACCACTCCTGTATGTTCTTCCCATTCTCGTTTCACCTCAGACGAACAAGCTTTACAGTTTTTAAGGCATAAGAACTTCCAAACGCGGTCCTGTTTTGGCGTAGAGACTCGTTTGCGTCCGGTTCCTTTTTTCCTATCAGCAGAACCAGTATTCTTGAATTTGGAAAGAAATCTACTGACTGTCGACTGATTACAAGACACTTTATAAGCAATATTTCGGGAAGAACATCCTTCCAAACAAAAAGCAACAATAGTACTCTTTCTTCATGGAGCCAACTGCACGTAACTCGCCATCCTGACACAAGAAAGGAATGACTGCAACTCTTGCAGAGCGTGCTTATATAGCTGTAAGTAACAGCCGATGCAATATTAAGTCATCACCTACGCGTGCCAATATTATCTCATGCAATCTGTAAGGAATATTGCGATATACTTGCGGTATTCGAACGAAAATTACAATTTTACGCGGTAATGCACTATCTTTGAACACCAGTGTGTATATATATATATGCATATATATATCCACTGTGCTGCCACCTTAGTAGGTACACCTACGTAGTAGCGTGTTGAGCCTCCTTTAGCCTTCACAACAGCCTGAATTCGTCTAGGCATGGTTTGAACAAGATGCCGAAAACATTGTAGGAATGGAGTACCATGCAGTCATGAGCGTGTCACGCAGTTCCCTGATATTCGATATAGGTGTAGGCCTGCAGCGAAGAGCCCTTTCCAGTTCATTCGAAAGATGTTCAACAGGATTGAGATCCGCGGACGGAGCGGGCACCGCAGCAAAGAAAAGTCATTGTCATGTTCTTGGAATCATTGCATAGTGATTCGGGCTTTGAACACCGGCGCATTATCCTGCTGGAAGTACCATCTGTCTGAGAATCCAACTTTGCACAGCTTGGGCCGTATGTGCCCACATTATTACGGTGCTTGGAAACTTTTACATAGATGCCCTATATTGCCGTCCAGGCGAAGATATTATTATTGCTATAAGATACCTTCAAAGTGTGCTAAACACTCTCCCAGGAGGAAGAATTATCGTCGGGGCAGATGTAAACTGCAGGTCTCCCGCGTTGTAAATCATCATATTTACACTCATCGGAGAGTTTCCTGAGCGAAGGCTCAACAACGCAATTTAGCTATTTACATCGACATATTTAGCCTTCCGTGCGGTAAGGACTCGCCCTGCCGCAGGGAAGTTTACCCTCCCTAGCCCCGTGGAGGCAGGTCACTATTACCCTTATTTACCAGCTTTTAGCACTAAGTTTATAGAATTCAGATTGCTTTGATCAAACCACAACCTAGAAAACTACATCAATTTAGAAGTCAAAATGTTAAATATATACATCAATTTAAAAGTCAAACAGCACGATATACATAATATACAAAAATTAAATTCATCTGCCGTGCTGTGTCTTATGTCTGTTAATTGCGTGTTCTATGGTCGATTTGTCTGTTTGCTGGACGAACGAGGGCTTGCTCTTGTGTTCGTTTGTGATCAACGCAACTTGATATGAACATGCTGCATTGGGCTTTGAAAATCTCAGAAAATATTTCTTTTAGCGCGCCCTCCTGTGTCCACAATTCATAATTCTTTCTGCTATCGTTTGTGTTTTGGCGTAAGTGATTTGGTAAGTGATGTTTTGCAATTATTTTATATTTTAGTAATCCTAGCACATTAACAATTATTTTAAAAGGCTACTTATTGGTAATGTTTGAAAAATATACATAGTATTAATTATTGCCATTATTTGTTACGCATTCTGTATAATCAACGTGTCGTGCCGCTTTGTTTTTGCCATTATTAAGCGTAAAATAACCAATGTACTGTAGCTTAATTAATACCATATTTGATAGTTGTTAATTATTTTAACTTAACGAAGTGGCTAATTTATAATATATTGCCACCATTCTTTGAATGCTACTGGGATCGAAGAAACAGGACCCCAGTAGATCTGCAAGGCTAATGATGGAAGCTAATGATATTTTAACACGGTTATACAGGAACCCCTCGCCCTTTTCAGAATAAAACGTGTTTTTCCGAAAAGTAAGGTATTTTGTTGAACAGCGGTTGCTGAGACTAAGGTCGATTACAGAAAAAGAGGCTAAGAGAAAAACAATAATTCTAAATAAATTATATGAAAAAAAGTTTTTCATTTATATAACAAATACAATAATAACCGTTACAATACCGAAGGAAAACAAGGTGAGAACAGACTGATGGAACTGATGGTCATATGCGTAGTCATGCAGCATGTATTGAACATTTAGAGGATGTAAAGGGTAAAAAAATGTTGATTTTACATATTGTATGACAGTAAGAGAAAAGCAAAAAGTTTCTCTTTCAGAACACAAAAGGATATACTTATATGTTCTTAAATGCCCACAAAGGCCAAAAGCTAAATGATTTTTTGATAACTGAGAGGAAAGCAGAGAACAAATTGTTAAAGCTTAACATAAAAAAGGCTTGGGTGAATGGAATCTGTAATTATATTAAGGGAGGCAGTCAAGGAGCTTAGCCATAATTATGAGAGCGTCCTTGGATTCAGGAGCGGTCCCTATGGACTGGAGATGTGTGAATGTATCCCTAATTCATAACAGGGGATAAGAAGGTGACACGAGTAATTGGAGACCTGTTAGCTTAACTTCTCTTACAGGGAAAATAACGGAGTCTCTGTTTAAAGAAGTAGTGCACAACCATGTAGACAGGAATGCAGTTATACTGCAGTCATGGCATGGATTTGTTAAGGGGTAATTTTATCTGATCAATCCAAATGGATAACATGGTACAGTAACAAAGGAACTGATGAAAAAAATTTAATATCATATATTTGGATTTCATGAAACCTTTTGATATTGTTGCACATAAAACACTGCTGTACAAACCAGAACAGTGTGGCATTAACAGCAAGTTACTGTCCTGGATAAAGGGATGGTTGAGTAGGAGAAGACAAAGAGTGGCTATTGATGGACACTGCTCTTTGTGGACTAATTTTATTAGTGTAGCCCCCCAAAGTTCAGTGCTGGGCACATTGTTGTTTTCTGTATTTATTAATGATATTGGTTTAATATCTGAGTTTGTAGATGATTCAAAAGGTTGGCAGGGCAATTAATGACAGTAATCAGGGTAAGCTGTTGCAGCAAGACCTAAAAAAATTAGGCATATGGGCTGAGAAATGGCAGTTGAAATTTAATTTTCATTTAACATATGAAAGGTGACAAATTACAGACTTGTTTAAATCTACCATTGGCTTCTATTATGTGCATCCCATGCATTTTTCTTCTTTGCCATGAGTTTCATTGGTTCATCTGACATCCATTGAGCCCTAAGCTGTGAACATTATTTCTTAGTTGGTATGAAAAGCTTCTATGATTACTTTGCTGACTGCACCCCATTTCAGATTTGCTATTGGTAACATCATCAGTTCCCACTGTATAGAATTTAAAAACTATCTGAGCCACTGTAGTCTCTCTTATGATGGCCAAAGCTCTTCCCTTTACCCTTGACAGTAGTTACATCTTTGAGTAAATCTCACCATTACTGCTCCCCAGTTGGGTTTTTTACCTGCAGATTCTTAATGCATGAATTACTGCTGATAATTAGATCAAGAGTATGAGAGACTACACAGTAGCTCAGCATTTCTCAAATTGTGATTTATAGAGATGCTTCGTGGGGTTTGGTGCCTCCGTAGCCAGGTGGGCAGGAGCAGCAGTGTGTCGCACACGCTTCTTGATTAGACTGGGGTTCGAGCCTGTGCCCACAAAATACGGAGGATGTGGAAAGGTCAGGGAATGACCACTGCATATCCCCCGGAGCAATATGGCCTTAGTTGCTAATGCTCCTAAAAAAACAAATAACAATAACAAATAGCTTCATGGGGACTTCGAATAATGTCTGAAATTTGTTATTGATATTTAAAAACAAAAAGAAATCGAGAACTTAGAATGAATATTGTTAATCATGAAAATCATTGAAAATTTTTTCAAGACAAAAGGGATCCTTATGTCACTATAGTTTGAGAATCTCTGCAGTAGATTACTATTTGTAATACAACAACAGCAGACACTGAATGGATGTTTCATACGTTCTAAAATACAGTCGGACCTCTATATATCAAAATCGATCGTTTACTTGAAATTCCTTAAACGAAATTTCGTTAAAAAGAAATATGACCTTTTCAACAATGAAAAATACTGTAAATTGAGAAATATAATAAAAGATGGGAAATAAATTAGAAATAAGTTGGAATGAATAAATTTGCCCTAATTTTCATCCAACTCATCGTCGATATTGTCACTAGTTCTTCAAATACACTCCAAAATGTTGGGGTCACTCGATTATTCAGCTATTATGACATCATTATCAACTAAAAATGACAAATGTAAAGTACTACATATGGGAAGCAGCAACCCCAGAGTGACGTATCAACTCTGTGGTGCTACACTGACAGTGGTAGAGAACGCAAAGGACCTGGGGGTAATTGTGCAGGCAGATATGAAGTTTTCTGAGCAGTGCAGACGGTCTGCCAGAGAGCTCATAGTGTCTTGTCATTGACAAGAATTTTTATAGATATACAGGAATTTTTCTAGCAGGGATAAGGAGGTGATTATCCTGACCACTGCCTTATATAAGGCAGTGGTCAGGCCACACCTTGAGTACTGTATACACATCTGCTGGAGGCCTCATTTTAAGAAGGATATGGAGCTGTTGAAACGAGTACAGAGAAGGGCAACAAGATTAGTGAATGGAACAAAGGGTTGCTCTAACGAAGAAAGGCTTAAATTTTGCAAATTACAGTGTCTGGAGACTAGGCACCTGCGAGGTGATCTGATCAAGGTGTATAAAGCCTTGAATGGTTTGAGCATGCTCAATGCTGATGGAATTCTTCCTCTTGCTCAGAATAATCATTTGAGAGGGCATAAATTCAAATTGAGGAAAGACAGATGTAGAACAGATGTGCGGAAGTTTGCGTTTAGCCAGCGGGTGGTTGGCTGGTGAAACAGACTTCCATCCTTTGTTGTGGAAGTTGATAGCCTAAATAAATTTAAGGCTGAGCTGGACAGGTATTTGGAACGAATGGAGGGGTGAAATGGGAGCGCATTTTTTTTTTTTGCTGATGCTGCATAAGTGTGCTTTCTTGCATCATATGCCTCTGCTAATGCTAAAAATTCATCAAGAACAATTTCTCCACTGATCAAAACCTAGCTTGGAATTCTTCCCAAGATTGCTCAATATATTATAGTTGGTTATCCCTCTCATCACTGTTAATTAGCGTTTTAGCAAAACTTGCTTTTACGAAACAATTCTTAATCATTGTTTCTGTCACATCTTGAATCCGCACTTTCCATCTTGACTCCGCATATCACATGCATATCTGCAAATGTATAACAGAATCTGTAGGTTGGTTGGTTGGTTTCTAGTCTCAGTATAATTTTTTTCAGTATGCACCTTTGGTAGTGCATTTTCAAATCCTTGGCCCATTGGCTGCAGTTTAGACGAGGTATTCGGAGGTTTTGAAATTACTGAGTGAAGGTGGGCAGGGCAATTGTCAACAATCAATACGATTTTTCTATTTTTCAAAAATTTCACTTGTCATCCAAGATTTTTTGTTATAGTTGTAGTCCAACTCTGACTACTCCTTTGAAACATCAGGGTTGTTTACTTTTGTCTTTACCAAAAGCTTCAATTTTTCATTACTAGCCATATTTGCACCAACCAAAACTGTAATTGGCTCCTTACTATTTTTACCACCTAAACATTTATCGCATTTAAAAGTCAGTCTTTTTCGGCAAACATTTAAAAAATAGTATTAGTATTAGCAATGGCCACAGGGTGCAAGGAAGCCTATGGCTTATGCTGCACCAACCAAAAAAAAAATATATTATTATAAAATAAATAATATTATAATATATATTATAAAATAAAATAATTAAGAAGAGAAAAGGAAATAGACAACTTATGCATTACCCTTCTCCCATAGGTCCAGCTGACCCTTGAATTTCCTATGCATTTCCCTTCTCCTGTAGATCCAGCTGACCTTTGAATTTCATCAAACTGTCAGCCTCTACCACCTGTGTAGGTAACTTATTCCAGTAATTTATAACTTGCTGGCTAAAATAAAACTTCCTGCAATCCAACCTAAACGTCTTTCCCCATAACTTGAAATTATGGCCCCTTGTTCTAGAATCATTTATAACAGTGAAATTTCGCATCATTTCTAACCAAAATTTTCACAGTTATAAATGATTCGAAGTCTTTCCTCATATGGATGCTCTTTTGCTGATCTCACCAGGTGAGTTACTCGCCTTTGAACCCTTTCAAGAAGCACAATGTCTTTCTTTAGGTGTGGTCTCCATACTTGAACATAGTATTTCAGGTGCAGTCTAACAATAGCCTTATATAATGGGATTATGATATAATATCCACTGTCCAAAATTTAACTTGTCATCCAAGATTTTTTGTTGTAGTTGTAGTCCAATAATAGATATGTTTCACGAACGTTGAATAAGTATTTGGGCTCGTAGTCCTCCATAATTTTTTTTCAAAACTTTCTTTCCAACATGCATAGTCTTTTTGATTGCAACTCCACTTTCATCAGAAATAACTTTTTGGAGTAAGCCACGCACTCTTTAAATTTGTCCAGCCAATCAGAATTAGCTTGGAATGTTTTATGCCCAGAAAAGATGCATACGCCATAGTCTTTTTGTTTATTAATGGCCATGATAACGGCTCATTTTGGTCCTGAATCAACTTCATCCACTTAAACTGCTTCATCTACATTTTCACAAAGGCATAATTTCACACACTTCTGGTTAGGTCCCATTTCCTCAGACAGTTTCAAAGAAAAAAAACTTATATTATGGTCACCCAGTAATTTCCTACATATACCCATATTTGTGTGTATACTCTGGTCGATTTTCCTGTTTTGCTGCATGAAAACACCCCTGTTCTGGGGGAAAGAACCTTGCTATCTACGCCTGAGACCGACTAACTCAGCCACAGAGTGAAAAAAGCTCATTAAAGTTTGTTCGAATCCTGACATGACGGGATTTTTTTTTGCATCCTGTGTGGGGAGGATGGTGACAATACCATTGTGCTAACATGCAGACGGTTTCAAAGAAAATCGAATTTTTCAGAATTTAAAGCAATTTTTTTTTATGCCCCGATCTACACTATTTAAGCACTTCCACTTTTTCACATTACGCTCAAAGATTTCCTCTTAGACACTGTAAGGTAGTAGTAGCAGTGGCATGTGATGCGAGAAAGCAAGTGTATGAGCTTGTGCAGCATCAGCCAAAAAAAAATCACACCATTCCCCCAAATGCCTGTCCAGTTCCTCCTTAAATTTATTCAACCTATCAACTTCCACAACGACAGATGGAAGTTTGTTCCGGCAATTAACCACCCACTGGCTGAAGGCAAATTTCCGCACATCTATTCTACATCTGTCTTTTCTTAATTTGAATTTATGCCCCCTTAGGTTCGTAATCTGAACAAGTGGAAGGATCCCATCAGAATTCAGCGGGCTGAACCCATTCAAGGCCTTATACACCTCAATCAGATCACCGCGCAGGTGCCTAGTCTCCAGGCACTGCAATTTGCAGAACTTAAGCCTCTCTTGGTAAGAGGATCCCTTCATTCCCCTCACCAAGTTACTTGTACAAGCTAAAACAAAATTGAAATTAGGGACCACTTGTACCTACCATGTAAACAGAGACAAGTGAAAGTGTGGATGACTCATTTCTTCGAAACAACAGATGAATTTCTGGGATAAGGGATAATCACTCTCTCCTAATTCTTTAATAGGATGCTTACAGTAAGACACAGGTTGACCAGACCCAATGTTCACGTCGGGAACATGGCTTAATCTTTGCCAATGGCTATGGACACAGAGCAGTTGACCAGCTTGACTTTCATTTAATTAAATTTGATGAATTTTAAGTTTTGGTCAAGACATCAAAGGCGGATATTGTTGGAATATCAGGGACGTGGTGTCACACTGATATTAGGAATGTAGAATTGGAATTTGGGGAGTACAATGTGTACAGAAAGGATAGATAGGATAGGATAGGATAGGAAGGGAGGTGTCGTCATGCTGTTAATTAAGAAAAACATAAAATCAAAAGAAGTGCATCCAGTTGATATAGTTGAACAGTGCACTGTTGAGTCAGTTTGGTATGACATAAGCATTGCGAAAGCAAAAATAAGAGTAGAAGTGTGTTATAGGCCTAATGACTCGAATGAGTACAATGAATAATTGTACTGAGAAATAGAGTGGGCTAGTAAATCAGAATGTCTAATAATGGGGGATTTTAACTTCCCAGATATTGACTGGATCTTGTGGGTTGGTCATTCACACACTAGTAAGACTTTTGTGGATTTATTGAATGATTGTTTTGTGCTGCAGCATGTTCGAGAGGCATCCGGAGAGGGTAATACTCTTGATCTGGTTATCAGCAGTGATCATTCGTGTATTAAGAATTTGCAGATAAAGGAACCTCTAGGTAGCAGTGATCACTGTGTACTGATGTGGGATTTGCATAAAGATATAATTACCATCAGGGGTAAAGGAAAGGGTTTTTGCTTCCGTAAAGGTGAATACAGTGGTCTCAGACAGTTTTTAAATTCTGTACAGTGGGTTCAACAGTAAATTCTAAGTGGGAAGCATTCAAGGAATTAATTGTGGAAGCTACTAAAAGTTTCATACCTATTAAGAAATATTGTTCAAGGTTTAGGCCTAAATGGTTATCAAATGAACTAATGAGACTTGTGACAGAGAAGAAAAACGCATGGGATGCATATAAATTATCAAGCGACTCAGAAGCCTATGGCAGATATAAGCCTGTCTTTAATCAGTTCACAGTGGAGGTTAGGCAGGCGAAGGCAGATTACGAGAAATCTTTGGCAAAGGATGCTAAGAAAAACAGCAAGGATTTCTTTACTTATATAAACTCTAAAAGGAAGGGGATGAATCTGATTGGTCCATTTGATATTGATGGTTCGACTGTTGATGATCCTGCTCAGATAGCAAACAAACTGAATGAGTATTTTGCATATACATTCCCATGAGTTATTAAGGTTTGAAAATGACAGGAGGTTATCAAATTGTAGCAGGGTGCTTAATGATTTTGTAATAACTGAGAGCAAAGTTAAACATAAGAAAGGCACCTGTGGTGGATGGGATCTATCCAGTTATATTAAAGGAGGTGGCAAAACAACTAAGCAAACCGTTAGCCATAATTATGAGAGCATCCTTGGACTCAGGGGCGGTCCCCACGGACTGGAGAAGTGCAAATTTGAACCTCCTCATTCACAAAGGAGGTTCGAAGGGTGACACAAGTATTTACAGACCAGTTGGTTTAACTTCTGTTCCAGGTAAAATAATGGAGTCACTGGTTAAAGATGCATTGCAGGATCATCTAGACAAGACTGCAGCAATAATTCAGACACAGCATGGGTTTGTTAAGGGAAAGTCTTTTCTGACAAATTTGATAGGATATTATGATGTGGTTACAAAGGAACTGGATGCAAAAAAATAATTTTGATATCATATATTTGGATATCAGGAAAGCTTTTGACACTGTTGCGCATGGAAGGCTATTGTACAAATTGGAGCAGAATGGTATTAAGGGTAAGTTGGTACAATGGATAAAAGGATGGTTGAGTGATAGAATACAGAGGGTGGTAATCACTGGGTGCTGCTCTTCGTGGACTAATGTTATTAGTGGAGTCCCACAGGGTTCTGTGTTCGGTCCACTGTTGTTTTGTATATTTATCAATGATATTGATGAAGGTATGTCAGCCTTAGTATCGAATTTTGCAGATGATACAAAGGTTGGCAGGGTTGTTAATGACAGTAATGGCAGTGTGCTACTGCAAGAGGATCTAGAAAATTTGGGCAGATGGGCTAAAAAGTGGCAACTGAAATTTAACCTTGACAAATGCAAAGTACTGCATATGGGTAGAAGTAACCCCAGAGAAACGTACCAACTGTGTGGTACTATACTTAAGGTGGTAGAAAATGAAAAAGACTTGGGAGTAATTGTGCAGTCAGATATGAAGTTTTCTGAGCAATGCAGACAGGCTGCCAGGGCAGGTCATGGGGTTTTGTCAATGATATATAGGAATTTTGCTAGCAGGGAAAAGGAGGTGATTGTCCCTCTGTAGAAGGCAATGGTCAGGCCACGCCTTGAGTACTGCGTACAGGTCTGGAGGCCTCATTTTAGGAAGGATGTAGATTTGCTTGAGCGTGTACAGAGAAGGGCAACAAGTGATTAGTGGAGGCTTAAGTTCTGCAAATTGCAATGGCTGGATGCCTTCCACTTGTTCAGATTACGAACCTAAGGGGGCATAAATTCAAATTAAGAAATGACAGATGTAGAATAGATGTACGGGAATTTGCCTTTAGCCAGCGGATGGTTAATTGCTGGAACAAACTTCCATCTGTTGTTGTGGAAGTTGATAGGTTGAATAAATTTAAGGAGGAACTGGACAGGCATTTGGAGGGAATGGTGTGGTTTTTTTTTTTTTTTTTTGTCTGATGCTGCATAAGCTCATACACTTGCTTTCTTGCATGACATGCCACCACCACCATCACTACTGCTACTTCTCGGTACAGTAGTGTATAGGTTTTACTTCTTCCTTTTAGCCATTGCCGACCCACTGCTGCAAAGGTCTCTCCCAAAACCTTCCATCTTTTTCTGTCCCACACCATGGTTTGCCAGTTTCCCCTTTCAGGGTTTTACAGGCACCACTAAATTGTGGACTGCGTTAGCTCTTAATTCATACTTTCTACAGCATAAGCTTTATTGCCTAGAGGCCAGAGGTGTGAACAATGTGTACCAAGTCTCTCGAAATCAGTTCGTTGTATGGAAATTTTCTTCATTGTGCAGAAACTATTTTCAATGTAATGACCAAGGGGAAATCAAAAAAGTTCTTTACATAGAAAAAGTCGCTATATGGAAGTTCGTTAAAGAGTGGCTCGACTGTAAATGTTGCTGGTAAGTTCACTGATAGTTTGATATTGAGGGGTAATTTAATTGTTATTGTTACTCAATAGCCCAGTTTCATTGTATCTCTTTTAAAATTTTTGTTATTAGTCCTTTTCTCAGGTAATATGTGCACTAATTATCTTTATTAATTACTACTTTAAAATAGGAACTGAACACTTTCAAAATGAAGATGAATAAGTTGGTCACTTCCTCTAGAAGAAAAAACCGTAAGCGACATTTTAATGCACCCTCTCACATTAGAAGAAAAATAATGAGTTCTCCACTTTCAAAAGAGCTTCGGCAGAAATATGGTGTTCGCAGTATGCCTATTAGGAAAGATGATGAAGTCCAGGTAAGCCATAATTACTCTGAGGTTTTGTAACTAAAAAAATGTATAGAATGTTTGTTGGGTCTAAATGGAAACAGTTAGCCATAAAGCAAGAATAATACACGCGGGTAGATCAGATCTCAAGGTTAAAATTGTTTAATTTTTGTTTAAAGCTGTTTTTTAAATAAAGCATTTATACAGAGAAATTACCTGTATGGAAAGCACCTATGTATATATACTTTTGTATGTACTTTTCAAAGCATATACATAAAATTCTGGGGTGTATTTTGAATTCTAAAATAAAGGAAGGGGGAATCAGAACATGTTTGTGATTCTGAACAAAATGGCTATGAGTTTCGAAAGGCAAAAAATGCATAAAAAAAAGAGTTATAATAAGCAGATAATGTACCTGGTATGAATAAACATTTTATTGGTATATGTGCCTATTCTTATACATTATTTTATTATTTATTACTATTCAAAACCCCATAGTTCCATAACATGTTCATGCGATGTTTATTTTAGACCCCATTATACACTGATGAGCCAAAACATTATGACCACCAACCTAATATTATGTTGGTCCTCCAGGTGCAGCCAAAACAGGGTTCGAGCCCATCACAACCAAATACGGAGGATGCGGAAAGGTCAGGGAATGACCACTACATATCCCGGAGCAATATGGCCTTAGTTGCTAATGCTCCTAAAAAAACCAAAAGCAGCCAAAACAGGTCATAGCCGGTGAGCCATAGAAGCTACAAGATTTCTAAATCTGTATTTTGGTATCTGGTACCAACACATAACCAGTAGATCCTTTAACTCCTGTAAGGTCCATGGTTGAGACGCCGCAGATCGGAGTTGCTGTTCCAACACAAACCACAGATGCTCGATGGGATTGATGTCTGGGGAATTTGGAGGCCAGGGCAATACCCAGAAGTCTTCATCATGTTCCGCGAACCAGTCTCAAAAAATCCGGGCAGTGTGGCATGGCGCATTATCCTGCTGAAAGATGGCACTGCCAGAGGGGAAGACCGTTGCCATGAAAGGGTGTACCTGGTCGGCAATGATATTTAGGTAGGTGGTAGATGTTGGAATGCCCGGCACATGGATGACTGGACCCAGTGTATCCTAGCAGAACATCACCCAAAGCATGACACCGCTGCCACCGGCTTGTTTACGTCCCACGGTGCATCCAGGTGCCATCACTTCCCCAGGTAAACGATGCACACATACCTGGCTGTCCACATTCTGCAACAGGAAACGTGATTCGTTTGATCTGATGACCTTCCAATCACTCAAGGTCAGTTTCGATGCTTGCATGTCTATTGTAGGCGCTGTCACTGGTGAACAGTGGTTAGCACGGGCACTCAGAGCGGCCTGTGGCTATGCAGCCCCATTTTCAGCAGGGTTCGATGTACTGTGTGTTGTGACACATTACTCCCATCACTAGCATTTAAATATCGGCGAGTTGAGCCACAGTTGCCCTTCTGTTGCCACGTAGCATCCAGGAGAGCCTTCGCTCACCTCAAGCATCAATAAGCCATGGTTGTCCAACACCTCGCCGGCAATTCATGGGTTCCCCTTCTCCAACCACTTTTGGTAGGTACTAACCACAACTGACCGTGAGCATCCCACCGACTGTGCCGTTTTGGATATGCTCTGACCCAGTTGTCTGGCCAATACAATTTGGCCTTTGTCAAATTCGCTTAAGTCCACTGCCTTTCCCATCTGAAGAACAAGACTAACACTGATTAACGGAGTTCAGTATCAGGTGTTTTTTATACTGTATCTTGACCTGCGCACATGTCGTAGTTCACCTGCAGTTGCTTCAATTTGCATAACGACTCCTGGTCATAATGTTTAGGCTCATCGGTGTACTTCCCAGGACTTTTTTTTGCCATTACTTTTTAAATCCAGCATATGCCCTACTCCACCAGTGTCATTTAATGCAAAAAAAATTAGTGTTGAAAAAGGGCTCTCTATATTTGTGCAGAATTGCATAAAAGAAGCCTTGTGAATACCTTGAGCTTATGGAAGAAGGGTGGAGGTTAGGCTGATTGGGCATGTATGAGATGTGGCTGTTCAATGACAAGGCTATTGCAGTAAATAAATATAATGAAATATTTCATATCTTTCATGTTATCTCCTTCAAAATAATTGCCTTGAGCTTGCACACGCTGTTCCATATGTTTCTTCTAAGTATAGAAACATTTCTGGAAGTGACCTTCTGTTAGCCCTTTTTTTAACACTAGTTTTTTTCTGAACGTCTTCAGAGGACTGAAAATGAGTCCTTAAGTACACTTTTCAGTTTTGGGAAGAGAAAAAAGGCAATGGGTTAGGTCTGGTGAGTAGAGTGCATGTTCACACACAAGGTTTGTTTCTTGACCAGAAACTGGCAAGCAGAGAACTGGAGCATTGGCTAGATGGAGCAGCATCCAACCATCCTTTCACAATTCAGTTCTATTCCTTCGAATTTTTTCATGCAGCCTTGTTAGAACTTCAATGTAGTATGTTTCTTTGACAATCTGATTTGGTGGGATGTATTCAGCCATAATAATTCCTTTAATATCAAAAAAAACAAGAAGCATGGTTTTCATTTTCAGTTTTGACATTCTTGCTTTTTTTAGTCTGGGGATTGTTTTTTCTTATATTGTGCACTTACTGGCTTTTAGTTTATGGGGCATATTGGAATGATCAACTTTCATTGCAAGTAATTACAGTACTCAGAAAGTGTGGATCTTCAATTTTTTTCAAACATCTTTTCATATTTGAAGTCTTCTCATTCTTTGTATTCATTCAAAATTTTTGGGACCATCGTGGCACATGCTTTTCTCATGCTTAAATTTTCAGTTAAAATTTGTCTAATTGTTCTTTTTTTCCACATTGAGTTCTGATGCTTCCATTCTAATGCTTACACGCCGATTACTTCTAATCAGTGCCCTTACCCAGTTCACATCAATTTTCATGGATAGCAGATGGCCACATTCTCTCTTTTCTAAAAATTCTTTGTGCCATCCAAACATTCAAGCTCTTGACGTAGTATCTTCCTCATAAACTTGAGGTAACAACTCAACTTTCAGTTGTTTTCTTTAGTTTTGTTAAAAATTTGAGGTTGATCATTCAATTCTTCTCTGTTATTTTTCCAGCAAACTGTAAAAACACAAGGTAATGAAATCCTACCTCACTGCAAAGCAAATGAGTGTGTTATAATGTGACTTGGCAGACTAGAGAAAGGTAGGTTCAAAGGCAGCTGCTGTGCCTTTTTTGACAGGTGGCATGTAGCGTGTAGTGACTGCACATGCAGTCTCATTATTTAATAGGCAACTTATATTTTGTTACTAGTCCTTGAATGTTAATATATTTATTCCACAGAGAAACAGGATTAATCAATCAAATTTCATAACAATGGGCTTTTCAGTTCAGGACTTAAATGATTTTTCTGATTCTGAATGGTTACAGAACTATGGCTGTTTGAAATTTAAAAAATAGCTACATAGTTTTCACTTATAAAAAATAATAAAAATTACTTTAAAAATGAAATAAGATAAGCAAACATGTAGTTAGTATGAATAAACATTTCACCAGATGTGTCTCTGCTTATTATTTTTTGTTATCTAAACCTCCATAGTCTTTTTTTTAAAAACCCCACAGCTCTGTAACTGTTCAGAATTGGGCACATTTATATTACTTGTTTTTTACAAAATAGCGTATTTTTTTTCAAACCAACAAAGTGCACAGTATAAGAACACGTAGGTTGCTTTATGGGTTTGTTTATTTAGTAATTGAAAATTCATAACCTTTTGTAATAAGTATTTTAGATGCATATTGATTTTTGAAGTATAAAAATCAATATGCTAAGAAAAATTAGAAGAAATATCTTGGAAATGTTTTCTGCTTTGGACAAGAACATGGATTTGCAATCCCTTTCAGCAGCAGTGATGTGCTGAATTAATTTTTTGCAATGCCAGCATATGTTTCTGAAAGAGGCGCGCCAAATTTGCTTATTAGGGTTCTGGGTGTCAAGTTCACTCTAATTTGGTGGTGGGAAGTTTTTGTTTAAGGAAGATGTGTCATTTTGCAAAAATATGTGAACAAGATGAGTGATTTTTAAATGTATTTGGGATGGCTTCATTGTGAAATAAATTTAAACTTGGGCATACTGTACCTATTTACAGCTACTTTTACATTGGGAATGATTAAATGAAATTTTCTTGTGGGCACCATTTGGTATAGTCATATTGCTGCTTGTGGTAACAATGCATTAGTTTGTTAACCCATGTCCAAATAATTTGGGCAGGATTACGCATATGAATGATGTTCAAGTGAGTTGAGAGACTGTGTTTTTTTTATTTTATTTTATTTTTTTTGTTTTTTTTTAATCAAAACTCAAAACACGAGATTATTAGAATCTATAGTACTTAATACCATGATTGAGCTGAAGATTGGTAAGATGAAAGAAGATAATACATATGAAGGAAGATTGTTCCAGAAAATGAACATTGAATGAATAAATGAGGAAGAAGAAAAGTTGGTTCTGTGGGTTTGAAGTTGAACAGCAGAAGGCTGTTCTGTTGACTGGTTGTGACACGTATTCGGGTTGCTTTGGAAGGAGTGGGAATTGTAGAAGCCAGTTCAGAACAACAGCATCTGTAGAAATATCTATAGAAAGGGCAGGCAGCAGAAACAGAATGTCTATGAGACAGAGTGGAGAGACTGTGTTAGAGATTAGTCATTGATTAACATAACTGCCTTCTTTTGAATAGAATCTAGAAGCCTGAGAGAAGTTTTGGGGGTACTGTCCCAGATCTGGGAACAATTATCCCTGGTAGGGCGATTTGTACAAAGTGAACTGCTGTTTGGAAGAAAAGTAATGCTGAGAGCGAAAGAGAAAAAACCAGTTTTTTAGATGCAGAGGAAGCAGTATTTGTAACCTGCTTATGCCAAGAGAAATTAGAAGTCAGGGTAATCCCCAGTAAAGATATATGATCTTGTCTAGAAATCTGAGTTATTGAAGATATGTATAGGAGCAAAAGAATCCTTTTTGTGAGATATAAGACAGGACTGGCATTGAAATCAACTAAGTTATCTTTGTCCCACTCGCTGAAGAATTACCCGGAGATCAGCATTCAAGGAACTGGTAGTGAATATTCGAGAAGTTGAAGCAGTTTGAGCAGGGCAAGTTTTCTCAAACTGGAAGGTTGAATGCAATGTGCTATCATCAGGCAAATCTGTGGATAAGATTTCCAGTCAATGGAAGGAGGTCATTAATATACAAGACAAAAAGAGTAGGAGAAAGAACTGAACCTTGGGAAACACCAACATTAGTGGAGAAGTTGGAAGACAGCCATCTACCATTACCCACAGAGTGTGTTTAGTGTCAAACGGCACCAGGGGTTTCCCCCCCCCCCATCTCCACGTAGTATACATTGTGGGTGTGAAACAGAACACTGTCAATGCCAGAGGTTTAAAAGTGTATGGATTTTGTATATGTGTAGTGTCGTGTACCATTGTTCCTCCGGTCATTTAACCGCCGGGCTCCTAATGGGTTCTAACGTTGTCCACACACTGCCCCGTGGAGGCAGACCAGGTACACCAGTATTATAGTTATTTACTCTGGCAGGTCCTGCCACCTAATTTCCTGAGATTTCAGTGGCTAGGACCTAAAAAAAAAAAAAACATGCTACAGATAGGGGTCAGCCAAAAGGATTATTGGTTATGCAATTTGATGTTGTTATTAAGTTTTTGGGTGTAGGGCTCAGGCAATTTAGAGATGGTTTGGATGCTAGTTATAAGTTAGAGAAGGGGGGAGACTGAAGGCTGGGGGGAAAGACAGAGATAGGGGGTCCATAGAGAAGATGACCCCCAAAACAGTGGAGCAGGCCCATGCCCAACCAGAGGGAAAAGAGGGATGGCGAGGAGGTGGCGACCAGGGGTAACCCCCCTCCACCTGGGTGGGGGAGGAAAAGAACCACACAAGGGAGTGTGGCAAGGAAAGCTTAATGGCAGCAGCTGAGCTGTGCTTTTGAGTGTCATACCTGGGACAAAGGTCCCATCTCATCTTGTCTTCTTTTTCAGAGTCTGGCGAGGCTGTCACACTTGGGATTGTAAGCAATATGTCCCGCCCGTTGTATACTTGTCACTATGAGTTCAGAGCTTTCAGGTCTGGTTGTCAAGTGTGTGGTTACAGGTCTCTCCTCGGATTTCACCCGTTTGTTAAGTCAAAATTAGAGATGTATGTTAACTGACTTTGGGGCGGTTTCAGGGCATCCATCCATTTGGTCACTGGGTCAGCAGAGCTGCATAATATCACAGTTTGTGAAGAGTCTAAATCAGGAAGGTCCAAAACAGTGTTGTCATTCATGGGACAGAGGTCCCATCCCATTATCGATGACAGTCCTGCATGAATTTGGGCAAGACGAGTTAGTCAGGTGTACATTTGTTCCAGCGGTAGGGATCTTCTTGTGAAGAGCTCCTGGCAGTATTGCGAGAAGGCCTTGTACTCCCTGTCGCTGTCCAACAAGTAATGCCCCTGGAGTTTTGGATTGAAGTTAATTCTGGTAATCAGAATGCAGCGAAGGTCCTCATACAAAGGGCAGTCATACATTAGGTGAGTTCAACTCTCCGGCTGTCCACAGTGGCAGAGGGGATCATCAATAATTCCAAGACTTGAGAGTTTGGCTCTGATGGATCCGTGACCTGTTAGCATGAAAGTTGCTTACAGGCCGGGGGAGAACCATCAAGGAGACTTGGGATATACCTTGTTGATATGTGGAATAAATTTCCTAGTGATATCTCCTTTAGTAGAGTTAGCCCATCTATCTTGCCATGTCTGCTGTAAATGGAGGCTAAGGCGCTTCTTTTCAGCATTCAAGTTGTTAGTGGGATCGATGGTGTGGTCCACGAACGTCACCGATGTGCCTTTTGATAGTTGGTAGAGGAACCCGCAACGTATCACTCCAGGTCCAAAGGAAGAGCACCTGCCAGCACCTGAAGGGCATGGGTGCTGACAGTACGGTAATGGTAAGGAGGATAAATCTTTGAATAGTTTCGAGCTATTTTTGCTCTCGGATACCTTATCCCTGCAGCATATGTAATCACCGGTAGAAATACTGCTTTGTAGAACAGCGAGAGAGTGTGGCAGTTGAGGCCCCAACCCGACATGTAACTCTGGCGACCAAGGCAGTATAGTTCCTTAACTTTGTCTGCAAGTGTTTCATACGTGGGAGGAATG
The DNA here is from genome assembly GCF_048544385.1 of Mastigoproctus giganteus. Classification (NCBI taxonomy): domain Eukaryota; kingdom Metazoa; phylum Arthropoda; class Arachnida; order Uropygi; family Thelyphonidae; genus Mastigoproctus; species Mastigoproctus giganteus. The sequence goes on from NC_143579.1 coordinate 109,441,269, forward strand.
TAAGTCCTGAGTCCAGGATTATTCCTAGATATTTCAATTCAGTAGTGAAATGTACTGTGGTCTTGTTTATCTTAATTTGTGGACGTCTTCTGAGGGACCCTTTCAGTGAGATGGAATTTTTCCTCATTAGAGAGATTTGAAGATTATGATCCCTTGCCCAGTTTTGTAATATCGAGAGAGCCTGATTTGCAGAATTTTCTAGTTGCGCTTTGTAATCTGCAGACACAGCCAGAATCAGATCATCTGCATAGGCCTGGGAGATAACTTCATTCAGGTTAGTGGCAAGGAAGTCATCAAGTAAAACATTCCAAAGGAGCGGCCCCAGTACCGAGCCTTGGGGACAGCCCCTGTAAACCTGGCGTTTTACTCTGCAGCATGGTGCATTGACATTTATTTCTCTGGCTGTGAGGTAGCTTCTTATGGTGTTATAAAGGTTTCCGGGAAGACAGGCACGTCTTAGTCGGCTGAGGACGCTCGGCCACCAGTCGAACACCCCAGCAAAGTCTATGGCAATAATCACGAAATATTTTCTATTGGGGTTTGTGGCAGTTGTGAGGATATTCTTGAGTGCGTCAACTGTTGAAGATCCTTGTTTGAAACCATATTGGCTTGTAGAGGATAAATTTGTTGCATTATAATGTACTGTAATTCTGCTGTATAGTAGGTATTCGAAAAGCTTGCTTAGCACAGATAACAGGGCAATCGGTCTATAAGAAGATGGGATTTTTGGAGGCTTGTTGGGTTTTTCAGAATCAGGCATATGTTAGCTGTCTGTAAGCAGTGATTAAACAGGTCGAAGATGAGGTATGGGGAATGCTCCACAGTCTTCCTTATAATCTCTGGTTCAAGTAGGTCCGGTCCTGGACATTTATTGTTGCGGAGTCTATGGGTTGCGATGTGCAGCTCTTCAATAGTGAAGGGCGGCTCTTATGTTCTGGACTGTATATACTGTTGTCCTGGCAGAGTTGTTGTTTTGACTTTTACTAGTATCCATTGCTGGTTGGATAATTGTATCCAATATGTTATTGATGGATCTGTCCCATGAGGTTGTTATGTTACCTTGAGGGGTTATTGTTGCTGTCATTACCTCCCCTCTTGGGAGTTTGTTGGTTGTGATTTTATAGACTACACCCCAGGGATCAGTGTTTCCAGTTGTAGAAACTAGTTGTTCACATGATGTTTGCTTGCGTTTCCTGATAGTAGCCGTGTATATATTTCTGGTCTCTCTGTATTGCTGGCAGAGAGCCTCTACCTCTGCAGCTGGCCAGGGCCATTGTGCTCATTGGAAGGCTCTTCTTCGGGAGTTGACCCCCCGCCGGAGTTCCTGGAGTTCTGGACACTACCACGGGACAGCAGCAGGAATGGGTTTCTTCCTAGGAATGGTGCAGTTGCTAGCTTCTATAATTACTTTTGTGACTTTTCTCTGGTAGGCATCAGGATCAGTGGGATGGTAATTATTAACTTGCAGCTGCTGGGCTAAGGAGTGCAGCTTCTCTGCAAAAATGTCCCATTTTGCTTTGGAGATGGCATACCTTTGAGGGGTGAATCTTGGAGTTGGGATTCTATCCAAGGATCTCGTTATCTGGTATGTTATGGCCCTGTGGTCTTGAGGTGGTCCAGGAATCCTGGACAGCTCAACCCACGATGAAGTTTGATATATTTCTCGTAGCCAACGTGACATCAATTGTGGATTCCCAAAGGTATTACAAAAGGTGGGAAGGTTGTTTGATCTGTTTAGAATGTTAAGCTGGGAATTTGCCAGAAGATCTTCAAGTTTTTGGCTGTTACTACAGCCATGCCTGTCAGCAGTAGTGCTAAACCAGACAGGCGACCTGCAGTTGGCATCAGCACCAATGATGATCTTCTCATTTGTTCTCTTCAGGACGATCTCCAGATACCTCATGTATGGAAGTATATCCACCCCCGGCCTGCAGTATAATGAGACTATAAAAATTTTCCAGGGAGCTGATGATGTGGGCACATGCCGCCCAGGCTGTGCATAAATGGGGGATTTTGGTGACAGTTATGTCAGGGTTCGTAGTTGCTATTGCAGCCGGGGCGGGGGGGGTACCCCATGACCTGATTTGCATAGGTGTATGGTTCCTATAAGATCAGAATATCAAAGTTGTCTTCATCTGCTTTTATTCTTAGCTGTTCAGCTACTGCTTTTGCCCGTTGTGCATTTATTTGGAGTATGTTCAGGACGCTGGTGTTGTATGGTTTAAGACGTTGGACCATAATTGGTCTTTGATTGGTGTAAACTCTTCGCCTTTAAATATATCGGACATTTGTTGTCGCGGATAGTGTGTTCATGAGGCATCTTCTGTGCCTTGCAATTTGCACAGATGGGCAGTTTTTCTTTATTAGGGCATGTATTATACTCGTGGCCCTTTTCAGGACAATGGCCACAAGTAACAGCAGCCTAGGCGTGGGTGGTGTGCCCAAATCTGCAGCATTTAAAGCATTTGGGTACAGGCACATGCTCCCTGAAGTGGTGGCTGCCCCAGTTTATGAAAATTCTGCCTTGGTGAATGACTGTTTGCCAAGCAATAGGGGCAATTTCAAAAATCCAGCTTACACTATTTCCATTCCTGGACTTTGTATGGTACTTTGGGGTGATAATTTCTTCCGGGTTGCCTGGGAGTGTTCTCTGGATAAATCTTCCATATAGCTTGTCCCGCACCTGAGTAGGGGTGGAATCTTTTTCAAGGTCAAAGACAATAATGGAGGGTCCTCTTTTCTTTGGTGGCGTGGCTATGAGCCCAAGCATTGGTATCTTCGGGTTGTTTATAATATCAGCAGCTTCTTGGCCAGATTCAGTTTCTATGATTACCCCCACATTTAGGGTCTTTATAATTGACTTGATCCTAGTGTTTTGGAAGTCTGTGGTCAATTCTGTAATTACTGTCTGTTTTACTTCCTCACTGATTTTTGTAGATTCTGGGTGTGTGGGCCTGAGAACAACCAAGTGTAGTTCCTTTATGAGAGTCTTCTTTCTTGTTATTGGGTAAAATGAGTTCCATCTTACCCCAGATTTGAATTATTTCTCCTCTGAGAGGAACTGAGAGTAGTGGTGATTTGATTGTCCGATTTGGCCATTATTGTTTCTCTCTCTGACCTGAGGACGAAAACTTCATCCATAATGGATCCCTCGGGGAGGGTGGACATATCGAAGGTGATGCCAGGTCAGTTGGCTTCTATTGGTTGGGTTGTCTCTGGTGGTGGTGGTCATTCATTGTAGCCTTTAGTACCATTCTTAAGGACACTAGGATATGTAGCGTCTATCAGTGTATGCTCGAAAGGTAGGTTTGCAGGGCTGGTCAGTCTCTTCTACTTGTTGGATAGAGTCATTCTTGTGCTGATCCAATATTTCTTCCTTGGATGGAGACATTTGAAAAACAGGCCTGTTTTGTTTTTTCTTTGCCATAGACCTTGTAGTGTGCATTTGGGGGGAAAGCAGTGATTCCCTTTTTTGAAGTTCCTCATCCGAAGGTTCCAGTTTAACAGCACGACTACGGGGTTGCACAATTTGTTCTCCTCAGACATTGCCTATCTTGGTGGCAATCAAGGAGAATAGTTCTCTGTTTCAGGGAGGGCTTTGAATATGTCCAACGAAAAAAAAAAGTTAAAAAGTTTAAAGCAGCACAATCCGCTGAGGAAGTAGGAACGGTAACAGGTACTCTCCAATCAGTTTGATTTGCTCTCGTAGCAGCACTCAGTTTATTTCCGACCACAAGGCACTGCAGTAATAACACTAACCGATGCAATATGATGGCTATCGAAGTCTTTGTTCTTTGAGAATTCCATTACTCGAGTTCGTTCGCAGAAGTAAGCAAAGTATCTTGAAGTACAAGTACAATGCAAATTACACAGGGAGAATCCCCTCCCATGTAAAAACTCAGCTGTAACCGTGGCAAGCTAACTAAAAGACAGCCGCCTCCCCTAAATTATCGCTACGGCGACCGCGTGGTCAGATCCATAGCCGACAACGTAGAATACAAAGAACGGACACAACTAAGTTCAACTCATAAGAAAAACTTAAATTAACTTACTCCATTTGTAGCACTTCTATGGCTGATTCCATTGATTATCAGGTATTATGAGATTATATCTGGAAAACACAACAAATAATAAACATAAGTTGCAGCACATTTGCAAGCCAACAATCTAAGCAACCATCACCCACAGTGAGCAGTCAGAGAGAAAACTGGATATCCAATTACAAAAAGTCGGCAAACCATAAGATGAAAGCTAATTTAGAAGGCCTATTTGCCAAACATGATCAAAAGACCTTAAAATGTCAAGAGCAACTGCTTGAATTTCAACAAACTTTTCCATTGAATTTGTCCATAGATGGGTAACATAAGCCAGAATATCACCAGTGGTTCAACACTGGAATCCGTGTTGGCAATCGTCGATCAGATGGTTTGAGAGTTGGCTGTTAATTGATTTCTCCATTACTTAGAAATTTTACTATAATTGGATGAGAGAGAGAGATTGATTTGTCGCCCTTTTTAAGAACTGGCTAGATATAGCAAATTTCCAAGCAGAAGGGGAAAACGCCTTTGGAATAAGAAAGTGAAAAAGGACACAGAACAGGATTAAGTTCAGGAGCATAGGTTTTGAGAACAAGTGGAGCAATATTATCAGGACCTGGAGCTTTCTTAGCATTAAGATGGTTCAAAATCCTTCTGACATCCTTTTCATGAAAGACCACAAGAGGTATTGAGTGGAGTGTAGTGTAGTGTAGTGGGAATGGCAGGAGGTGATTTACCAAGATCATCAATACACAAGCTGGAAGAAAAATAAGATGCTAGCAGGTCAACTTTACCTTTAGCTGAAGTGGCAATTGAACTATCTGGTTTTGACAGAGGTGGGCAAAATGTGTGGCCAATAGCTTTGGCAAGGGGTCAGAATGCTTGACTACCATTTGGACAAGATGCAAGTTTTCTACTCTTATCCTATTCCAGATCTAGTTTGGATTGATAAATAATCGCTTTACAATTGTTGTGAGCTTTGGTGTAGGCAGAAAACAAACTTGGAGATTTGGATACAAGCCAATTACGATATGCGGCATTCTTCTCTTGTGAACAGCCTTAGCACATTTATTGGAAAAACAAAGTTTTAGATAAAGGATGAGATTTTCAGCTGGAGTGTGGAATAAAGGATTCCATTCCTACAAGAATAATTTCACTGACACAATGTGAGCAAACGTTGACATCACAAGATTCAAAACAGTAATTCAACCAAGGAAAAGAAGAAAAGAAATCTTACAGATCATCCCATTTTGCTTTCTTATAATGCTAAACAACACAAGGTTCTATGAGAGAGAGACTCCATCGTAGAAGTGACCATCACCAAGTTGCACTTTGAGGTGTTTAGAGGGGTCACTCCTGTCAATTATGTAATTAGGAGGGTTGTATGTGAAAAAAAGATCAAGCTTTGTTGGCTGTGTGGTTAGGATTGTATGGTATTCTTTTAGGTAAATGAACAATCTGCAATTTCATTAGTAATTACAAAAGCCTCAGCATCTTGACCATCTGGGTCCATGTGACTAGAAAACGGAAGCCAGCTGGAGTTGTGAATATTAAAATCATCCAAGGAAAATTACCTCGCTCTTAGAAAACTTGGACTGGAGAAAGTCTGAGTTCGAAGTGATTAGTGGATTTGGGAGAATGATAGAGGCAACAGACGAATTTAACAGAATGCAGTAAAGAAATTTTAAGCCAGAGAAAATTGAAAAGAGGAGATTCCAAATTACTGCCTCTGACACGGAATATCAGAATGGACGTATGCACAAGAACTACTTTTGAAGTGAAAGGAATCATACAGCGAATAATGCAGACAGCTGAGATGAACAGTGGTGGAATCAACTGATAACTGGGATTCTGTCAGAAGAAGTACATGGGGTTTGGCAGACTGTAAGTGTAAATGGACATCATTGAGAGTGGAACTGAGATCATGTATACAGCAATACCCCGCTTAGCACAGTAAGTTTAAGTCAAAAATTTACTGTATATATTAAAACTCATTCAATAGCCTAGACAGGTACTATACATATATGCTGCGTCATCGTATAGGTTGTTGTTGTTATTTGGTTTTTAGGAGCATTAGCAACTAAGGCCATATTGTTCTGGGGATATGTGGTGGTCACGGGCTCGAACCCCGGTCTAATCAAGAAGCGTGTGCTACGCACTACGGCTCCTGCTCACCTGGCTACAGAGGCGCCCCATACCCTAGGTACGGTACATATATGCTGCGGTGCCAACTCTATTGTCTACCATGCACATGTGACAGTAGCTCCTTTCAAGCAGTCAGCTGCAACGTGCAACAGTGTTTAGTGTTCTTAATTCTATCCTGACAAGACGACGTGATAGTTTTTAACGTTTCATTTAAAAATTTATTTTTTACCCCTTTAAACATGATCAAAAATATATCTGCATCTTGGCTAGAAATCACTGCCAACAACATGCATTCTGTTTGGCAGAATGTTTTGCCCTATTTAAAGATTTCACTGGTTTTGAATCGCAAGTTCAGATAATTGCCGAAGACATTGTGAAGGTTGGAAAAGAATTGGGATTCGAAACTTTGGACACTGGCAATGTATGTGGCTGCACTGACTCACATGCGACTTAGATGATGCAACTCTCCTTGAAATTGACGAGCAAACTGCATATGCAGAAGAGGATAAAAAAAATCCGGAGGTGGATAACACTGAAGTGCCACCAAAACAATTTTCAACAGAACAACTGGAGAAAATTTTTTTTGGGGGGGGGGGGTTGAAATGGCCTGCGAGCCGATTACGAATGGAGATCGGAATGTTGAACGTAGCATCAAGATACAGCAAATTTTACAAGATGGAATGCGATGCTACGAAGACTTGTACGCCGAGAAAAGGAAGAGATGGCTTCACCAGACTTCATTATTGAAATACCTAAATAAACAACTGCTTTTTTTAAAGCTTTTTTCTCATCTCTCATGATGTTACCTTTTCATTAATAAAATTTTTTGCAATATTTTTTTAAATTTCAGTTCCTTTTAATTGGCTATCAAGTTCAAATTGTTTATAGATTTAGTTAGAATTTGTTTATAGACTATTTCTCTGGTACGCATTCAATTAAAACCCATTATAATTATACCTCAATCAGCACGGTTTCACATAACATGGAATAGGTTCGGTACCAATTATCAGTGCTATGAAGGGTATTACTGTATTTGTGAAATGAACAAGGAAGTGTTTGGGAGGTTTAGATCTTTTCACAGATAAGTTTGTTCTATTGGTTTGACAATTCATGATATATTCAATAGTAAGAAAAGGTGGGAAGGATGTGCTGCTATATGAAGTAATGAAATTTTTGGATGGTATATACATGGTAAAGGCGCCTCCGTAGCCAGGTGGGAAGGAGCAGCAGGTACGTAGCACACGCTTCTGGATTAGACCGGGGTTCGAGCCCGTCACCACCAAATACGGACGATGCGGAAAGGTCAGGGAATGACCACCGCATATCCCGGAGCAATATGGCCTTAGTTGCTAATGCTCCTAAAAAAAAAAAAATACATGGTAAGAATATACCCACCTCCTTGACATAATGTTGGCCTTGATGTCTCCTGTATACACACTTATCGGTTTCCCTCCAGTCACTATCTGGCAGAGTACAGGTAACGAGACTATAAACTAGCTGATATGGGAGCCTCCTAGAGAGTCACTAACAGGTTTGGTGTGGTGAACTATCTAGCAGCCGTCCTGCAAACACTGTTTAAGAGCTGTACTCTTGAAATATAAGGAAGATTAGATCTTGCCATGATATCCATCTTGACCTTAAGGCATCAGCCATACTGCATGATGGAAGAAATGGGTGGGTTGCCAGAGCTTTACTGTGGAGCCTAAACATGAGTTCCACCATTTCGAGCCTCTAATAAGCAAAGTGGTGGTATTGCACTGGTTAATGAGTCATCTACCACCTAGTATTTCTTGGTAACAGAGGGGCGGTATTCCTCTGTGTGGTATAGGCACCACACCGTGACCCCTGCTTACATTGGTTTTCACCTGGGTGGTCACCTCCAACATTCTGTGTTGCATTTTAGGACTTGCACATAGGGTTATACCCAGAGTTACTAACAGTCCCACCATTGTGAAAGTACAAGCAGAGGATTTGGCTGTCACAGACCAAACAGACCTCGCCGAAGTTAGGTCCATTTGACTCAATTGTCGCTCGAATATCAGTTCCATCAGCATTTTAGACTACCAGATAGCAAGCCCAGCTTGGCATTCCTGAAAAAATGTCTGACAGCCTTGAGGACCATCTCAAAATGTACATCTCCAGGTGTATTTATTAATATTTATTGCTTGAATCTATGTAATTACAGGTTGTTAAACCAAAAATAATTATATACACAGTATTGATATACTGTATATATGAATTTCTCTCTCTCCCCTCCAACTTTTTAGTATATGATTTTATATTCTTACTCTCTCTCCCAACATAATATATATTTTTTGTATTCTTAGGTTGTTAGAGGACATTATAAAGGTCAACAAGTAGGAAAGGTTGTTCAAGTTTACCGCAAGAAGTATGTAATTTATATTGAACGAATTCAGAGGGAAAAGGCCAATGGTGCTTCAGTATATGTTGGCATTCATCCTTCCAAAGTAAGTATTTGGCATTGTTAGGAATGTCTTTTGATGATGTTTAAGTCAAAGGATATAATTTTAACTGAGAAGGTGTTATGCAAATCTAAAACGATGCATTGCTTTTCCAGATAATTTATTAAAGAAATAATTAAAGATAATTGTTCAATGAACTACAATAATTTTTTGTTAAAAATTTACCTAAGTAAATTTTTAACAAAAGTACTTATAGTAGACAGTATTAAAGATGAAGAAAAATGATGCTCGAGTAATTGAGAAAAATTCATCAAACCAATCCAAAACTTAAAGGATGTAACACATTATTTATTATTATAAACAGGTTCTTTTAAAAATTTTTATTTGTGTTATTTTTTTTTGTATATTATTTGTTACAATATTTTCTCTGTCATTATCTGTAGAACCAATCTTTCATTGCCTTCAAAATTGATTTCTTTTCCTAGTTGTTTCAAAATTTCTAGCACAGTTGGATTTATCTTGTCAAAATCTCAGATGGATCAAAAAAATAACAGAGACAAAATTGTCAGTTGAAATAGTTCTCTTATCAGTTTTACCTGATGTCCAAAGGGCTTTGGAAGAATATCTACTACCTATTCTTTTACTAGATGACTATGATGCTTTACATGTGTCTCTTTTAATTAAGCATCTTGATTCTCTCCACATTTATTCTTCTGAAATTTCTTCTGTCTGTTTCTTCTTCCCTCTATTTCTTGTCTTCTCTTTCCTGTTTTTCTTTTAAACTAATCCTTTTCTTCTTTTTCTTCCTCTTCTTTTTCTCACTCTGCACAGTTTACATTACTATTGGTGCTTTAAGATTGGAATTCTGAGTAGAATAGTATGAGAATACCTGACTAGATAGTAAATTCATGACCCAGCTCCATGTGCCAGGGATGGAAACTAACTTGCAGCAGCTTGTTGTGGTGAGCTAGGTTAAGTGGCCAGTCACTCAATGCAAACAACACAACCTGACATTATACTGGGGTACACCTATGCCACCACATTGATTGGCCTTTGTCTGCACAGTATCCCCATACACTAAATGCTGAGTTACCATAGTATGGTTAGACCACATACACCAATAATAAAAAAAAATAAAAAAAGTAGTAACTTTGGTTGAGAAATATCCAAAATAGGCTTGTGACTCTTCCTGCATGTAGACACTTCTTATGCACCTTACTCAGCCTGTAACAAAAGAAAGAGTGAACATTGCACATGGGCCTTGGAGAAACCTGATTTCATTTGGCTGTTGTAGATGGCAACATTTCTTTTCATTGCCACTCTTTGGACTCCCTTCGCTTGTGGAGTTTATAATCACCATATTTTTATTTTCTACATTGTTCATAGCCAACCAGGCTAGCCGAGTGGGTCAAGTACCTGCCCGGCAACCCAAAGGTCGCGGGTTCGATTCCCGCCTTGGGCTTGGATCAAAGTACTGCAAAAACCTTGGGAGGTGCAATATGGCCACAGAAGCCGATGCGCGAACAACTACCAAATCAAAAAAAAAAAAAAAAAAAACATTGTTCATATGTATACTGCTTTAGAGTTTAAATTGGCAATTGTAGATGTTATAAGGAGAGTGAGTAGAAGTGGTGAGTGATTATTCTATGGTCTTGGTTTATGTCTGTTTTTTCTAGCTGTGCTAGAAAAAATCCCCTCTTTTGCAGTAGTGTTCTATTTGGAAGAACGCTACTAGGGCTACATAGGTTGAAGGCATGATTTTCACAATTTCTGTGGAGAGAAAACATCCTTCCATGTTTCCTCTCAAGTAACCCATTCTGTGTTCTCTTCAGGCCTCCAGCTTCCAGTATGACTGCCATATTAACACTTTCCACACTGGTACACTGTGTTCTGAATGTCTTTGGGATGGGAAAGGTCTCCATTAGCATTTGCTTGGGCGGCCCATTTCCTCTGAAGTTAACTTTTATCAGAGTTCCCTTCCTGTTGGGTGCTGCATTCATCTTGTTAACAAAGTTAAGTTTTAATATTCATCTGTTTAGTTCCACTTCCAGTTTGTGTAGTTTTGCGTATGTTTTGTGTGAGTTAATCTGTTACTCTTAACAGATCAAAGTGACTCCCAACATCTGTCACATGTGCGGAGTGCCCAACCTCCATGTGTTGCAGGCTGGAAATGGTTGCTTGAATTTTGCATCGCCACTGAAGGCCTACAGTGTGAGTGGCCCAATTGTGGGTGTCAGTTGGAAACTTCAAAAAGGCTCCATTGGTTGTGAGCTCCACTCTGAACCAGAATGCGGGGGATACACCAACCCCTGGGACCTGAGAGAGGAGGCAGCTCAGATGAAGTTTCGTGCCTCTGGTAGTTCATGGAGACAGTATGGGGTATGTCTGTCATCTTATCCAGAGAATGACACCTGGCTGTCTCCCTTGCAACTGGCTAACTGGGTACATGCTTCCAGCTCCTCATGGCTGCCAATCCTGACGAGCCTCAGGGATCTCAGCTTTGACCAAAGAAAGAATATAGAGGTTGATCCTGTGCTGCCAGCACAGGATTATCCCAGACTTTCACAGAGGGGTTGGATGCCCTCTAATAGGGTTGATGGCCCAACTTCGAGTCTCTCCCTTCCAGAGGGGGTGCCTCCGTAGCCAGGTGGGAAGGAGCAGTAGTATGTAGCACACGCTTCTTGATTAGACCGAGGTTCGAGCCCGTCACCACCAAATACGGAGGATGAGGAAAGGTCAGGGGATGACCACCGCATTTCCCGGAGCAATATGGCCTTAGTTGCTAATGCTCCTAAAAACCAAAACAACAACAACAACAACTTCCAGAGGGCTGGCTCTGTGATGTCTGTTCCCAAGTTTTTTCTTCTAAAACTGGTCACGGGCTGCATCTATGACGTGTCTGTCCCGAAGTCGCTAATAGCAGAATCAACATTTCTAGATCTAAGGCAAGCTGGTCTCAGGAAAAAGTTTCCTGTCCTGTTCATGCTGAACTCCATGAACTGGCATGGGAGGTGTCTCTTTGACACCTCCCATGCCAGTTGTTTCATCAGCTCCTTCCTGCCCAGCTTCCACCTGTTCAACTCCAGGGTGCAATCTGTTGTCATTTCTGAATAACTTTTTCACTCTGTCCCTGCTGTCTGCACTACTTGATCTGTCAGCTCCTTCATGATCTCTCTCCATGGCCCTCCCTGGGTCGCCAGACTTATCTGCTATCTCTGTGTATGGTCAGTCTTCCTGTCTCAGCCCTAACATCATCTCTGTTCTCCCAGGTTGGCTCTCCGCTCCCTAGCTTGTCGCCTTGCCTGGATGACACAATCGTGTTATCCAGTGATACTTCATCTGCCTCTCTCTCATCGGTTTTGACCCAGCTGCTCTTCCTGGAATGAGGTCAGTGTCGACCTTGGTTCTTCTATCTCATGCTCTGATTTCAACTTGACCTCTCCTGATTACACACCAGGTGGGCTTGGCCTCTCAGGATCTCTTCCCATCTTCATCTGCTTGTGAGTTCCCAGATTCTCTTTTCTTTGGTCTGGTGTCTGTGCCTCTGCATTCTAGCCAATTCTCATTTTCCCCCTTGCTTTGAGCACCTTGGGCATGTCTCTGATAGCTTTCCAAATTCTCTCTCCTCTGGTCTTGTCTCTTGACCCCAGTGCCAGTCTTCATTTAAATTTCCTCCTCGGTCTTTAGCTCCACAGGACTCTGAATGTCGCACTAGTACTTCCCTGGGACCTCCTCTAATCACTCCTCTTCAGCCATGGGGTGTTCCCTAGCTGCTGCCACCACAAGTTGGTTCTGACCAGACACCAGTTCTTCATGTAGTCCCCTTGAAGTCACTCTCTGAGACCCTGCTGCAGTCTCATGGGCACTCAGTGTTGAAATCATCGATCTCCGATGCTCTGGACAATCGACTCAGTTCCACAGACCTTGATTTCTACCTCCAGAACTAAATCTTAGTTTCTGACACTACAGTTCAGCAGCCTTGCTGCCAGCCTGCCCCGAATGTTTCATCTTCAGCACCTCCTACTCACTGCCTTTCCTCCAAGAGGGCTCAGCATGAGGAGTACACACAGCTTCAGGCTTTGTTTTGCCGCAAATGTGTCCTTTCTGAACTCGATGGTGATGTCGATTCCCCCTCTTGTTTGGCCTTTGAGGATATTGCAAAATACTGGCTCCATCAAATGCTACTTATGCGAGCAATTATTTTCATGTGTGAAATTAAATAAAACTGTGTATAAATCGAGATTGACAGATAAACATCTTTCCGACATACTGAAAATTGTATGTTTCCCAGTCTTTGACTCCTGATGTTGAAAAACTGGTAGGAGGTAAATGCTGGCAGGTTTCCGAGAAAACAAATTAATTATTTTCATAAATATATTGAATATTTAATTTTTAAATAAAAATAATAATATAACAATTATATATACTAAAATCAAAGGAGCACAAGGCAGCCAAAGTAACACACCTCTATTAGTTACAATTTATTAGGAAACGTTTTGGAAATTGTTATTGTTACAAAATCCATCTTCAGTCTTTGTAGCAATTTCCGAAATGTTTCCTAATAAATTGTAACTAATAGAGGTGTGTTACTTTGGCTGCCTTGCGCTCCTTTGGTTACCAGTTCATCAACAGCCACTTTACTCCCATTTCTTCACTATACATACTAAATTCTAAATTACTTGTATTCTGTAGATCTGAATAAAAATTTAAATGTTAATTACAGTTTTAATTATCCTGATTATGCTACTGAATCCTGAATCAATATATAATATTTAAGAAAATTTTATGCGGCCTGCAAAAATCATACCATCACACAAAATGGCCCACAACAGAAATGAGTTTGACACACCTGCTGCCGACCAGGCTAGCCAGGTGGGTAAAGTGCCTGCCTGGCAACCCAAAGGTCGCGGGTTTGAATCCCGCCTCGGGCTTGGATCAGAGTAAAATGCAAAAACTTTGGGAGGTGCATTATGGCCACAGAAGCCGATGCGCCAACAACTAACAAAAAAAAAAAAAAAAGAAGAAGAAGAAGAAGATACACCTGCTGTAGGGAGTCAAATGCCTTTTCATAATCCACAAATGCCAGGAATAATGGTGTTTTATATTCATTTGCTTTCTCCATTAGCTGCAATGTTATGTGATCCATAATTGAGAATGCTATTCTGAAGCCCACTTGCTCTTTTGGTTGATTCTCATCAAGTATTCTTTCTAATCTGTTAGTAATGACCCTTGTAAATAACTTGTAGATGTGGGACAACAAGCTAATTGGCCTATAATTTCCAATTTTTGATTTATCTCCTTTCTTATGTAGCAAAATTATGATTGCATTATTCCACTCCTTAGGTGTCACACCTTTCCTAATGTATTTTGTGAAGCTTTGCCAGTTTCTGTCATGTCTCTTCCTCCCAATTTTAACAACTCTACAGTAAATTCTTCTTCGCCCAGGCTTTCTGATTCTTTGTTTTCTAACTCATGCATGTTCTAACTCATCAGGAAGGATATCAGGTATATTATATGAGTTGCTAATTTGTGATCCATCTTCCCCACTGCTGGCATTATTCCCTTGCTTCTAATATAATACTCTGTAGTAGCTTTCTGCTATTTGAATCATGCCTTCTCTGCTATTTATAAGTACACTATCACTCTTCTTCAGAAGAGTGATAGTGTACCTATATTTGTCTTTCTGTATTATTGCTCATGCCTACTGATTTAAGTCTTTTGTTTTCCCTTAATGCTTCTATTTTTCTTGTGTCCTCTCTGAGTCTCTTTATATTGGCTTTGCATAACTCAGTATATAGGCACTACCCGTCTTACATAATACTTGGCTTACGAAAATTCAAATTTACGTAAGTTTTCACCAGTCAGTGCAAGCTTAAAAAAATTATGGAAATGTATTTTGCATTCTGTAGGAATAAATGGAGCTATTGTGAAAATATCGTAATGTGAACCCAATAACTTTTTTTTTTTTTTTTTTTTGGTAATTTGTTCCAAAACCTTAGAAGTTTAAAAATTGTTGCTATATAACTAAGCTATTTATCTCTCTAAGAGGTCATTGGGTCATTTTTATAATCGAGCACTACACTTTCATTGTTATCATATGGTCTGTTATAACAATGCCTTCGTGATATTTTTCTTAAACACATTTCTGGAGGTTACTACCATAAAACAATTTGCACTTTCCAGTTTATTGGCCTTTTCTTAGTACAATCTATTATAAATGGGTAGTAAACTCGATCTTATTGCATTTGCGATAATACCAATAACTGGAATTCCATGCGTTTTTACGTTAGGTATTATGTTGAAATGAGTTCCTCCTCACTGAAATCTTCAATCATATAAAAAACAAATTTTCAGAATCTTCTCTTCATTCCTATTTCCTTATTGCAATGGTGAAGGGAAAGGGACCAACAGAAAGCTAAACTCCACCTTTGTTCTTTTCACTGTTTCCATTGGTGTACAGCAGATTTCCACTTTATAAACTTATAAGTGATTCATTTCTTCTTCTTCTTCTTCTTGTTTCAGACAAGCCAATGATATTCCAGTTCACATTTTCTAATTCCTTTTCCAATTCTAATATCCTATCTTCACCAATGAGTGATCTTATATTGTAACAGGCCAAATTCAGTTTGTGCATGGCAGCCTGGTCATACCCAGAGGTTCTTAGCACCCTCTGCTTCCACTTTGATCCTCTCGCTGCTGTAAGAGAGGGAGTGAAAACCACTGAGAACCATTTGTTTCATTGTCTTTTCCTCTTCATACTGACCAGGCCTCTTGTCAATATGAAGAGAATCACTTTACACGTTCCTTGCCACCAAAGTGACATAACAGGGCTTACCATCGAGAAGGTGTACATGGGTGGATTTTAGGGAGGCAGGCCAACCGGACTTCTCCTAAATCTTCTAAAATAGAAAGATATTGGATCAATAGGTGTTTTGACTGAGTGTGTAAAAACACACAGAATGCCTGTTTCCCCCTCTAAGGGGCTTAGAGGGGAACAACATTCTGAGGGGATTATTAGCGAACACTTATTCTACACATTGAAGCTCACCAATATGTCTTTATGAGGCCAATAGAAGTGCTTTACCTGTGGTCAAAATTTTTCAGCCTTGGTTATTGGGAGCAGACAGAAGAATGGCTTCAGAAAAATGAACATTTTGATTACTAGTTCCTACGGCACATTCTTTCGAGACACTTAAGTCCAAGAACATGCCTCCATGCTGTAAGGGAGGGTGTCAGTCATTCTAAGAAGACCGGAGGGTTTTTTTTTTTTTAGAGAATACCGATCTGTCTTGTTTCCTTTATTAGTCCTAGTATTCAATAAAATGTACTTTATCAATCTTGATGCCAATATAGAGGCGGCCACACTATCCATAAATATACTTAAGCTGTTGACCAGATTTGTCTGTAACTTGTTTCTGATATTTAACCACAGCTGAGAGTATTTGGAATTAATTCCACTTTCATAAAGGCATCTATTTTATCCCGGAACTGGGATAAAACAATGCCTGATGCCCTTCTAAAGAAAACTAATTTCTCCTACATCACAGATGTTTAGATACAGCTCTGGATTTTTAGCCTAAATCACCTTGTCATTATCCTGCAGTCCCCCATGAGTTGGAATTGCAACTAGACAGAACAAGGCAAATATTATTATTTAACCTTTCCAGAGTATGTTCATATACAGGGTGTTTCAAAAATGATGGTCAATAATTTAAAGGTGAAAAGTATAAACTAAAATAAGCAAAAAAGTCCCAATGAACATCGGGCTGCAAATGAACCATTTTTGAGATAATGCACATTTTCTGTTAAGATCCGCTACTGACCATGGGAGCACTAGTTTAGCAAAAAGCTGTGAATCTTTTGCTAAGGGTGGTTTTATTAAACATAAGATAAAATACATTTTTAATTTTTGGTTTCAACACCACAGGATTTTACAGATGTTACATGTTACAGGATGTTCTTTCTAACACCCTTTCCTCAACATCAGGTGTTATGCTTCAGGGCCTACCTGCTTGTACTCTATGTACGAAGCGCCCGTGTTCTCTAATGCGTTGATGTACCCTTATGAATGTGCGCTTGTTGGGCTGCCTTCGGTGGGGAAATGCTTCTTGGTACAAACGTGCAGCCTCTAGTGCACTGCCGTTGGCTTTACTATACATGAAGTGCATGTCCGCATACTCTTCATTGCTGTAACCCTTTTCCATGTTGACTATCCTTTGACAAGTACTAGTATGCCTGCTATGTTTCAGAGCATTAAGAGAGGGGAAACGAAGAGAATGAGTGTAACCTAAACAAACAAGTCAGTGGTGGATCCCAACTCTGTGCAGCTCACCTTGTCAATGGTGGATCCCAACTAGAAATGTGCAATATTTAAAAAACGATTCACTTAAGGACCCATGTTTACTAGGCTTTTTTTGCATATTGTAGTCTGTACAGTTCACCTTTAAATTATTGACCATCACTTTTGAATTTCGTTTCAAATAATGTGTCTTTCATCTCTTACCTGTGTTTCCAAATAATTGTAAAGACAGTTTTTAGTAGGTAGCAGCATGACAATAGCTTTTAAAATTGGAGGTGGGGAAAATTGTCATGGATTTTAAAACTATGGATAAAAAAAGTTTCTACTACGATAGACTCATTAATACAAACTCGGTTTATACAAAATCCTCTATAAGATGTATATGTCTGTTTATTACAAAACTTGATTAATATTTATTATAAAGTCATTTTTATCCTATGATAAATACATTTTTGTTTGTTTAACCTCAAAGTGGTGGTAGGACATTCTCAAATGCTCCTCAAAAGTAATGTTCACACATTAATCATTATCAACTAATGATTAAAAAAACCTGAAAATTTTCAACATTTTTAAATGGAGTTAGGCATTTGCTACAGTATTGTGTGAAATTTGGGCCAACAGAAGTAATAACTATTTGGATTTTGCATGGAGGATTTTGAATGGCATGGTAAACCAATGCTCAGTTTAAAGTTTCACATTATTCATTTTTCCTCTCCCACTAGGTCATAAAAATCTACCATCTTATCCTAGTTGTTTTTGAAAGATTTATGGTTTTCGCACCATAAAAATGATAGCACAAAACCCGGTATTCTCTCAAAATGACTGCTACTCTGCATGAAGCAACTTACATAGTTTCAAATTTTGCATGCTGTGAAGTATGCCAAATTTGAAATAAATTTGGAAATTAAAGTAAAATAACTAATAGTAGCAAATATACGTAATAAGCAGAAATATATGTGTGCGCTGCAGTTTGAAATTTCATGCATTCAATGGTCTTTTTAGTTGGAAATTGGAAGATGCTAAAAGACCGATGCTTCTATTTTGTCTAATATGTTTTTTGTATTTTTTTAAGTAAATTAATATATATATATATATATATATATTATGTAAGGTAAAAGTTAGGCAAAAGTGATAAAAATAAATAAATATGGCTATGTAGCTATCATTAGAGGCAGCAAATGCACATCCTCCACATGATGCCTAATTATATCTGATAATTAAAATAAATATGATATTTAAAATAAAAACATCAGCCAGTAGTACGGCAATAATGCAGAGCGAAACAAAACGTAAAATAATATAAAACAAACAAACAGGGAAGGGAAAGTAGCGGTAGTAGGACAAAAGGTAGTCGATAATCCCCTATATAATTTAGTCAATTAAGTCATTAAACCCAATTAATAAAACATGATGTAAATTTAAAATAATGCCAATTATACATAATTTAGCGGAACCCCCTCGAAGGTACCATTTCCAAAAGACGTGAAATATCACCAAAAAAGGGTTAAAGAAACTACCAAAAAAAAAAACTAAAATATCAAAATAACAGACTGACCATCATGCCCCATATCGACAGAGGACCACGAGGCCAATAATGGTCATGGAATCGCTGCATTTCAATCGTCATACAAATCCTCGCAAAGGCGGAAATATCGAAGAACCAAACCACACCTCCATTCTCCGATAGATCAACCAATGCAAAGGATTTGCACGGCGGTGGTCCTTATGCAGCGAAAAATAATCTCTAGAACAGACAGCACTCTAGATCAGAGCCACACCACTGACATAATGCAAGCTTAACCAGCTTATATAATAGAAAGGAAAGAAATAGATGGCGGCACAGGCGCTGCTTATTTAGCATATCAACCCACTACTACCATTAATTTATATTATGTAAGGTAAAAGTTAGGCAAAAGTGATAAAAATAAATAAATATGGCTATGTAGCTATCATTATCAACTAATGATTAAAAAAACCTGAAAATTTTCAACATTTTTAAATGGAGTTAGGCATTTGCTACAGTATTGTGTGAAATTTGGGCCAACAGAAGTAATAACTATTTGGATTTTGCATGAAGGATTTTGAATGGCATGGTAAACCAATGCTCAGTTTAAAGTTTCACATTACTCATTTTTCCTCTCCCACTAGGTCATAAAAATCTACCATCTTATCCTAGTTGTTTTTGAAAGATTTATGGTTTTCGCACCATAAAAATGATAGCACAAAACCCGGTATTCTCTCAAAATGACTGCTACTCTGCATGAAGCAACTTACATAGTTTCAAATTTTGCATGCTGTGAAGTATGCCAAATTTGAAATAAATTTGGAAATTAAAGTAAAATAACTAATAGTAGCAAATATACGTAATAAGCAGAAATATATGTGTGCGCTGCATTATTGCCGTAACTGGCTGATGTTTTTATTTTAAATATCATATTTATTTTAATTATCAGATATATATATATATATATATATATATATATCCGTGGTAAGTAAAATGCATAAATGAATTTAATAAATCAACTATCCGATGACAACAGAAACGGATAGCTCGTTAATTGTGGTTGATACAATGAGAGGGTTAGCCCTCGAAAAAGTCCCTTTCAATGTATCTATATACCTATAATTAACATTTTAATATTTAATTTTATATGTAAGGTTTACCTTACTTTGTTTTTGCATATATATGTTTTTTCCAGTATACTGTTGAAGCGTACATAGGTTTTTATATTTCTTGGCTTGTTGCGTCGTACAGGTTGTTCTCGGTTTGCACTATAACCTGCAATATTTGTAACCATACCTCATAGTAGATTGTGTAATTTACTCCTTAGCCTCTACCACTATTACTAACATCTTAAACAGATATAATACTTAGACTATATTAAATATATATATATATATATATATATATATATATATATAAGAGTATGAAAATTAATTAGATAGTATTAATCAGAGCTGTAATACTCAATATGTTCTACGTTGATAATGATATTAGTAAATTAATAAGAGGAGTTTACCTCAATATAGTACGTGGAACACTTCCGTATGATACCCTCCAGAAATTAAAACGGAAAAAACGAAAAAATCGACAACTTACCGGTACATTAAAGTAAAATATAAATAATTAAAGTAAATTATAAATAATTAAATAATCAATTTAACACAATTCAAAATCAATTCAAAACAATTAAAATTCAAATTAACGCAATTAAAAGAATCTAACGAAACTAATTTCGTTAGATTCTTTTAATTGCGTTAATTTGAATTTTAATTGTTTTGAATTGATTTTGAATTGTGTTAAATTGATTATTTAATTATTTATAATTTACTTTAATTATTTATATTTTACTTTAATGTACCGGTAAGTTGTCGATTTTTTCGTTTTTTCCGTTTTAATTTCTGGAGGGTATCATACGGAAGTGTTCCACGTACTATATTGAGGTAAACTCCTCTTATTAATTTACTAATATATATATATTATTATTTTTATTTTATTTTTTATTTTTTTAACTTAGAAAGTTACAATAAGTATTGCAGTCCATTAAGAAAAGATGAAATATTGCCATTGTTCAAGCAGAATTCAAAAAATCTCAATATGTTCCAAAAATTAAAAAGAAAATGGACACCTGTTAGTTGCTCTGCCGCCATTTTTGCTACAAATGGGGCATCACCTCCAGATTAATGCAAAGCTTGGTGTGATCCTAATTAATTAAAGTTTAATTTATTACCAAACAGAAAACACCTGCTGTCAGGAGTCTTGCAGTGGCAGTAAATTAAATAAAGAAAATGTAACTTTTTGTTTATGTTGCACAGCAGATGACATTTCAAAACTGCACACACTTTTAGTTGGGAAATTTTCAAGCAAAGATGTTTGTTGAGGACAAAAAGAAAAATGTAACTGTCAAACTGAACATTATCTCTTTGGACATCTTTGCTAACTCTTTTCAGAAATTTTTAGAATGGTTCAATAAGTGCAGTCAATCAGTTGGTGAATAAAAATAAAACCATTTTTGAGCTACTTCACTTTGCATTTTTTTTTTTTATTTATATAGTATTGGTGTAAATACACTATAGTTAACCTATATATTTGAACTACGTATGTAGTATAGAGGGCATCGTTTTAATTGTATCTCATAATGTGGTTACCTTCACAACGAGATAGCTGCTATTGCATTACTTCAAATAAATAATGCTTCTCTAGTAGAGAAGACTACTTTATTTATTTTCAGCGGTACCACCACCCAGACGATCGTTTTGAAGCTGTGCGGCTTCATCATCAGTGGATAGGCAGGTACCCAGGTAATACAACAAGCCATCACAGTTGCGAAGTTATATCCACATTATGAGAGATGCCAAAAGGGTGTGGTGGTAATGTATTTGGAAAATTAAATGCACAGGGCATAAGCCTTATGGGTTTTGATAATTAACTATATAGTATCGGTGTAAATACACCATAGTTAACCCATATATTTGAACTACGTATGTAGCGTAGAGGGCATCGTTTTAATTGTATCTCATAATGTGGTTGCCTTCACAACGAGATAGCTACTATTGCATTACTTCAATACCGCTGGTGGTACCGCTGAAAATAACAGTAGTCTTCTCTACTAGAGAAGCATTATTTATTTGAAGTAATGCAATAGTAGCTATCTCGTTGTGAAGGCAACCACATTATGAGATACAATTAAAACGATGCCCTCTACGCTACATACATAGTTCAAATATATGGGTTAACTATGGTGTATTTACACCGATACTATATAGTTAATTATCAAAACCCATAAGGATTATGCCCTGTGCATTTAATTTTCCAGATTCTTTTTATTGCACCAGTGCAGGTACTTTATTGTCACACCTTGTGTTTATCCATTCAAATTAAATTACATTCTTCATCAAAAAATTAGTATGCACTTATTTATTGTCCTATGAATGTGGCATTTATTCATTAACATGAACAGTACTCGTACTGCACCTGAGAATCAGCCTAGATAACTTCAACCTGGCCAGAGGTGAAAATTAAAATGAAAGTGATATTTGGTTCTTAGTTTAATTCACTTGGTGCATTTTTAAAGTCACAGCAGGCGTGTTAGTGTACATTAATTACCATAGCGTTTTTGGGAGAAACAGCAAGAAATAATTTAAAATGGAAGCTTTAAAAAATTATTCTTAATTCCAAAACTGTGTTGGCTAATAATATCAAAATTTTAAACAAATCTTTTTATCCAAAAGTTATTTCCCCAACTGCCTTAACTCTCGATGGATGTGTAGTTGCCTCTAACTCGCAGACTTATGCACCATTGAATAAAATTTACTGATTTTATTACCTTAAAATCGGCAGGAAATAATTTAAAATTGTTCACTTTTTGTTGCTGCACTTTATTTTCAACCTGTTGTGAAAATAATTGTATACATTTTGAATAATACATTTTTACAATTAAACACATTCGTGTTATAAATTGTTTGAGGAATATAAATGATGGGGGTCTAAAAATCAATTTTAGCAAGACTGAAATTGAAATGTTGTCTTCAGGATCAGGACACATTCCAAATATTGAAGGTTTTCGAATCAAACAAGTCGATAAATTCAAATATTTGGGATCAGTCTTACAAAGTGATGGATAATCCCAAGCAGAGATCAGTAAGAGAATTGCAGTTGGCAGAAAGGCTATTGGCATACTAAATCCTGCTCTATGGAGCAGAAATATTCTAAATAAAACAAAGAAACATGTATTTCAAATGATTGTACAGGGTGTTCGGAAAGTCACTGTGTACTTTTCTAATCTTATTTTGTTTATATTTCAGATTTTGATCCCAATATGGTTTTAACAACTGAAGAATGTGTATGGCTTGTCGAACACGTATTCTGAGAAGGTGGTAGATACATAGATGTGGTGCGACAGCGATTTGCTGACAAATTCCCAAATACACCTGTTCCACATCGCAATACAGTTTGTAACTTTGTCGATAAGTTTCGGGAAATAGGAGCAGTAGATGATGTCAAACGCTGTGGAAGGCCAGAAAAGCTATCGGAGGAGAAACTGTTGGATATTTCTGACAGTATGCTACAGAGTCCATCAAAATCATTACGAAAGTTAGCTCAGCAGCATGATATTGGCCTTGAAACTGCTCATAAAGCCGTCAGAAAGAAATTAAAGCTCTTCCCATACAAAATAATGGTGGTACATGAACTGAAAGCAACTGATCATGAAAAACGAATACGCTATTGCAGATGGTTTAACTGATTTGAAGAGAATACAGCTAATGTGTTGGATGTGACCTTTTTCACTGACGAAGCATGGTTCCATCTCTCGGGTTATGTTAATTCACAAAATTCAAGATTGTGGTCATCCAATAATCCTCACGCTTTGCACGAAACACCCATACATGATTTCAAGGTTGGTGTGTGGGTTGCGATTTCCAACGTCGAATTGTTGGCCATATTTTCTTTATGAACACAATAAACAGTGAGTGCTATTGTTTGGAGATTCTTCACACCTTCATCGGTCAGATGACAAGTGATGAAATCAATTACTCATGGTTTCAGCAGGATGGTGCTACTGCCCACACATCTCACAGATCTATGCAGTTATTAAAGGAATGTTTTGGAGACCGCATTATTTTGACAGATGTGTGGCCGCCACGCTCTCAGATCTAAATCCACCAGACTTTTATCTATGGGGAGCAGCAAAATCTGCAGTGTATCGAGCTTGTCTGTGCACGCTGGATGACTTGAAAGCAGCGATAACAGCATTCATTCAGTCTATTTCAAGCAAGCAACTGATAGCAGTGTTTAGAAACAAAATAAGAAGGATCCAAGCCTGTATTGATGCTAAGGTGGGGGGATCACTTTCAACATTGTATATAATTGTCATAAGGCGCCTCCATAGCCAGGTGGGAAGGAGCAGCAGTGCATAGCACACGCTTCTTGATTAGACCAGGGTTCGAGCCCGTCACCACCAAATACGGAGGATGCGGAAAGGTGAGGGAATGACCACCGCATATCCCGGAGCAATATGGCCTTAGTTGCTAATGCTCCTAAAAAAAAAAAAAACAAATAACAAATAACAAAATAATTGTCATATTTACCTCCTGTATTCTATATTGAAACACGTCTGTTAATAAATATATAAGTGCACAGTGACTTTCTGAACACTCTGTACAAAATCTTTTATTTAATGGAGTGGAAACCTGGACTTTGAATAGGTCTCCCACCTATTAAAAACAAATTGCTCTCTACAGAAATAGATTTTTGGAGATGCTCAGCAAGAACTTCTAGAAGAGAGAGAACAATGAAGACATAAAGAGAAAATAGAAGTGAAAAAGAATATTATTGATACTATTGAAGAAAAGCATTTAACATGGTAAACATCCATGTAAAGAAAATTGAAGAAAAGCATTTAACATCCATGTAAAATGGATGCAAGAAACCAGATATCCAAAGGCTATCCTGGAATGGATACCTCCAGGAGGAAGAAGAGGAAGACCTAGGAGGACATGGATGGATGGAGTACGGGAGTGCATGACTAAGACACCTTGAATCGCACTTTGTGGCAGGAAAAAATTCCTACCAAAAAATAATTTGTAGGATAAGGAAACCCCACTGTAAATGGAAATACTACTCTTAAAGAAGAATAAAATTAAAAACATGTTTAATTATTATTTTTAACCCCACCCCACCAGGCTTTAGGCATGTTTTTTTTTTTTTTTAGCATATTCAAGAAGGTCCACATTTGGACATTATCTCCACATTGCAACATTAGGGATCTCGTAAGCATCTAAGCAAGCAAATGTTATTGGGAGCACTGGGATCAAATGGAAGCTGGTGCGCTTTAATAATTGGATGCCACAGCTGTGGACTAATTTTAAATTCTTGTTTATCAACACTTTATAATATATTGGTCCCTGGTATCTGAGTTCCCGCAGTTACGAGGATTTGAAAATTAAAACTTTTCCCTTGAGAAAATTGACCGAGCACTTGAATATTTTTTGTGAGAATGATCTTCTTCATGATCGTGCAACATATGTTAAGCGAGAAGTTAGATATAACTAAATGCTTCAACACAATTTTATCTGAAAAAATACGTTAAAAAAAAAAAAACACTAACTCTGGATTCATTCTTTATTCATACAACTGAAAAATAGTGTAACTTCAATAAACTTTACTTAACCTTATGTGTAACATTATAATAAAAAATGTCTAATAAAATAATTTTCCCATTTTTCAGTTCCTTAGTCCATTTTTGACTCTGTACAAATACATAATAAACATTACTATATAATATCTGTGTAGATTCACCATATCTACTTATCCTTCACGATGAGTTGCCCATGTATTGCACTACCTTGAATAAGTAATGCTTCACTTGCAATACCAGGGTACCTGCCTGTCCACCGATGAAAGCCAACTAGCTTTGAAACAGTGCCATCTGGGTGATGGTGGCGGCGCCCACTGAGAATAAGCAACAATAGACTTCTCTATTAGTGAAGCATTACTTATATGAGGTAGTGCAATAGAAGTGGCAACTCGTGAAGGATGAGCATAATATGAGATACAGATGAAATGATGCTTTTCACACTACTATCATAGTTTTTCTTGTTGTCTATGGTATATCCACATTGATGTTATATAGATATAGAATCTTACTCTTATAATATTATGCCTAGTTATATTTTGTTTTATTTAAATAATAAACATTGCAAAAATTGGTCCCCATTTTAAGTGGAATATTCTGGAACAAATTATCATCGGATAACGAGGATCCCCTATAATTATATCCAAAAGTAGGCTTAAGAACATGCTTGGTTTATACTTATTTATTTTATTTTTATTTATTATTATTATTATTTATTTATTTATTTTTTTTTTTTTTTTGTGCCCAAACTTCTTCAACAAAAAAAAATGCAGTAATTGAGAAATTCATTAATGGACATTGATATCACTCATATAAATTGTTTAAAATATATAGAAATGGGTTCTGGCACCCACCTCCAAGGCAGTTTTCAATTGCTTCATGACCTACAACTTTTCTCACCAAAATGGAGCTTTAGCATTTTTTTTTCTGCAGCTGTACTCCTCCAGTAAAAATAATGGTGCAAATTGGGAAGCTTTTTCCATAAAAAGCTTTTGATTGTGCATTTAAAAGTTAATTGTGTATACTGTGAGCAAAAGAAACCTCTACAAATAATATAGTTCCAGTGTCGAAAAGATTTTGACATGCAGCAGTTTTATCCAATTTAATCCAAAGATTTAAACTACAAACAACAAAATATAGTTATATACTATGTGTGTTGTGCACATTTAAAATTAGCTAAATATCTTTATACAGGCAGAAACACCCATTTCCATCCTTTTTGCTCTTCTTTTGACTATTACATTAATTATTTAAATTATTTCATTTTCATTGGTTTTTATTATTGCATAATGTGGTGAACTTTTCTAATTGGTAGAAATACATTTGGACATGCCTACATCTCATATCTTAATTAGGAAGCCCATGTAATAAAGGGAGAGCAGTAAGGCTAGTGTAATGCAGTTATATGAGTGGGATTACATTATCAAATAACATGGTCTCTAGTTCTATTATGATCTATTTATTCATTTTTCCATTTTATTTATCCATTCAGTTTCTATTAATCCACTTGTGATAATTTTTCCCAATTAGGTTGTTCTTGTAAAACTAAAAATGGATAAAGACCGCAAAAGGATTTTGGAGCGTAGAGCTAAAGGACGCCAGCTTGCAGATAAGGGCAAAGGAAAGCATACTGAAGAATCTGTTGCCATGGAGGCATCATGAGCCAGCTTTGTAACACATTGGTACCTTCTATGAAAATTTGTGTATAATAAAGAGTAATTGGTTTATTGATTTGTTTCCTTTTAAAGATACATTATTAAATTTTGATAACATGCACTTGCATATAAAACTATTACCAATGTTTTCAACATTGTTGTCATTAAGTATATGGATAAATGAGTTTCATAGGAACATTTTGGATGTAATTTATTCAAATGTTTTTGTAACTTAGCATGTTTTCATTTTAAAAAGTTTACCGTAATTTATAGTATTCAGTTATGTGGTCACTGACTAAATTAAAAGCCAAGCTTATTTATATTGAGACTTTCCTCACAATCTATGTGGTTTAGTATATAATCTCAGGCTGATCTGAATTGCTAACTCTCCTAATCTATGAAAGTTCAGCTGGCTAGTGAATATTAAGGACACTTAATAAAAGAGGAATTCTGTCAAAACAGAAATTAGGGGAAGCAGTCTTTGGAGACAAGTAGATCAGCACTACCTAAAAGACATTTATCTGTTTATTCAGTCAGGAGGGTGCATTTGGCTGTTCAGAACATGGCACATATTTCTTTTTACTTGATTTAGACTGTTCTAATCATGCAAATTGACTCTTTATTTGATGTTTCTCTTTTCAGGAAGAGAAGATTACACGGTTACTTACACTTTCATTTAAGTAACTGTGTAAGCAATAAAGTAGACTAAGCTAGAAATAAAGTAGCATTCATATACACCACAATTTTGGAACTTAATTGCACAGGACTTTTGTTTATTTTTTAAAATCTTCACAACATTTTTATCAAAAGAAATATTTTCAATTAACTCTGTGTTAGAATGACTATTACTTTGAATAATCCTACATGGAATAATGTAGTTGTCTATTCAGACTCACATTTCTTTAACTCATGGTTCTGTTTTTCATAGGATTTCAGAGGAAAACATTCATTCAGTTACTGTTTTGGTGAAAAGGATGCTGGGCATCTTCAAAAACAAGCTCACTAGACTACAAGAGAGAGCTTGGAATTTTATTAACCTCTACTCAAGGATTGTTTTATGTACCTTGTATGTAGGCTTTGCTTGATCATTTTTTCAAGAAAAACATTTTGCTGCCAACTTACATAAGATCTTTGATGTTAAAGGCTGGGGCTATTTTTTTATAGACACATTAACAAATAAGTACAGAAATGGGAATTGCAGTTAGATGGTTACTAAAAGAAGAGAATACAAGATATCAAGAATGTAATAGTAGAACTATAACATTCTTAAGGGAATTGAAGGTTCCGAATGGGAAAGGGCTAATGTTCCAGAGATTGAGGCCATCTGGAGAAGCCAACATAAATTTACCTTGTGTGGCAGAGTAGTGTTTCCCAAGAATAACATCCTATGAGCTCCATCGCCACAAAATAAATTTGGAAAAGGGTGTAACACAATAAAAAAAAAAAAGTGGGAAGGTTTGAATAGCTTGTTCTTATGCAGGGGTTGGACAAGATTGCAGAATTAAGTAAGCATCTATGGCTTTGCATCAAGGGGTCCAATAATTCTCTCTTTTAGGCCAATAGAATTTCACCAAAAACTTGCCTTACTGTTTTAACCTCAGAATGAAGATACAAGCAACCAAACAAGGTTTGGACTTTTTTTTTGTTGGGTGTGGGAACGCGTTCTTTTATTACAGAAACTTTTTAGCAAACAATTAAAAAATGGAATGAAGTTATGAAAAAGCCAGTCTGAGTTGTTAGTTTGGGTACTTTTCAAAAGCTATCCAGGAAACTGATAAATGACTAAATTAAAAGCTATAACACTAATATGTACTCTGAGTTTCAAGATTTTAAATAAGATTGCCTCAACTGGGTACAGTACAGTGATCTCTCCAGAAGATATATTGATTATTGGTCACTGATTGGTGACCACCAGTTGAAGAATATGTCAGATAAGGCAGCCATCAGTTTGAGGCAGTGAATGAAAAAAAAAATGATTTTCAAATTTCCAAGGACAAAGTTCTTTAACTTCATCTAGATTATATATGTAGGATGATGGGCCCATATCTCTTAAGCATTGCTCAGTAACAACTAATAACTCTTGAGAATTCACCAGGGCTAGTAAGAATTAAAGGAAATGTCAGTGCTAAGTTGTTAGACACCCAGGTAGTACCTAGATAAATGTAAGTAAAAGTTGATTTGTAAAGAATATCTTACTAATCTGGTTGATTGATACCGAGAAGAATAATGCCCTAATTGCAGAAATTTTTATGGGTTACTTTAATTCAGAGGTTCCAAAACATCTTGTACCCTTTCTAGAACAAGTACATATATACAGATTTGGCATAATATATCTATGAGTATACATACTTTTATGAATTATGTATTTCATTTAATTACAAAGGAAATAAAATATACTTCATACCTGAATTAGTGAGGTGGTTTGGCCATATTTCATTAAAAAAGTGCTTCATAAAAAGACTGTGCCCTTCTAAAACAAAATACAGTAAACCCCCGCTATTTGTCGCTGATTTAATATAAAATGAAACCTTAAAAAATCTGAATTTTAAAGCGCCGTGAACATTTTCCGCCATAAAAAAACATGGGCGTGGCTAAAATTATCTTTCGCGGTCAACGCTCAGTGGGTGGGGGAGAGGAGTGACAAAAATTCGAGCGCGGATGTTTCTCGCTAATCCTTGTTCAGTATGTGTTATGCATTTGTCATGGAAGGTTTCATCGTTTGCTTTTAATTTATATGCTTACAAAAGTGATAAATCTACCGTTTTGCAGTGTAAAACACTTTCAAGTGTGTTAATGGAAGGAAGTGACTTTATTGTGGACAAGTTCTTTATAACCCGTACAAAAATATGGCTACGAATAACAAGGGAAATGCAAAAAGATCAAAGGTGATGGCAGCGAATAAAATTGAGTTATTAGTTAAAATTTCTAATGGTGAAAGTGTCTCCTCAGTGACAAAATATAAAATCAATGAGTCAACGGTACGATTAAGAAATAGGAAGAAAAAATCCGCCGTAGTGTCCGTGAAAACGCGCTAATTGCTTCAAAAATTTGCTCTGTAACTCGTGTTAAATTAGAAAAAAATGGGAAAAGCTTTAAATCTGTGGATAGAAGACCGAACTCAAAATAAAATTCCGTTGAGTTCACTCATTTGTGAAAAGGCAAAACTCCTTTATGAACACTAGCGAAACTGGTGATAGCACTGGTGGGATAAGTTTTTTAGCTAGCAAAGACACTGGTTTGAAATTTCTAATAAATATTACATTTAATATTATATTGTTTCTTATTTTCATTTTGATGCCATATGCTTGCATTTCACTATGTACATAGTCATATTATGAAGGTACATATAATACATACATAGACAAAATTTTAGACTAGTTTTTCTTATATATTTCATACTTTGGAACGGAACCCCTTTATTACTATAGGAGCCATAACTCAGTTACTGTATATCCATTCCCCCAGGGAACATGCTCTATGCTTTAGGAACCTTTACAGACTAAAATCTTGTCTGCCATTTCCAACAGGGGCCCTCCAATCAGTGTGTTCTATCTGTCTTATACTTTTCAGTATAATCTAGTATATCTACTGCAACTAATTCAGTCATAAGTAACATCAGTAACCCAAGTGACAGGCCTGGGAGAAATAATGTAAACTAAGTTGAAATTAAAACTAGTTGAAGTTATGATCTGGTTCTAATTAAAGGAAAAATCACAAAATTTGTGTATAATATTAATGTGATAAAAAAAAAAAACTTGGCTCAGGATTCTCACTCAAAACTTGTAAGGCAGCTGAAGAAAGAATAGGGAAGCAAGGACAACCCAATTCAAATTGAAAAGTTTAATTCTTGCAAAATTTATTTTGTATTATGGCTGAAAGTGATAAGCAAGGTTTGGATGTCCAGGTTATGAAGAAGGTTTTTTTTTTTTTTTAATGAAAAATTGAAAATTTTAGAATTTCTATTTGTCATTTTTTAACATTTGTTAAATCATTTTTAACAATGTAAAACATTAGTTCTGCTGAAAATGCAAAAAAAAAAAAAAAAAACTAAATACAAGCATGAAATTATTCACTTCCATTTTTCAGTTCTGAAAACCATTAACAGCAAAAATTCAACCTTATGTATGTGCACATGTTTTGTCAAATTAAAGGAATAAACATGTCAAAAAAAAACATTTTATACAAAAAAACTACTTTAGATTATTATTAGCCATGTGCAAGGAAACCTGAGGCTTATGCCTGCACCAGCCAAAAAAAAATTTCTGAAATATCCCAAGAGTCAGAAGTAGAAGGGAATCACGAAGAAAGAGAAGGATGGTGATATCCAGCTCAGGACCCTGGGTGTGCTAAGCCCACTTCAAGTATTGCATACTTGAAGTGTGTTTCCTAATTTAACATATGTCAAACTTAAGGAATTTTCATAGTACCCCAAATTAGAATACAAAGACGATGTGTTTGAAACCCAGTTAAAGGAGGTCGAATTGGCAGATTGGCAATAATTTAAGGCAGTAGTACACGTTTTTTTTGGGGGGGGGATAGAAAAGCAAATTGAAATGTTGGTGACTAATTTACTCGAGTGCTACAAAAGCATGGGCTGTCAAATGTCATTGAAAATTCATTTTCTCCATTCCTATCTTGAATTTTCCGACGAAAATCTGGGAAATGTGAGGGACGAACAAGGGGAGCGTTTCATCAAGATATTTCCACAATGAAAAAGCAGTACCAAGGTAGTAGTAGTAGTATTGGCATGTAATGCAAGAAAGCAAGTGTATGAGCTTATGCAGCATCAGCCAAAAAAAAAATCACACCATTTCCTCCAAATGCCTGTCCAGTTCCTTCTTAAATTTATTCAACCTATCAACTTCTACGACAGATGGAAGTTTCTTCCGGCAATTAACCACCTGCTGGTTAAAGGCAAATTTCCGCACACCTATCTTTTCTTAATTTGAATTTATGCCCCCTTAAGTTCGTAATCTGAACAAGTGGAAGGATCCCATCAGAATTCAGCATGCTCAACCCATTCAAGGCCTTATACACCTCAATCAGATCACTGCGCAGGTGCCTAGTCACCAGCTACTTCAATTTGCAGAACTTAAGCCTCTCATAGTAAGAGGATCCCTTCATTCCCCTCACCAATCTTGTTGCCCTTCTCTGTACACGGTCAAGCAAATCTACATCCTAAAAGGAGGCCTCCAGACCTGTACGCAGTACTCAAGGCATGGCCTGACCATTGCCTTCTACAGAGGGACAATCACCTCCTCTTCCCTGCTAGCAAAATTCCTATATATCATTGACAAAACCCCATGACCTGCCCTGGCAGCCTGTCTGCATTGCTCAGAAAACTTCATATCTGTCTGCACAATTACTCCCAGGTCTTTTTTATTTTCCAATACTTTAAGGGTAGTACCACATGGTAGTTTCTCTCGGGTTACTTCTACCCATATGCAGTACTTGGCATTTGTCAAGGTTAAACTTCAGTTTCCACTTCTTAGCCCATCTGCCCAAATTATCTAGATCCTGTTGCAGTAGCACACTGCCATTACAGTCATTAACAACCCTGCCTACCTTTGTATCATCTGCAAACTTCGATACTAAGGCTGATATACCTTCATCAATATCATTGATAAAGATACAAAACAGTGGACCCAACACCGAACCCTGTGGGACTCCACTAATAACATTAGTCCATGAAGAGCAGGCACCATTTGATTTCCACCCTCTGTCTTCTCCCACTCAACCATCCTTTTATCCATTGTAGCAACTTACCCTTAATACCATTCTGCTCCAATTTGTACAATAGTTACCATGCGCAACAGTGTCAAAAGTTTCCTGAAATCCAAATATATGATATCAAAATTATTTTTTGCATCCAGTTCCTTTGTAACCACATCATAATAACCAATCAAATTTGTCAGACAAGACTTTCCCTTAGCAAACCCATGCTGTGTCTGAAATATTGCTCCAATGTATCTTTAACCAGTGACTCCATTATTTTACCCAGAACAGAAGTTAAACTAACTGGTCTGTAATTACTCGTGTCCCTTCGATCCCCCTTTGTGAATTGGGGATGCATTTGCACATCTCCAGTCCATGGGAAGCTCCCCTGAGTCCAAGGATGCTCATAATTATGGCTAAGCAAACTCTTAGCCATAATTATGAGCATCCTTGGACTCAGGGGAGCTTCCCATGGACTGGGAAGCTCCCCTGAGTCCTAGATCCCATCCTCCCCAGGTGCTTTTCTTATGTTTAACTTCAACAATTTCTCCTCCACTTTGCTCTCAGTTATTACAAAATCATTAAGCACCCTGCTACAATTTGATAACCTTCTGCCATTTTTAAACCTTAATAACTCCTCGTGTGAATGTCGCTGAAAAATACTCATTCAGTTTGTTTGCTATCTGAGCAGGATCATCAACAGTCGAACCATCGATGTCAAGTGGACCAATCAGATTCATCCCCTTCCTTTTAGAGTTTATATAAGTAAAGAAATCCTTGCTGTTTTTCTTAGCATCGTTTGTCAAATATTTCTCGTAATATGCCTTTGCCTGCCTAACCTCCTTTGTGACCTGATTACAGACTAGCTTATATCTGCCATAGGCTTCTGAGTCGCTTGATAATTTATATGCATCCCATGCATTTTTCTTCTCTGTTACGAGTCTCATTAGTTAATTTGAATGCCATTTAGGCCTGAACCTTGAACAATATTTCTTAATAGGTATGAAACGTTTAGTAGCCTCCACTATTAATTCCTTGAATGCTGAATGCTTCCCACTTAGGATTTATTGTTGGTAACATCTTCAGTTGATCCCACTGTACAGAATTTAAAAACTGTCTGAGACCACTGTACTCACCTTTACGAAAGCAAAGACCCTTTCCTTTACCCCTGATGGTAATTAACTCTAAGTAAATCCCACATCAGTACACTGTGATCACTGCCACCTATTGGTTCCTTTATCTGCAAATTCTTAATACACGAATGATCACTGCTGATAACCAGATCAAGAGTATTACCCTCTCTGGTTGCCTCTCGAACATGATCTCAGGATTATGTTCGAACATCATTACAGGATCTCAGGTCGCTGAGATCCTGTAATGAAGCATATATATTTGATTATATATTATTGAAATACAGTATAACTATTTCGCTCTTATGATATTTTTTCCGAAGTTAAATGAATTATAGAGAACGTATATTTTTTTTTACAATTGTATTACGAACTTGAATTCTAAGTATATATTTCCTTATTTTAACATTAAATATTGGTACATCTTTTGATGTAGACGTGATAGCGACTTTTTATAGCGATTTTCCGAATCAACGTATTTATATCCTCCAGCATCACATATTTTCATGGCGGAGGTATGACAAAAAATATTTCTTGTTGGCTAGTGTAATCAATCCTATGAATTGCCATGCATTTTTTGATTTTTTTACACTCATATATATTTAACCCCAGAGACTCACATGATCACATCTGGTGAGTATGAGCTTGGCACGCCCAGGGTCCTGAGCTGGATATCATCTTTCTTGGTGATTCCTTTCTACTCTCAGGGTAACTCGAGAATTTTTTTTTGGCTGGTGCAGCATAAGTCTCAGGCTTCCTTGCACCATATAGCTAATAATAATAATATATGTGTGTAAATGTTAACATAGGGAGAGAGTACAAGAATATCATTGTACTTTGTAGTATCACATGGATTCGAACAAGCGGTGTGTGTGTGTAACTGCACTATAAAAATATTTATTCACACGAGACCATTTTAAAAATTGAAATAATATTTTATTTATACTACTAGAAATTTGATGGTTAATATTTATAGAAACTATAGGCATTATTATTATGAATATTACGCAATAATAATATCTTTATAATGATACCTTTTCGGAATCTTTGCAACGGTATTGTAACATGTTGATGAAGACAGTGTATTAACTGTTCCTCGCCTCGAGAGATGGCGCTGTTTTGTTTGTAATAAAAGCTTGAGAAATCCATATCTAAATTTAGATGATATGACATTGTAGAGAATGGGATTGATGGCAGAATTAATATACAACAAAAGGCGACAGAAGTACAGAACGTTATAATATATTTCTAGTCCCATGGCTTCCACTTCTTCACTGGGAACAATCACTACCCAAATAGTGAACACTCTGAAGGGTGCAAGACATACGAAAAAACATGTGACGACAGCAGATAGCATGATAACTACTTGTTTTCTAGCTCTCATTTGTGATCTTTCTTTACTAGAGTTTAATGTTTTCCTATCTGTTATTAGTTGTTTGGTGATAATGCCATACACCACCATAAGTACCCCAAGAGGTATCCAGAAGAACACAGTCATGGAACCGAACACGTAAATCTTTTGCCACAACACTTGAGCTGAAGTAAGACATACGGGTACCACACTGCCGTCTATGTACTTAGTGAATCTGTAATCTGTTATTCCAAGAAAGGGACATGTACTGATTAAAGCAACCATCCACACTGCCATGATAATAGCTAAAGCTCTCATTTTAGTGCATGTATATCCTGCTTTGAAGGGCTGACAAATAGCATAATATCGTTCAAAACTGATTGCCAGGATGGTGAGAATAGAACCATGGGCAACAAAAACCTCCACAAATGGCACAGTTTTACCTGCAAGATGTAAATAATTGTTTAATGTATGCATAATGAGTGTAAGGAATATAGATTTCTACTGCATCTAGCATGCAAAAAGTTCATTATAATTAAATATTAATTAAGGAATTAATTATAACTTAAGAATACCAAGTCGGGACTATGTATGTATTAAGTGCAATAGCATCATTAATACACAGCCATTTCTGAATAAACAGAATATTTATAAGACGGCATCGTTTTAACTTATATTTCATTGTGAATACCTTCACAACGAGTTGCCATGATATTGCACTGCTTCAAATGAGTAAGGCTTCACCTAAGGAGAGCGGAGATGGGAGAAATCCCAGGTGCCGTCTGACACGAACATACATCTTCACCTAAGGAGAAGACTAATGTTACTTATTCTCAGATAGGTAACACTACCCAGACGGCACCGTTTTGAAATATAGTATGGGATAAAGTTCTCGGTTGTCCACATACTATCCCTATTAGACTTAGAAAAGAGATAAAGATGTAGGAAAGTGATAGTCGGAGAGGTAGAGGAAGGAAATGCCGTAGAAGGAAGAAAGGGACAGTTGCTCCTTCAACTCACACTCAAAGCTCATATATTCCTCGAATAGGCAACGCTTCCCCAGTGGAGAAGGCTGTTGTTACCTATTCTTGGAAACTCCGGACATTATCAGGCTCTCCCTGGTGCCGTTTCAGGGCTATTTGGCCCTTCTTCGGTGGGTGGGTAGGTAGGTAGGTATCCGAGTGATTTCAGGCTATTTGGCCCTTCTTTGGTGGGTGGGTAGGTACCTAAGTGATTCAATGGTGGCAAAACAGTTATGAAGTATAACTCCACAATATGAGAGATGCCTGATGGTGTATTATGTATTTAGACTAAGATACGTTTAGGGCTAAAGCCTCAAGCTGCGAGCAAACTTAGACTATGTATATATTAAGTGCAATAGCATCATTAATATTGTGAAGGTATTCACAATATGAGATATAACTTAAAACGATGCCGCCTTATAAATATTCTGTTTATTCAGAAATGGCTGTGTATTAATGATGCTATTGCACTTAATATATATGCATAGTCTAAATTTGCTCGCAGTTTGAGGCTTTATTGAATATTAAATCGTTAAGTAGTATGATTTCCCTGAAAAATCTTTTCATTAAAAATGTTTTTTTATTAATTAATTATTTATATTTTTGAAATTTTTATATTTCACTTTATTCATAATCAGATAACTAGGAACTCATATTGCTTGATGAAATCCAGAAAGCACTAAAATAAAACAAAATTAATTAGATATAATAACAAATAAATTAATGAATACACAGAATAAAATAAAATGAAGTATCAAAAATTTTAAATTTGTTCTGGCTTTTAACACATCTTGTTTATATGTATATATATATATATATATACACACACACACACACACACACGCCTATTGGGTAAACTTTTGAATTAGCTGGAGCTCTTGACAAGCATGCATCTGTCTTTTATTTATTTACACCTTATAAATGCTTTCAATGACTTAGTCTCATTTTGTACTGTGCTCCTGTTACTGACCATTATATGTGAATAATGCCAGTGTCTTATGTTAACCCTCCTGGCATTTTAGTTGTTATTGGATTGTGTACAAAAAACAAACAAACCAAATTATGATATTAGGGTCCCCCGTGAATGATTACGTATATATATATATATATATATATTTTTTTTTTTTTTTTTGTCTGTAAACTATGTGTGCTCTGGTCGATTTGCCTGTTTGCTGGAAGCAAACAAAAAAACAAACACTTTTGGGGGGAAAGAACCTTGCGATCTAAGCCAAGGAGCAAAAGAAAGCTCACTAAAATTCCTCGCGTTATCAACAGGATTCGAACTCCGCTCTTTTCCACGCGGTGGGAATAGGAGGGTGACGATACTACTATGCTAACCGCGCAGGCTGTGGGATTGTACAGAGGACCTTTCTTCTGTTCTTTTCTTCTTCTGACATTGAGCTTCTTGTAAGGGTCCAAAGACGAGAACCTCGCATTGTGAGATCTCGCAAAAGGACGACCGTACGAGTAACACCAATTATGTGGGCTACACAGTTTAAGGTTTATAAAGCTCTGAGAGGGGTTAGTAAAATAGTGAAGGTGTAATTTTCACTGTTATAAAGAATTCCGAAGCTAAGGGCCATAAATTCAAATACAGGCAAAGAGGTTTAGACTGAATGTAACAAGTCTCAACAACCTTTGCAGGTAGTTGAGCCTGACAGTTCGAAGCAATTCAAAAGGTTAACTGGATAGTTACCTATGTGAGGAGAGAAGTACATAATTTGTATTTTGTTATCTACTTTTCATTTTTATTGTTTTGGCCAGGTGCAGCGAAAGCCTATGGCTTCCTTGCACAATATGGCTAATACTTTGTCAGTACTTACACAACAATGTGGAATATTTATTTATTCATAATTTCCAAATCGCATACTCAGTTCCTCTTCGTCAGTGGAACTCTGATTATTGTGAGGCACAGGCACAAAATCTTTGAACCTTATGTCAGACTATTTAAGGAGTACAATAGACCGTCGGTCCCTTCTAATGGCTAATAATTCTCTCCACTACGGAAAGAAAATTGGGGTTAATTTTGACCCCCAACTTTCTTTTTCAAGTAGAATGGCAGGAGCGTTGGCTAGCTATCGGTGTAATTACATCCGTCCTCTATAACAGTTTACAATTTCTGCTGAAATTGCATATTTCAGAAATGCACTATTGTGTTCTAACATAATGCTTCCGTACCGAATTTCATTGATTTATGTCAATTATTTTGCAGATTATTGCACATTTATCATCTGTATTTTAACCTTTAGTCATCAGTATACATGAAAACATTAATATAAAAAGCGGTATAAAACTCAGAACAGAGACGAATCTACAAATCAATAAATTTATTAACGGATTCGAGGAATGTTTTCATCAAGATGCCATTGAGGGTCGGTGATTGTTGCAGCCAATGATAACTGTATAGATATCATCGATACCGATGACTGAGTGATTCAATGATAGTCATCGTTAACCTTTGGCTTTGAAGATTACCTAGAATGACACCAAGACGGCTTCATTTAATCATCCTCAAAAAGCCATTGCCACTAAATTTGCCACAAAGACACTAGGCATGCCCTTATTCCAGTTTAATTTCAATGTTTAATATACACCCTGTGTGCACTAAATTTTTTTTTTTTCAAAATAATAAGTAGTTTCCTTACACATAAATTTCCCAAATTCAAAACTTCTCCTTCGGCATCCGATCGTTCCAGTTGCAAAGCGGACCTAGCAAACTAGGTCCGCTTTGCAACTGGAACGTTCCCACAAAAAAGCTAAACCTGTGTTTTCGGGTATGGGGCTATAACATGCAAATAGTACCCTTTAAATTATTAGTATTAAAAATGACAGAAGGATGCATAAAAGTAAAGCTTATGTAGGACTGCAGGCCTAAAAAAAGAATAAAAATTGTCTCTGTAGTTTCATATTTTATCTCGTTCGAAGTACTTATTTAGTACCCTTTTAATAAAAGTAAATTTTCTTAGTCAGTTTACAATTATCTTTCCTTAATTTGAATTGATGTCTTCTTATTAATATCATCCTGGAAAGAGAAATCACGTCATCATTATTAAGTGTTTACTCAGTTCTTTTAAGTCATAAAACCTGCAAATCAGATCCCCATGCAGATGACTAGTTTTCAAACTGTAAAATAAAGTTAATAAACTAAGCATCTGCATGGGTTTCTGATTACAGAACTGGAGTCTCTTCGTGTAAGAATATCTCTGTACATTCACAATCATGTTGCCCTCCTTTGTAGCGTTTATGTAAATATCGATCTTTCCTAAAATGAGGCTTTAGACTTGTGTGCGATATACACGATGTGGCTTGATCGTCGATTTGTATAGTGGGGCTGGGGCAATTACTTCTTTACCTCTGACCCAAAATTCCTCTATGTGTACATCACTGAGGGACAACCATGATAGTGGTGTCACCAGGGTTGACTTCGTTTGTAGCACAGTTGGTACAATCGCCGTCCTCCTCATACTGGATGTTAAAATGAAAAGACGTGAGTTCGAGTCTTGTCGATGACATGAGGAATTTTTTATGATTTTTTTTCACAACATGGATGAGTTAGTTGGTTTCAGGCGGAGATAGCATAGTTTTTTCTCCCTGAAACTTTGGTTTTTCATCCAGTACACAGAAAATCGACCTCAGAACGCACGCAATTTACAGACAATATATACGCAGCAATATGGCCTTAGTCGCTGATGTTCCTAAAAAGCTACTACGACAACAACAAGACATCACCAGAGGTTTTTTTTTTTTTTTTTTTTTAACAATCAGCTCGTAAATTATAATAACAATAGTGTTTCCTAAATTGTATACAGCCAGTTTTATCGACGTAGTGCAAATCTGGGCGACTTTACCCTATACACTCTCCTAGCAGCTTTACTACACTGATGAAAAATTCCATGTTGAACTATTTTAAAACCTATAAGCCTAGATTCATTATCATTTTCAATTGCTCAGTGAGCTATTTCTCTCGTCCCAACTCAGTGTTTGATAATTTAACCTGGGATTACTGTGACCCAAATAAAGCGCTGTATCTGGCCTACAGATTTAACATTTACTATCATTATAGCTTATCTATCATTTTTAATATCAGTTATAAAATTTGTTGTCTTATTGTAGCAGCATATGTTTGTTGGAAGTTGTTCTTTTAGTGGCATGGTGCGCAGGTAAATCGAAATGAACAATAGTGAAAATACAAGCACTTACACCTGTGTAGATAGTAGCGTGTCTTTAATTTCTTGAAAGAATACAGATTATTTTCAGATTTTTCATATGTGTGAGTGGAAAGCTTACGGGGTAATAAGAACAGTCGCTTCGGTAACTGAAGAAATGGTATAGGAGTTACATGAAACATGTAAGAATAATCTGCAGCCCTTACGGAAATAAAAACAAATTACAATCTAAGACGGCTGAAGTGCTTAAATTGTTCATATCATAGTTATGCAAACAACCCTGCTCATCTTAAAATTATCAGTAAATTTGACATGAAACTTTAATACTATAATCAAATGAAAATTAGAAACAAATGCCTTAGCGCAGTACCCTTGGAATTATTCTGCTTGAAGCATTTTCCATTGATAACTACTCTTTATCTTGCTATCATGTTAGCAATTACCTCCAGATGCTACACCTCTCCAGCTTATGTGTAAGACGTTCTTGTGAGACTGTGTAAAAAGCCTTTTTAAAATCTACGTAAATCACTCAGAGTCATTTCCTACATTCAGTTCTTTTGTGACCACCTAATGATACCTTATGAGCTTGATTGTAGGTCAATCCATTTTGTGACTTTTCCTGATGCTTCTATTTACCCAGCTCACTCTTAGAACCACGATTTTGTGGGCGAGATATTTGCACATTTCTAATCTTCGAAAACTTCATATGATAGTTGATGTAGGGTTTTAGGCGCATCAACAATTTATATTGCATGGTATATATTATGCCTGTTATTGCATATATTCGACAAATTCTGTGATTGAGTTGCGTTCGATTTCTGTAGAAAAACCCAAGTTTCCTGGAGAAAAAACAGTGCACCCTCGGCTGAGACCAACTAACTAAGCCACGTCTTGAAAAAAAGTCCATAAAAATTCCTTGCGTCACTAACGGGATTCGAACCAGGGCCTTTTCCACCCGGCGTGGGGAGGATGGTGCTTATAATTTTCTCCACGCGAGGGCTTGATATTCCTGAAATTACTTAACATTCAAACCACATTAATATTAAAACAACTGAAATACACACAGTCAGCAGTAGGACAAATAATTTTATAAATTTTAAATCTCTGGAACGGAGGTTGTTAACCTAACTCCGCATTTTTAAAAATGAATACAATGTCATTAATAAAATTTAATTATTAATAGTAAATTATTATATTAATATAATTACAATCACCGAAATTAGTTCGTTGTCGATTCTGCAAAACTGCGTAATATCCAATGCATTCCTTGTTAAATGAAGATTTTTATTAATAAATAAATGACATTAAATGAGGAGTTACTTAGTTAAATTGTTAAATTTAACGATTTAGTTAAATTGTACTCAGCAGTTTATCTCAAGTAATTTAAGTAAATAAGAAACCATTCAGTATTAACTAAATAATAATATAAGTTGTCATTTTTTTTATCAACATTGTAAAATGTAAAATCTTGGTTTTATTTAAATTTATTTGGGTTTAGGGTTTAAAAAATTTCATTTTGCCGACTACAGGCCACCTATAAACGCCAAATGCATTTTTGCAGTGACAAATTGCAAAAATTACAAGCAGACGTCAGAGGTCTAACGATGTCG
Organism: Mastigoproctus giganteus; assembly: GCF_048544385.1. Lineage (NCBI taxonomy): Eukaryota > Metazoa > Arthropoda > Arachnida > Uropygi > Thelyphonidae > Mastigoproctus > Mastigoproctus giganteus. The sequence goes on from NC_143579.1 coordinate 109,482,957, forward strand.
TGCGGTAGCACTCAAGTTACGGTTTAATTGTCTAGTACAGTATATAAATATTGCTTTCTCTGATATTAAAGGTAAGTACAGAGTAATCTAACAGAAATATATTAAAATTAATTTGAAGTTATTATTAAACCATAACGAAGCATTAAAAACAGTTAAAGTGAAACTGTAACACTTCTGTAGCCACCATGGGGCTGTATGAAAAAATAATTTTAATGCTTTTCTTTTTATTTTTAAGAAGTGATACTAACAGTTTTCTTACATAAGAGATTAATACAAAATGCCATAAAGGAAAGATAGCCTGGAGATAAATTCACGTAGCTTATCAAATCCGAGCGCCTGCTAGTTCTATAAATTGCAAATTACGCATTTTAATGTTACTGAATATAATATTGTCCGGTACATTGGTCAATTGGCAGATACCAGGGTGCTTTCGAGATGCTCTAGTCATAGAGAAATGTTTCGTAAGTTTAATGACTCGTAATTTAATTAAGCTAAGATTTTTATCTCAGTAATGCAATAAGTCATCCTATTATAATTTTACTACATATAGTAAAGCATTATAATAACTATCACTGTAATTTAATTTAATACGGTTTGTTTTTGATTTAATTTAATTTTTGTAAGAAGTGGCACTTAATATATTAGCAAGCTGTACTGAAACTTGTTTAATTGGTTCAGTTAAACCTGGTTAACAAGACATGTTATTTTCCATAATATATTTGTTCTAGTTTTATATTCCGGCACGACCATCAGGTCAGTGGAATTTACAAAACATTAATCGTATTTAGCAGTCACGGGCTTTAACCAAAATTGTATTGTATTGCAGTAGTGCCCATTGGTGATTGAAGTTGGTAGTGCAGTAAAGAAATATACAGGGTGTCTCAAAAATACACGGCATAACTTCAGGAATGAGTTCCTCATATGTAGACAACAAAAATATTTTATATCAACATAGTTCCGGAAATGTTTGGTTCCCGAGTTATTAACCGGAATGTCTTATCTCCCGCAGATGATTTCCTTCATTACAAGGTACTGTAATGAATCAGGAGCAAGCGGATATGCACTTTATGTACGGTTTGGCGGACAGCAATGCTCTGGAGGCGCTTCGTTTGTACCACGAAAGGTTCCCAGAACGAAGATGTCCAGACAGGAAAACGTTTGAAGGTATCCATCGCCGCCTTTGTGAACATGGAACCTTTACCGACAGAGGACGACCAAGATCTACGACTCCTGAAGTAGAGGAGGAGATTTTGGATGTTGTGCATGCCACTCCTGGAATCAGCACACGGAGAATAGCAATGCAACTGGCTGTTCAACGTTCGACAGTTTGGAGAGTTTTGGGAAAACACCAACTGTATCCTTACCATCTGCAACAGGTACAGGCCTTGTCACCAGCAGATTACCCTGCGCGAGTAATGTTCTGCCAGTGGTTCTTGCAGCAGTGTGGTACAACTCCTCACTTTCCTGCCTTAGTGATATTCACAGATGAAGCACAATTCACACGAGACAGAATCCAAAACTTTCACAATCAGCATGTATGGGCTGAGGAAAACCCACATGCAATTGTGGCAGGTTGTGAGACAATACGAAACATGCCAGGAACTTGGCATCGTCTTCGCGAGTCCATGAGACGTCGATGTGAGGGCTGTATTCAGGCAGAAGGTGGACATTTTGAGCAATTACTATAAGATGATGTGAACAGTTAAGTGTCATAGACCTTCAAAACTCGGAAACCAAACATTTCCGGAACTATGTTGATATAAAATATTTTTATTGTCTACATATGAGGAACTCATTCCTCATGTTATGCCGTGTATTTTTGAGACACCCTGTATACAGTATGTTCTTTTATTATTATAAATACAATTAAAGGATGTATTCATGATTTATTGTAAACTACAAACACGGAGTTCAAACGAGCCACTCGTTTCGATGACGGAGAATTTCTAGTCTTAATTGAGTAAGTCCCCCCCCCCCCCAACAACGGGCAATCAGTCCTTAAACATACACTCATATGTATATGAGCAACAAGCGCCGGTGCCATGAAAACGATAATTTGAATGTATGCATGTAAGATCGGATAGTAACATAGTATTTAGGGTTAGGCGCCACCTGTGGTTTCCCACATCTGTGCCGTATGTACTCTGTGATGGAATGCGGAACTACTGCATAAGCCAGAAAAAAGTGTAGTGTCTGGTTTATGCAGAATTGTGTTATGTTCTGTTGTGTCTCTGGCTACTTGGCCGCAAGTGGAACTCCACGTTTCCCGCCACTGCCACTGGGAGGTGAGCCAATCTGCCTTCATACTCTGGCTGATCTCCGCCAGGGTAGCTTGAGCTTTCTGGACGGAGACCAAACAAAAAAAAAAAAGAAAAAAAAAAAAGGGATGAGAGTGGGGAAGATAGTAGAAGTGCTGGAGTCTTCAAACACACAGAACCAACTTTTCATCTTCCTCATTTATTCATTCAACTGCCGTTTTCTGGAACAACCTTCCTTCATACGTATTTCCTGAAAATTACAATCTACAGAAGTTCAAGTCCAATGTCAACAAATATCTTCTTTCGTCTTCTCAACCTCCAACCCAAGCACGGTACTAAGTACTATAGGTTCTAATACCTCTCGTGTTTGGGGTTCACATAAAAAAAAAAAAAAAGTCAAGGAGGAGGAAAGAAGGCATCCTCCAGCGGAAAGAAGAGGTGGGAAGAAAGAAGTAGGAATCACCCCTAGTCTGGGAGCCCACCGAAGACCAGGGAAAGGAAGACAGCTTGCAGAACAAGGGAAGGTCTGCAAAGTTGGGAAGGTTATTGTTTTTTTTTTTTTTTATTATTTAGGAGCATTAGCAACTAAGGCCACATTGCTCCGGGGATATGCGGTGCTCATTCCCCGACTTTTCCGCATCCTTCGTATTAGGTGGTCACGCTCGAACGCCGGTCTAATCAAGAAGCGTGTGCTATGCACTACTGCTCCTGCCCACCTGGCTACAGAGGCGAAGGTGCAACGGGAAGTGTCTGAGTTTGATTTATATCAGTTTAGTGCCGTCATTCCAACGTGGAAGATGTCCAGTCAGGTGTTCTGATAGTGGCCGGTGATGAGGGAAGAGCAGATACGAGGAGAGATCATAGCGGTTTCAGGAACGTCTGGCGTGGATGTCTATGTTGTGGGATCACACGTGGAGAGATGATACCAACGCCTTTTGAAGACTGCTGAGGCATACCTGCTAAAAGCTAAAAACGCTTCTTTTGATTTTAACAGGTTGCTTTCCGGGCTGAGTGTGAATAAATTTATATCCAGTAACAGTTGATTACGTCGGTCCAGATAGATGTTACACGAGTGCATTACGTGGTGCCAGTTCTCCACAAACAAAATGGGCATCGTTTACAAGCCCAAAGTCCTGAAGTCGCTTTTTGAATAACCCATGTCCTGTCAGAAGAAAGGTAGCGTGTAAATTAGGGAAGAACCAGCCAAGTCTTTGTTTGTTGAGGTAGGAGACACTAGGTAGAAATAGCTTGGTAGTACTGCCCTTTGGTGGACTCATCCCAACGGATTTGCCACAGGGAAACAAGTTCCTGCCAAGTACGCCGGAGTTCTTGTTTCGGATCTGCATCGACAATAGTTTTTATCCCCAGGAATTCAGTTTCTTTGTTCTTTCTGATGGCATATGAAAGCACTGTGAAGGCTGCTTGAAGGTCAAGGGGGATACAACCTGTTAATACTTGTAGTCCTGCTGTTGAGGTCGTTCTACAAGCCCGAGTCATTTTTAATACATCAGCCGTTATATCTGCAGAATAACGTTCCAAGTGCTGATGAGGGACAAACAATGGAACCATACGGCAGCGCCGTATGTTACGAACGGTACAAAAACAGCTGAATAAAGAAGGTGGAATGCAGGTCCCTTAAGACCCCAGTCTTTGCGGGTGAAGCGAGCAAGCATATCGATATAATTTTTGGCCTTCTCTTTCAAGGACTTTAGATGTGGCATGAAAGTTCTGCAATCGTCTAGGGTGATACAACCTGTTAATACTTGTAATGCTGCTGTTGAGGTCGTTCTACAAGCCCTTTGGTGGACTCATCCCAACTCATCATTTTTAATAACATCAGCCGTTGTATCTGCAGAATACCTAAATATTTGAATGAACGTTGATGCTAGAGTGCATGTCCTTTATAGCGAATGGTTGGTGTTCTGTTGATATTAAGACGGCCTTTCAGAAGCAGGGTTCTGCTTTTATCTGTAGAGATTTCCAGCTTATTCTCTTCAGCCCAAACTGACAGGGCATTCAAGACTATGTTGGCTCTGGTCTCAATAGCTGCACGAGTAGGGCCCTCAACAACGATAACCAGGTCATCTGCATATGAGAGCTGTGTGTGGGGGAGGGAAGTCCTGCAGGAGCCATTCATCCAGAATTATATTCCAAACAGCTGGCGCCAGAACATGTAAGATCAGATATCAAAAAACAATGAACTTAAGCTGCAGTGATTATGCAAGAGATAAACGAAAGTTTATTTACTTTTACTTTTGAAGGATGTACCGTTAACTGGAGTTTGGCCGTTTATTATTTCATCCCTTTTAGGTGAGTCGATATGGTTACACTACTCAAAAAAAAAAAAAAAAAAAAAAAAAAATAGAGAGAAAAGAGTTCATGCGTCACATATATAATAATAGATTTTCTGTTTATACAAATCGGAGCGGCTGTACAAGACCAGAGGAAAATAACAAAGAACGTTAATTTATAGGTGTACGAATCACATCTATCAAATGTGGATACTATAGTACTTTTGCTTTACCGCTCGGATACATCAAACCTGCTTTTCGTTTCGGCGTACTTTGATATGATGTTCTCTGGCCTGTCAGAGTTATTAATTATGAATTGATATACAGTAGAAACCCTCTTCTCCGAGGTGCTCGGAAATGATAATTGGTCGATTAATAAAAAAAAAAGTCGGTTAAAGCCGAGAATAGGGCATACATACTGATTTTATCTGTTTAGATGAAATGCGTCAGTTTATCCTCCACTTTTTTTAAAGGACTATGTCGCATAGCTCGCAGTATAAAAAGCCGAACAGCTTCGTTCGCTAGAGCAGTGGTAATTTGCATCTGATCGTGCAAGTCAAAGTGATAACGTAATAAAGATATTTATGGGACGTAATAAAGATATTGCGTAGTTTCAAAAGAGCATGATTGTGGGAGCTCGTGCGTCGGGTGTTTTCATATCAGAAATGGCACGTCTTGTCGGTTGCTCACGGCCCACAATGGGCATTGAGCAACCACAAAAACCACTTCCCACCGACAGAACTGTAAGGAATTACGCAATGTGGGTGTTCTTTCTGAGCGAAGGGTGCAGCGCATTCTACGGGCTCAACGGCAGGTTACTGGGAGACAATTGAGACGCGATACAATATGGGGAATGCAAGAACAACATCTCAAATGGCCATGTGCTGCACACTCAACGTATGGGGTTCCACTGCAGACGACCCAAGAGACACCCTCGCCTTACCGCTGATCATCATCGACGGCGAATGTGGAGGACTGAAAACGGAGTTGCTAGCCGAATGAGTCAAATGCAACATGCCGACGGACGCTTTCGTGTGTGGCGCAAGCAACACGAGTCCATGGGCACATCGTGCATGGTGCTGCCCACCAGGGTCGTATTCAGGAGTGGGCAGAGGGGGCATATGCCCCCCATTAACCAAAAATTTTAAATTAAAGAAAAAGAAGGCAGGAGGCGTTCTAAAAAAATAACTCAAAAGCCTGGTCGCCATACCCCCCCACCTTACGATGACACCTGGATACGCCACTCTGCCCACTCCAAACAGGTGGCTGTGGTTGCTTAACATGGGACATGTTTTGCTGGCAAGAACTAGGACTCTTAGTGCGTATGGACCAACATTTTTTTTGGTGAGTTCTACCTGCAGCTCTTAGGAGACCATGTGCGCCCTGCCATGTTGCATTTTTTTCCGGCATGGACGGGATCTTCCAAGACGATAATGCGCCGTGCCATCGGGCCCATACTGTACACGAGTGGTTCGAGGAACACAGTGAAGATATCACCTATCTTCACTGGCCTCCAAATTCGCCTGACCCCATTCCAATTAAACACCTATGGATGTTTTGGAACGGGAAGTGAGGCCATACGCCTCACTTCTCTTTCCGACGGTCAGCCATAATGCCTGGAAAGCTTTGGTTGCGGATCCCAACGGGCGTCTTCAGACAATTTAGTGGAGCCAATCAATAGGCCAGCGTTTCCCAAACTTCTTTAGTCACGGAACACTTTTCATCTCACAATATATTTACGGAACACAAGTTTAGCAAGAGCCAAATAACTGTTTGCTGATATTTTATTACTTACGATGAACTGTGCATCAGGAGCATCTTTATTTCCAACACATGTAAAGCCGAGATTCAAATAACTGTCATCATATTTTCGTTTTGGTCTTTTATTACTTGGTTCCTGTTTTTTCACTTCGGATTTTTGAGAAACAAAAGACTGCGATTGTTTATCCTCACTTTGAAGTGTGACAACATTGTGTTCGTTTTCATCGAGCACATTTTAAAGTTTATTTTTTCGACAACAAATCCACGGTCATTTATTTTTATAATAATATTTCGAAATACTGATAATTATCAAAAAAAATTTATACAAGGAAGTGAGTTTTGTTATGATATCGGTTCGCTTCTCCCTCTCTTTCAACTCGTGTACTCCAGGCTAAATCGCATACGAATGGCATATTAGATCACTACATTGCTACTTTTTCGTAGATGTCATTAACTCTATGCATACTTCTCTATGCAAAGCCCGCCAAAATAAAGTGTTCCGCCGTCTATTTGATTATTAGTTTATGCCAGTATATTAATAACCGAAAAAAAAAAAAAGTTAAAAAATATGATGATATAAAAGTGGTTTAAGCTACAAATATGCAAAATTTATTATTATTATTTTTAATTATTAATTACGATTTTTCACGGAACACTTCGTTCACAACTCACGGAACGCTAGTGTTCCGCGGAACACATTTTGGGAAACGCTGGGCTAGGCGAATATCGGCTGTTATCCGTGCGAACGGTGGCCCGACATGGTGTTATGTAGATAGTTATAATTCACTGATCACTCGGTTTACATGCTAAGCGCCTATTGTCTTCACCATGTCCGTCCGTCCTCATGTAATAATACTCCCAGTGAACGAATTTTCATGAAATTTTGTATTTGGGCTTTGTAAATATATTTGTCCAAATAAACCAAATTTCATTCAAATTGGAGAAATAAAAATCGAGAAGTTATTCCTTTTTTTGTTCTATACAATTTTTATGAAAAAAAAATTGCAAACCTGAATTTCCGGGAGAAAACCATGCTACCTTCGCCTAATGCAGACAACTTAACCGCGTTGTAAAAAATTCCCAGAAGAATTCCTCGCGTCATCGTCGTGACTCGAACTGAAGCCTTTTCCAGGCAGTGTGGGAAAAATCGCGATTCTGCCAACTATGCTACCCACCAGGGTATTAAGATGGGAGAAGAATAATAAATATTGAACAATTGCAATTGAAGTGAATGGCTAAGTTTACTTCAATTGCAACAGAGAAAGTAACTGCAAATGAGAACGAAAACCTATTTTTTTTATTAATTGTTCTGTAAAGTTATTATATTAGTAATTAATTTATAAGGTCTTTATTTCCTTTTCATTTTTACTAATTCGAGTCATTTCATTTCAGTTCGAGTCATTCGAAATGAAATGTAATGCACTGCGTACATTAACTAACTTGATTTGATAATAACACTGAACAACAAATTTTGGGTCATATCTTGTTACGGGCATGAAAGTAAGTTTACTTTATAGATTTTGGGGTGCACAATATGGAAATAGTGCTTAAAATGGCAGATTGGCTCTTGTTTTGGAAAAAATATATTTTTTTTCCCTATTTATACAAGGTATATTTCACTTATATGGCAGTAAGATGTAGAACATATTTGTATCAAACACAGGACCTTTTCGCCTTTCGCTTGTATTCAACTTCGGGAGCATCCCTTTTCATCATCCAACAATAATGACTAACATGGCGGCACACCATTTGCTTTTGTATCTTTGTTCCATCGCGTCTTTATGGAAGCGCTCACCATGTTCGTCGCTGACAGCACCACAGTTTGACGGGAAGAAATCCACGTGTGAGTGCAAGAAATGCATCTTCAATGACATGTTGCACCCCAGTTCGTCGTAAGAAGTAATGAGATCTTCCAGAAGCTGCCTGTAGTTGCCGACTTTAACATTTCCTGGAAAACTAGTCACCATTCTTCGGGAGCGTGCCTCATGTTCATTGCTGCCATTCGACCATCAACATCCTTACAAACAGTGAATTAACTTTCTCTTTGATAGAAATTACCATAGTCTTTATTTCGAGTACAAAATGTTGTCACTTTCACAGAATGATCTAGAAGATTCCACTGTTGTAGCCTTGAGACCAAAAGCTCTGCCTTATTCTTCGGCAGTTGGAGATCCCTGATGAGGTCATTAAGCTCACTTTCTGTGATCTTATGTGATTCAGAAGGATAAAGGTACTAAACGTACCTTTACTAAAGGTCATAAACGTACTGTGGACGTTTATCCACTGAACGTCTGGTGTTTGGATGTGGACGCCTAGTGCTGTTGTAGTTATATTAAATGAATTTGAAAATAGTCCGAAGTGGTTTGTTGTAATTCAAACTTCTTTCAACAGATATTGGTAGGTACCGGAGATGGAGCAACGAACGAATATCAAATTTTACTTTAAACTGGGGAAATCTACAACAGAAACGTTTTGAAAATGTTTAAAACTATTTATAGTGATGAAACGTTAAATCGTTGTTGTTGTAGTAGGATTTTAGGAACATCAGCGACTAAGGCCATATTGCTCCGTGTATACTGTCTGTAAATTGCGTGTATTATTTGTCGATTTTATTGTTTTGCTGGACGTAAAACCCGAGTTGCCGGGAGAAAGAACCATGCTACCCTCGCCTGAGACCATCTACCCAGTCACCTTGTGAAAAAGGTTCATAAAAATTCCTCTCGTCATCGATGGAACTCAAACTCAGGTATTTTCCACCCTGGGAGGACGGCGATTCTACCAACTGTGCTACCCACAAGGGCACTTTAAGTCGCATCAGTGTGTTTGATTGTTATAAGCGGTTCAAAGACGGACGTGAGGATTTTCGCGATAACTCAAGGAATGGGCATCCATCAACCTCTCGAAATGAGGACAGAGTTACAAAAGTTCGAGAAATTGTAGCAAGAGATCGTCTTGTAACCCTCAGCAATTTGGCTGATGAGTTGGATATGAATAAAGAGTTAATTCGTTAAATTCTGCATGAAGATTTAAGGAAAAGGAAGGTCTGTGCAAAATTTGTGCCGCACTGCCTCACGGATGAGCAGAAGCAACGAAGTGTGTCATTCATGCGAAGACTTCATACAGTCTTGTCATGACACTCCTAATTTCCTCGATTGTATTATCACTGGAGATGAGTGTCTGTGTGTTTTAGTACGACCCAGAGACGAAGCGTGAGAACATGCAGAGAACTTCAAAATCATCACCAAAGTCCAAAACTTTCCTGTACAGAAGGCCAAAATCGAAGTGATACTGGTAAAGTTTTTCCACAAACAGAGTGCCAGTCTCAAGAATTTTTACATGCAGGGAAGGGAATCAATGCTGCGTTCAACATGCACGTTCTTCAAAGACTATTGAAACGCATTTCCCGGGTAAGGCCGCAATTTCGGGAGAGAGGTAGGTGGTTCTTGTTGTACAACAATGCCCCCCCACCCACTCCGCACGTGTTGTTAAGACATTTCTTACGAAACATGGCATTGTACAGATAAACCATCCTCCCTCCTCTTCCGATTTGGCACCAGCGGATTTCTTCCTCGTTCGGAATTTGAAAGCTGCCCACAAAGGAAAGCGATTTCAGGACGTTGAAGACAAGGAAAAAAGAAACCTTCGAACTGAACAGCATCTCTTTGGACGCCTTCGTTGACTCTTTTTAGAAACTTTAAGAACGGTGTTATAGGTGCATTCAGTCAGGTAGTGATTACTTTGAATAAAAATGTTTGAGCTTCTTCACTATGTGTTCTTTTTATTGTACCAGCCCGGGAACTTTATTGCCACATTCTTATGTATATATACAGGGTGTCTCAAAAATACACGGCATAACTTCAGGAATGAATTCCTCATATGTAGACATTAAAAATATATTATATCAACATAGTTCCGGAAATGCTTGGTTCCCGAGTTATTAACCGGAATGTCTTATCTCCCGCAGGTGATTTCCTTCATCACAAGGTACTGACAGAATCTGGTGGTTTTCCATTCTGATCATGTACTCAGATCAGGAGCAAGCGGACATGCACTTTATGTACGGTTTGGCGGACGGCAATGCTCTGGAGGCTCTCGTTTTTACCACGAAAGGTTCCCAGAACGAAGATGTCAAAACAGGAAAACGTTTAAAGGTATCCATCCCCACCTTTGTGAACATGGGCCCTTTACACCTCGTGCTGCCGACAGAGGACGACGAAGATGTACGGCTCCTGAAGTAGAGGGAGTGGACCAACTGCCTGGCCTCCACGCTCATTTGATTTAAACTCATTAGATTTCTTCTTGTGGGGCCATTAAAAGTTATTGATGTATTCGACTCCGGTAGCTGATGTGGAAACTCTCCGCAATCGAATTGTGGCAGGTTGTGAGACAATACGAAACATGCCAGGAATTTGGCCTCGTTTTAGCAAGTCCATGAGACGTCGATGTGAGGCCTGTATTCAGGCAGAAGGTGGACATTTTGAACAATTACTATAAGGTGGTGTGAACAGTTAAGTGTCATAGACAGACCTTCAAAACTCGGAAACCAAGCATTTCCAGAACTATGTTCATATAAAATATTTTTATTGTCTACATATGAGGAACTCATTCCTGAAGTTATGCCGTGTATTTTTGAGACACCCGGTATATAAGAATATATATATATACAAGGTGTCCAGAAAAAAAAATGTATACAGACAGACTTTGATTGTTAATAGCTTCTGCGTTTATTTTCTTAAATTCAATTTTATAATTTTATAATGAAGAAAAAATGTGATGAAAAAATATGCATTAACGCAAGTGTTCAAATTGTTCTCCATTCTCATCCAGGCATTGTTGACATACATCACCTAAGATATATTTTGAAATTGCTGCACATTCTTCTCAATAGCTTGCCATAATTCAGCGATTGTTGCTGGTTTTGTGGCATAAACTTTATTTTTGAGGTATTCCCCATAAATAAAAATCCAATGGCGTTAGATCTGCAGAAACCGGAGGGAACTCAACACTGCCTCTTCGTCCAGTCCATCTGTTAGGGAAAATGTCATACAGATAAGCCCTAACATCTCGATGAAAATGGGGAGGTGCCCCATCGTGTTGAAAATAAAATTCATCATCGTCCTCAAATATCTCACGAATGTGTGGGACGATTGATTCCTGAAGCAAGTTGAAACAGTACCAGTAACAGTTGCATCAAAAAATAATGGTCCATCAAACCCAAGGATGATAATCCACATCACACTGTAAGGCCCGGTAAATTCAAATGTTGTTTCTCAGTAACACGTGGATGCCCAGTACGAACAACTGTGGCGATTAATTGTATCATTCAACTTGAATGTCGCCTCATCACTCCAAACGATCTTATTGGCAAACAGAGCGTCCTCTGCATATTTTCTTAAAAACCACTCGGAAAAATTCAACCCTACGATCAGGATCATTTTCTTTCAGGGCCTGCACTAATCTTGGAATGTACCTTTTTCATTTTGCACGCTTTAAAATGTTATGTACACTGGATTTGGGGATTGCTATTTCACGAGCAGCTTGTCGGACAGATTTCCTTGGTGTTTGTCGGAAAAGTTCCAGCACCTCTTGTGATCTCGTGGGGCTCGTGGATGTGCGAGGTCTTCCTGATCGTTGCCTGTGTACATTTTGACCGTGCTATCCGCTTCAAACTTATCACGAATACACGAAATTGTGAGACGCGTTGGTGGTTCAGTGTGGTATTCACTCCTAAACTATCTCTGGACTTCCTTGATATTTTCCGACTTCCAATACCACTTCAACCCAAATTTCCGCTGTTCAAATGTAAGTCTGGTCTACTCCATTATTACCACCAACTTGCAACTGTAAAAGAAAAAAAGGTTTCTGAATTATGGGCTGATAAAGTGTGTACACATTTTTATTGGACACCCTGTATATATATATATATATATATATATATATATATGTTTGAATAATGACATTATGAAAATAGATAAGAAAATAAAGAAAGTACATAAAATAAATATAAAGCTATCATTAGAGGCAGCAAAATACACATCCTCCACACGATGCCCATTACATAACCGATATTAAGTATAAAGTTAAAACATGTGCCAGTAGTATGGCAAAACTGTAGAGCGAAAATTTAACATAAAAAAAAACAAAAAAAAAAAAAAAACAAGGAGGGTAAAGAAAGAAACTGTAGCCGAAAGCCTCCAAATAATTTAGAAATTCAATTCAAAGTAAATTCATATTAAAATTTGAAATATAAAGCCAATTATATAGAAATTTAGCGGTGCTCCCCAGAAAGGTGCCAGTTCTGAGAAACGTGAAATATCGCCAAAAGAGACTAAACAAAGTAACAAAATAATAGACTGACCATTATGCTCCATATCGACAGAGGACCACGAGGCCAATAATGGTCATGGAATCGCTGCATTTGTGGCTCTGCTCTGGAGTGCTAGTCTGTTTTGTAGTTTATTTTTCGCTGCATAAGGACCACCGCTATTCAAATCCTCTGCACTGGTGGTTCGATCGGAGGATGGAGGGGTGGTATGGTCCTTCGATCGGTTCGCCTTTGCGACGATTTGTCTAGCGATTGAAATGCACCGATTTCATGATCATTTTGGCCTCATGGTCCTCTGTCGATATGGAGCATAATGGTCAGTCTGTTATTTTGTTACTTGGTTTTATTTTAGTAGTTTGTTTACTCTCTTTTGGTGATATTTCACGTTTCTCGGAACTGGCACCTTAATGGTAGGGAGGGGGTACCGCTAAATTTCTATATAATTGGCTTTATATTTTAAATTTTAATATGAATTTACTTTGAATAGGATTTTAATTGAATTTCTAAATTATTTGGAGGTTTTCTGCTACAGTTTATTTTTTTTCCCCTCCCTGTTTTTTTATTTTTTTTATTTTTATTATTTTTATGTTAAATTTTCCCTCTACAGTTTTGCAATACTGCTGGCACATTTTTTAATTTTGATTTTAACTTTATATACTTAATATCGGTTATATATATATTATCGAAAATTGCATGCTTAAGTAATAGGAATTTTAACACAGTATTTGATGTTAACATTTTGGACTGGCTGTGGTTCTGTACATGCGCTATGCGTAACGTGACCATTTATTTTTTTCCTCAAAACGGGACATCTACTAATTTTACTAATTCAAAACGGGACATCTACTAATATCGCTGGCACCTCCATGGGCTATGCTAAATTCTGTACGACACTTTTCACATCTGACGTCCGATGGAGTACTTCTTTGCTTTATAAACGGGTACTTAGTTTATAAGTTAACATTAAAAGTGCACTTGCGTTTAGGCATTGTTAAAATGAAGGGTTCACGTACAAGAAATTTAAATTGACAACAATAACACACGTCGATAAAAAAACAATAATCAATCATCAAGAAAGATGCGCGAGCCGTCTACGCGTACTCGCAACCGAGGAGCGAGCGAGCTACCAGGCTTCTGACCGACTTACATATGTGTGAGACGTATTGCCATGCGTCATCGCCGCGTTACTAGGAGCTCCCGTCGGACGATTTTTTGATTTTTCGCGCCTTTTTTTGAAATTGTTACCGTGGGTTGCTCTCTTTCTGAAAACGGGACATTTCGGCGTCCCGAAGCTGTGCTTGGGGACAACGGGATAGGCTACCTAAAAACTGGATGGTCCCGTTCAAAACGGGACGCATGGTCACGTTAGTTATGCGAATTGCGAAATTGAGCTAGGTTGACACAGAAAATACACTACCCCATTAAATGTTTGCGCTTGTATATTGGCTGCAATAAAACAGTTACAACGAAGTTTAACAACGAAGTTTAATAGAGCATTTCGAACACTTTGTTCAAGTCAGTTATATTTATCTAAACGTCATGTTATCAAACAAATATATGCTCGCTAAGAGTTTAAAATCATACGCCCTATGTAGACAGTAGAGGCATAACTAGAGTTGATGGCTCCTAGGGCAAATAAAAAAAAAATGGCGCCCATTGAAAACTGTTCTTTTGGAATTTTTGCATTTTTTCGGATCAATACATCCCCCAAATTTGGCGCCCAGGGCACGCGCCCCATCTGTCTCACCCAAAGTATTTAATCTTTGTATAGTTGTATAAGTTCCTTTTTTTTTTTTTTTTTTTTTTTTAATATTTTTGGCTCGTACTTTGTTGGGCTCTTGGCGTCCCTCTCTTCTGCCACCGCCGGTTGGTTGCACCTGGTCTACCTTCCCGTGGCGATGGTGGTGGCGCGTTTCCGACCTGCTGATTCCGGGTAGCCAAACAGCCAGTTCACTTTCTGGTCATTTCTGCAGAATCCTCTAATTTAAAAGTGAAACGAGGCGGAGATGAACTAACGTTCCAGGTGCCGCCCAAGACAAATACATACATACATACATACATCTGCCTCACCCTAGTTACGCCACTAGTAAACAGACATAAAAATACAGTGCACATGGTCCTTGAGGTTGTCACAGACATTCTGTTTAGTCCTTGAGGTTGTCACAGACATTCTGTTTGGTCCTTGAGGTTGTCACAGACATTTTCTCAGATATGCCAGACAAGCTGTACTTGCTACCTGGGAGTCTAAAACGCTGATGGAACTGATATTCGGGTGACACTCAAGTCAAGTGGACCCAATTTCGGCAAAGTCCGGACGGTCTGTGACAGCCAAATCCTCTGCTTGCACCTTCACGATGGTGGGACTGTTAGTAATCCTGGGTATAACCTCCATGCACAAGTACATGGTGGGTGACCACCCAGGTGTGAACCAACGTAAGCAGGGGTCGAGGTGTGGCGCTCACACCACATGGAGGAATGCCGCCCGTCTATGTTACCAGGCAGTACTAGGTGGTAGATGACTCTCATCAACCGGTGCAATACCACCACTTTGCTTATTGGAGGCTTGAAGTGGTGGAACCCATGTTTAGTCTCTAGAGCTAAGATCCGGTCAACCCTTCCCTATCTCTTCCATCATGCAGTATGATTGATGACTTTTGAGATTATGATGAACGTCGTGGCGAGATCCAATATTCCTTACATTTCGAGGGTACAGCTCTAAAACGGTGTTCGCAGGCCGGCCGCTAGTTAGTACACCGGACCGAACCTATTGGTAACTCTCTAGGAGGCTTTCGGATCAGCTAGTTTATAATCTTGGTACCTCTACTCTGCCAGATAGTGACTTTTTTTTTTTTTTTTTTTTATTTACATACATACATTTTTATTACATATATATACACAGATACAAACACTTTCTATTTACAATCGTCGCTTTCTGTGTAAAAAAACAAAACAATTTTAATTATACAGCTTCACTTGCAAGCAATAAAAGATATACTATGTGTGTATGTATGCGGATGTACTTGTTTTGGGTGGCACCTAGACGTTTAGTCGAACTCCACCTTGCAAAATCTGTGTTGAGAGAGAGAGAAACTGTCTACACTCTACAGCGATCAACACCCTGTCAACCACTGCCCATTTCTAAGCATGAGTAGTTGTGCCTGCTTCTATTATCTAGTGCTGCTGCACCAATTTGTCGTCCAGTGGAAGGAGTGCAATACCAAAGGACAGGAGCTCTCAGGCTGCCCAACCCGAGGGAAAAAAAAATAAAACAATAAAAAATAATAATAAATAAAAAAAAAAAAATAATAATAAATAAATAAATAAATAAATAAATAATAGTAATAATAAAAAAAAAAAAAAAAGTTAAAATAAAATATAAATATGTATAGTTAATACCATTATATACATTGAATGTTGTTACTAATTTAAGAACACAACAGTTAGTTTCTAAGTTAACAGCTGTTTGACCTAGTAAGGTAGAAATATTAAGTTCATGAGCACATCACTCTATTGTCCACTTCTAGAATTTGTAAACAAGGTGCGTCTTCTTTTAAACACCTTGTCAGAAAAGGATTGGAATGCTGCAAAGTTCTTGGCATCTTGAATCAAAATATCGAGGTTATCAGTCCTAATAGGTTGAGTGCTGTTAACTAGTTCTTGTCTGAAGTCGTCATAAGCCGGGCAGTAAAGCAGAACATGCCTCCAATCTTCTACAGCCCCACAAAAACACAAAGGGTCAGGTTCAAGTCCAAATTTACACAATTTATCCCGTAGTGAACCATGTCCAGTAATTAAATATGACGCTTTATAATAAATTTATACCCCATTCTGCTCTTGAGAGCCTAATCACATTGGCAGTAAACTTGTTAATCTTTTCAGCTAAGTTCTTTACGTGGGGGATAAAAGAAAATTTATCATCAATTATGAGACCAAGATATTTATTTTGAGAAACATAAGGAATTTGGACATTGCTAATATGGAGTTTAGGAGGTCTGTTATAATCCAGTTTATTGTTGAAGATCATCATTTTAGTTTTCGTCTGAGAAATTTTTAATTTGTTTATTCTAGACCATTCCAGCAAATCATCCAGGATTTCTTTCCCATGTGTTTCTAGCATAAGTCTTGACCTGCCTGGTATGCACAGCGCTAAATCGTCGGCAAATGCTATTTTATTGCAAATTTGACTTTCTTTTAGTAACCACTGGTCTAAGACAGAATTCCAGAGGAGAGGCCCGAGGACCGAGCCTTGTGGGCATCCTCTGGAAATGAATTTTGAAAATACCAAGTGTTGTGATATGACTTTTATCTGCCTATTTGAAAAATAAGATCTCATAACCTGATATAGTAAATCATCACATTCTGCCTCTCGAAGTGACCTGAGGGCGCTCTCCCACCAGAGTGGGAGATAGTGACTGGAGGGAGTCCGAGTAGTGTGTTGCTGGGAGCATTGTCGAGGCCACGTTATGTCAACGATCTGGGTATATTCTTACCAAGTGTACGCCATATCCAAAAATTTCATTACTTCATACAGCATGTCCCATCCACTTTTTCTTACTATTGAATACACCATAAATTGTCAAATTAATAGAGCAAGCTTATCTGCGAAAAGATCTAAACCTCCCAAGCACTTCCTAATTCATTTCACAAATATACGTGGCTTCAATTCTAATCTCAACGATGTCCATTTCCACTTGCAGTCTGCCAAACCCAATGTATTTTTTCTGACAGAATCTCAGTTATCGGTTGATTCAACTACTGTTCATCTGCTCATCCAGATGCCCAAATTATTCGCTGTATGATTCCTTTCGCCTCAAAGGTGGTACTTGTGCATATGTCCGTTCTGATATTCCCTGTCAGAGACTTGGCAATTTGGAATCTCCTCTCTTTGATCTTCTCTGGCTTAAAATCTCTCTACTTCATTGGGTCAAATTCATCTGTTGTCTCTACCGTTCTCCCAACTCCACTAATCACTTGGAGCTCTTTGACTTCCTCTCTTGGCAACTCGACTTTCTCCAGTCCAACTTTCCTAACAGTGAGGTAATTTTCCTTGGTGATTTTAACGTTCACAACTCCAGCTGGCTTCCGTTTTCTAGTCATACCGAGCCAGCTGGTCGAGATGCTGAGGCTTTTGCAATTACTAATGACCTAGCACAGATTGTTCATTTACCTACAAGAATACCTGACAATCCTAATCGTACAGCCAATACGCTTGATCGTTTTCTCACAAACAACCCTTCTAAGTACACGGTCGAAGTGAGAGGTCCTTTATACACTTCAGATCACAACTTGGTGATTGTCTCTTTTCCAATGGAACCTTTATCTCATGGCTATTCCCAACCTCGTGTTGTTTGGCATTACAAGAATGCAAAATGGGATAACCTGCGAGACTTCTTTTCTTCTTTTCCTTGGTCGGATTACTGTTTCAAAACTTCTGATGTCAACGTTTGCTCAGATCGTGTCAGTGAAATTATTCTTGCAGGAATGGAATCCTTTATCCCACACTCCACTTTAAAATCTCGTCCTTTATCTAAACCTTGGTTTTCCAATAAATGTGCTAAGGCTGTTCAAGAGAAGAATGTTGTATATCGTAATTGGCTTGTCTCTAATTCTTCAGTTTCATTTTCTGCCTACACCAAAGCTCGCAACAATTGTAAAGCAGTTATTAATCAGTCCAAACTAGAGTTTGAACAGGCTAAGAGTAGAAAACTTGCTTCTTGCCCTAATGGTAGCCAAGCATTCTGGTCTCTTGCCAAAGCAATTGGCCGCAACTTTTGCCCATCTCTGCTCCCACCTCTGTCCAAACCAGACGGTTCTGCTGTCACTTCAGCCAAGGATAAAGGTGACTTGCTAGCATCCCATTTTTCTTCCAACTCGTGTATTAATGATCTTGGTAAAACACCTCCCACCATTCCCAACACGCTCCATTCAATGCCTCCTGTGGTCTTCCGTCAAAAGGATGTCAGAAGGATTTTGATGAATCTTGATGCTAAGAAAACTCCAGGTCCCGATGGTATATCTCCACTTGTTCTCAAAACCTGTGCTTACTCCTATTCTTTGCCCCCTTTTTTTCACTTTCTTATTCCAAAGGTGTTTTTCCTTCTGCTTGGAAATTTGTTCATATCCAGCCAGTTCCTAAAAAGGGTAACAAATCTCTCCGATCCAATTATCGTCCCATTGCAATTACTTCTAGTCTTTCTAAAGTAATGGAGAAATCAATTATCCGCCAACTCTTAAACTACCTAGAAACCTTCCGTCTGATCGACGATCGCCAGTATGGATTCCGTCAGTGTCGATCCACTGGTGATATTCTGGCTTATGTTACCCATTTATGGACTAATTCAATGGAAAGGTTCGATGAAACACAAGTAGTTGCTCTTGACATCTCAAAGGCTTTTGATCGTGTTTGGCATAAAGGTCTTCTAAACAAGCTTCCATCTTATAGTTTGCCAACTGTTTTTAGTAATTGGTTATCCAGTTTTCTCTCTGATCGCTCACTGAGGGTGATGGTAGATGGCTCTCTGTCTTCTAACTTCTCCACTAATGCCGGTGTCCCCCAAGGTTCAGTTCTTTCCCCCACTCTTTTCCTCTTGTACATTAATGACCTTCTTCCATTAACTGGAAATCCTATCCATAGTTTTGCCGATGATAGCACATTGCATTCCACCTTCCATTTTGAGAAACCGTGTTCTGCTCAATTAGCTTCAACTTCTCGAAAATCTGCTACCAATTCCTTATATGCCGATCTTCAGGTAATTCTCCAGTGGGGCAAAGACAACTTAGTTGATTTCAACCCTTCTAAAACTCAATCTTGTCTTATATCTCGCAAAAAGGATTCTTCTGCTCCTATGCTTATCTTTAGTGACACTCCGATTTTTAGGCAAAATGATATATCTCTTTTGGGGATTGCCCTAATTTCTAATCTCTCTTGGCACAAGCACATTACAAATATTGCTTCTTCTACATCTAAAAAACTTGGTTTTCTCTTTTGCTCTCGGCGCTACTTTTCTTCCAAACAGCTGCTCACACTGTATAAATCGCAAATCCGCCCTGCCATGGAATATTGTTCCCACATCTGGGGTGGTGCCCCCAAAACCTCTCTCAGGCTTCTTGATTCTATTCAGAAGAGGGCAGTTAGGTTAATTAATGATTCATCTCTAACAGAGTCTCTCCACTCGCTGTCTCATAGACGCACTGTTTCTGCTGCATGCCTCTTCTACAGATACTTCCATGGGCACTGTTCTTCTGAATTGGCTTCTATAATTCCCGCTCTCTCTTTCAAAACAGTCCGAACACGTGCCGCCACCAGCTAACATCCATTTACTGTCCAACTTCAAACCCACAGAACCAACTTTTCATCTTCCTCGTTTATTCATTCAACTGCCGTTTTCTGAAACAACCTTCCTTCATTCGTATTTCCCGAAAATTACAGTCTGCAGAAGTTCAAGTCCAATGTCAACAAATATCTTCTTTCGTCTTTTCAACCTCCAACCCAAGCACGGTACTAAGTACTATAGGTTGGGAGTTTACATAAAAAAAAAAAAAAACATAAATAACTACTAACTAGATAGTGTACTTATTTAAACTATACATTATGCAGAAATTGATGATGAACTCCACACCAAGTACACTTGGAGTTACATTATGTTGTATTATTTGGAATTACTGAACCCTCAATTAAATCTAATAAAATACAATCATGCTTTGCTGCGAAAAGCAGTTTATCTACATAAAAATCGAAATGTTCCTTCTCAGTGAAATCTTGCCTGAGAAAAAAATAATACTGGTTAAATAAATAGAGTGAGGTCAATATGTCCTGAAATTATTAATAATTACCGTTTATGCTCTATACATCCGAGGCCAGAAGTTAACTTCATCTATCCTATATAGGCGTACCCCTGTCTGCGTACATTGCTCCAGGATCACAGCCAGCCTTTAGTTCAGAAGCCTAAGATCCAGCTTTTTTTTTTCGTAAATGTATTGCTATCATATGAAAGTGCACGCATACTACTGCACCAGTGTAAACCACCCTGATTCTAATTATCTATATGATATGCAAGTATGTAAACTACATGGTGTGCAAAATAGTCATTATATTTGAACAATCATGCAATTTTTTCGAATTATTTGTAGAGAAACATTGATTTCCCATATTTCATTCATGTTACAGTAAGGCGCATTATAGCCATAGTAGCTTATGCGCCATTAAACCCCCATAACAACAACAGTTACAGTATGTGTGATCCTGCGCATGAAAATGAATTATAAATTATTTATTTCATCCTAATATAGAGGCACTTTGAGCCACTAGCATCCTGTAGAGCTGAAAGCTACATCATATACCATTAATAATTGAGACTGGTGGGGTGATTTACTTCTCTCTCTCATCAGAACTTTTAGAAACGATCGATGTTAAGCTCTGGTTATTTTTAGTATTGTCAAAAGAATCAGATCTTCTGTTTAAAGTGCCCTATCTGAAGTGCAATTAGAAAACCAGACATTGTTTCACTAGTTAGCATGAGATAATTGTAAATGCAACGCCTAATAATATGATGCCATTAACTTTGGCCTTCCTGTTTCTTAACTGTACAAGATAAGCAAACAGAGATAACCTCATGATTGATGACTTAATAAGCCCGATAAATCTTTATATAAAACCATTGAGAATGTATGCCATGTCTCCGGTAAGCAGAGCTTCCGCAAGAGAGCTCGAACGCACAGCAGAGAATATTGATTGTTAGAATCCAATGCTTGGGCATAGATTTATACTTCTCTGCTACATTCCAAATTTACCTCTTTCTGCGCTGTAAGCAGTCGCAGTGCATTATAATTGTGAACTTGACTTTTCCTTTTCTAGTTATCTATTTACGATAATTGTGAAAAAAAAAAAAAGCTCTTTGCATTTTAAACACATAGATGTACAATTGTTAATTTTTGAAGGATAAAAAGTTAGTCCTAATCAAAGTAAACAGATCAGTATATTATAAAAAATCATTTAAGTAAACTCGAATTTTTTAAAAACATTCGGTGCAAAATTTCTGTAATTCTAATAGAAGGTTTATGTTAACAGTTGCTCCTGGCGTTTTGTGGTGGATTAAGAGAAGTGATACACACCAGTTTAATGACTTGCACCTTAGACTGAATTCCTTCAAGGGTTGATTTCTATTAATATATAAAAAAATCTTTATGATATGTGGTGGAAGGCCGTCTGTTTTTTTTTTTTTTTTTCTGGTTGTTGGACTCCAGCATTCCTTGCGATCTACTGCGAAACCTTCGATTTTTCTATTGACTAGTTATGTTAATATACTCACGTGGAAAAGTTTAGCCACAGTAACAAAAATCGCGATAGTAAGGTCAAAGACTAAGATAGCCTGTGTGGTTTACTTCGTTATACCCTATAAATAAACATATAATTAGCAATAAAATAATGAAAATATAAAATAAAATAAAATAAAATAATGATTATGGGGCTAATTATCGATAATAGGATACCTTGAATGGTACGTTCTCGAGGGCTAGCACCATTCAATTTATCCGATCAATAATTAGCAAGGCTTGTTTCTGTTTGTTATCTTCCTGTTTAGCTAGGTCCAAATTATCAAAATTATAGGTATTAAGGCAATCTATATTTAAATTTAAATTTAATAGCAAACATGCAAAATAACAGCTAGCCTGACAGATAGCTTTGAAACAAATAATACAGAAAATGAGAGCCAACAATAAATATCTTTTGAGTTCTTTCTTACAGTAATACTAGGCTCCCTTACTATAGGGTCGGGCAGTTACGCTCCCGGTATATCCAAAGTACCTTTATTAGAAGCTATTTTCTTTGCTTTTCACTTTTTGCTTTCTAACTCTATATTTTGATACCTCAAGATCTATTAGAGTAATTCTAGGAAAATTGAGGTGCTATGACTTTCCTTATTCTTACCCCTTATGTCAGCATAAGCTTTGTTTTTCACATGAATATCATAAATACACCCCAACTCAAATGATATTTATTGTTGGCTCTCATTTTTTGTATTATTTGTTTCAAAGCTGTCTGTCGGGCTAGCTGTTATTTTGCCTGTTTGCTGTTAAATTTAAATATAGATCGCCGTAATCAGGCAGATAACAAACAGAAACAGCTACCCTTGCTAATTATTTGGATATATTGAATGGTGCTAATTATTGATAATAGGATACCATTTGAGGTATCCTATTATCAATAATTAGCCTCATAATCATTATTTTATTTTATTATTGATAATTATATGTTTATTTATAGGGTATAACGAAGTAAACCAGCACAGGCTATCTTAGGGTGCTTACACGTAGAACGTAGGTAGCCGCTTACCGGAAATCAGCAACGACATAAAGTGGAAACTTCTCACTATCTATAAACACCCAGAAAATAGTTGACCAATGCAACACCTCGGTATGAACACATAGAAAGCAGTTGACCAGTACAACTTCTATCTGTAAGCACCCTTAGGGTGCTTACAGATAGAACGCAGTTAACCGCTTACTTGGAACCAGCAGCGACATGCAGGTGAAGCTTCTCACTGGCTATGAACACAATAGAAAGCAGTTGACCAGTGCAAAACTTTGCCCCATCGCATACCCAGAAGTTGCACTGGTCAACTGCTTTCTATGTGTTCACCACCAATGAGAACCTTTCGCTTTATGTTGCTGCTGGTCTCCGGCAAGCGGCAACCTGCGTTCTACGTGTAAGTACCCTTAGTCTTTATAGGTTCTTCTTGCCTAATGGCTCGTTATGTACTCTTTTACTTCTAAGCTTAGGTTTTATCAAACAGGTTATTATACAACTGCTCTGCAGACTGATTTTGAGCACTTATATTGTACCTATATACTCTTACAGTAGTAATTATATTACAGACTGATGTAATGTTTAATCAACAATTTAGGCGCTTCCGTAGCCAGGTGGGAAGGAGCAGCAGTGCGTAGCGCACGCTTCTTGATTAAACCGGGGTTCGAACCCGTCACCACCAAATACAGAGGATGCGGAAAGGTCAGGGAATGACCACCGCATATCCCGGAGCAATATGGCCTTAGTTGCTAATGCTCCTAAAAACCAAATAACAAAACAAACAATAAACAATTTGATGGCATTAATCTGATATACATTTTCCATTATATATATATAATCTATTATGAAATAATGGAAAGGTAGTAAAAGGAAGAGTTTTAAAGGACAGAAATGGAGCAGTTAATGTTTTTTTTTTTTTTTTTTTAATTCGAAAATTTGTCTGATGGCATTACGTCTCCACCTTTTCCTTGCTAACCACTAAAAGAACTTCAGCTTTGTTTACCTTTGTGTTGCTTACGTAGTTAAGAGAAAATTAGGTTTGCTACAGGATGCAACCTTTTTTCGAAGTATATTATCTTGTTATATTGTTATTTTGCTTTAAATTTACTTTAATTTTAAAAGTCAAGCTTTCAGCATCACTCATATTGTGGAAATATTTCATCTGTGGGGGTTTTCAAGTCGCACACTTCTGATGCCTACTTATCCACCAGTGCAGAGACTGCGGTGAAACGGTAGTGTAATTGGGTAATGGTACCGATTACAAATAAGAAATATACTTCTCCTTAGGGAGCAGTACCATTTATATAAAGTACAATACCGAGGCAAATCATGGCGAATTTAGAATTATGCATTTTGAAAATTATGAATATCAAAATCTTCACAATTTGAGAATTGATGCATCTTACAGAAAATTTAGTTTTCTCAAAGGCCGGGTTCAAATCCTGTCAATGATGCGAGGAACGTTTATGGGCTTTTTCACTCTGTGGCTGAGTTAGTCATTCTCAGGCGTAGATAGCAAGGTCCCTCCCCCGGAAACTCAGGTTTTTGTCCAACAAACAGGCAAATCGACCAGAAAACACAAGCAATTCATACACTTGGGCAGATGAAAAGTATATTCGGGGTGGCCCTAGCGTGACATTTTGTTCTTAGCTGCGTACCCAGCTGAGGCTTTTGCCAACTCATGTACATTGTGTTAACATAGTTGATAGGATTTTTCTCAGTTTCTTGTTATTGTTCACTTTATTTAATTTAAAATAATGAAATCACGCAATAAAAATGTTTTCAGATACGATAAATAAAATAATCCAGTTTTATATTATTAAAAACTAATATTAACTCTCTTAGTTTTAATTATTTACTATCCTTTGCAGTAAAAGCCTGATATACTTCAACAGTAAAGTTCCAGGTGAATTTCGCCGATAACTGTAAGTTTAAATGATTGAAATTTTTTTTGCTGATGTTACGTTCAATTCTTATTTATTCTGATGTTTTTTTAATATGCCAGTTTTTTCATGGTGGAATCTGACTACTAGTTATCAGTATAAGCTTCATTAAAATTAAGTGATTTATTTTTCAGAAAACATTCATTATCTTTTTTGAAGCTTGTAAAAGTTTGTATTAATATAATAAAATGTTTGTAATTAGTTCAGTAAGCGCACTCTCCATAAGTTTCAGGTAAAGTTAGAGGAAAGAAATTCCAGGAAAATTCTAAATTATATTATAAAATTAAGTTTTACAATTGTAAACAATAATTATAAGTTGGATGTTTTTAGGCATATGTTATCACTACACTTAGTGTGAAGCAGGTGTTTTAGATAGCGAAACTTGTTAACAGCTAATAGTTTTTCAAGTGGAAAATGTCTAGAGTGATATTCTAGAATAAAATATTTAATTTCTTCTAGATAGGTAGAAAGGTAAAAGAGTTTTGTATTGGTTCCATTCTGTTTCGTATATTTATGAGTGACTAAGTTAAATAATATTTAACCTATGCTGATATAAACGTTTATATTATGGTTAGAGACGTACATGTCGGTGTGTTTAATGAAACTATATAGGTTAACACATGAACGTCGGCAAGTTCTACCGACGTTCATATCAGTTATGAAAAACGCTCTTTTAGGAATTATCAAAAAATACTTTAGATATGCATATTTTATATCAGATTAATGGAAGCGGTATTGTCAGGTTAATGAAAGTGCAAGAGCCGATATTGGAGTTAAATTTTATGATAATTGAGGATGAATGGTCATATTTGTATAATTATCAAACAGACTGCTAGGTAGCTAGGAATATTAAAAAGAATTTATAACTTTGAGATCATTAATTTATGGTGAACGTGTGTGAAATCATGATGCTTCTCAAGCCAGAATACGTCTCTTAGTGTGGTCTCCAAAAGGGTGTTTGCGCCAGTCCGAATTTCGCGTGTAAAGTATCTTTATTTCAGAATAGCATTCTTTATGAATCTACAAGTGTAATTGGATTGGCGCTCTGGTTGAATCTTTTAACTTTAAAGGGTAGGAACAATTGAATATGAATTGCTAAACAGATTAAGTAATGGATGAAACTCAGGATGTTATATTCTTAAATTTGGTTTTTACCACCTCAAACAAGCTGTTTAGGATGCATCATCTATTTAATAATTAGAATATAAAAAACTAATTTAAAATTTCAAATCTTTGACATAATTTGATATATTTGTGAATACCAATATATTCGAAAAAAAAAAAAAAAAAAGAAAGAAAAGATGATCCACAGTGGACCTTTAAAGACAAAAATGTTATATTCTTAAATTTGGTTTTTACCACCTCAAACAAGCTGTTTAGGATGCATCATCTATTTAATAATTAGAATATAAAAAACTAATTTAAAATTTCAAATCTTTGACATAATTTGATATATTTGTGAATACCAATATATTCGAAAAAAAAAAAAAAAAGAAAGAAAAGATGATCCACAGTGGACCTTTAAAGACAGCACTACTGTCATGCTTCAAGTGGAGTGACATGGCAAAGAGTGCAGAAGTTGTCTGTGTGAAAGAGCTGTTACATCCCCATGACAATAATAAATTACTGCGTTTACTAGCATATCGAGTCATTTATTGATTTTCGATCTTCCTTCAGTTAAAATTTATCTGGGTAGCGTCGGGAGGGTTTTAAAATATGACCGGAATTTTACTCGTTTCTTATAAAAAGAGTGTCGGTCGGCGTGAGCATCGTTTACAGTGATTTCCTATTTCTTTCCTTCTCACATTAACAGTAATATGTATGGGTAGCGCGCGGTATTCAGCGGTTGTCGTGAAACAGTAAACAATCTGTCATTTTCTCCAACTGCAACAGCAGTCAATAATGTGAGAATTAACAAAATTAAAAAGGTTATTTTGAGCGACCCCGCATTTCCTTGCTTGAATCCTCAGAAGAGGGCACCATTAATGTTAGTAGTGTAATGGCTATCATTCATGAGCATCACTTCCACATAGTGAGCCCAAGATGGGTTCCAAAGGTCTGGTCGAATGTTGACATTCAATCAGGGAAGTAGATTGTTCAGGTTTCATCTGAGGATACCACAGAAAGGGGGGGGGCGAGTTTCTGGATTAAATTGTGGCCTGTGATGGCATGGGGCCCATCACTGTAACAGCCATTTGAAATATACAATTTCCACCTCCGAAAATTTCAAAACCCAGAAGTGTGCTTATGTTGCCATGGGTTTATCTTTCTGAGGCTCCGAACGAGAGTTTTTAATTTATGCAGATTTTTTGAAGCACCGTTAATAATAATATTGAGCAATGTTTATTCAATAATATTATTGAACAAGCTCAGTATTATTCTGATCTCCTAAGACGAAAGTGAAGGCGGCGTTGAATTAAAAGCAGCCCGAAAAGGTCTACAAAGGGATCATTTTCCTTCACGACAGCGCTGGACCCATACAGCCAATAAGACTATTTCAACGACCGAAAC
Source organism: Mastigoproctus giganteus (assembly GCF_048544385.1). NCBI lineage: Eukaryota > Metazoa > Arthropoda > Arachnida > Uropygi > Thelyphonidae > Mastigoproctus > Mastigoproctus giganteus. The sequence goes on from NC_143579.1 coordinate 109,510,352, forward strand.
TCTTGGTTGAATTATAAAAGGGAGGGGTACAGGCATATCTTCTTCAGATTTCTAACTTTTCAGGCCGTTAAAAAAATTTCTGAGATTCAGAAGTTTGACAGCAAAGCATCAGTGCAGACTTGTTCTGCAGTGGCTACGAAACCATCTTAAAGAATTCTGCGCCGCAGCGATACTACCAATCAGTGGGGTAAGCGAATACATGTAGAGGATGCTTAATATAACTGTTTATTATGAAATTATTAATATTCATAAGAAGCAGGTATACTAAGCTGTCCGGGTTAGATTTGAACCGACCTTCTGCTTGTAATTTGTAGAAGTGAAGCGTGTTGGAAGCCAGTAAAAATAAGCTCCTTCGGGAACTCCGAGGGGGATGTAACTGGGAATGAGGGAGGGGAACGAAACGGGTTAAGTTAAATCTACTAGTAAAAATAAATTCTGAAGGGTGAATACTAAAGGATGCGTAAAAAAGTTCTGTTATCCAATGCATTTGTTGAAAATAGAAATGTAAAATAAATAAGAACCATTGATGAAAACCTGGTGTATCGTTTATTACGAAAGTTTTTTTCATATTATTCGTTCGCTTTCTTTGCTAATGTTATTGTCACTACTGTTAGCGTCATGAAAACGCTTATCCTCTTATTAGCGCCTGAAAATTAACTACTGTAAACATGGTGTTTACAGTAGTTAATCCAGCAGTAAAAGTCTCACTTTCATTATTGTGTATGAACTGACATAAACTTAGTGAGTGGATCTGTGACTGGTAACCTTCTTACCTAGATCGTCTCAGGCATGCCCTTTTGGATTTAAGTTTCTGGACAGGTTAATCATTATGAACTAGCTAGATTTCTGTTCTGTTTTTCCGTAATTTCTTTTTAATGGACGATACTGCACCATAGAGTCTGCTAGTAAATCCATATCTTTAGCAGGATGTCTTGACCAGCTTTTCTATCAAAAGGTCAAACATAAGGATGAAGGATTCCCTCTCGATAACTTATAGCCGTGAGATGTCCTCTTTGGGATATACGGTGGTATGTGCAGTCACTAACAGTGATTCCAGTCCACGTCATTAAATTACCACAGAAGTAAAGGTGCGCTTCCTAACACCGAAGATCACGGGTCCAAGGGTCCGAACCAAAAGGGTGGGATTATGGAGATCGCAAATAATGGGAGGAGAAAGAAAGTGGGGGTGAAAAGATGGTCATTCCATGACGAGGAAGTTTTCGTGAGGGATCTGAACAGTGGACAGGAAAACGTTTTGTATGTTTATTTTTTTAACTTTCTTTGAGATGTTTTTTTCATATTCAGGTGTGTGGCGATTTTACTTACATCTTTTGTAGCATTTAATTATTTAAGATAAAACTGTGTCAGTTTTTTGTTTTGTCTTTTTTCATATTCAGATGAATTTTGCTTTGGCATGACTATAAATCTTATTGGAAATAATATTTCAAGAGATTCAGTGGTAATTTATCTTTTTTATTCAAATTATATTTTCGCATCTTTTGCGAGTTCTTAGAAATAAAACTGCTTGTCAGCTTTTTTTTTTTTTTTTTTTTTTTTTTAATGTTATGTTCAAGTGAGTTCAGGATGGTGTTTCTACATTCTGTAATCTTTTACAAATTGTATTTCAGTGTATTATTGTTCAAGTTACTGATTATCTAAATTTGCAGTGATTGTTTGGTGGCGATCTTTTCTTTACCTTGGAGGTGAATTTTTTTATTCTTTGATAAATAAAACTAGTAATTTCTCATCTTTTGCGGTTCTTTGAAAAAAAAAATCAGCGTTTTTTTTTTTTTTTTTTTTTTTAATTTGTGTTATTGTAGTTCAGTAAAATAAACTAATAAAATAGGTTCAAACATTAAAATCATATGTACTATGCTTTAATGGGAAGCGTACAGTAAATTTAATCACCGGTAGAAGAAATAATAATAGAAATAAAAGAAAAGAAAAAAAAACCCACAAACATTTAGAAATAAATAAATGAAAATAAACCCCTAAACCCCAAAGGTTAAATGAGAACTAATCACTTTGCAATACAAGAGATGAAGCATACTAGTGGATGGAGTTCAAAGATTGAGAATTTTCAATGAGAAAGTCATTTCTTGATCTGGTAATTCTGTTTAGTGGACTGACTTTCATAAAGTCCGTTTTTGCAGAGTCAAGGCGAAATAGCGTGAGATTCCTGACTCGTTTAGGAGGAGCATGGAAGTTGATTTTGCTTAGGATATCAGTTGCTTCGTAGGTTCCAGTGATTACGTCGGCAAGAAGAGCGATACCAGCAATAATTCTTCTGCTGCTTAGAAGTGTCGAATGAAAGTAATATGTGCAGCGTTTCATAGTATACTGAGTGATAAAACAGAGGATTACGGAATGTGAGTAGCGGATGAATTTTTTTTGGACTGCTTCTGTTTTGTAGACTCTCGTTATGTGGATTCTAGATGGGTGAGCTGAATTCAAGGATTGGCAGTACTATGGTTTTATATAAGATAACAGTATATCTATTGTTTTAGAACTTAAAGCTGTTCCTTTTCATAAATCCCAGTGTTTTGAATCCTTTGCTAGTCGTTTTAAGGACCTGGGCATCAAATTTTAGAGAAGAGAATTTCCAAATCGTTGACTTGGTCAAACCTTTATGTGATCACAGATTTAGTGTATTCCATATTTATTAGTTACAAGATCTGTTGAATGAGAAAGAGATTACTTTACACTTCGAGGGGGTTAGCAGACAAGCCATTCAGTGATAGTTAGAGAGAGAATTTGAAGTTGATGAGAATTGGCTATCTCCTTCACAACCGAATAGATTTTGAGGTCATCTGCATACAGAGCAACTTGAACTTCTGACATGTTGAAAGAAGGAAGATCAATAAAAGCTATGAAAAGCTTTAATGACGGGGTGGGGGACTTTTGTCCACTCTGTTTTGGTTGGGAGTTCGAGAAGAGGTTTTCTCACCTGTCTTTTTGTTACTATATATGAGTTAAAAATGTGAAACGAGAGTTCCAGACATGCTCCTATTTCGCTAAATTTCATATTTATTCACATTTCACTTTGTGTATTTAAATTAGTTATTGTAAATAGCTTTGGTTAAAAAACTGAACTGAAACCAAGTCATTATTGTTTCAGTTTAAGCTAAGTTTGCAAAGTTAAATCAATCTCTTACATTACCAGGGCTGTAAAAGGGCGCTGCTTGATCATTCAAAATTATAATTATCGATGTATATCGAAACGACGTAAATCGGACATGTCATTTACGTTCTATAAAGGGGAGATTCACTCCTATTGTCAAATTTTTGGACTCGCTAAACTTAATTTAGCTTTGCTTGACTCTCATTAAAAAAAAATTAAACGAAATAATATTATCAAAGAAAAGAAATAAAAATATACACACATTATACTGTGTTCATAAATATTTGTCATTATTTGCTGCTTTTAGACTACGGGAGGGGGGGCTCCGTGGCTTAAAATTTATGTTGGCGCTAGGTGGTCCTCCCTGTACTGAGGAGCGTCCCTTTTGTTTTGATTGCATTCTTTAGCCTGCGTCATTATACTCGCTATACTCCTTGAGGACCAGCGCTAGTATTAGTAATAATAAGTTATTTACGTTTTAAGAAGCCAAGTAGAAAACCCAATATACAGGATGTCTCAAAAATACACGGCATAACTTCAGGAATGAGTTCCTCATATGTAGACAATAAAAATATTTTATATCAACATGGTTCCGGAAATGCTTGGTTTCCGAGTTTTGAAGGTCTATCTATGACACTTAACTGTTCACATCACCTTATAGTAATTTTTCAAAATGTCCACCTTCTGCCTGAATACAGGCCTCACATCGACGTCTCATGGACTCGCTAAAACGAGGCCAAATTTCTGGCATGTTTCGATTGTCTCACAACCTGCCACAATTCGATTGCGAAGAGTTTCCACCGGAGTCGAATACACCAATGACTTTAAATGTCCCCACAAGAAGAAATCTAGTGGGTTTAAATCAGATGAACCTTTCGTGGTACAAACGACGAGCCTCATGAGCATTGTCGTCCGCCAAACCGTACATAAAGTGCATATCCGCTTGCTCCTGATGGTCGGAATGGAAAAACCACCAGATTCTGTGAGTACCTTGTGATGAAGGAAATCACCTGCGGGAGATATGACATTCCGGTTAATAACTCGGGAACCAAGCATTTCCGGAACTACGTTGATATAAAATATTTTTATTGTCTACATATGAGGAACTCATTCCTGAAGTTATGCCGTGTATTTTTGAGACAACCTGTATAAGTAAATAGCATTTTGCTTCTTCGCTTGATACAGTTCATTACAGCAGCGCAAAAGATCACTTGATTCTCGACTGAACTTGTCGTTTTTTTCTGTGTTTGTGCCAACTTAACCGAGAATAGCCTAAACTTTCTTGAACAGACAAGGTTTCATCCTTTTTTTTTTATCGATAGCTATTTTATTTCATGTGCTTGCCGTTTTCCTCTTCCTCCTCCTTTCTCATCCTTTCTTGCTTCAACTCACACATATGGTCGTTGGCTAGCCGAATTGAACATAAGTAACGTGGCAGAAATTATGTTTTCTTCGTCGAAGTCAATCTCATTTGCCCATTCCACAGGTTATAAGTTTATTTTCGGAATATTCGCAAGGTTCTGGTCGACGTGAACGCATCAGCACGAGTGAGTTTCTCCTATGATGCCGAAGATCCAGAACTGATGGTTGGTCCTTGCCGCTCAGTTGCTGCATTCAGTTGCTGATCAGTTGGTGATCAGTTGCTGCAGTCAGCCAGAGATAACAAGCCATGATTGTCGCTATCACTCCTTTGTCTATCGTTTACAAAAAAAAAAAAAAAAAAAAAAAGGGCCGTATTTGTTCTCATGAAAAGGACCTGTGCGTTGTCATCCAGATGTTCAATGTTATTAAGATGGCCAGGCACTGTGTCAAAAAGAAACAATGCCCTATTGTTTAGATTTTGTTCCTTACAAAGCTTGTGAGATGCGAAATTTTTGAAATATATAATTTACGATATGAAATGCCATAAAATCCCGAGAATTGATTTATCTCCCAGTGAAAAATAATTGCTTGCTGTTAACTTTGAAGAGTAGACAATTTCTTAGCTTTTTATCATAACAATCAACCAATCTCAGGGTTAGACTTTCAACAAAGTTGGCGTTTTTGCTCACGGACAACTTTACATAGCAATTTCCAAGTCCAGATAATTTTTGAGCAATAACTGTAATTTTTTTAAAGGAGATATAATCATACATGTGAAAAATTATCAAATTGCATTTTTACCCGAGTCTGTCCCACACAAACGAAAGGAGCCGAGGGAAAGATTTTTGTAATTACTTCGATATTAATCCTTACTTCTTCTCTGAAACAGTTTTGGCGAAATATTCGCCACGGGTATTCTAGTTAAAGCAAAAGAGTTGAAATGTCATCGAATATTACTAAAATTAAAACTATTGAAACCACATTGTGTTTTCTGAGTGGTATAAATGATTTACGACACTATCATATTTAAGGTTAATAAATAATGAATGACGAAAATATAATCTTAATTTCACGCGAAATAAGATACGCACACAAATTAGAAAATGCTGAAACTTTAATGTTCAAAATTATTTTCGAATAAAATAGAAAGGAAAACACAATAATAAAACCATACTTGATATAACATGAATAATACCATCCTCAAGGTTATCCAAAAAGATCCTTTAGCAGTAATATAAATACTATGTAAGCTGGTTTACTCAACTTTAAAAAATTTAAAATTGCTTCTGGAAAATAATTGAAGTAATGGGTAAACGTAATTCCCTCAAACTACCGTTTTATCGACGTAAAAATAATATGATGTTGATTTGTACCACTCTTTCTGAACAGTTTCTCATTTTCTTTAAGTATGATTATAATGTGTTACTCCTGTGGTCAATTGTGGAATTAATGGCTTAATTCTCTCGCAAAATAAAAGGAAGCACGTAAGTGGCTGTAAGTCTTTTTTTTTATTGCTGACTTACAGCAAGCTAATTCTCACAGGCTAGTACATAAACGTGGTTTGCACCTCTCCTCCCTCCTCATTTGAAAGCCTAGTTCACGTATATTAAGCATAGCATGAAACAAAAAAGTAGTGATACTGGAATTTTGTTGTTGGAATACCGCGCATGCCTGCTTCTGGCAAGAATTCCGGTTCCTTTTTCTGTTTGAAAAAGTCACAGATGCCCATAATAATAAATCTGCGTTTGAAACAATACACTTCGTATATCAAGATAACGAGAATTATTGAATATTCATTGCATAGCAAATTATAAAATCATACACATGAATGTATCGGCTTATAAGAAATAGGATTAAAAATTCTTCATCAGATTGCTTTCTTTAAAATGAATTTAAACCACGAAGTTAGTGATGCTTATGTGGGTATAATATTTTTTCCATAACAGAAGAAAAACTTGGAAAATTAGAACGTTTAGGTTTGCTAATCATTTGTTAACTTACTCAAAAGTTTTCACAGTATGTATACGAAATTTTTTCTTGCATACTCACACATTACTTTTCCCAAAATCCACACCTCTGGCTGAGAGTGCAGTTCGATCAACACACTGGGCATGCATATGATCAACACTAATAAGTCGGCGATACTAAGGTTAATAAGAAACAAATTAGTTGAACTGCGTAGTTCCTTATTACGATACACGACGATGGGGACAAGTATGTTCCCAGCTACTCCAACTGCCAGGATGACGCCGCAAAATACGGTGGCTGTAGTCCGTATATATTCTGGGAATTCTATGACCTCAACGGTTAAGGCATGGTTATCAGTAACATACTCATACGGTACGGACAGGTTGCTTTCTATGACATATTCTGTAATATTATCCAACCAGTCGCTGCAGTTCATCTTCAAATATGCATGTGTTAGATATTGATGCTTTCACGTGTTCTTCCTTAATCAGACACAAGTTAACAGTCTACACAGGTGAGAAACTGAGACATTCTCTTGTCATTGACAGCTTGGAACTATCAAAGGAAAAGAAGAAAATGAGGGGAGGAGGAGGAGTAGATAACATCTTCGCACAGAAGCACGACACTTGTGTTGTCTGTAGTGAAGCGGACCAGCATAGTTCATTCGGGCAATGAACCACCGCAAGCGGCATGACTATCTCCATACAATTTGAAGAGCTGTCTCTTAGCGACCTTACGTTTCTGCGCTCCGCTTTAAGAATGTGCTCTGTGCTATATGCTCGCTGCTTTATATATTACTTATGCTCGCTTAATGTGGTCTAAATATTAAGTAAAACTAAACATATGGATTAACAGTTTTCAGCAGAACGTGTTGATTAAAAGAGTTCCTGATTGCAACTTCTTAGTTTTTTTAAATTAAGATATACTCGCATGCGCGCGCAGTACGGACAAAGATTTCTTAAAGAAGACCGAGGTTCGGTTTATAGTAAGTAATGCAATTACTTACTATAAACTAGAATTTTACATATAAAAGTGGCAAAATTTCTTTTTTGGGAGCTAGCTGATGGCCTTTGAAGTGGGATGGCATAAACACCTCGTAATAATAATAAAACTAAAGGTGCTCGTAGTGTGGGAAAAATCAGCTATTTCATTTTAGAAAAAATTTAGTCAAACATTAAAAGTATATAAACACATCCACGTTTAAGTTTTTTTTTTTTTCGTTAATTAACCCTTTGTTGTTTTCCCCCAAAATTCGAGTAGGCAAACCCATCTGGGACGAGTAGCTTCGCTTTTGCACTGAAACTGCACATGAGGCTGAAAAGGAAACAGCTAACGAGCAGGTAGTCTTCAAAGTTATCAGATATCATGTAAATAACTGAATTTTTTTTTTCTGGAATACCTAAAAAGCTGGTACTTGTAATTTTGAATACATAATTGCTAATAAGCAAGCGCTAAAAAGGATTCTCGTCATAGCTAAAAGATGCTTATCTACGTGCAACTCTTTAATTTGTAGACAGATTAAAGATTTCACATCTGTTGTACTTAGGAAATCCTTCCTACTGTTTTTAGCGACTGCAGTGGTTTCACAGCAGTGTTTGATTTTTTCATTAAGTTCCTTTAAGATTTTAATAACCGTAGTTTGAAGACATGCATGGGGCAGAACATTATCCTAAGTTTCTTCTGATGACTATTCTGTTATTAGAGGGACGGTTGAATACTTCATGATATCCCCATCTTGCGAAAAACAGGTGCCTTATGAATTTGTTGTTGCTGTTAAGCTCAGCCGAGCCAGGCTACTTTATACGCTGCAGTGTCAAAAGTCAGGGGAACATGCAGTGGCATGTTCCCCTGACTTTCCTTAAGACACAACAGTTATGGAAAGATTTTTTTGTTATTCCAGTAGCTGGATTTTCTAGTGCTCACAGTTGTTGTCATTGGTGGTGGTTTTACAGGCATCACATCAACATCTTAGACCATTTTATGCCAGGGTATTATGTCTGTAGAAGTGTATGTTCACGGGACGATTTGCATGTTATGCTGGCTGAAATTCCGGAATAACTCACTTAAAAAAATTACTCCTTCCACCTGAGATCGACTGACTACAGCCCGGTTGAAGGGGTTTCTTGGATTCCTCTAGTCTCCAACTGGATTAGAATCCAGACCTCTACAAACAAGGGAGAAGTGATGAAACCGCTATATCAGGAATGGCAACCCAACGGCACGCGTGGCATGAATAGCACGCATAAGAAAATATACTGACACACAGCCACTCATAAGTAATTCATATTATAAAAAAAAGTATTTCTTATTTGAAAAGAAATTTATTTTATGCTCTGTCAGTGAAACCTGGCTGCGAAAACCGGAAGGATAATTGTAGGTAGAATTATATTTTATTTATTTACAAACGTCTGATCTCACAGGGCACGAAGACCCTAGATCAGGGGTCGGCAACCTGCTGCTCTTTGAGCATGTAACTGCGGCTCTTTAACTTTTAGCCCACATGAAGCACAATTTGAAATGGAGTTAGACTACTTAAAAATCAGGGACATATGGAGTGCAAGACAAAAATGCCTTAAAACTGAAATTGAGGATTTCGAGAGGTAAAAGACTGCCTTTGCAATTGTACACAAATGGACGGCGATAGATGAGTTGAAAAAACAAGACCAAATTGTGTACGATGCGTTGAGTAGCTTACCGGACACGTATATAAATTTGAAAATATTTGGGTTTGGACTTCTCTCAGTTTTTGGTTCGACAAATTTCTGCGGGCACATATTTTCGAACATGAACTATACTAAAAATAAATCAAGAAACCGTCTGAAAAATGCGAATCTCTCGGCATGTTTAAAGATGAAAATTACTGCATACTCTCCTGATGTTGCGAGACTCGCTCGAGAAGTTCAGCAGCAAAAGTCACATTAATTCGTACTAATTGCATGTTTGTTACGTTTTTTCAGTATCAATAAATAATATTTCATAGACTATATATTTTTAATAAAATATCTTCCCACTCTATTCCATTTCTTAAAAAAACTCCCCCACCCCTTCCACCTCCTACCAGATTGAGCTGAGGTGCGGCTCTTCGGATTCTCTTTTTTTTTAATTAGATGAAAAATGGATCTTCACTCAAAAAAGGTTGCCGATCCCTGCCATAGATAATGGTGAGAAAGCTAAGCATCACAAAGCAGTCATTTGTATTAAAATACACTGAGTAATCACTGAATTATGACCACCCCTATGAAAACTGAATGCGACCAGTTAACCACGTGTTGTACGAGAGTGCGAAGTTAGTCGACCTACGTAGCATAGATAAGGTGTCAGTGGTTCAATAGGTAGTAAAATTCCGAGCGTGATGGGTAAAAGGAATGATTTATCGGACTTTGATGAAGGACAGATTGTGGGTGCTCGACGAGCTGGTGTCTCGATTTCCCAAACGGCTGAACTGGCAGAGCCGCCATAGTTAAAGTGTACCAGGACTGGCTCCAAAATGGTCAAACAACGACCCGACGGCAAAACTGAAAAGGTCAGCGAACGGTTAATGTTAGAGGTGAGCGCCGGGTCCGACCACTCGTACAGGCGAACAGACGCAGCACTGTTGAAGAGTTGACTACCCGATACAACATGGGCCAACCCGGAACAATATCTGCCATGACCATGCGTCGCACGCATGGGCTGTACCAGCAGACGACCCTACGGTATCCTCTCATAACCAAGGTTCATCGGCGTAAAATACTCGCCTAGTGCAAAGAGCATGCAAGTTGGACGTTAGAAGACTGGAAGAAGGTGTGCTGGTCGGATGAGTCACATTATTTACTTTACACTGTGGATGGTCATGTACGGATTTGGTATCAACAACATGAGGCTCTTGATCCATCATGCATGGTATCAAAAGTGCAGGCCGGTGGAGGCAGTTGTATGGTGTGGGGCATGTTTCATTGGCAGGAACTTGGACCCCTGGTGCATGTGAAACAACGTATCAGTAGTCTCCGCTATCGTCAACTGCTTGCTGACTGTGTACACCCCGCTATGTTACACCTTTTCCTGAATGGTGATGGTGTCTTCCAAGATGACAATGCGCCGAGCCATCGGGTACTTGTTATGCAGGAATGGTTTGAGGAACACAGTTCTGACTCCAGCATATCGATTGGCCTCCGAACTCCCCCTCCCCGATATCAATCTTATAGAGCACTTGTGGGACACTATGGAAAGGCATATCAGGCGTCTGGATACACCAATCACCTCCATACCTGCATTTCTGACCGCATTACACACAGCTTGGTTGGCCATACCTCCTGAACGCTTCCGACATCTTGTTGAATCAATGCCACGTTGGATAGCTGCTGTACTGAGGGCAAAAGGCAGACTTACGAAGTATGAGGCAGGTGGTCATAATTCAGTGATCACTCAGTGTATATACAAAATTAGGATTAACGAAACAGAGTAAAAAACAGTTTCTTATATATAGATGGGTTAAGTGTATAATCAATGTTGTGATTAATTTAATGCTTGAAGGAAATGAATAGATAACTACAAAGTAAATGTTGAGTAGGAGGGACAGGCACTGAAAAAAATAGTTTTATAACAAGAATTCAAGCTGGTTATATTTGTATGAAAGATATTTGTTTGAGAAGAGATAGAGAATCAATAACAGAGTTTATGATATTGTGAACCAAAAGAGACCCATGGAGCTGTCGTCTGGATCGAAGAGGGATGATTCCGAAACGACGGTAAAGAGTTTCATATTTTCGACGGTGAACGGCAAGGCGATTATTTCGAAGGCATAAGAATTTAATGAATTTGATTTGAATTCATTCGCTCAAGTCTTTGGGAAAGATATTCCTGTTGTGGAGGCAAAATGATATCACACTAATCAAAAATGGGTATAAGCAGCTTGTAGAGAAGAATTAACTTTTCCAATCTTAAAAATCGAGGAGGAACGCTTAATGAGAAGTTTTGAAGTCTGAGATATGAAGTAATTGATATGGAATGGGGATGAAGATCAGATCAGAATAAAGGCACTTAAGTCCTTGAATGCGTCAGTACAAAGGGTACTAGGAAAGTTTTGCAATATGACGCAACAATGAATCACAGGAAGCTGTTTGTTGCTGCATGTTGAGACATGTTCATACGTGCATAGTAGCCGCCGCGCCAAGTCGATGGGCTCAGGTATTCATTAGTAGTGAGAGTGTAAGGTGCTTGCGATGGCATCGTGGTCACGAAATGAGATAAGGACAGTTTTGCGGTATAATTTCGTGCGTGGTTTAACCATAGACCAGTGCTTAGAAGAAATGACTCTTGCACTAGACGATGATTGTCCACATCGTACAACGATATTCAGGTGGTATAGAGAATTCCAAAGGGGAAATTTCACTCTGGAGGATTCGGAGAGGCCGGGAAGGCTACGAACGTCAGTTACGGAGGAAAACGTTACTGCTGTGAGGAAAATGCTTGACGAAAACAGGCGAGTGACCTACCAACAGATAGAGGATACTTTGGGCCTAAATGCAACAGCAATTCGTTCGATTCTGCAAGATCATTTGCACGTGAAGAAACTTTGTTCTCTCTGGGTGCCGCATCAACTGACTGAAGAGCAGATGACACGACGTGTGACTTGGTGCCGGGAGATGTTAAAAAAGTTTGATAAGGGACAATCTCGGTATGTGAATAACATCGTGACAGGTGACGAGACTTGGCTGTACTATTACGATCTGCCGACCAAGGCTCAAAACAAAGTTTGGGTCTTTGATGATGACGACACACCCGTAATTGTCAGAAAATCCCGATCTGTAAAGAAGAAAATGACAGCTGTATTTTTCAAATCGAGTGGAATTGGGGAACGTGTCGTTTGGACACGCAGAAGACAGTCACAGCTAAGTGGTATACTGAACAATGCCTGCCTAAAGTCATTGGATCTATGAAGAACCTGCGGCCAAAGTCAAGAATGGACACCTGGTACCTCCATCACGATAATGCTCAGCTCACCGCGCCAAAGCCTGCACCGAATATTTGACCACGACAGGACTGAAACTTCTCGAGCACCCTCCCTACAGTCCAGACCTTGCTTCCTGCGACTTTGCACTGTTCCCGCATGTGAAAATGAAGCTAAAAGGGAGGCGGTTTTCCAGTGATGAGGACCTTCTACGGGCTTGGGACAAGGAGTGTGCTTTACTCCCTAGTGAAACTTGGCAGAACTGGTTTAAAGATTGGTTTCGGAGGATGGAGAGGTGTATTGAATGTAGAGGAAATTACTTTGAAAAAATTAAATAAACAAAGCTGTATTGCAAAACTTTCCTAGTACCCTTTGTATAATAGAATTTCCAATGTAATAATCAGTAAAACCCGAGGATCGAACTGCACGATTCGAGCGGAAGGGACATAATTTACATTTCACGGATTTATAAATCAGTCATTTTTGTTGAACCAGAGTTAAGAGTGAATCAAGACAAGATTGGAGTTTATCATTGTCAACTGAAGGATATATTACTTCAGTTACTGCAGACAATTACAGTTTCAATTCAGCAACAATTGCTCATTGGAAAGTGAAGTGCGTTACTCTTTTTATAAACACTAAAGACTATTTACTAATTTTAGTCTGTCTTTTTTATGCGGCACTTAAAAATTGTTATATTTTTGTTTCAGCTGGTTTTTGGCACACAGTGCGGAAAATGTTCTTACGGATGCCATTTTCTGTTACAAAGATACATGCCGTTTATAAACTCATACAATGTACTTAGGAAAAGCACCTGGGGTGGATAGGATCTATCCAGTTATATTAAAGGAGGCAGCAAAGCAACTAAGCAAACCCTTAGCCATAATTATGAGAGCATCCTTGGACTCAGGGGTGTTTCCCACTGACTGGAGATGTTCAAATGTATTCCCAATTCACAAAGGGGGGATCGAAGGGTGACACGAGTAATTACAGACCAGTTAGTTTAACTTCTGTTCCGGGTAAAATAAAGGAGTCACTGGTTAAAGATGCATTGCAGGATCATCTAGACAAGACTGCAGCAATAATTCAGACACAGCATGGGTTTGTTAAGGGAAAGTCTTGTCTAACAAATTTGATAGGATATTATGATGTGGTTACAAAGGAACTGGATGCAAAAAATAATTTTGATATCATATATTTGGATTTCAGGAAAGCTTTTGACACTGTTGCGCACGAAAGACTATTGTACAAATTGGAGCAGAATGGTATTAAAGTTAAGTTGCTACAATGGATAAAAGGATGGTTAAGTGGGAGAAGACAGAGGGTGGTAATCAATGGGTGCTGCTCTTCGTGGACTAATGTTATTAGTGGAGTCCCACAGGGTTCGGTGTTGGGTCCACTGTTGTTTTGTATATTTATCAATGATATTGATGAAGGTATATCAGGCTTAATGTCGAAGTTTGCAGATGATACAAAGGTTGGCAGGGTTGTTAATGACAGTAATGGCAGTGTGCTACTGCAACAGGATCTAGATAATTTGGGCAGATGGGCTAAGAAGTGGCAACTGAAGTTTAACCTTGACAAATGCAAATTACTGCATATGGGTAGAAGTAACTTATTATTATTATTATTATTATTTGGTTTTTTTTGGGAGCATTAGCAACTAAGTCCATATTGCTCCGGGATATGCGAGGGTCATTCCCTGACCTTTCTGCATCCTCCATATTTGGTGGTGATGGGCTCGAACCCCGGTCTAATCAAGAAGCGTATGCTACTCACTGCTGCTCCTTTCCACCTGGCTACGGAGGCGCCCTGTAGAAGTAACCCCAGAGAAACGTACCAACTGTGTGGTACTACACTTAAGGTGGTAGAAAATGAAAAAGACCTGGGAGTAATTGTGCAGTCAGATATGAAATTTTCTGAGCAATGCAGACAGGCTGCCAGGGCAGGTCATGGGGTTTTGTCAATGATATATAGGAATTTTGCTAGCAGGGAAAAGGAGGTGAATGTCTCTGTATAAGGCAATGGTCAGGCCACGCCTTGAGTACTGCGTAAAGGTCTGGAGGCCTTATTTTAGGAAGGATGTAGATTTGCTTGAGTGTGTACAGAGAAGGGCAACAAGATTGGTGAGGGGAATGAAGGGATCCTCTTACCAAGAGAGGCTTGAGTTCTGCAAATTGCAGTGGCTGGAGACTAGGCACCTGCGCGGTGATCTGATTGAGGTGTATAAGGCCTTGAATGGGTTGAGCACGCTGAATTCTGATGGGATCCTTCCACTTGTTCAGATTACGAACCTAAGGGGGCATAAATTCAAATTAAGAAAGGACAGATGTAGAATAGATGTGCGGAAATTTTCCTTTAGCCAGCGGGTGGTTAATTGCTGGAACAAACTTCCATCTGTCGTTGTGGAAGTTGATAGGATGAATAAATTTAAGGAGGAACTGGACAGGCATTTGGAAGGAATGGTGTGATTTTTTTTGGCTGATGCTGCATAAGCTCATACACTTGCTTTCTTGCATCACATGCCACTTCTACTACTACTACTACTTATGATTTTGGTGAATAAAAGTCTGTAAGCGAATAATCATTTCCAATTAGTGCCATCTCGGTGATATAGTTGTTGTTTATAAAGCGTATTAGCATTTAAAGTCACATTGCTCGGTATGTACTATGTCCGAGTTTGTTCATGGGCTGGTTTGCTTCTTGCACTGGCTAAAATACCCGAATAACTCACGGGGATAAAAATTCTACAACCCCTACCTGCGATCTGCTGATTACAACACTGATTGAAGAGGACTGTAAGAATTCCTGCAGGCTCCGACGGGATTCGAGTCCAGACCTATCCAAATGAGTGACAAGTGATACGTTATGAATATGGTATGAAGTTAGATATAACTGTAGGGAAATTTTTTCTTGACATAATACAAGACTTTGAATCACTTTTTGTTTTGTTTTTATGGAGAATTGGTAATCCTGACGTAGGTTTATGCTGGGATGATAATTTTAATTGTTGAGCTTTGGCAGTAGTTCATTAATCTGTTTAAGATAAAAGATCCGTAACACTGATTATTAGACTTTAGCATACTGCGTACTTGTCATATCAAAACGGAAGAATGCATAAAGAACTTGAATATTTCTTTCCACTGAGTCAATTAGTTTTAGTGTTGTATACTTATTTTTCGGTTTTCTAATATATTCTCATGGTAGTTTACTATTCTAATTGTGATCCTCTAACGTTAATTCGGTAGCTCTGCGATTCCCACTAGGTGTACGCTTACTGCAGGTGTTGTACTGTTACCTAGTGCGCATAGCGATGTGTTGACATTCAGGGTGCTTAAAGATGGATAAGGAAATCTGTTGCCAGCTTGGAATTACGCCAATCGACGACAAGGAACGTTCTTCGAGGACGTGAGATGACCTCCATAATCTTCATTTCTGCAGACATAATTTTTTATTATGGAATATTTTTCCAAGATATTATCAATGTCATCTTTGCCCTGCTTTGCATTACATCGAAGCGCGTCATATCGTATCCAAAGAACAGGTGTGGCGTACCAGATTAATGATTTACGAGGGAAAAAAAAACTTGGTTTGGGTGTGTAATGACGTCTACTATGGAAATGGGAGCAGCTTTAATTCAGCCAAATGATTTATTTAAAATTGCTTCCAGTGTTAGCTTGCTGAAATTTTTGTAAAAACATTTAAGGGTCATTTCATTTACGAAAGAGAGACAGGGTGGAAAGAATAATGCCATTAATCCAAATGTCTTTTAAGTTAAAGTAAAAAAAACATGCAGTTTTTCTGATGTACAGATAACATCTTGGTTCTTCATTTCGTAATTATTCAAACATAAGCGCATCCACATGCCAGCATATAAAGGAATGCTTCCGAGATCGTTGAACTTAATGGACGACAGAGAACCTCTTTAATTGCCCGTGGTATGGTAAATTCTTTTTTTTTCCTGTATGCAGACGGTCAAGTTAATTTTTAATGGTAATCTTCATTTACAAATGAAACTAGTATATGATCTTTAAAAAATACATTCCGCAAATGTTATTTCATTAAAAATATTTGCTTACTAAATATGGATTCTAGTCTTTTGTTTTACTTATTGATTTAATTTTAATTTAATTGTAAAATTTTTAAATTAAAGAAATGCAGATATTAAAGAATCGAATTATTACTAATTTTTAACAAAAAATGCATTTCTTTTGAGATTAGAGCCAAAGAAGATTGTGCGCGGGGGGGGGGGGGTGTAATGTATACAGTGTGCACTGTTTGGAAAAAAAATTAATATCAGTTCGCCAATTTTTTTTTTTTTTTTCGTATGAGAGAATTAAACCACACTAATGTATCACATGTTAGGTTAAGTTGTTTTATTAAAATGTCACAATAAAATTCAACTAAAAATTTGGCCATGTTTCGAGAATACACTGTTTTTCGTCGTCATGCCTACAAAACGGGGGTTAGAATAATAGCTTAAGAATAATATTAGAAGTTAATTACAATAAATAGCAGCTGATGTTACAATGCCCAGATAGCTGAGTTAGTAGTTATTTACAATAAAAATACCTGAATTGCAGTGCATAAAGGCTGAAGTTTGAGGATTACAATACAATAAATAATTAAAAGTGCGTGGATTATCTAATTTACAATGATGTTAACTATTAAAATGACTGTATTTGATAACATGCAGATTACTCTTCAATATCGATTCCTTAGATTATTCAATTTGCAATTGTATTATTGTTAATATGACTTGTTAGAATTATATTATTCTTCTGGAGAGATAGATTGGAGTGGGCGAGTGTGATGAGGTTGGAAATATTAAGTCAGTTTAGTTTGTAATACTAGATAGCTCCAGTTTGTACTGTCAAGCCTTTATTAACCTTTGTACATAAAGATCATAGATTAACTAGGTGTAAATGTTGAAGAGAACAGTTAGGCATACAAACCTTTTGTACATCTTGTAATGGAATTCGGTTTGGTTTATTCATACTTTCCTATTCATCAGTGTAACACATCTACATGTATATACCAGGGTTAGTCAAATGATTTCAATTGTATAATATTAAATTGGGCGTAGCCCTGGGTATAAATTTAATGAGGTCAAGATGGCTATCCTTCACTCTCAATAAATTCTCCAGAACGGCTACATGTGTCAGAGGTCGCAGGATAGAGAGAATACAAGTTCTTGTATCACAGTCATGCGAGCTTGAACCTGGATCAACTCAAACACGTTTATACTTATATACCCTCGTTACTACTTATATACCCTCGTATTTGACCAATCGGTATCTCTGTGGCGATAAATGAATGAACATAGAAGACTAATGCACTTTACTTTCGGTACACTGCTGTATAATTTCGTAATTTATAGTCAGTGAGTTTATACCTCGTTACCTGAGTTGCCTTGAAGAAGATTCGAACAATTCAACGTGATATATATACAGAGTATTTTTAACAGTTGAAAAGCTTCAGTAACTTTCCGCTTCCGAAATATTTCTCACAAACTGCCTTCCATTAGGATAAACTTTCCAAACGCAATCTTGAAAATATTCAAGATTGCCGACAATTTAGTCTTTGCTCACTTTTATATTGTATACGTAAATAAAATTATACAGATGTTATTACCGATCTCTTTTGTTCAGTAAATGTCCTTAACTACAAATGCCCGCACTGTTCTCAAGGACAGGACAGTTTCTGTTTATATATATATATCCCTTCATTCCTCTTATGTTCCACATCATTTATTTCTGCAGACCGTTCTATAATTTCTCATTTTATATTCAGAACACTACACCCGTCTAACCATTGCCAGAGACATTTCCAGTAGATGGTCTCACAAATAAAAGTTCTGGAGGCAACGTAAACGTGTAAACCACTTCATCTTATGTTTTTTTTTTCCTTTTTTTTAAACTGAAAATTTTATCTGTAAACAAAAGACGCGTTTTCACATCAAACAAAGTATCAGTCACCGTCAATGACACGTGAAATAGTCATAGCCGACTTCGCTATTTATAAGTAAGGCAAATGCTTTTCAGGTAAACCACAGGAAATGTATTTATTTCACCCCCCTTTCTCTTTCTCTCTCTCTCTCACACACACAGCTTTTTTTTTTTTGCGTTTGTTTGCTTTTGTTTAATTATACTGTACCTTAGATAGCTCTGTTTGCATCGCGCTTGCAAACAGAACTTTCTAAGGTACAATATAATATTTTCACGAATCGGCTTCGAATATTTTGTTCCTTATAAAATAAATAAAAAAAAGATTATGTTTGCAATATCCAATTTAAAAAAGAAACTAATTAGTATTCTACTAAACTAATTAGTACTCTACTCTATTAAAGAAACTAATTATAGTACTCTACAGCAGCGACTTTTAATTAGAGTGAACCTATCTTTTTTTAATCGTGTAGCCTGCTGAATTTAGGGATAGTTATATTGGGGAGGGCAAACTTCTAATATATTTTAGAGCAGAGGCCTCAAATGGTTGATTGCAAAACGTATTTTCGCTGATCGCTAGGCACTGAAATCTCGCTTCATTTTCAATTATCGAAATTTCTGATTTGGATTAATATTTAATGGTGAAAGTATTTCCTCATGTGCCAAAGTGATAACCTGGATTGGTATGAAAATAGCACAGCAAGCGCGCAGTTCATACTTTGTTTCTAGTTTCGTGCATTGCTGTCAAAAATACTTTCATTTTGTCCAGGAATATTTTAAACATATACTACAGAGTTCTACAGAAAAACTCCTGTTTATGGAAAGTTAAGTTGAGAAACTATACAAATAAAAATTTAAAGAGCAAGACATATCAAATAATGGAGAATATCAATGCCAGAAATCTCACTAATTACGCCCGATTTAACTTTTTATACACCTACTTACTCATAATGTCTTTTCATAATAAAAATTAAAATAATTCTACAACCAGAGTGTTTTGTTTATGATAGAAATATACTTGTAAAAAACTGTGATTGATCGATCTCGAGACCTTGTGCATTTTGTGAAGTAGCTCATATGGTAGAAAAGATGGCTGGCTCCTATTTTAGAGAGATCCTTATATTTTGAAAATATTCAAATAACGATTCTTAAAACATTAATTTGAGGCTACTTTTTATTTATAAAATGGTGTAATGATTGTAGTATGTACCGTGGCCCGAGAATCAATCAGTCTTAACTGTTAGCGTCTGAGAAAGAAGTTTCATCTTAGTCTTCATCAGAAAAACTCAAGGACCTGTAACGAATGTTAATTATTATGATTACCTGGAGGAGGAAATTTGTTTTCTGTCATATATTTATTCACGTATGAATTTTTCTGGCCAAAAGTTGAGAACGACAAGACTTCAAGACAGAGAAAGTTGAGAAATGTTACTAGTTTTTGATCTTTATCTGTTTTGTTTATTCTATCGATTTAGTCTTCTTAATTTGTAAATTGTGGATATGAGTAGCAAATTTAAGCCTCTAAGCAAGGATAATTTAAAAGAAAAGATAGTCGAGACATAACGTAAGTGGAATACGATCATGTATTATAAAGTATTGGAATTGTACTAGTTACAGAGGTAAGCTGCTTATGAGCTATATTATAAAATGTGTTGTGTGTGTGTGTGTGTGAGAGAGAGAGAGAGAGAGAGAGAGAGAGAGAGAAGAACACAGCCACAACTGAGTGATTCATTTGAAAGTAGTACAGAGTTACCTATGCTCTGAGTTTGAATTCATGAAATACGGAAGTATTCTTGTAGTTTGTAAACAACTCTGATGCTATGAGGCTTATGTGGCCATGCCGACGTATAAACAGAATTTATTTATTTACACTATTTGCAAAATATTTTGAGCGAAATTCTTTGAGCAGAAACGACTTATAATTATATGCTATCCTTTTTATAGAATTTACAATCATGGGAATGCACTTCTGTATTTTCTGTAAAATAATCAAAGTCGAAAGTAAACTTGGATTAGTTAAATTGCACTCACGATTTTTTTATTCATGAGGCTGCGCTTCCAACAAAATTTATGACGTCATACTCTTTATTTGCATGCGAATCCCTTCCCAGTGAAATCGGAGGCGCATTCTATAAACGTCAGGCAAACCATATTTTAGTCAGTATCTTAGATTTTTGCGGATTACGAAAAACACCAATGTTTCTTTACTGCAATATTTTATTTGAGTATTTAATAAAATCTGTTCTATTCGTAAGGCTGATTGATACCAAGCTGGTCATTACATTTCCACTTGTGTTCCAGCAGCTGGTCGATAACTGTAAGTTACAAAAAGTTAGTCTTAGCTGGTGGGCAAATTTCACTTTGTCTTGAGGGATGAAGATAGGAAATTTACAAATGTAACCAAGGGGACATACAGCTATTGTCCGAAACCGAAAACTCGGTCATAATTTCATTCAAGCTCATAAAAGTTATCTCCATAGACGGGATAGACACTCAGGACTTTTCCAAAGGGTGTTAGAAGAACAGATATCTTACCCACTGTACGGACGAGAATTAGATAAATTTGCAACTTTAGTAGCAATTATAAATACAAAAGAATCCCGGTTGTTCCAAACAGATGGGACTGAGAGTATTTCGGATAATTGATTTTTTTTTTTTGGATAATCAGTTTTATATGCACATTAACCTACATTATAAAAGGGAAGAATGAATAAATATTGAAACAAAGTTACAGTAATATGCATTTATGATTTGCATATTACGTATATGATTACCCTCAGTAAATTAATCCGATCGAATAGCTTGAATACATTGCAAGATTCAAGCCCAAGTCTGCGTCAGACGTAAGAACCTTCACAACAGTTGTCAGCGAGATACCCTCACATCCTGACGTAGCCCAGTGGTCAGGAGCGAGAGTGCATAGCACGCGTTCCTTGAGTGGACCGGGGTTCAAGCCCGTGACTACTAAATGCGATAAATATTTTTATTGTAAACTCTACTGACTTGGTTGTCGTGCTGGAGTATAAGCAGAAAATTTATTAGGCCTGACGTAGCCCAGTGGTCAGGAGCGAGAGTGCATAGCACACGTTTCTTGAGTACACCGGGGTTCAAGCCCGTGACTATTAAATACGATAAATATTTGTATTGACGATTTATTGTAAACTCTACTGACTTGGTTGTCGTGCCGGAGTATAAACAGAAAAAATTTATCCATCATCATTACAAAAGGAGAACTCATCCAGGCCATCAGTAGTATCCCACCAACATCATGTGCTGGATTTTATGGGATCCCACAATTTATCCTTAAGAGCGTAAGTGTTTTCATCATAGATGCGCTTCTAGGAATCCTAAATGGAATTCTCACAACTCAAAGTTTCCCAACAGCCTGAGACTGTTTCCGACACCATCAACAACAGCCTAAAAGCTTTAGTTATGTACTTAGCACAGTTCTCTCTCCAGATTAACCCAAATAAATCTGCACAAATGGTGTTCTCCCTCAAATCACACCCAACTCAACTCAACTAAATCTGAAAATCCATGGAACCTCCATCCCTCCAATAACCAAGCACAGAGATCTCGGGGTCATCTTTGACCCCGAGATCTCTATGCTTGGTTATTGGAATATCTGTGAATATCTGCCACATGGTGTTTAAAGCTTAGCTTTAAACACCATGTGGCAGATATTCACAACAAGGTCTGCCGATCCAGATGGCTTGCCAAACAACACCTCCACCATGTCACAGAATCCCAGTACACGATTCAATATATTTATCGGTTTCTTCAGCCAGTCATTACCTACGGATCTGAAATCTGGGCGTTGGCAGCAAAAACCACGCCAAAAACCATCTCATCTGATGAGTACTGGCTTCTTCGATGGGTGCTCTTTAAGCACAAGCTTCGACCCCTCACACATACTTCAGAAATGGCCAAACTTCTGAACTACAGAAAAGTCTCAGAACGGATCTTCACCCTCCGCTTACTCGTCACCATTAAAATGATAGTGGGTGAAATCAACACGCCAAATTTTTGGCAGATTTGTATTTCCCTTAAGGGACCTCCCTTGTTTACAGTCCGTGGCATGGAGGTTCAGGAAGGGCGACAGATTTCTGCCAATGGAGATGCTCCAAAACGTCCAAGATATGGATGCTGACTACAAGAAATTCATTGAGGACAAAGCCTACAGAAGACTTATCATCAGGGAGCAGCTCTCATCTTCAACCGAGTGACTGTCACTATTTTTACCTTGATTGGTTTGTTGATATTCTAAAAAAAATCTGTTTTCATGTGTTTACAACTTATTTTTTTGTTGTTAGAGTTTTAGTTCATTTCTATGTTAAACCCCTAGCATTTTTGCTGTTATGGGCATTGCATCAGGCATACATGTAAAATTTACTTATTTTCGCTGATTGCAGTAAAGATGCAATATTAAAGATACAATTTTAAAAAAATTGCCGAAGTTTTTCTTCTTGAAGAACGTCACTCTTTCTTTCCATTGTGGGAGCTTGCGTTTTCTTCTAACACATCAGTTTATTGCGATTCTGCCCATCTAAGCGAAGGGTGTTAAATACTTCACTGGCTGTCGATTTCCGGGATGTATGATAATCTTAATGTCTCGATTTATTTTCAGTTCCGAAATTTCTGATTTGGATTAATATTTAATGGTGAAACTATTTCCTCATCTGCCAAAGTGATAATCCGGATCGTTACGAAAATAACAGCAAATGTGCAGTTCATGCTTTGTTTCTAGTTTTGTGCGTTGGTGTTAAAATATCCAAGAACATTTTAAGAATATATATACTACAGAGCTCTATAGGAAAAGCCCCTTTCATGGAAAGTTAAATTGAGAAATTATGCGTGCTTCTTCTATATAATTATCCATGCTTCTTTTATATAACACTAGCCACACTTCAGTGATAAATAAAAAAATTTGCTGAAATAATAAAAAGTCAGCAAACTGTCCGTTAAATATTATTTTATTTTCAGTGATTTATGTAACAGTAAATGTGTAGCCTTTTCTTTTACAGTGAAATTTTAATGCGTCATATAAGATTGGCTGGTATTATACTAAAATGACATTTATTCTTTTTTTTTTTTTTTGCTTCATTCATAATACATTATGAAAGTGGAATCATGATTTTTTATATTCATGGGATTGTTTTTGTTTCTCAGATATAAATATTAAATGTGCCATTTTTTTGAGTGGTATTAAGGGGAAAAATAAAGGTGAAAAATATTTCGGATAAATGGAATTCTACTTTATTTGTTCGTTTAACTTTTAATACATTCATTTGCTGTTCTGTGAGTACGCCAAAATCTAATCAGACTTCACAATAAATTGCTACCGGTATTCAATTTCATTGAATAGAATTAGACAAATATATTCCATACCTTTTGTGCTAAGCAAAAAGAGGAAATACATATCATGACAAAATTGGTAATTCCTTATTTTAATTTTGATACAAGGTTCTCATAACAGTACACAATATTACTGAATGAATTCTGCAAGAAAACAAACAAAAAAAAAAAAAAGGTAATAAGGTGGTTTACTGCATTGGAGAAATTGTCTTATTGTATTACAGTCGACGTAGTCATAATTTCTCTTCAATCATGACTACTCACGTGTCCCCTCCCTGAGACACTGTGATATAGGTATTATAGTTTATCGGTATCAGGCAATTCGTTTTCAACACATACAGGGTAATTCAAGAGGAATATATTATTTTGGGAGGTTATAGTATCAATTATTCTGAGTAAAAAAGTTCATATATGTGTCCAGTTCTCAATGGATACGGAGATACAGCTGTTTGAAACTAGCCAGCACAGCTCTCTGAATCAGATGTGACCAGAAGCAGTTATCACCTTGTTTGGTGTTAAAAGTGTTGTTTAAGAGTGCCTCACATCTTCACACATGCTGAATATGCCGATACGATGTTTGTCTACGGTTTTTATGGTGGAAGTGCAACTTCTGCTTGTAGAGAATACCGTCGACCGTTTCCTAACCGCAGAATACTGGATTCAAGAGCGTTTACACCAAACTGCGTGAGACTGGTACAGTTTCCCAGCGCTCATATTTCTTCTGAACGTGCAAATGAACAAAATGTGGATGAAATAGAACACATTCTTCAGTCGGTAGAACGTAGTCCTACTATTACCACACGAAAAATTTCTACGCGTAACGGTGTTTCACGGACAAGAGTATGACGAACGTTATGTGAGCACGGTTTGTATCCATTTAACATACAGCGGGTGCAACACCTTCAACCAGGAGACGATTGGAATTTCGTCGGTGGGCAAATGCTGATCGTTCATTAATACTGTTCAGTGATGAAGCTACTTTCACCCGTGACGGTATCAACAACATCCGTAACTCTCATAAGACGAAAATCCACATGCCACTGTAAAAACAAAATTTCAACATCGCTTCCCTGTAAACGTGTACAGGTGCGGTATCATCGACAATCAGTTGATTGGGCGGTTGTGTTAAAAAATTGTCTTACAGCGCCCATTTACCTAGAATTTCTGCAAAACAAACTTCGACTATGATTGGAGGATGTTCCCTTGGCATGTACTTTCAGCATGACGGAGCTCGTGTACATTATACCCGTCTGGTGATACAATATCTAAATCGAACTTTCCCTGAACGATGGATTGGTCGCAGCTTGTGGTCCCGTTCATTGGCCACCAAGGTCTCCAGACTTCACTCCGTTAGATTTTTGTTTTGTTTGTGGGGGTGGACGAAAAGCGCAGTATACAAAGAAAAGGTGATTTGCTCACTCGCATTTTGGATACTTCTACCTTCGTAAAGAAACGCCAACACGACCTCAGAAGAACAACACAGCATATTACCACAAGAATTGCAAAGTGCATTGAGGTTGGCGGTGGGATTTTCGAACATTTAGTGTGAACGGTAAAAGATTTGTCAATTATTTGTGTTTTGTATCATTCGAAAAAGTCAATAAATACAAACGATAAGTCATTTATCGTTCTTTAATACCTCTCATAATGGCTTTGTGCGCGCCAGTTTCAAACAGCTGTATCTCCGTGTCCATTGAGAATTGAACACATGTTTATATGAACTTTTTCACTCAGAATAATTAATACTATAACCTCACAAAATATTTAATATTCCTCCTGAATTACCCTGTATATGTTTCAGATTTATCCCAGTGATGCTTCGACTTCCCCAGGGAGGAGGTGGAGGTGCGTTAGTGCTAGTGTTAGATAATAGTTCAGCATTTTTTTTTTCAATCAAATTTTTATCGAAAGTACGGTACGTTTCAAAACGATAAAAAAAATTAGCAGGATTTTTTTTTATAATAATCATAAAAAATTATAACTGTCAAGTCAGCCGAAGAATTATGTGCCCTTAATATTTGGAATATATGACCTATGGCTTAAAAATTAGTTTTAAGGATTTAAATTGCGCAAATTATTTTTCGACAAACTGACACGTTGTGACTCGTCCTGTTTATTTCCGTTTGTCATACAGTCATTCAATATTGTTCATCTCCTTTGACGAGAGCATAAAAAAAAGCGATGATATTATCAAAGTGCTAACCACATGATATTTGGAATATTTCCCATTTTCCTTTAAAGTTTATATAATTTTAGATTTCTAACATCTTTATCGCTTAATATCTTTCTTGCGACGCTGCATTTTTAAAAAATAATATTCCGCTGTGTTGGTGTTCGAAGCTATCAGTCACTTGGTTATTATTGTTTATGCTTTACTGAATTATTCATTTCATTTGTCTCTCTGCTGCAGGTCTTAGGGTATGTGTGTGTGTGTGTGTGTGTGTGTGTGAGAGAGAGAGAGAGAGAGAGAGAGAGAGAGAGAGAGAGAGAGAGAGAGAGAGAGCACGCGTCGTGCACACACAAAAACTCAATGAAGAACATTATTGTATACTTTTTGATGTAATGAGAATGTTATCGATTAAGCGAATGATATAACTGGCTAAAAGCAGGACCACTGCGCATTTCTTTTGAGACGGAAAATAGGCAGAAACTTTTTTTTTTGTTTGTTTGTTTCTATTTGTTTATTTTTTAAGACTAAGTTGAATACTTTCACAATTTGGCCGTGTTAATGGGTTTCAGAGGAGGACAGCATTTCTGTCTCCTGGAACTCTAGCTTCTTGACCGGCAAACAAGCAAACCGATCGAAGAATACCCATGCTGGTGTTCCCCGAATGTTCAATTCTTTTTCCTACTCTTTTCCTCTTGTTCGTTAATGACCTTCTTCCAATTTTCGACTGCAAATGTTATCCATAGGTTTGCTGATAATACCACTTTACATTCAACCTTCCAGTTTGAGAAATCTTGCTCTGCAGAAACAGCCTAAACTAGGGGCTCACATCTGGTGAGTATGGGCTTGGCACACCCAGGGTCCTGAGCTGGATATCATCATTCTTCTCTTTCTTGGTGATTCCCTTCTACTTTTGACACACACTCTCTCTCTCTCTCTCTCTCTCTCAGCGTAACTCGGGAATTTTTTTTTGGCTGGTGCAGCCAAAGGCTGCACCAGGCTAATAATAATAATAATAATAACTTCTTGAATATCTACTTTAAATGGCGATTTCCAGGTAATTCAATGGAGTAAAGAAAACTTAACTTCAATCCTTCTACAACTCAGTCCTGTCTTTTTTCTCGCAAAAAATTCTACTGCTTCTGTGCTTATCTTCCATGATCTCAGATTTTTAGACAAGATCACATATGTTTATTGGTGATCACCCCTATTACTAATCTCTCTTGGGTTAAGCATATCACAAATATTGCTTATCTCTCCATTCTCTGACGTTTAGTTTCTGCTGCATGTCTTTTCTATATATTCTACTGGCACCATTCTTTCTTCTGAATCAGCTTCTGTAGTACTCCCCCACTCTCTTCCAAATCAGTGCAGATGCGTGCCCCAAACAATCAGCCTCTATTCTCTCACTATTTCCGAACTCACAGAACCAACTATTTTCTCTTCCACATGTATCCCTAAACTTCATTTTCTGGAACAACTTTTATTCACATGTATTTCTCTAAAATTACAGTCTACAGAAGTTCATGTCTAATGCCAACAAGTATCTTCTGCGTTGTCATCTCTCAACCTATGCACGAAACTAAAACTAAATGCTATAGGTTCTAATACCTGTCGTGTTTGGGATGTACAAAAAAATTTAAAGCACGCTATTATAAGCATAACTGAGACATCGTGGTCCTGGTTGTGTTGACTCTTTGTACAAACCAACCAACCAACCACTAAACTACTGGTTTTGTTTTATAATAAGAAAGACAGTGTATTGACTGTTTTAGGTGGTACTGCATATACTGTACTTGCAGTATTTGCATTGCATTCTCTATTCCAATGTACGTTAACAAACACAGCTGATAGTGGCATGGCGGATGATTAATAGCTGTTGTTACCAGCAGGCTGTCCAGATTTCATGTTAACACTGCTCAGATAATCGGGGCTTTAAATAAATCTTTAAAATAAAAAGGAAGCAATAAAGAAGAATAAATACTCCAATGTTTTTGAAAGGGAACAGAGATCGGAATCAGGGAATTTAAGTGGGAATTTTATACCCTTCGCCAAGGTTTAGTTCTTCACATTTCGAATCGCAATCGATAGAATCAGTGCTGGAAGCTCTCACGAAGCCCGTGATTACGTAAGTAAGCTACTTACAACCCCCTGTGGAGGATGACACTATTTACTCAGCCACACAGTGTGTGGAAAGGAGCCGATAGTTCCATGCTGCTACATTAAGTAGCAGTTATTCCCGTAGACTTTTATAAGTAAATTACAGAGGTGTAAGTCACAGGGATGTTCTCACAGGGCAACGACAAATGCAGTAAAAGGTTCCTGTAGATTTGCAGACAAACGTAGGCAAAGATCCAGTGCTAAGTGTATTTATTGATTTGTTTTTTATATTAATCAAATTGAAGTTTAGAAATCTGTATACAAATTTATATTTTAGATACATCGACAAAGCCGGTTTTCCAAGGGACGCTTCCTCGTATTAATATCAGCAAGCAGTCCTAACAAATTTTATGAAATTTAAATGTGAATACCCTATATTGCCAAAAGTATCGGGAACATCCCCGGGATATGAAAAAAATGAACCAAGCCCGCCAGACACATGTCAAGAATAGGTATAAGACCAACTGCGTAGGCTGTTAGTAAGCAGATGCATGAAATACAGTAGATGATCGGATTCGCTTTGCTTAGCTATTTCCAACGAAGAATCATCATCATAAGGCGTCATATAACAAACACTGTTCTTGCCATTTTAGCAGAACTTCAACTCTGCAGATCAGTGGTTCCCAATCTTTTGTCACTCAAGTCACACTTTAAGTTAAAAGACGAATATTAAGGACACACACCTAAATAGTGATTGCCATCGAACTCAATGGAATTTTTCCTAATCTCGCGGCATACTTGTAAAGGGCTGCAGCACTGCGGTTGGGAACCATTGCTATGGATCAACGGTGGCCGACGTAATCACCAAATGGAAACGCAATAGTGCTCGCACAGGCGGGAAAAGTACGGATAAACCTCAGAAATTGACAAAAAAAAAAATAATAATAATAATAATAACAGCGCGGATGCTCAGAAAAGTACAGTCTATCATTTTAGTGATAGATTGCTCGCCCCCCACTCTTTATTTAACCATTCGTTCAAGCCCTTTCTAGTCATTCTTCAGGTTTAACGTTGCACAGACTTTATCCCATTATGGAAGTTATTCAAATATAACCCTTGTGTTTTTAAATCCCATACCAACAACAAGAGTCCAGAAGAGTAACAACATAAATACCGTCAGTCCTCATCGATTACTGTTAACCAGGAGTTCAGGGAGGCTGCAAGAACTGATATTAGTAAGGGCGATACTCGGGGGCTGCATAGAAGAGAATTTTTTGGAATAGCTGCTGCACATAAATGAAATATCACAGCACGCAATGCACAGTATCGACATGCCTTGTGTACATTTTTTAAAATTTATTAATTAAAGGGGTCCCGGCCAACCTATGGCAACCTCGCTGTCAGTTACACATAATTTAGCACACATGCTTGGTGTACAGACCCATCGTCATTGGTCCCTGGATCCCTGAAAAGCATAGGTCCCTGAAAATCTGTCTTGGCGATTTTTGTCAATCCACGGATGCATTACATGTGTACGTGCGCTATGCGCCTTACAACGCTCACTACAGTGGACCCCGCTTTACGATTGGTTCACTGTACGGTCAAATCACTTTACGATAGACACCCAATTACAAAATACCGTTCGCTGTACGATAAGTAGTAAGCGCCATTGTGATCATGTTTATGAATTGAATTTTAATTCTATTAACGGCGATTCTAATAAGCCAAAATAAGAGGAACATTATCCACAGGCTATAAAAGTAAAGATATAAAGTATAGATTTACACTTTATTACCTTATCAATTAACAAAATTGAATGATATTATTATCCCAGGTAGTCACCCAACCAATTACTAACCGAGCTTAACGCTTTAAATTGGGTGATCGCACGAGAAACGATGTATGTAGCCTACCACATACGTTTATTTATGGCAACGATAGCATTTTCGTTGCTTTTTTTGTCAATCCACGAACGCAAGTCACTCCCATCTGAAAACTGCCTGGAGCACGCCTAAAGAAGATTCACTTCAAAAATAATTTTCTGTTTATACTCCAGCACAGTCACATAGGACCAGAGGAATTTATAAGATAAAGTGAATGCAGGAAAAGCACTGTATTTAGTAGAAATGCGGACTTAAACGATGGTCAATTCACTTAATTAATTTTATGAAGTTTAATTATTTTTTAAAGATTATTGTAGGATAATATAAACTATTCTTTATGTACACTGATGTATCTGTTGTTATACCTTCGTACAGACTGGTATTGATAGTTGAATATACTGTCAGGAAAGATAGAGCGATTAGCTATTCGAACCAGGCTCGCTCTAGTTTAAGGCCTGTCATAATACTCGTTTATTTATTTATTTCGTATGATGTGATCAATACACGAAGGAACCAGTTCTTCCTTGCTTCCTTCGTGTATCGTGGCCGGGATATCCAACCAACCGGTTGGTTCGGCACCATCGTGATATCCAGCCCGAGGCGGGAATCGAACCCGCGACCTTTGGGTTGCCAGGCAGGCACTTTACCTACCCGGCTAGCCCGGTCGGCATAATACTCGTTTGTATGATATATAAAATTAGAAGCGTGTCTAGGGATGAACGAGCCGGGCAGCTTCCCCGCGACAGTTTGACTTGAGTATTATTATTAATTGTAATTGTATATTATTATTATTGTTGCTTTTATATTATTTCTCCCTGATTGGGGGTTCCACCTCGTGACGGTTATTTGTTATTTGTTTTTTTTTTTAGGAGTATTAGCAACTAAGGCCATATTGCTCCTGGGATATGCGGTGGTCATTCCCTGACCTTTCCGCATCCTCCGTATTCGGTGATCACGGGCTTGAACCCCGGTCTAATCAAGAAGCATGTGCTACGCACTACTGCTCCTGCCCACCTGGCTACGGAGGCGGCCTTCCTCGTGACGGGTATTGCTACCAAGTGCACAGGGTGGTTGTTGTTATGTCTGGTGTTACTGTTGGTCGAGAAACTCTCTGAATATCCTACAGGTGTTCAGGACTGCGACTTTCTGGAGTTCCTTGTAGGTGTTCGCTGGGAGACCTATTGCTGCTAGGCTGTTATGTAGGGTCTTTGGCACAATGCCTGTGGTTGACACGATGATCGGGATGGTCGTTACTTGCATATGACACATCTCTTTGATGTGTCAACCTGCAGAAAACCACCAATGGGTTTTCTACAGGTTGCCAGTGTTCGTTACCGCTATGTCAATCAGATAGGTAGCCTTTTCCTTCTTCTGCACAAGGGTTATATCCGGCCTGTTGTGCGGGATTGTTCTATCCGTTATTATGGCGCGGTCCTAGTACAGCTTGTGGGTTGGGGTCTGTAGTACTGCCTGGGGTTCGTACTTGTAGTATAGTACGCTTTCTTTGGTCAACTGGTATAAGGTATAAGGTATGTTAGTGTCTAACGGCTCCTGGGATTTCTTCCATCTCCGCGGGTGTACATTGTATCGGGGCCAGAGATTTGAAGTGTGTGGGGGTCATGTGCTGTATATTGTGTTGTGCCCTTTGTTCCTCCGGTCTATTAGCCGCCGAGCCCCTAATGGGACCCGACGTTACCACACCATGCCACGGGGAGGCTGACCGGGTGTACCACTGTAGCTAGACTACTCTGGTGGGTCCTGCCACCTACTTTCCTGGGATTTCAGTGGCTAGGACCAGATTTGAGAATGAGATGATCGCTGTTTCTTGAGCAACGGTTGTAATTTTAACAGAGCGTAGGTAACTTGTTCTAGGGCCAAATAGGTCGGGCAGTAATTTTGATATATATAAACTAAATAAAAAAAAAAAAAAAAAAAAAACGTTGTGCAAGAGAAAAGTAAGGGAGGAAGGCAGAAGACTGGAGGGTAGGAAACAGAAGAAAGGGGCCAATAGGGAAGATGGCCCCTGATGACAGTGTGGCATGCCCAGTGCCTCACCAGAGAGAGGAGTGGGGTGGCGGGTGGACGAAAACCACCACCCCACAAAAAAAAAAAAAAAATCATTCTGTAAGAGAAAAATAGGGGGGGGGGCAGTAAAAGAACGGATGGCAGGAAACAGAAGAAAGAAGCCGAAAAAAAAAAAAATGAGAGAGATATATACCCCGCAAGTTCAGGGTAGGTACAGCTAGCACGGCCAGTCAGTTGGAGCCGACAACTTGCTGGAAATCCAGCAGTGTGAGTGCTGCTATGGTGGATGGGTCATGTTCAGTAAGGTCTAGTTGAAATACCAGTCAACTGGTATTTCAACTGGTATTTCAGCGATGAAATACCAGTCAACTGGTATTTCATCGCTAGCTTCTGATGTATTATCCTGGCTACCTGGTCGTGTCTATGAGTATACTCAGTCTGGGTGATCACCTTGCATCCCGCAATGATGTGTTGGATCGTTTCTGAGGCCAGGTGGCATCGTCGACATGTGTCATCGGACACTACGGGTTCCTTGGCGATGTATTTTCTATAGTTTCTGGCTTTGATTACCTGGTCTTGGATGGCGAGCATGAATCCTTCAGTCTCGGGGAAGAGCGTCCCGCTCGTGAGCCATGCATTGGAAGCAATTTTATCTATGTGATCTTGATGGAGATCATTGTAATGTCATGGAGTGCCTTCTCTGCCCATCTTTCTAGCTTTGTTTGTACCTCCTGGTTTTGGGGGGACTCCTCGCTTAGGTTGAGTGGGGTACACCGCTTATCTACCTTGGTGGAGTGCTGCTGTGTGTTTCTGGAAGTAATCCTTCAAGGTAACTATCGCTGTCTTCTGTTGCTCAATGAGGTCTATCAGGCCCCTTTCTCCTTCTTCCCAGGCAATTGCCAGTCTCTCCACGGCAGATCTCGGGTGGTGTTGGCGGCTTTTGGTCATCATTGTCCTTGTCTTTCTCATGATATCCTCCAGCTCGGTGTTAGTCCAATCTATGACCCCGAAGGAGTATATTAGCACTTGGACTGAATAGGTGTTTATGACTTTAATTGTATTGTATTGTATTATTATTATTATTATTTTCCATGTGGTACAAGGAAGCCTGAGGCTTTTGCTGCACCAGCCAAAAATAATTTCTGATTTAACCTGAGATAGAGAGAGAGAGAAGTAGAAGGGAATCACCAAGAAAGAGAATAATAATGATATCCAGCTCAGGATCTTGTTTCTGTTTATGGGGATGCCAAGCTCATACTCACCAGATTGTGAGCCCCTTGCGACAGGACCACTCCTTGAGATTTGCCCTAAATGCAGACATATGTAAGCATGCCTCTGTATAAAACCATAATACTACATCTTTGATATAAAATTTATTTGCTCGCCTTTCCAAATTTTTGGGCTAAAGTTTAGTCCAAAAACTGGGAACTGGAAAGAAAATATTTTATCATAATAGTTATATATACGTCACTGAAATTATTTTAGTTATCTCTACGAAGTATAGATGGCAGCATTTTACACCTCTATCGGAACTGCGTGATATGGTGTATGCGAGCTCAAAACTGTAGGTTGTGAAGGGCGAGCACAATACATAAATAGTACGTTTATTATATCTTTTCAGCAATTTATGACAGTCAGTAAAGCAAATAGCAGAAACATTCCTTGATGCAGCAGTAGTTATTAGCAGGAATGCGTAGCAAGCAAGAACGCCGAGTGCGTATGACGCACCTTCGTGCAAAATCGCATCGGCATTAACCCTCTCCCCAAAAAACAAGAAATAATTGTAGAAAATTTTAATATATTTCTTAATCATTAACGAGTATAAAACAAAATATGTTTTGAACTTTAAAATACAACTGAAAAAAAATTACAACTTTTCAAAAACAAAACGTCTTTTTATCAGATTATTTATCCTTCTGTTTATTATAATTTATGACTGAAAACAAGTAGATGATAGTATAATGGGCTGGTAACTTTTTAGTAATTTTAATAGTAAAATACAAACAAAAACGAGAATAATCATACTTGTTTTGAATTTTTAATGTGAAGTCATTTTAAATTTTCAAATTTCTAAACTGTTGGTTTTCAACTGTTTAGAAACAGTAAGCTCCAGATGGTTTTCCCCTCCCCCCCCCAATTAGGTTTAGGGGCCTTTGTGCGGTGCAGTAATTAAATTATTAATTAAAATATCAATTAAATTTAATAATTTAAAAAGGGAACTAAAACTAGTCCGTTCGAAATTAAAATGAGTGGTTGTGTCTGGTATATCTGGTAGGGACATGAAAATTTAAAAGGGAAAAAGGAGTAGACTACTGTATTGTTAATAATTTTATCAAAAAGCTAAACCCAGTGAAGTCCTTTTCTTCACTGAAAGAGAAGGCATAAACGATATCTGTTTAGGTACTGATCGTAACAATCGTTATAATAGCGAATTTTGCCGTCTAGTTTCTTCTTCTTCTTCTTCTTCTTCTTCTTGGTCCTTAGCTGGCAGCTGGGGGAGGCAGTTGGTCACGCAACCAGTATGCTGCTGTAGGTGCCGCAGGGTTTCGGACTTGCTCTGTGATGTTCTTCCATACTTTACGATCCATGGCGTCAGTCCTGGCCTGGTTAAGGTCGAGACGTCGACTCTTCAAGTCATTTTCCACTTGCTTGGCCCACATTTTCCTAGGCGCGGTCCGTTGGATGCTCCATTGGGTGGGTCGTTGTCTCCAAAGGAGTGTGGATGGTATTCTGTTCGTGCCCATTCTACATACGTGGCCAAACCATCTAAGCCTTCGCTTCTGGATTTGGTCGGCAATGGTTGGTTGCTGTTGGACCGTCTAGTTTAACCATAGTTTAATGAAGTTTTTGTACGGCGTGATGCACATTTTCAGAAGATTGATAATGATGCAACCTTTAATCATGGGGCATAGTGAATCGGTAATTTATATGACACTTTATAAATATAATATTGAATCTCTCTCACACAGACATTTTGTGGAAAGAAACTTTCTGCTCCACCCAACTCGCCTGTAGGATCGAATGTTTTTTTGTTTTTTTTTATCCTTTCTTTCTTTTTTCTACCATATACCAAGAGTTTGTTTATAAAAAAAAATGTCTGTTTATACTCCGAAATGACCACTGGGTCAGAGGAATTTACTATTAATCATTTCGACAACGAATACATTCGTTTATCGTATTTAGCAGTCACGCAGAGTTGCACTACGGTTCATTCAAACGCGCGTGCTAGTGCACTCTCATGGATCACTTGCCTAAGTCAGACACTGCTATGAAGAATACAGATTCTGAATAAATGAGGACGGAGAAATTTTTAACGTAGGGAAAAATAATGATAACATAATTTTTTGACATTCCCGTTAAATCTAGTAAACTTCGGTTTTCCGAAGAGAGCCAACTCAGTGCAACCCCTTTATGTTTTTTTTTTTTTTTTGCTTTATTTTGTGATTGGCATAATTGAGAGATCATAATCGAAGTAATCTCTCTCTCTCTCTCACACACACACACACACACACACACACACACACACACACACACACACACACACACACACACACACACACACACACACACACACACACACACACACACACACACACACACACACACACACAGAGCGTCTCGTGAATAACTCCGTAAATATATGCTTACGACATCTGTGAGGTTGTACATTTGAACATGAACTTTCGTCACATTTATCACACTCGTTTTAAGACAAATACACTCATGAGCCAAAACATTATAACCACCTACCTAAGAGCGTGTTGGGCCGCCTTTCACCGTCTTAACCGCTTGTACCCGGCATGGCATCGACTTCACGAGACCGCGAAAGATGTCCTCCGATATCCTGGATACACTGGGCAGAAGGACTCCACGGAGCGAGGCTCTGGTGTGAACTGCCGAATTCTGCGCTCCACCACATCCCGCAGATGTTCGATGGGTTTGATGTTGGGACAATTTTACGGCCAGGGGAGAACAGGAAATGTTTGGACATGATCCTCAAACCATTTCTGCACAATGCAAGCCTTGTGACACTTGGCGTTGTTTCGTTTAAAGAGTCCGGTGCTATCTGGATACTCTAGTCGCCATGTAGGACAGAACTTAGTCCGAATCAATGCCGAAATAAGATGGATCTGGAGATGAGGGGGTATTCGGTGGGGATGAGAGGATACAGTGATATCCATGAAAAGATCCCCCAAACCATGATACCACCACCGCTGGCCTGTTTTCGTTCAACAGTCTGGTTGCAGCTGTTTAGCTGCTCGCCGTCGCAAATGCGCCCGTCCATTGTCATGATGGAACTGATACCTTGATTCATCACAGCAGGTGACTTTTTTCCAGTTCTCCAAAATCCAGGAGCGATGCTCCCGTGCGCACTGCAGGCGAGTTATCGATGACGATCGGTCAACATGGGCGCATGAACAGGTCTCTTACCTCGAAGGCATACTGCAAAAACATCTGCTGGATGATTTGCTTGGAAACGTATTCTGTGCGCCATGGTTGTAGTCTGCCGCTAATTGAGGGATCATGAACCGTCTGTTATACCGGACAGCACGTGTCAAACATCGTTCCCTTCTACTGTCAACTCCTTCCCCCGTCTCAGCACCAGGTGGTTATATAGCCCTCTTCGGCCCATTCCCGCCACAACTTCACTACGGCGGCCCTCGAACAGTCGACAATACCTGCAGTTCCTGAGATGCTGGCCCCGCCTTCCTAGCACCACAAATCATTGCGTCGTTCAAACTCCGTCAGTGTCTTCCCGCTCCTCATTGCACCGTGTAGTACACGTTCCGTCACTGTATATGCTGCGCCTGTTGATGTCACTGATAGGTGCTGTGGATGCGTCCATCCTGGAGACAGGGTGTTCATAATGTTTTGGCTTATGTGTGTGTGTATGGTAAAAACAACAAAATGTGATGAGAGTTATCTTGCTATGTTGTCTTCACGAATACTACCTCAGTGCATTGTTTGCTTAAGTGTTCTTCTTTGGATAGTATAAAACTTAATAAATAAAGGTATCATATGGAAATGAAACATGCTGAACTTGCCAGTTACTTGTGTGTGTGTGTGTTAGCAAGTCAAAAATTTACTGAGGGGTAAGACGGAACTAAACAGTGGCTACTCTTTGAATCTCCTAGTGCTAAAAGAAATCAAAGTAGAGACTGCCACTATGCGAATACATTGCGTGATGTGTCGAGAAGAATTAACTGAAAAGAATTAAGTTCTCTTAATTCGGTTTAAATTAAAGTCTGGCCATTTAAAACCACATTTTTAAAATAACTTTGTAAAGAAATGAAATTAGAACATAATAACATTGCTGTTCTTCAATGAGGCGAGATGGTCATCCAAACTAAAAGTGTTCAAACGTAGAGATAAGGTGCCCTACTTTTTTGAAAGTCGAAACTCGTTACTATGCAGAGAAATGTACAGCATATTGACGTTAATTGATTTTATTATTGAGTTGCTTACTTTAATGCACAACAATTTCAAGAAGCACAACATTATAAATTCTCTAAAGGTGGTGAAACAAAATTTTTCTTTTTCTAGTGACAGAGATAAACTATCATGAAAAAATTTAACATACGATTAGGGTGGTTAAAGAATAACAACTCTTTGTGTTATATGGTGAAATTGTTCCTACAGAGCAACGAAATCAGTAGACCTTTTCTTTGCTAAAGGACTTTTTTTAGATAATTTAAAAATTATTTTCATAAATATTTTAATTCAGTTCAAATGATTTATAAACCATTTTCACTGCAAACCCGATTTATTAATGAATGAATAGGAAAAACTGACTTCTTCGCCCGAGTAGGTTTAGCATTTAGTTTGAACTGATTTCTGTTAAATATACGACAGGGGCTCTTCTTCTTTATATGTGGAAAGCACTAAAGGTGTTGGTTCCTTTCTTAACGATCTATTGTGCGAGAAAGGTTTATCAACTCTTGCTGCCAAAACTAACTGTACCATTCCAGATGGAACATTAAAAACAACTGAGAGTTGTATTTAGGATGTGCATAGTTGAAAACTCTATGCAATTAAACAAGGTCATCGTTCTCTTTGGACGTTGGTACCATCCAGATCATGGATGGGAAACCTATGACTCATGAATCTTTTTTATATGGCACACAGCGACCTGCCGAAAACATTGATATTTGATATTAATCTTTTATTTTTTATTCCTTAGTAAAAATATATCTCTCGTAACTCGAGGCGCCTGACAAAATTATGTTTTTCTCTTTCTTTTTTGGTGTTCTGTCATTCTGAAAATTTTGGAGTAGGACTATATCACTGATCACTGATAGAGTTTACATGGGGGATATACTCCCATGTAATCTTCTCTATCAGTGATCTGTGAAATGTACTTAGTAGTAAGTACCTGTGAATGTGAGCAAATATTCTCCAAAGTAAAACACATAAAATCAAATACAAAATCGTGGTCGCTATGTACAATCTAAGCTCTTTATAGCGACCCTCTTTTTAACGTCCCACATGTTATAATGTCCTATGTGGTTGGTTCGGCCGATTTCTCATTAACCTAATGCTATTTTATGAACAATCGATATAACGCCCTTCCCATATAACGACTATTTTCTCATTCCCCTGGGGAACGTTATACAGTATAGAGCTTTGACTGTATATATATTAACAATTTAGGTTGTTGTTATAAAGTTTTAGGCGCATCAGCAACTTGTGCCATATTGCGCCTTTATAATGTCTATAAATTGCGTATGTTCTATGGTCGATTTGCTGGACGACAAACCCGAGTTTCCGTGAGAAAAACCATGCTGTCCTCGCCAGAGACTGACTATCTCACCCAGACCCACCCCTCGATGTGGGCACCTGTATGTGGTGAGGGGACCTCCCAGTGACGCTGCTGGACTTCCAGACTAGCATCACTGGGATCCAACGCCCACAGCCTAGGTTCCAGGCTAACATCAATGGAAACCGGCGTGTTTGCCGTGCGCTGTGACCCGTGGAAATTCGGAAAGGGGCATCCCGGTGGTTGAGGGGCCCAGCTTCAATACACCACTTTGGCCCCTGCTTCGACAAGACGGGTGGTACTGGAAGGCCCGGCTAGGATCAATCGGCTAGTAGGCTCGCCTGCGAGGGTCAACCGTGTCAATGCCATGTTCCTACCCTCATGGTCCGAGGGTCAGGATTCAGCCTGGCGGCGGTGCGGGTATGGTGTCTGGGTAGCCCCGGCGTTCCACTCCCGAGCGCATTTATTGCATGTCGGGTAGTGGGCGTCCATTTGAGCTCCGTGGTGGGTGGGGAGCCCGGGCACTGAACCACTTCACAAATTCAATGAATCCTGATAAACCTACTTCTTCAGAGGCCCCAACCCGGTACCTAGACGACGACAAAGACAGCACTATTGCTACAAAGAGGCAGC
This sequence comes from Mastigoproctus giganteus, assembly GCF_048544385.1. Lineage (NCBI taxonomy): Eukaryota > Metazoa > Arthropoda > Arachnida > Uropygi > Thelyphonidae > Mastigoproctus > Mastigoproctus giganteus. Next base: position 109,549,597 of record NC_143579.1, read on the forward strand.
GAACTGAAATACCATCAGGGCCTGTCCCAAGGTTCTTAATTATACGCTCCACCAGCGAAAAACCGATTGGTAAAATTTTTTTATTTTATTTTTTATTTACTATCAGTTTATTAACACAAGGTTCACCCCCTGTACAGCAAGTGGGCTAGAAGGGTAAAATGTCACCCTTTTTTATACAGAAAGGGTTAGATGGGTTAGCAGGTTCACCCACATCAGTTAAGAGGCTTCGTTTTGGGGATCCCTTGATTGAAACTGAAAATGACAGGCAGTCTGAACAGCTACTCCGAGTAACATCAATCGAAGGAATACCCATAACAGTGACACCACACAGAACACTCAATTCATCGAGAGGTGTAATTTCAGAAAGTGAAAGTGAAACGGCACCAGGGGTTTCCCCCATCTCCGCGTTGTTTACATTGTGGGTGAACCAGTTGACTGGAAAAGCTAGAGATTTAAAAGTGTATGGATATTGTATATGTGTGGTGTCGTGTACCGTTGTTCATCTGGTCATTTAGCCGCTGGACCCCTGCTGAGGCCCAACGTTGCCCCACTTTCGCCCCGTGGAGGCAGACCAGGAACTCACTTGACTTAAGTTACGCTGGTAACTTGCCGCTTAATTTCCTGAGATTTCGGCGGCTAGGACCTAAAAAAAAAAGAAAAAAAAATTGAAGATATACATATATAAGTGTGTATATATATATATATATACAAAATTATATTCATGCAGTTGTAATTACTTTGAATGTTTGCATACAGCGCATAGCGTCCATGCATTCAAACGGCAGGAGCAGGGCAATGCGTGTGATAGGCCGAGACTGGGCGAAAATTATTTTGGATTTGATTAATTTAGGATGTAGGGCGCTTGCGTCGTGTATAGGTAGAGTGGGGGAGGAGAGGCAGAAGGCTGGGGGATAAAGGTAGAAGTATGGGGGCGACAGAGTAGATGTCCCCAGGTGGTCAGCGAGGCATGTCCATGCCTCACCAGAAGGAAAAGGAGGGTGGCAGCGAACTGCACGGTCCAGGTCGGTGTGTTCCTTTGACAAGTCCAGGGTTGAGGTCATTCATATGGTTGTAAGCTGTGTCCTTTATTCTTAGTAGAGTCGGTTTCCTTGTAGGTTTCACGATGCGGCAGTCATGACACCTAGTCGTTATCAGTTCTCAACTTGAATTTGTTTTATTGCTGTTGGTCACGGTTTGGTTCTTGTACGATGAGGGTACGTCTTCTCTTGTAGAGGTCTTCTGCGAATTTGGAGAATGCAATGTATTGTTCTTTACTGTCGAGTAGGTGCTTTTCCCTGTCTCTGGGCAAAAAGGTGATCCTGGAGATGAGCTGGCAGCGAAGGTCATCGTAGAGCCGGCAATCGTACATGAGGCGCTGCCAGCTCTCAGACTCTACATAGCAGCAGGCGGGGTCCTCTGTGATGCCCAGGGCTGTGAGTTTTGCCTTGAATGCTCAGTGTCCGGTAAGTAAAGAGGTTGTATAGAGGCCCAGTGAGAACCACAGTGGGGGCCTTCGAATGTAATTTCTCCCAGTTATTTCCTAGTGATCTCTCCCTTGGAAGAATTGTCCCATCTAGATTGCCATATTTGCGTGAGGTGGGCAGTGAGTCGTTTCTTTTCGGTCGCTCGGTTAGCAGTGGGATCAACATTGAAGCCCATGAAGGTGCAGGCGTTCCCCTTAGAAAATCCATAGAGGATTCTGATTCTGGCCACTTCCAGGTCGAGTGGAAGGGTTCCAGCCAGCATCTGCATCGCATGTGTAATTTCAGAGTGGGACCTTCTCGACGTTACCGAGGAGGAAATCTGCTCGGAATTGAAACCACATGGAGTTATTGCCGTTAAGAGAATTAATGCGCATAGGATGGGAAACTTGTTAAAACCAGAAACATTATTCTGACATTTAACTCACCTAAGTCTCCTGATGAGATTAAAGCTGGCTACATCAACTGTCCAGTGCGTCCATATGTTCCAAACCCTTTACGGTGTTTTAAATTCCAGAAATATAGACATTCTCAAATTGTCTGCCGTGGAGTCCTTGCATGCGCTCGATGTGGTGCAAAGGACCACGAAACAACAGCATGTTCAGCCGCAAAACCCACCTGCATTAACTGCGAGGGAGAACATCCAGCCTATTCACGAGCATGCCAGAAGTGGAAAGAAGAAAAAAGAAATTCAATGGCTGAAGGCAGAGCTAAATATATCATACCAAGAGGTAAGGAAAGCGGTGAAATCTCTGAATATCAACAAAGCTACCTACGCCCAGAAGGTAGCAGGGAGATGTTCCATTGGCACTCAGACGGGCATGACCATCCCTCCAAAAGAATCATTCACTCCCATCGCATGTTATCTCTTAAGTCCTCAAAAACCTGCACAGAAAGACCAATCAGCTGCCACTCCTAATTGCGAAAGAAAAGAATAAGTAAGATGAAGTATCCCCTAGAAAACATGGATGTCGAGGAGAAGGAGGTACAAGAAGATTCAGTCTTAGAGCTCTTTGCTGAGGAGGATATGGACACTGGACAGCGTCCATACTTCCCCAGGAAGGATAAAGCCAGGACTGAAAAAGGTAAGCCCTCAGCACCTCGGAAGCCGCCTGATGGACCCACCAAGCCAAAATAATGGCTACATTCCTACAGTGGAATTGTCGTGGATTCCGGCGAAACAATGATGACATCAAGGCCTTCTTCAAAAGCATAAGCCAGTCTGCTTTTGCTTACAAGAGACATACCTGAAGGCAAATGAAAACCCTTCCCTTCGTAACATTACTATCGTTCGAAAGGACAGAACTGGGGATGGACCTGCTCATGGGGTGTTGCTATACTTCTGGGCAACCATACCCCATTTCAAACTATTGCGCTCACCACCAACATAGAAGCGGTAGCGATTCGCCTTACTGTAGGGTTCTTATTAACAGTCTGTTCAGTTTATTTGCCACATGAGGCTGATATTTCCCAGAAAGACCTTGATGATCTCATTGTGCAGCTGCCTACTCCTGTCTTATTCCTGGGCAACTTCAGTGGACATAACACCCTGTGGTGTAGTGCAAATGTTAATGGGAGAGGACGTGTCCTAGAGCATATGCTCAATGATAATGACCTATCCCTTCTAAATGTGGGAACTAACACCTTTTTCCACATGCCTACCCGTACGTTCTCTGCTATTGATCTCTCTATATGCTCCCCCCTCTCTCCTTCCTTCAATCACTTGGGAGGTAGAGGAGAACCTCTATGGAAGTGATCACTTCCCCGTGATAACCAGCCTACTCAAAGGGATGCCATGCTCACCTTTTAGGTTACCCCGATGGAAGATTGATCAGGCTGACTGGAATACCTTTCAACACCTGGTAGACTTTAACATCAGTAGAGTCAGTCAGGAGCCTATCAATGATGCAGTGGCGTACATCACAGAAAGCATTGTCCATGCAGCTGCAGCTACAATTCCAAAAACATCTACCCGATTTCCGCCATTTCCAAAACCTTGGTGGAATACTGAATGCACATCAGCAAAAAAGGCACAAAATAAAGCTTGAGGGATATTCCGACGATATCCTACCACAGCCAATCTCTTAGCCTTCAAACGTGCACGCCCGAAAGCACGATATATTCGTCGCCAGAGCCAAAAGGAATCGTGGATCCGCTTTACATCTACTATTACCTAGTCAACCAGCAGTAAAGCTATCTGGGACAAAATCCGGAAAATGAAGGGTAAATATACATCGCACCCTTCATCGGTCCTGGGGTGTAATGGATACGTTATTGCAGACCCAGCTGCAATAACCAATGTACTTGGGGAGACCTTTTCTGCCATCTCGTCAACATCTGCTTACTCCCCAGAATTTCTGGTCTGGAAAGATAAACTTGAAAAGCAGTCAATTAACTTTAAATCTAAAAGGTCTCATCCCTATAACGGGCCCTTTACCAAGGCAAGTGCTGCTGGACCAGATCTTATCCATTATGATATGATCAAACATCTGTCTGCAAAATCCATGGACCAACTACTCTTTCTATATAACAGAATATTTCAAGAAGAGCAGTTTCCGGATTCCTGGCATAAGGCAATCGTGCTTGCCTTTCCTAAGGCAGGAAAGGATCCTAAACCTAAAATCCCAACGAATTACCGTCCTATTGCTCTTACTAGCTGTCTGTGCTAAAATTCTGGAGAGAATGGTCAATGCCCGCCTTATCTTGTATTTGGAAGCAAATGGGTTCCTCTCCAGATTGCAGTGCGGCTTCCGTAGGAATAGGTCAACTTTGGACCATTTAATCAGACTCGAAACTTCCATTAGAGATGCCTTTTTAACACGAGAACGCCTGGTGTCTGTGTTCTTCGATATGGAAAAAGCGTATGACAAACTTGGAGATTTGGAATTTTAAAAGACCTCTACAGCATCGGCCTTAGAGGTAATCTCCCCAATTTTATTAAAAACTTTTTATGTCATCGTTCTTTCCAAGTCCGTGTAGGATCTACTCTCTCTCGCTCTTTTAGCCAAGAGGAGGGAGTACCTCAAGGATCCGTTTTAAGTGTTACGCTTTTTGTCATCAAAGTGAATTCCATCACGGAACAACTTCCTCCAACTGTAAACCGTGCCGTCTATGTTGACGATTTTAGAATATTCTGTCATTCCTGCAACATGAGGGTAATTGAGAGGCAACTGCAACGTGCCATTGACCATCTGAACTCATGGGCAACGAAAACGGATTCGGGTTCTCTCCACAAAAGACTGTTTGCATGCATTTTTGCAGAAAGCGCAATCTTCACCCTGAACCTGAACTGAGGTTTGGACAAAATGCTATTCCAGTAGTACCTGAGACTAGATATTTGGGGCTTATATTTTATAGAAATTTGACCTTTCTACAACACATCCGTCAACTACATGCGAAGTGCACGAGAGGCTTGAATATCCTACGTGCAATCTCTTCACATTCTTGGGGCGCTGACCGATGTACCCTTTTGCGCCTCTATCGTGCACTCATACGATCTAGGTTAGATTACGGGTGCCAGATATAAGCATCCTCTAGACTCAGCGTACTCCAATGGTTGGATCCTATCCACCATCAGGCGATCCGTATTGCCACTGGAGCATTTCGAACTTCTCATGTCCATAGCCTATATGTCGAAGCGAATGAGCCCTCGTTATCGCTTCGCAGGAAACAGTTGTCTCTACAGTATGCTTTGAAACTGAAATCCCTACCAGACCATCCGACGTGGACACCCGTTTTTGAGCCACATTGGGAAAATCTGTACAACACTCGCCACACTGCCATTCAACCATTCGGTATTCGTATCCAAAGGCTACTCAATGATTTGAATATCACATTAGACAATGTTGCCCCATCACCAGGGCAACCTTCTTCACCTTGGCATGCTCGTGTCCCAAACTGCAACTTCTCCCTTAACAATTGGAGAAAGGACAGTACTCCATTCACCGTCTACCTGTAGCTCTTTTTTAGCACAGCGCTCGGAACATGCTGACTTCTTGCCCGTCTACATAGATGGCTAGAGGTCAGAAATGTCTGTCGGATCTGCAGCTGTTTTCCCAGACACTACGGTATCTGAGCAGATCTCCAACGAATGCAGTGTGTTCACTGCAGAGCTGCACGCGGTTGAGCTAGCCTTAGATCGTATACAAACCACCAACCACAAAAATATATTATTATACCGATTCTCTGAGTTCCTTGCAGGCTTTATCATCGATGCGGTTCAACCCTCATCCTGTCCTGACCCGGATACAGCAGAAGTTGCACTTCCTTGCACAATCTGAATTTGATGTTCGTTTCTGCTGGATCCCAGGCCACATTGGGATCTCAGGAAATGATATTAGTATTAGTATTAGTAATGGCCGCATGGTGCAAGAAAGCCTATGGCTTATGCTGCACCAGCCTAAAAAAAAAAAAAAAAAAAAAATCAGAACAAAACAATGATAAAAACAAAAAAAAATAAAATAAATAATAATAATTAATAAAAAAAAAAGGAAATTAAACCTATCATCCTATGCGCTTCCCTTACCCGAAAGTCCTATCCAGATGACCTTTGAATTTCCTCAAACTCGCTGGCTAAAATAAAACTTCCTGCAGTCCAATCTAAACATTTCCCCCCGGAACTTGAATTTATGTCCCCTAGTTCTAGCATCATTTATAATCTTGAAAATTTCGTCCTCATTCATTTTACTGATGCCTCTCAGAGCCTTAAACACCTCAATCAAATCTCTAAGGTGTCTAGTTTCCAAACTCTGCAACCCACATATTCGAAGTCTTTCTTCATAAGGACCCCCTTTTGCCGATCTCACCAGGCGAGTTACCCTTCTTTGCACCCTTTCAAGAAGCTCAATGTCTTTCTTTAGGTGCGGTCTCCATACTTGAACACAGTATTCCAAGTGTGGTCTAACATAAGCCTTATATAATGGGATTATCACGTCCCTATCTCTACTTGCAAAAGTTCGATAGATCATCGATAGGACACCATGGGCCTTCCTTGCAACCTGTTTACAATGCTCAGAGAATTTCATGTCTGACCGTATCGTAACACCCAAGTCCCTTTCCTTCAGTACTGGGTTTAGTTAACTCCACCAAGTGACTAAGTTATTTTGAGATTACTGTTTCCCAGGTGTAATACCTTACACTTTGTTGGATTAAAGCATAGCTGCCATTTTTCTGTCCATTCCTGAAGTTTATCTAGGTCTCTCTGAAGAAGCTCAGCTTGACAGCGATCATTAACTACTCTACCAATTTTAACATTATCTGCAAATTTAGCCATCACGCCCTCTATCCCTTCATCAATGTCGTTTATGAAAATTAAAAACAACAGTGGTCCTAATACTGATCCTTGGGGGAACCCCACTTCTTACATCAACCCATTCTGAGGAATAGCCATTTATCACAACCCTCTGCCTCCTGCTCTGAAGCCATCCTTCTATCCATCTAAGGATTTTGCCAGTGATTCCAACCTGTTCCAGCTTATAAAGCAACCGCTCATGTGGGACTGAGTCAAAAGCTTTGCTGAAATCTAAATAAACAATGTCGAAATTATTCCCTAAATCCAGCTCGTGAGTGAGCCTTTCGAAATAGCGAACCAGATTTGTTAAACATGATTTTCCCTTTACAAAATCATGCTGAGTATCCTTGAGAATTTCAATTCGATCCAAATGATCCTGAATTCCACCCTTGATCATTGCCTCCATGATTTTCCCTACTGCTGAAGTCAGACTGACAGTCGATAATTTCCAACTTCACTTTTAGAGCCACCCTTATGTATGGGAGATACATTTGCACTTTTCCAATCCAAGGGAATCTCCCCAGAGTCTAGTGATGCTCGCATAATTAGCCTCAATGGTTCAATGCACTCGCTTGCCGCCTCCCTTAAGATTATAGGGTATATTCCATCAACTCCAGGAGCCTTACTGGTATGTAGGCTCGAAAGTTTTTTCATTAAATAATCTTGTGAAATATGGCAGACTTTGCAGCCAAATCAGGGAACCTCTTTAACCCTTGCCTGTTAGTCCCCTATACAGACTACAGGCAAGTAATTCGAAAGAAACTCTTATCCCAATGGCATGGACAGGCTGGAAACAAGTTATATGAGATTAAGCTTGTAATTGAACATTGGCAGTCTAGTCTGCGCAGGAACCGAAAAGAGGAAGTTGTTCTATCTCGGCTCCGCATAGGACATTGTTACTTGACATATTGCTATCTGTTGAGGGCAAACGACCGTCCTATGTGTAGGAATTGTGACACCATTTTAACAGTCCGTCATATTTTAATTAAATGTTCGTCTTTTTATAATGACCGTCGTTTATGTTTTAACCATCTGTCTGAGCCTTATACACTCAGACAGATTTTATCGGACAATGACAACGTGTCGGCTATTTTTAAGTTTTTACAACTTATTAATCTAAATAAATCTATCTAGAATGTTTTTATCGTTTTATGCTTTATGAACGTTTTATATCATATACTCTTTCACAATAATATACAAACAATTGTAATATTATAGTTTTATATTTTACATCTTTTTGACTTGGCGCATTATAGATGCTAATTCGCCATAAAATCCTAAAACAAACAAACAAACAAACCCAGACTCATAAAAATTCTTTGCGTCATAGAGGGATTCGAATTCGTGTCTTTTTCTCCCAGTGTGGGGAGGACGGTGGTTACACCAACTGTGCTATCCACGAGGAAAACTTTGGCAGAACCGTGGGTAACGATATTTGTCTCTAAGTTGAATTTAAGCCAAAGCACTTTTATTTATTATTATTTTTTTAAATATTCACATCATTATTCTGCAGTCTCGGGGAGAAAGTGTACACTTCTCCCCGAGACTGCAGGATATTCCAGAAGGTGAGTATATAAGTACACATACGTATATTGGAGGGCGATTGCAGTATTACTGAAATTATGAACAGAATAAAAAAATAAGAAGTCATTTAAAAATACGTACAAGTTATATCGGCAGTGCCTCACGGAGCAGGTTCTTACGCATCACTCGTGCGGTGTTGAAGCACGTAGTCCTTGGTCCGAATTCACATTATACTGGTTTAACATGGAGAGTTCTTGTCCAAAAAGGCTTTCTCTGCGCATATCGGTTCAGGATCGACCTGTGGCCAAGTGTAGAGTTCCACCATGGAAGGTACGTCTATCCTATGCATGACGAGCTGTAAGGTTGAGTACTTTGGTATCGGTCTTCAGTGAGAGCGGAAAGTCTCTCTGTAGTGGAAATCGAACGCATCAAGCGTACGAATTTTGATTAAGTTCTTTTCCATTTGTGCTAACCCTGTTTCAGTTGCAATATTCCCAACAAAAAGTTTTAGTAATTATTATTTAAAAAGTCTCGTAAAAAGATTATAAATTAAAATATTCATCCTGCCCGCAGTTGAACAAAAGTTGTCCATTCTGACTCTAAATAATAATTAGAAAAGGTACATGGAAACAATTGTTAACTATTAAACTATGAAAGGGCTCGGTGTTTATTTATTTCCTTTTTAGCACTAGAACAACTAAGGCTATGAGGCATCAGTGTATTGTGTCTGCAAACTGTGTGGTTCTCTGATCGGTTTTCTGTTTCCTGGAGAAAAATTCAAGTTGGGGGAGGAAACTGACTCAGCCAACTTGTGAAAAAAAACCCCATAAAAATCCCTCCCGACTAAAAGGCATGGATGGTCGGATCCGATATCTTGATACTGGTGAAACAGTGAACGTGTTTGTCTTACCCATCTTAACAAGGTTAATGGTGAAAGGGCTGTCCTGACGCTGATTAAAAAAGGAGGTGGGAACGCCATTCCGGTTAATAAATTTACTTTTATAAATTAAGTTTAAAGCGTTCCGGTTTTTAAATTTCTAAAAACGTTTTCCAAAATGTCAAGAGTTAGTCATTGTAGACAAATTTCCAGCTCATTGCTAATTATAACGTTCGAATATGAGAACCAATGAGTACTGGCATCTATAAATATTGCATGTATTGGTTAAACTTTCAAAAAAATAATAATCTTGTTCTGTTGCCAGTTATTAACGCTCATTAATAATAAATTGCTTTCCAATTCATAGTCATTTGCATAATTACATATTTACATCTCCTTATTTAATTACTGTAATAGCAAATGATATTCTTAAGTATAAGAATTTGTTTGAGGTTTTGGAAAATGTGATGTGCCAACACAAAATTGTACTCAATTTTAGTAATCACTGGGTTGGGAATAAAAACAGATTAACAGTTTTCAGTCAGTCGAAATCATGTATCTAATTATGAGCGTTTTCAAGTTTATTATTGACTACTCTGAATATTGAAATATCACTATTAAGAATAAGCAGATAGGTTGAGCCATATGCCAGTGTACTGAGAAACCGTAAGGGAAAAGAAGGATAAACTTTTCATAGGAGGAACCAGGAAACATGGTAAGGGATCCATGAAACTGAGAAACACTCGTTTAAGAATTTGAAAGTGCAAAATGACAGCGACTTGACGAACAGGTGTTGAAAGAGAGGTAATAGAGCTTTTCCTAGTGGAAGAATGTTTTTTCTGGTTTGCTTAACCATGCGATTGAAAGTGTGCGATACGAAACTTCTGTTTTGCCAAAAAGTATCATCAAGACAATTCACATACTGTGTATGACATATGTACGTGTTTGTTTACTATTCGTTTCGCTAAAAGAAATCTTAGTACGCGCGGTTCATTATTTTAATGGCAAAAAAAGTTGGTTGCCATTAAAAAGTGATCATGGATGGCAGAAAGTAAGTCAAGAAAATTATCTGCCGAAATTACTTTTCCTTACTATTTTGTTGAAGTGATGTTCTTATCCCAGTTCAAATGACTCTTGGGGATAAATAGCATTTTCTTCAATGTTGAAAAGAAAAAAAAAAAAAAAAAAAAAAAACCCTCAGAATTAAACTCCAGTTTTTGAAATTCTTTAGACTTTTATTTCAAGGAAACATGTACTTAGGTAGTATTTAATCTGAATACAGAAGTCCATTTAAGCGCTCTCCGTGAGCGGAGCTGGGCAGAGTTTTTTTGCCCTAGATTACTCGGAATTTTAATTTAATTTTGGTATTTATCACACAATAGATAAAAACATAATACTGTATACAGCATTAATATGCATTGAGTTAGCTTTATATTAGCAACATTCCCCTTGTATAGTAATGAAGTAGTCTGTGATGCGGATGAGGGCTCAGAGCCGGAAATGGCAAATATAAGATTGTAGTTCGCACACGTGTCGACCAGTTTTTAAGTATCTTCGAGGGCGAATAGGTCGACGCCGAGATCTTTCCAACTTTGAACGTGGAATGATTGGGAGCAAGGCGTGCAGGTGTCACGAGGGGTCGAACAACCAGCCAAAGGGCACACGTAGGACAGCCACGTGAGGTGGTGAGCATCGTCGTGTGTCTCGCCTCGTAACACAGCAGCGGCGCAGCACAATGGCCCAACTGAACATTGAATACAACGTAGGAACAACAAGACCACCCAATACAACGTAGGAATAACATGACCAATATCCACATGGAATATGTGCCGGACATTAGCTCCTATAGGTTGTGGCAGTGGACGGTCGTCACGAATTAAACTGATTTTAATAATAATAATAATAATAATAATAATAATAATAATTACCCATGTTCACTGCGATACAAGAAATTACGCCTTAGATGGGCATGTAAGCACCAACACTGGACCATTGACATGTGGAAATCTGTTGCCAGGTCTGATGAATCTCGTTTTACAACTCTATTATACTGATAGGCGTGATCGCATTTGTAGAAAGCAATACGAAGACCTCGATGGTACCTGACTGCACACTTGGCATTCCTCAGGGTTGGAGGCAGTGGTGTTATGGTTTGGGACTATTTTCGTGGGGTGCCTTGGGTCCTCTGATCATCGTTAATCAATGGCTCGATGGGAAAACGCCTATCTTTCAATTGTCACCGACCAAGTCAAGTACACTAAGTACAACCGCTTGATGAAAATTCATCTGATCTCGACCCAATTGAGAATGTTTGGGACCTACTGTAATAAACATTCAATGCTACGACCATCCACCTGACAATGTGCGAACACCCTGCAACACCTTGTGGTGTCCATGACATGTACGGGCTATATTCCGCAAAAGGTGGCCCCCACAAGGTATTAGTTAGGTGTTTTACTGCATTTTTCTTTTTCTTTCTTTTTTTTAAATATTCCATTTATTAATAAGTTTTCCCGAATAATTCGTTGTCTCTGATTTGTTCAGTTACCTGTGATCTGTTTTGATCGAATGTATGAGTAAATTGTAGCATGATTAACATTCACCGCCCTCCGATCCCCATAAGAGCAAGACGTGCAGGTGTGGGACTGCAGCGATCTTTCCTTAAATGGGCCCTGCTGGTAACTAAGCTGATATCGTACTTAATCTGTGTGTAATTTTTTACAAATTCTTAAATATATATATATATATATATATATTTTTTTTTTTTATGAAACCCCAAACACGAGAGGTATTACAACCCATAGTACAGTACTTAGTACCGTGCATGGGCTGAAGGTTGAGAAGAAGAAAGAAGATACATGTTGACATTAGACTTGAACTTCTGTAGATTGTAATTTTCAGGAAATATATATGAAGGAAAATTGTTCGAAAAACAGAAGTTGAATGAATAAATGAAGAAGAAGAAAAGCTGGTTCTGTGAGTTTGAAATTGGACAGTAAAAAGATGCTGACTGGTTGCGGCACGTGTTCGGATTGGTTTGGAAGAGACGGCGGGAATTATAGAAGTCATTTCAATAGAACAGTGCCCATGGAAGTATCTGTAGAAACGCATGCAGCAGAAACAGTACGTCTATGAGACAGAGAGAGGAGAGACTCTGTCAGAGATGAGTCATTAATTAAACTAACTGTCTTCTTCTAGAAGCCTGAGAGAGGTTTTGGAAGGCACCACCCCAGATGTGGGAACAATATTCCATGGTAGGGTGGATTCGCGATTTGTATAGAATGAACAGCAGTTTGGAAGAAAAGTAACTCCGAGAGCAAAAGAGAAAACCCAACTTTTTTAGAATCAGAGGAAACAATATTTGTAATGTGCTTATGCCAAGAGAGATCAGAAGTCAGGATAATCCCTAATAGAGATATATGATCTTGCCTAGAAATCGGAGTGCCATCGACGATAAGCATAGGAGCAGAAGAATCCTTTTTGCGAAATATAAGAGATAGGACTGAGTTTTAGAAAGATTGAAATCAGCTAAGTTATCCTTGCCCCACTGGAAAATTACCTGGAGATCAGCATTTAAGGAATTGGTAGTAGATATTCTAGAAGTTGCAGCTGTTTGTGCAGGGCAGGGGTTTCTCAAACTAGAAAATGGAATGCAATGTGCTACCATCAGCAAAACTATGGATGGGATTTCTGGCCAATGGAAGAAGGTCATTAATATGCAAGAGGAAAAGAGTGGGAGAAAGAACTGAACTTTGGGGAACATCAGCATTAGTGGAGAAGCTAGAAGAAAGAGCGCCATCTACCATCACCCGCAGTGAGCGGTCAGAGAGAAAACTGGATACCCAATTACAAAAACAGTTGGCAAACCATAAGATGGAAGCTTCTTTAGAAAACCTTTATGCCAAACACAATCAAAAGCCTTTGAAATGTCAAGAGCAACTGCTTGAGTTTCCCCAAACTTTTTCATCGAATTTTTCCACAGTTAGGTAATGTAAGCCAGATTATCACCAATGGATCGACATTGACAGAATCCATACATGGCGATCATTGATCGGATGGAAGGTTTCTAGATAGTTTAAGAGTGTGCGGTTAATTGATTTTTCAATTACTTAAGAAAGAGTTGAAGTAATTGCAATGGCACGATAATTGGACGAGAGGGTTTGTCACCCTTTTTAGGAACGGGCTGTATATGAGAAAATTGCAAGCATAAGGGGAAACACCTTTGGATTAAGAAAGATTAAAAAGGCGATGCAGAATAGGAGTAAGTTCAGGAGCACAGGTTCTGAGAACAAGTGGAGAAATGCCATCAGGACCTGGAGCTTTCTTAGTTGTTCAAAACCCTTCGGACTTTTTTGATGGAAGATCACAGGAAACATTGAATGGAGTGTACTGAGAATTGTAGGAGAAGGTTCACTAAGGTCACTAATACACGATTTGGAAGAAAAGAAGGGTACTAGCAGGTCAGCTTTATCTTTGGATGAAGTGACAATAGAACCATCTGGTTTTGACATAGGTGGGAATAGAGATGGGAAAAAGTTGCTGCCAATAGCTTTGGCAAGAGATCAGAAAAAATTCTCGACTACTATTTGGTTATGAAGCAAGTTTTCTACTCTTAGCCTGTATTCTAAATCTAGTTTGGACTGATTAATAACTTATTTGCCATTGTTGCATATATAACTATGTGTAACTCTCGTATGTAACTAATATGTGTAACTCTTGTTTGTGATAACCAATATGTGTAACTCTTGTTTGTGATAACTAATATGCGTAACTCTTATAGTGGCATAGTAGTAGTGGCATAGTATTTAGGTTCAGGCGCCACCGGTGGTTTCCCACATCTGCACCATATGTACTCTGTGATGAAATGCAGAACTACTGCACAGCCAGATAAAAAGTGTAATGTCTGGTAATGTAGTATTGTGCTTTGTTCTGTTGTTGTGTCTGGCTGCTTGGCCGCGGGGCCCCTACTGGGACTCCACGTTGCCCGCCACAACCACTGGGAGGTGAGCCAGGCTGCCCATTATACTCTGGCTGCCTCTGCCAGGGTTGCCTAAGCTACCTGACAGAAGCCATAAAAAAAAATAATAAAATAAAATAAAATAATAAAATAGAATAAAAAATTAAAAAAAATAAAAAAAATTATAGTAAAATAAAAAAAATAAAAATAAATAAAATAAAAAAATAATAAAAAAATGAAGAGTGAAAATAAACAAAAAGTTGAGGCTGTAAAAAAAAAATAAATAAAATAAATAAATAAAAATAAATAAAATAAAAAGATAAGAGAACATATGGGGGGAGTAAGAGAAGAAGAAGAGGTCAAAAGTGGGGAACAGTAGTTGGAGTGGACCAAAGAGGGAAGGCAGTCCACTATAAGGAAGAGGATGGAGAAGGGAGTTGAAAATTACAGGAGCAGGTGCTCCTGTGAGTATCCTGCACTCAGGGTAAATTGAATTATCCTGTCCCAGTAGGGGATCGCAGGGGTGGCACGTTATACTGTTCTGCTCTGAGTTCCGCAAGTCTTGCTCTTCTATAATTGAAAACAGCCTGGGCGTAGCGTGTTAAGGCTAGGTATGTGGCCTCTTCTTGAAGTAAAGTTGACTCCTGATTGCGGGGGTTTCCTTGAATCTCTGTGAGAAATTGAAGTCTGGCGTTGTCGTAAGTGAGACACTCGTACATAAGGTGTTCCCAGGACTCCTCTTCACCACAGTGGCAATATGGGTAACTCTTATACACACACACCGGTCAAAAAATACGAATCTTTATTCAGTATTGAATCGGGCTGCCTTTGTTTCGAATAACAGCAAGTGTGCAGCGCGCCATGGATTCTGTAAGGTATTTTAGTGCGTTTTAGTCAATTTGTAACCATTCTTCTAATAAGACATCGCGTAGTAGCTGCGAAAGTTGAAAGTCGAGGATTACCGAATTGTTCTCTCCAGCATATCTCACATTCTAAATAGGATTGAGATCAGTTGAATGTGGAGATCTGGGACGAATGGTGGAAATTCGTTTCATGTTCTCCGAACCGTTCTTGCACGATTCTGGCACGATGCGTTGTTGTATTGTCATCTGTAAAGTGACCATCACCTTCGGGATAAGGTTTTTCCATTGGTATCAACGGATCCAGTTGGTGCCAACAAAGCATTCCTCATACCATGATACCACCACCAGATGCTTGGTTTCGGTTGTCTTAACAAGGCAAGCAGGGTTCATAGCTTCGTGTGGTTCTCGCCACGCTCTCTACCTACCGCCAGTGCAAAACTGTATCGTAATTTTCTGACCATATGCCTTTCTGTCATTGTTCCACTGTTCAGTCACGACGTTCTCGGCACCACTGCAAGCTGGCCGACCGGGCTAGCCAGGTAGGTAAAAGTGCCTACCTGGCAACCCAAAGGTCGCGGGTTCGAATCCCGCCTCGAGCTTAGATAAGAGTAAAATGCAAAAACTTTGGGAGGTGCATTATGGCCACAGAAACCGATGCGCCAACAACTAACTAACAAAAAAAAAAAAAAAAAAAAAAGCAACTGCAAGCTGATTTTTTTTTTTTTCTGAAAAAAAGTGGCTTTCGAATAGGTAAACGACTGCCAATGCCCAATTTCTTCAATTCTTTGCTCATGGTACGGTTTGAAGTAGGCCTGTTCTCAGCTTGGTTGAATTCAGATGTAATTTTCACGCTCTGGATGCCCTATTTTTCTATACGGTCCTTCGTGGAATACGACGGCTTCGCCCCTTGAAGTAGCATTTTTTTGCCACATTTACGCCTTCGACACTGGAGGAACTGCTTATTTTCCAGTCATTAAAGTTATTATTTAAATAATAATAATAATAACGATAATGCAGTACGCTCAATTTACAATGCTATATCTGTAGACTACTTATTAAATGAGGAAAACCCAAGAGCATTATGCGAGGATGGAGAGAGACGAATGAAAGAGTAGTGGAAGGCATAAGCAGGAAAGAAGTGGAAAGTACACTTAGAAAAATGAAGAGGGGGAAAGCAGTCGGTGTTGATCAGATACCAGTAGAGGTATGGAGAAGTCTGGCCGAAGAAGGGATCAATATCCTATGGGACTTTATGGAAAAACTGTGGCAGCAGGAGAGGATACCCGATGAGTGGAGGGAAAGTATACTTGTGCCAATCTATAAAGGAAAGGGTGATGTGCAGGAATGTGGGAACTACAGGGTAATAAAGATAATGTCTCATTCGATGAAGATCTGGGAAAGAATTGTGGAAGGATAAGGCAGGAGACGGAAATAGGAGAGGAACAATTTGGTTTCATGCCGGGAAGAGGAACAACAGATGCGGTCTTTGCTTTAAGGCAGGTGATGGAAAGATACAGAGAGATGAAAGTAGAGTTGCACATGGTGTTCATAGACCTGGAAAAAGCATATGATAGAATGGCCAGACAAGAGGTATGGAGATGCATGAGGGAGAAGGGTACATCAGAAAAGTACGTAAGGCTTGTGAAGGAAATTCACGAGGGAGCGGTGACTCAGATTAAGAGTAGTGTAGGTATGGCTTAGGGGTTCTCTGTAGAAGTTGGACTGCACCAGGGATCAGCTCTCAGCCCATATCTGTTTGATCTGGTAATGGATGTGTTGGTGAGAGAAGTGAAGAGTAGAGCACCGTGGAGTACGTTGTTCGCAGATGATATCGTACTGTGCGAACCATCCCAAGGAAAGGTAGAGAAGAAATTGGAGGAATGGAGGAAAGCGTTGGAAGAGAGAGGCATGCGGATAAGTAGAACGAAGACAGAATATATGGTATTGGATGGAGAAGATGAGAGTTCTATAAAACTTCAGGAGGAAAAGCTACCATCAGTCTCGAAATTTAAGTATCTGGGATCGAACGTTGAGAGGGATGGAGGATTGAGTATAGAAATACAGCATAGAGTACAATGTGGATGGTTGAACTGGAGAAAGATGAGTGGGATGCTGTGTGATAAGAAAGTAAATTGTAGAATGAAGGGAAGAGTGTATAAAACTGTGGTTAGACCCGCATTGATGTACGGTGCTGAGATATGGGCGATTACAAGGGCCCAGGAGAAGAAGATGGAAGTGGCGGAGATGAGGATGCTAAGATGGATGTGTGGTGTGATGTGACGAGGAAAGACAGGATAAGAAATGACTACATCAGAGGTACGGTTAAGGTGGGACTCTGAGTAAAAAAATACAGGAATCTAGGTTGAAGTGGCTTGGACATGTGGAACGAAGAAGTGAGGAGTATGTGGGGAAGAGGTGTGAAAAGTTGGAGGTGATAGGGAAGAGGAAGAGAGGGAGACCTAAGCTGAGATGAAAGGACAAGGTGGCAGAGGATTTAAAAGAGAGAGGATGGAGGAGAGATGAAGCCTACGATAGGGAGGAATGGAGGAAAAGAATTAAGGACGGAAATGCCGACCCCATATAAACGTGGGAAGAAGGCAAAGATAAAGAAGAAGAAGAAGAAGAAGAAGAAGAAGAAGATACCTGTAGACTACTTTGGTAACGTACCTGTATCAACTGTCAGAGAATGGTGATGAAACGGATTTTTGTTTAGAAGAATAACTGGCAAATTCTATTCAATTTAAAGTGCTTTGAGCGATTTATATTTGTTTATTTATTTATTATTAGAGAATGCAAGAAAAGGTCAGGACAACGTACGAAACTGTTCCGTAGCGGTTATTTGTGTGGCTCGAATAGAACTAAACTTGCTAATTTGGTTTGTGTTATGCATTACTGCTGTGGGTAACTAGGAAAGGTATGTACTGGAATGAAACATCTCTCGGACACTAGTAGGCAGTTTCACATTACAAAGAATAGTAACCGTACTCAGTGGCCCGATTTTTGTTATCTTTCTACCTGACACACACACACACACACACACACACACACACACACACACACACACACACACACACACACACACACACACACACACACACACACACACACACACACACACACACACACACACACACGGCAGAAAGTCGTCGCATTCGTCCACATCCCAACTCCATGGGCTGATCACATTGAATAACAAACAAAACAAAAAGCTGCAATAAAACAAATAAGTAAGATAAACACCTTTCTGCATTACATTGGACTCAGATAAATACCGAAAAATCTGCCCGGATGACCTTCACAAAGAGGAAAAGAATAATTCCAATGCACGTCTCTATAAATGGACATCAAATAAAGCATGCCAATTCCCACAGGGACCTCGGTTTGGTGTGGAATACGAACCTATCTTTTCTGGAGCACTTCAAGGAAGCAAGGAACAAATTCTACGCAGCCCTTTGGTCTGCCCCACAGGAACTGGTTGGTTACGGCAATAAAAAGCTAATATCTACATTTGTACAAACTTGTGTTGTACCTGTGGCTCTCTACGCGTCGGAAATCTGGTCCCTCCGCTCCTCCAACCTACCTGCAGCAGTTCTTGGGGATTGAGTATTGGCTGCTGTGATCCCTCACTAGGTCTTCAGGACATCCTCTTACTATCTCTAGGGCTATACTGCATTCGCTGCATGGAATGACCCCTTGGAAACAAATAATCACTATTTGCAGTATTCCAAGCTTATTTCGGCTAGACTAGATGCTCCCATCATCGATAGGCTCATCATTCTACCTAAAGATAAGAGAAGAACAAATAATCACCAAACATCAAAGATCCGACCAGCGCTCAACGAAATCAGCTCGCTCAGTCATATGTTTCCAGCGAACACGATTGGTCTCCTGACCGACCTAAATATTAACCCCGAGGCGATTTTCGTGGACAAGATCTACATATCCAAAGTACTTGCGGACACCTACAGCTTTCTACAACTTTCCGGTTCTCCCGCATAGTGCTTCGAGGGATGCGGAATTTATTTAGAACATTTATGTTTACCCTCCTAGCAATTTTTTTTCTGTCTAGGGGTCGATGTAACCTTTCCTTTTCCTTTACTTGAATAAATAAATAAATAAAAAAAGATCCTATGAAGATCTTTTTTTTTTCAATAACCAGCTAGGAAAAAAAATCCCCAACACTCGCATTTTTCTCATTAAGTGGACATATAATGCCATTTGTTAAGAGCTGCTTTGAATGAATTTTTATAAAGCTATGAGGTGTGTCTGTATAAAAAAAAAAAAAACGTTTATGCGATATGAAATACTAAACAATGACAAATTGGCAGACTTGGCTCTTTTCAGTACAGATGAATGCAATTAACAACGCAATTAATGAAACCTTTCTGGTTTTGAAGGGCTGGGATCCTTTTTCTCCTTCTTGCAATAAACAGATTATCACAGCAACTACGCAACAAAATTCCATCCGTGCTTATTAATCCAATAAAAGGTAAAACAGGAACGTCTACAGAACCGTGATGGTTTGGTATTTACAGAGATGCGCTTCCAATAAGGATGACGAATCATTGTGTTTGCGACAGATGAATCCACGCATTTCATTAAATAATGAAATTCTTTCTTAGCTTCTGAGGTTGTTAGGAAACATGAGTTGTTAGGAAACCTTGCGCTTCCTTAGTTTGAAACTCATCACAGATGACTTGAGATACTGTGGTGACGGCTTTAAATTAGGCTGAATCTCCTGATTTAAAAGTTTAGCACTGATTAGTTGCTCGGAATTCTCAATAGTGTGTATCAAAAGAATTTAATTTCAGTAATATCAACTGCAAAAAGAACACTTAAGCAGCATTGCGTTTTATACAGATATGTAGGAGGCCTACAAGCAGAATTATTTTGTTTTATGTATGAGCACATTTTACTAATTCATACTTTTCAGTTGACTATGTCTTGTAATTTTGATGATGCTAATTTTTACGGGTTACTTCACAACACTTAAAACTGAGCATTTTCTAACATTAATTCGCTAGTTACGCAGTGGAGAAACTGCATAGTCCAGGGGTATACTGCTTTGTAGAGTACGCGGATGGAACCAACTTTTATGGATTTTTTTTTTAAATGTAATGACCAAGCAGCCGCTCACTGGCGAAAATTACTTGGTTTTCCCTTCCTGGAAACTTTTATTTCGCCGAACAAACAAATCAACCATAGATTACACGCAATTTACGTACACGCTATTTTGGCGCCTCATGACCCTTAGTTTCCCTTCTCGTTATCCATTATGAAAAAAAAAAAAAAAGAGCAGCGAATGTGGTGTTTCTCTTTGATGTAATTAGCGATGAATATTAGTGCGAAATGATATTTAGCGTTAAACAATATTCAGCTAGTATAATCAGCACTGAATACGAAGATTCTACATTCTTATATCAGAATTGATTTTAAATACGTTTTAAAATTAAAGAGTAAAGCTTTTTTTTTTTTTGAAGACTTATGAAATTAACATTTTAATGCGATATTTTAGAATTAATGATCGTTCATTCGTACAAGATGAAAGTTACACAAATTACTGTGTGTGATTATTGTGTTAATTCAAGATAATGATAAAAGAATTTAAATATTTTGCTTCATATTTCCATTTTAACAAATTAACTTCCATTAAACTACAAAATTTGGTGTAGTCGTGGTAACAAAAAAAAAACCTTCTATCGAAAACTATTACGATAGAAATAGTTCATCCATTTCTTTTTTTTTTTTTTTTTTTCTGAAGGAAGGAAATTCTAGAAATTTCCTGTGGAGGAAATTTCTAGAATTTTGTAATAACTATAGTTGCTGGAAGTACACGCTAGAAAATTAGATCTATTCTCGCTTTGAAAAAAAATTCTTGGTAGTACGTATGGATATTTCTTATATTGACATCTGCTCTGTTCATGCTGTGCGTTTTCGATTCTGAACTATTAAGAGATAAGACGTAAAATTTAATTTTGTACGAGAGAGATCTTGAAAGCAATTTATATCTGCTTAGAAGAATTTAGAGCTAAATAAAATTTCTGATTTTATTTATTTTTTTTTTTTTTTGTGCACTTGAAAAGCAGTACCAATAAGATCGGGTCGATTCTAGAGGGGAAAAACAAAGTAACATAGATTGCAACTAGTTCATTTCTCAAGGACATTCAGCTAATGGCGTTTATGGAAGTGTCTTTGTTCCTTCAGTAACAATCCACTATTTCTTTCAATAGTTGATAACTAAAAACACTAGAATGCAAGAAATAGAAAATTTCTTTGAAAATATATGTGATGTGAATACCAAAATATGAATATTAAAAAAAAAAAAAAAAAAACGCACGAATTTAAGTTTATATTTTAGTATACTTGTTTCATGTTATACAAGATGTGGCAATAAAGTTACCGGGCTGGTGCAATAAAAGGAGCACAAAGTGAAGGAGCTCAAAAATGATTTTATTTTTATTCAAAGTAATCACCACCTGATTGAATGCACTTATTACCCTGTTCTAAAAGTTCCTGAAAAGTCAGCGAAAGCGTCCAAAGAGATGATGTTCAGTTTGGCGGTTACGTTTTTCTTATGTCCTAAACGTCCTGAATTTGAGGACAGTTATCTCTTTCCGAAAAAGGAAGAAGTCCACTTGTGCTAGGTCGGGAGAGTAGGATGGATGGTTGATCAGTACAACGCCATATTTCGTCACAAATGTCTTCACAAGTGCAGAATGGGTGGGGGCATTCTCACGCAACAAGAACCAGCTGCCTGTCTCTCGAAATTGTGGCCTCCTCCGGGAAATGAGTTTTAATAGTTTTTGTAGAAGCAACATTGACACTCTCTCTCTCTCTCTCTCTCTCTCTCTCTCTCTCTCTCTCTCTCTCTCCTTCAAGTATAAATAAATTAACAAATTAACAAATTAACATAATTTTGTTTAAAAATTATTTAAAGTAAATGCAGTTTTAGTTCTTAAAAACTAAGTCTGTAACTGTGCCTCATAACACGACGTAAAAAATGTTCATAAATCAGTCTGATTTCTTATAGAATTTTCTGTTTAATTCAGCGATATTCGAAGGACAGTCACCTAAAACTTTCTTTTAGATATCTCCACAGGAAAAATTTTTTTGCACTGAGGTTGGTTGTATGAAAGAGAGCTTAGAGGTCAGTAAATCTTGAAACAATATGATGGGAAACGTGCTGGAAATAAACACTGTTCTCTTCAGTCCTGGTCTTTGTAACTCATTTTGTAAATAGGCCTTTAATAAATCAATATATCGTTCTGAGTTCACTATTACTCGTTTTCCGCTAAAAAAATATGATTCCGAATCATTCTATAACTTTCGAAGTATGCGCGGTTTTTCATAAAAAGAAGCAATCAGGAAACTGACCTGAACATAGGCAAGAGGAGTACTCCATGCCTCAGTAAGCCAGACCGTGTTTTTTTTTTCGAATTGATTGCCAAGTTCTTTCAGAGGTGCGCAATACGATTCAGTAAGCACCTTGAGAGAAAAGCCGCTAGAGCTCAGGCCAGTAGTTTCGTTGACATTTATTCTAGAAAATATTCTCTCTGTGATTTTCTTAATTACCTCATTCATTTTCATTAGCTTCTGCAAGAATGCGGTAATTATGAATATACACGAGAGAGTTATCGAACGGAGATATTATCTCATGCCCTTTGTGAAGTTCGCTGAGCATGCAAATTATAAATGACTTATCCTATGCACATTATCTCCAATGCGCTGGTGAATGAATCCAAATTGTACTATGTGAGATAAAAATGTAACTTTTGACAGCTAGGTGGCATTCAGTGTTAATGGTAAAGAGATTTGGCGAAATTCTGAAAGAAAAAAAAAAAAAAAAACAAGATAGCGACAGTATCTACAAAATTATGCTATTAATTAATAAAATCACAATTTTTACTTATGTGCATAGACGTAACCACTATAATTTCTAAAACTGTAATTAGAAAAATTAAATTGTGTGTTGAATATCAAAAATATTGGAAGTTTATGGCGGGTACGTTGAAAATGATAAAATAACTTTCACAACAAAAACTGGTGAGCGTTATTTTTGCATTGATAAACAAAAATTATGGAAGCATCCCTTTCTTTTGAACAGGTCACAATTTCAGTAATAGGGTTGCATATTTGAATAGGTCACATGTTTTCGGCTATAGGGTTGGGAAACACATACATTTAACAGTGGTAATTAGTCCTCGAGGAGGATTGCGCATCATTCAGTGCTGAAACACACTGGTTGGGAACATCAAAGTGGGACGAAAGCTTCAGTTTTTGTATTTACGGAACCCACCACTCATTTCAGAAACTTAAGGCATGCCTATCAATAACTTTTGGTTTGATCCCTCTGCTTTCAAAATAATATCTTTTGATATTATTTTTGAAGAATTTTGCTCAAAGCTTTTGTTATCAATTGCATAACTGCATCCAACGCTTTCTACCACGTGTGAATTTTGCTGAAAACTAAAACAGATGCTTGTGAAGCGTTATTGCTACTTGCAATCATGCTGTAATCAAATTAAACAACCTGAATAAACAAAATAAAGTTACCTTAAAGAGAAATAATAAACCATTTCATTACAACGTGAGTGGAGGCAGCCTCATAAGCATAACCAGTTGTTTTTAGCAAATTTGCCACATGGTGAAATGTGTTAGTTGTAACTGATAATCTTCAGTTGATTATTGGCTTCATTTTCCCAAAAATTTATAATTCAAAACTCTTATGTTATTCTTGATTGGCACATATTTTTGCTTGGTTCTGTAGAAAATGTGTAATTAATGCTTCAAAGATATCGTTATGCATCGATATGTTTGAAGCACTACAACATTTACTGCGCATGGCACGGGAGAAGCTGCATTCTTTATCTACCATCTACCATCGGTATATGGGGATTTAAGAAGTTTGCGCAAATGATAGTGGATATTGGAAATCATTTATATATGTTCATATTAAGTAGAAGTTGCGAACAATTAATTAACAGTCACAAAAAAGTTATTGCTATTTTATCAGCCAAATTTCTAACTTTTCCTCTATTTATACAGAAATGCAAACATTTATTGTTGTTATTAGTTAAGTAATTTAGTCCAGTTTCCCATTATTGGATTATCTACGATGATCATTATGAGTGCTGGTATCTTCTGCGCTCTCCTGGTCTGTTCATGTTATTCCAAGAGACTGTTAGATTTATTTCCAATACTGTGGGTGGGGAAGAAAGCTCGAGAATTCCGTTTCCGCTCATCTAATCTGTCTTAGGGAATTTTTTTTTCACTTGGATGATTTGGGATTAAACTGTTTAGATTACCGTTATTGTTATCAAAAATCTGATACTACATTTGATCTATGTGCTTTCAAAGTATTTTGTTTCTGAACTTTTAAATAATGTATCCTTCTCTTCTGTTTTTATTGTGGTCGCAGACTAGCATTTATGAAATCTGTGATTCGCCTCCCATTAGACTAAAAGCCTCTGATTGTCCTTTAAATGATGCTTGGCCACTTTATTAGAAACATGGAGATTTGAGCTATATGCAAAAATATGTAAATCGAAGACATCATATGATTATGTACAGGAAAGTAAACTGTCTAACTTTATAGAAAGTTATGTGACCCGACTAGCGCCCAAATTAGTTCACCATTACTGGGAAACGAAGAGGATCTCAGACTGCCAAATGGACATGATTCTCGGTGCGTGTTTAGCACGTGCTACACCAAAGAGGCTGCAGTTGTCGGATAATCACAGACTACCATCATTCGCGTCTTTAACGAGTGGACAAACTCCCGTAAAACATCCGTGAACAGACGCAACGGCAGTCAAACTGTAAAGTATTAAACAAAACTATTACCTTCGATGTTTGGTGTGGATTATCAAGTGTAATCAGCAAACAACGTAACAATTAACCTCCTGCATTTCATTTGGGAGCATCGCAAGTCATCCGTACCCGCACTATGCGGGAAAAAAAAAAAAAAAAATGGGAGTAAGGAACCTTGGCTGAAGCTTCTAATCTAGTACCTCAACCGAAAATTATGGCTGCGTTGATGCCAGGAAGGCCGTAGGCAAGTCATATTATGAATCTCGATTTATGCTTTTCAGTACTTGATGAGAGATTGTGCAAATAGAGAAAACCATACGAAGTACTGGAACCACCCTGTTATTTGCCAAGAGCATCGCTTGTGAAGGTGGTATAATGGTTGGAGCATGTGTTCGTGGCATTCTTGTTTCCATTGGAGGGTACAGTGAATGCCGCAACATAACTGAACGTCTTTGCTAATCAGCTACACCTGGCAATGTTGCATGTTTACTGCCATGGGCAGGATACTTTACAAAAATAGACGGTGCAACCATCCATCACGCTTAATGTGTAAAATAGTGGTTTCAGGAACACGACGATTTCAAGCATCTGCCCAAGCCAGACAAATCCTAATCCTACTGCATGTCAGTTCCATTGAGCACCTGTAGGATGAACTGGAAAGGAGTGTGCACGTCTACACAGCCCTCTGCTCACCTCACTCCAGGAATTAAGGACAGTTTTGTTACATGAATGGACCAGTATTCTTCGTATCACTTTTCCACACATTTTTGGCTCATGCCTCATCGTGCTGGAGTAGTGATTTCGGTTAACTGCCATCCAAAGACGCTCATGGTGCTGATAAAGTGGCCAGGCAGTCCACATCGCATAATCGAACAGTTTAACTGCGTAACATTGCTCCTATCTCATTTTTCTCTTCAAATTTTCTTATTAATTTTGAACAATTTGAATTGTAATTGTTCCCCGCTCAAATCTTTTATCTGATCGCTTAAGTTATTTTTATGTATTCACTATTTGTCACACACACTACATTCATTTGGGTTTAAACTATTTAACGAACTACAAAGGTACATTTAAAGAAAAGAAATAGATAGGAAAAATAAGATATACCAGTAAGATGTATAACGTGAGGCAATGTATATTAATAATTAATTAAATGATAATCATTAATATACTGAATTTATGGGCTAGTGCCATTGCAGTGGCAATAGATACACTACGTCCATGATGTAATATATATATATGCCGTATTATTTTATTAAATATATATATTAGTTTATGGGAACGATTATCTTAAGAGACATACCCAGATAAATCTATGGAGAACACATAAGTGAAACATGTTAACATATACACAAAGGATAATATACAAAAACTTATCGCTGTATACAAATATACTAAAACTGGTCGTCACCCAGATTGTAACTTACAATCTAGGTGACTTCTTACTTGGTCAACCACCCAAATTGAAAAGAAGAACAACGATAAGGGGTTCTCTGTTTCTGTAGTGACCAATATGCACTAAAGAAATATAAATTTTAAGGTTATATAAAATAACAGAAATTAACAAATTTTGCGGTTATATAAATAACAGAAATTAACAGATTTTGAGGTTATATAATTTATATTATAAAATATAATAGAAATTAAGAAATTTTGAATTTATGTAATGCATAGTACACATTGATTATCGTTGATCCGACAGAGAAAAGGATATAAAGTTAAAAACTAAAGCAAGAATGAAGAAGACTTATTATGTCCAAGCCACGTGTACAGTTTACTGCGGTCAAAAAGGAAATTGAGTTGTGTATAATGGGTGGCCGTCTAGTGAGAATTGGAAAGTGGTGAACCCGGTGTGTTGGACATGGTATAAGGGTGTGTTGATATGCAGTAATTAGCCAATTAGTAATATATTAAGTTCAGGCATAATGAAACTTGGCGATAGCGAGGAGGTATAAATGGCTAATGGAGTGGAGTGACAGTACTTGAACTTCACGAAGGCGAAGATAAAGTAGAATGCTTAGAAGTAGTTTCTCCTCTGTCCTCGGATTGCTCTAATAATTTCGGAGAAATAAGAACGAAGCGTATAGGACAGCTGAAAGTCTGATGCAAGATTAAAGGTAAAGCTCGGGTAATTCCGGGATCGCAAGCTCGTTCTTATAGTAGGACCCTGTGCTGAATTTGCACGTCCTTGTGTGTGAACTTAAGTGGGGTGATGTATACCTATATATACAGTGATAAAAAATTAAAGTTAGATAGAATGTAGAGCAATATGGAATACTAAAGAATAAATAAAAAAGGTTATAAGAAATACACTATAGGTTGCTAACCGTTGGGTACAAGTTTTTCAGACTGTAATACACCAAGAAAGCATAGTGTATACTATACACATTATATACATAGCTGTAGGACCTGTTATGAATCTAAAACCCGTTGTTTTAGCTCATAGTTACTAAATTGGTGCAATAGATTCTGGTAGGAGTTTTTGAAATTTATAATATTTATGGACCTACAGAAGTGATATTTCAGATATGGGAAAGGAGTTTATTATAAACCAGTGTATTATACAAGGCTTTGATGTTAGTTATACAGGTTGAACTTTTAATGCAGATGGAAGCAATCCTGAGGCATTGGAATAGAATGATATTGCATGTACAGTTTAGAGATATTGGATTCCCAGTGTGTAAGGCTGACTACATTAATATTAAATGCATCTATTTTGTTAAAGACATTTATATCTTTTGTATTGGTGGAGATTTCTATTTTGAAATCCAAGTAATTGGCCATATTATCTGAGGTGTTAGTTTTTTCCAGCGTAAGCTCTTCTGGATTATAGGCTGCCGTAATCTGAATGAAATGTGGACAGTTAAAGATACATGAATCATCCAAGTATCGGAATAGTAATATGCCATCTGGAAATATTTTTTTCAGCTGAATATAGGTAAAGGTTTGCAATTATACAAGATGCCGGATTTCCCATAGTTAATAATTAAGTACATACAGCGAATAATTAATCAGAAACAACAGAACATACCTGAAATATGGATTACACAAACTATTTGGAAAGTATCAAGGTACTTAAAGGAAAATTGATGCACGGAACAAATCTAGTACTGTATAATACGACAAAGGTACATAGTTTAAATCCAAGTCATCGAGATGAAAGTAACCAGGAGAGCGATCGAGCGAATGAATAAGAGAGAGAGAGAGAGAGCTATTAAAAAGTTTTGAATTATAAGAGGTCCTGAATGTATAATTTTCTCACGATTTTACAAGCTAAGCGTTGAAGAATTGTTGCTGGATTCTGGAATTTTTCTCTGTTAAGAGCTTAGCTGTATTTGAATCACTTGAAAAGTTAACAAGGAGCATGACTCCAGACTCGTTATTGATCTGTTGAAGAGGTTTCGTGTTTATGTTGTTATAAAGCTGAATATTTTGGCAGTGCGTAAAGGTAAAATAACAAAGGAGTTAATGGTAAAGGAGTTTGGACTAAATATCGTGGTGTTTATTTATTAGATAGTGATTAGACATTTTATCGAAGTCCGCCTGAATGTCCCGCATCTTATTGACACAGTTCAACCATCCTCTCAAATCTGGCAACCCTGAGACCTGCTCCTTATCGGATCACGGAATTTCATGATTTAGGATGGTCATATTATTGCCATAAAGAGTCGCGAAAAATATTACATTTCCGTACTCCAACTTGTTGTATATCGCATTGTAGAAGGGTAGTTTTGTAAATGGGGGACAATGTAAGAAACATGGGAAAGCACATCAAATTTCGTATGGTACAATAAAAGCAAAAGTATATTTCCCCTTCCAAAATGCACTGTACTGTGTAAGGTGGGACTACTAATTCACACATGTTAAGGCAAGCATTGTGTTATAGTTCAAATTACAGTACTTATCAATTAAAAATAAAAACAAAGATTATTTTCTCTTATCGCAAGAGTTCTTTTAGTGAGTTTTAGTCCTGAAAGGTTTAGTCACATTCACCTTTTTTTCGCATACTAGGCAGGCCAATGTTTTAATGTTTTGTGATACTTTAAAAGTTTACCGGAATAATAATAATAAAAAAGATCTCTTGAAGAAAGAATACAAATAAAGTTATACGAAAAAGTAAAAGTTAAGAGAAGATCCATACAACCAATTTGGAAATATCAAAATACTTAATAAAAGTAGAAATTTAATGGATGAAGGAAAATGTTATTCAATTACCCTGAAGATTGACAATCGATAAAACAACACGAAGTTTTGATAATATGGCAAGTCTTCAATGATGTGGTAGACCAAACACGATTACAAATGAAGCTGACACTTGTAATCAACCGTAAGCTATCCTAAGAAATTCACAAAAGTTGACTGGAGCCTTTTCAGTAGACCGGCAATATCGCTTTCCATAAGAAAAATCTTAAAACGTTGGATTTAAGTCTATAGCCCCAAATTACTCCAGATTCTAAATAAATTTACCTTTGACAAGTGTATGTAATTTTCAGAAATTTTTCAGAAATGAAGGACGACAGCAGCAATATTCCTAAACATCATAATTAATCTTCGTGATCATGGATTGGGCAACTGAAAAATCTTTTGTTCAGACTGAAAAATAAATTTCCTGGAATATTCTCCTGGAAATTAAATCTCCTGGAATATTCTGGGGAGGGGTATCATCCGGATAAGTCTGTTTTTTCTATGGTGCAATTACTACAAATCCATAATTAAGCATGTTAAATGATTTTATCTATTGAAAACTTCAAGGAAAATGATGTTTGTCGCATGCAGAATGATGCTCTGCCTCATTATTCTTTTGCTGTGTTAAGATATCTGTGAGAAAAATTTCCCCGGAGAGTGGATCAGCAGTTGTAGACCTATCAAGTGACCACGGAAGTCATTAGGTGACCCTTGCAACAATTTTTTTTTTGTGAGATCAGTTAAAATATGACGTATATTGTCGCATTATGTATGTAGATGTGCTAAAAGAATCATTTTATTCAAAATTAACCAAGCTCTATGTACCAAAGTTTGCCAAAATGCAGCCAAGAGTCTCTTATGGAAAAGCAGTTGGACTATTATTTCTGCCCACTTACCTGTTTTTGTGTTCAGCAGATTTTAAACTGAGTGAATATTGAAATCGTTTTCGTAATCACAATAGGGCAAATTCCTATTACAACGGCAGTATAAAGTTTTTTTACTACACTACACTTTTTTTTTGCTGACCATGGACAGAATAGTCCAAGGGCTCTTTCATGTATTAACTAGGCTATATAA
Organism: Mastigoproctus giganteus; assembly: GCF_048544385.1. Classification (NCBI taxonomy): domain Eukaryota; kingdom Metazoa; phylum Arthropoda; class Arachnida; order Uropygi; family Thelyphonidae; genus Mastigoproctus; species Mastigoproctus giganteus. The sequence goes on from NC_143579.1 coordinate 109,579,661, forward strand.
AAAACAGCTATATACTTTATGCTATATTATGTTAAATGTCACGTTACGTATTAAGTATAATGGCCATCATTTTGAGAATTAATAACTCTAATTTTGAATATGTAATAAATGTTTTATCGTCCGTAACAGTTATTTCATGAATCCAACTGAGTTGTTGCGTACTCATTAAATAAAAGTGTTTCATGTCTTATGGCTCAGTCTGTATGATTTTCTTCTTTTTATTTTTTTTTTCTGGTAAAAATCAAATTCCAATGGATGGTTAGATTATTACAAATACAATTTCGGATACTTCAGCGTGCCCTCCACCAGTTTTAAATTAATTTTTAAAAAAATCGATTTTGTATTTCTATAAAACACAAACAAACATCTTTTTCTCTATGATTATTTTCCCGACAGATCCGTAACTTTGTTTAATGCAGGAAACGAAAGGAATGAAAGCAAAATTAAGATCTTATAACCTATATATCTGTTTTCTGCACTTTTGCATCCACTAACTTCATTGTTACCAGAATTCTAGCAATTCTAGTCTCTATTGCAAACAGATTTCTTCTGTAAATTAAAATGGAACACTTTAAAATACTACTGATATTAAGGACAATTAGACACGTGTGCATTTATCTGTATAGTACAGAGTATTAAATATTTTTTTATAATCTCCCACTCTCTACATTTCATAAAAGTCATTGTGTGAGGTTTCACTTAAAAATTACGCTCAGCCATTTCAGATAATTTTTATTTGACATAAAATATACTTAGGTATTCTTCTTATGTAATAGTTACAGCGCTTACTGTATTTGAACAGATATTAGACTACTGTACTACATCTGATATGATATAAATAAATAATCTGTATGTACACACAGTTTACTTTTTACAGCACATTACAATGAATTTTTAAATTAGTACAAGGTGTCGGGGGGATGTTTTGCCCCTGGCAAATTCATACTTCAGGTAAATACACTGCAGAAAAGAATTGATATAGTAATTTATGCATTTTTGTATGTAAAGGAAAGTACTGAATTTACCTTCCTTAAGTTTATGGTTATGAATCATGAATCATAACCATAAACTGATTCATGGTTCACTTTGGGCCTGCGTTCTCGAAATAGCAGCGAGTTTGAGTAAAACATTGTTAGGAAAATGTATTGGGAAAGGACTATTGGCATTCTCTCCCGGATTACCCGTCATTAGCGGACTTTTTTATGATATTACCTTAACGGCATGGTTTCTTTACGCACCGTTAACATTTACCAGAGCGTGAACGTGCATCAGAACTGTGCTACAAAAATAACGTGGCAAGAAAATCACAATAGCTTCCATCTACTGCAGAATAAATCAATTCTTTATTTTCCACAGTGTGGTGGATGATTTGTTAGATAGCGAAGTGCTGGTGAAATAATTAAAAGAAAAATCAAACTACAGATTTGTATTTTGACCTGGTTTATTCTAGTTGGAATTTTTGCCATTTATTATAGATTCTGAGTAATAGAACGTTCATCAGTATGGGATGAGATGATGAATATATATACCCATCGTTATTTGCGGTTCATTTGTAATTTAATCAGTTCATGTGTTGATGTGTTGAGAGAAGGGCGTAATGTGGTTGTTTGTAACAATTTACTTAGACTTGAATAACATCATTTAAACCACATGATTAGTTGAAGAAAAGTTTTTGTAAAAAATGTTATACTCATCTAAAGTAAGTTGAAGGTTCACAATCAGCTGGCGATGTGTCTGAATTCCTTATTGAAACCTATCATCAGGTGTAAGAATTGATAAAAACCAGGATAAGAGAAGCCATCCTATGTCGCCTTCTTCTCTTCTGTTGATTTTTATACAGGGAAATTCAAAACGAATGATGCACTTTCATATGCTTATTGTGAAGTAACCAGTGAGCCTACATGTATTATGCACCAATCGTTAGAAAGCTCTCAAAGTTAGATTCAAATTGATGAGGGAAAATGTTTCGGTTTTTCGCCGGAATTTCGGAATTGATCCGCCAAATAGGAGTAACATTTCCCGTTGGTATAAGCAATTTGAAAAGGACGGTTGTGTCAGCAAAAGGAAAAGCACTAGTCGTCCTCGTGTGTCAGAAGTGAATGTGAACCGAATTTAACAAGCCTTAAGCGAAGTGCACGAAAGTCGACGTACCAAGGCAATCGCAAGTTACAGTTGCCCGAGACAACCGTATGACGTGTTCTACATCATACGGTTATCCATGAAAAGTTGAAGTTGATATGCAATCCCTAAAACGCAACGACAAGCTGATGATACGATTTCTTTATGCAGATGCAACCTGACATGGAAGATGATGAATTTGAAACCCGCCTATAATGTGCGCATCTGAAACACTGAAAATCCTCGTTCCACTGTAGAGTAATCATAGGAATTCACTGAAAGTGAACGTTTTTTGCAAATTTCACAGAGGAATTTCACATCTACGGCCGTTTTTCTTAATAGAAAGCACGATCATCGGGATTATTTATCAGGATATGCTGATGAACTAGCTTTGCCCTCAGAGAAAGACTCGGACGACTACACTTTCCAGCAGGATGGCGATCCACCTTTGTTTCATTGGAGGTATCCCTTTACTTCAATGAAACTCTTTCACACTGCTTGTTTGGACTTGCTACGGCTACTGACTTGTCCTTCCACAAATGACCTCCCAGGTCTCAAGACGACGGATCATCATATAGGTAGTAGGCATAACAAAGGACATGTTGGAGAAAGTATGGCAGGAATTCGATTATCGACTTGACACATTCCGTATGACACAGAGGTCCCCATATTGAAAACTTATAACTTTAAGGTATGAAACCTTGAGATTTTTTAAAGATTGGTGCATATTACATAATTGTAGGTAAAATGGTGGCTTCACGATGAACATATGAAAGTGTATCATTCTTTCTGAATTGTCCTGTATTAGTTAGTGAGGGGAAATTTAACTTGACTTTACGTGATATTTTTTACACAATAAATTTCACTTAAACTAATCACCTGATTTTATTAATATTATTCACATTTAAATTAATTCATAATCACAGTTTAATTATAAAAATGTTAATAGTCTCTTCCCTAAAAAAAAAATTTAAGTATGGGCTCTGGTCCTTGTTCTCAAAAAGCTGAAGCTGCCAGTATATTTTTGTGCTAGTTCTTCATAAGCTTTGGAAGTGGAGGACATCTAGCGTTTAATGTCACTTTTCTGTTAGCACAAAACGAAGTATATAACAGCACTAAATTTATGGAAAAGTTCCATGTTATATTTACATAATTTCTCATTTCATGTTATTTTATTGTTTTATTTTATTGCAGCGTGATGGTGGTGAGAGGGCAGGGAGTCGAAAGGAAGTATGTTTTTGCTTATAATGGCCCATTTCTTTCAGTTTTCTATAATTAATTAAAGTGCGAAAAAGCATTTCCTCTTAACCTTGTACTCTGAAGGAATAGAGTAAGTTATCGTTATCTGTCCCAGAAACTAAAACCAAAAATTACAGTCTATCTGAATCATTAAATATTTTGAATTAGGTATTTAAGAATTTGTTTACTATATGGCAAGCAAGAAGTCTTTTTTTTTTTTTGTCTTTATTTCGAGTTGATGTCATCCTTTTATCATTGACTGGCTAAGGTACGTCCGTTTTCGTAATAAATGTTCCCATCCATTGCTCTGTCCAAACATAAAGATGTTTGAACAGAGCAATCTGTCAACTTCTAATTAATATATCTTTCATCTACGTTTGTAAATTTGTCAAATAACACTGTAGCGCACTCTTACATTTTTGGCATCTGAAGCCTCGCTGTACGTAAGTAACGCACGCCAAAACTCTGTCAGCTTCGATATCTCGCACTACGTTGGTTTGGCAATGGGAAAATTAGGCACGTTCGCTGCCTAATTTTGACCAACAGCCTGAAAAGTTACTCGCACTTTAGAAAGCACGTAATGGCACAAGCTATGGTAAAATTCTTGTTAAATCACTGTGTTGCATTTGTGAATTTCCCTGATCTAATGTGGCAGCAGGAATATAAACAAATATAAACATATGTTTATTTAAAGAAATCTAAAAACTTTAATTTTTTTGACGGCTGTCATCCATAATGGCTCTCTTATGGAAGACTTTAATACTAATTAGAAGATAAATAACTCATTAATTAATAGATCAATATAAAATAACATCCGGATGCGAACCCATCCCGTAATACGCATGCTGAATTTCATGGTCTCTTGTTTCATGGTCATCGAACTATGGCGCTGACTGACACAAGCTGTCTCTCACTCTCATATAAACAGAAATTATTTTTTTATGTAAATATACGATTGGTTTCGTTAATTAATTAGGCTACATTTAAACACTTACTTTATAATATTATTATTTTGATTCGTTTTATTTTGTTATAGTATTGTAATGGTATTTTGAACATGCAATTATTTATTTATAAGAATATATATAAGTAACAACATTCAGTAATTGCTGACTTATTTTGCGTTCGATATTTATGACATTCCGGAGTGAGGTTGTGAAACTTCACTTCTGTAGAGAAGTTTGCCTCGAGCAGCTTGTATCATATGCGGTTAAATGTGTTTATACAGTTTGCGATGCCCGTGAAAGCGCCTTATATAACTGCAGGAAAAATTTGATTTGTACACGTAAAATTTCTAATACTTGCTTTAGATTTCTCGAGGGTAAAAGACACCGTAATTTAACTTAGGTTTCATAGAAGCTGCTGCGAATAGTCTGGTTATTATTCCCCACTTTTTTTATTATATTTTTACATTTCACACAAAACTTTCTTCTTTACCGCTGTCAAATTTACTCGCAGAATTGACGACCTGATAAGATACACGCTGCGTGGTAGGGCTACCTCGAAGGGTAACCGACGTATATGTAGTGTTCAAAGTGGGTTGTCGTCTGAGTTTCTGAGACGGACCTTCGCAGCAGAAAAGACGAATGAATCCTTGTCTGAACTTGGAAGATATCAGGTTATAGAGCACTGGGTTGGACGCGGAATTAATGTACAACATCACTCTACAGAAGTAGAGCACATTGTAATACGATTCCATCCCGAGCGCCTCTATATCTTCGAAGGAAACCACCAGAAGCCAAAGAGTAAACACACGGAACGGCATCAAGCATACGAAGAAACAGACGATAACAGAAGCTAACATTAATACTACCTGTCGCCTAGCCCGCATCTGGGGTTCCATTCCGCAAGTAGAAAAGAGCTTCTGGTCCATCATAAGGCGCCTGGCGATCATTCCATAGATGCACACCAAAATGCCGAACGGCAGGAAGAACAGAACAGTGATTATGGAGAGAAAATAAGCTCGCTGCCATGGGGTGTGAGCAGATGTTAGGCATACAGGAACTTCGCTACCATCGACATGAGAGGCATATGTGTATTCGGCGACAAAGAAAACGGGACTGGTGATGAGGAGAACGAATAGCCATACAGCAATGATGATGAAGGCGGCCCTAAGTTTGGTGCACGTATAGCCAGCTTTTAGTGGTCGACAGATGGCGTAATAGCGTTCGAAGCTGATCGCTAAGATGGTGAGGATGGATCCATGTGCTCCGGTCAGTTCTAAGTAAGGGACGATTTTACCTGTGAGAAGAGTAAACAAAACTGACTATAGACGAAATAGCAAAAAAAAACTCTACAAACAACAATGCATAATACTAGTATTAACTAACCTGATAATGGCTGTCAGATCTAACCCTAGGATAGTGGTGATTTCCTGAAAATACTGCCGTCACGATTTTCAGAAATATTTAATGCGAAAAGTTAACTGAAATGCGAAGAGAAGTTTCCGTGCTAATAAACCTACCTGAGTTACACGTGTGGCACGTAGTAATTCTTTTTACGCTTAATAAGCATCTTAAGTAACTACGTGTAGTGTGCGGATTTATTCATAATTTATTTATTTTTGTGTAGCAAAATGGTTTAAGAGAATTAAGAAAAACTTTTGGGCGTGAGAATATATTCTTATGCTTACTTTCATTTTCGGTATGTGCTTTTATTTTTGTTCCTTCAAACTGAAGCTGTTAGATTAAAAATAACAAAATCTACAACAATCAGTTGGAGTACAGTAGCTAAAGTCATACTGTAGTAATTCTAGTTGCTATAACGTGATGTGTAAAGTGTAATTTATTCATAAATTGAATTTATTTTTCCGACTTCAGTTGTAGAGAGAAGAGAGGGATTTCACGAAACTTTTTCTGGTTGCTTTTATTACATTCTCGTATCAGTTGTCGGGTACCTCGACTTAACCTATTTTGTTTTTGCTTGGAAAATCCAGCATAACTTACCTCATGCAATAGCTCAAGGATAAGAGTTCGGTGGCGTTGCCGTATCCTGGTCTTGTTGACATTCCTTGAATATTACATCTGGCCTGAAAAATGATCTTCGCAGATTTTTTCCCCCTTGACTTCAATATTCTTGCTATTTAACTATTGAAGCCATTATTCCAAGATTGTATTCTTTCAAGATGCTATTCTTCCAGGAGGATTACTTATGATATTTTGATGAATTATACTATTCAGTGGAAGCAGAAGATAAGAATTGAGTTTATTCTTACCAAAAACGCACTACTACTATACATTCGAATATTCCCGTGCTGAGTATTTAAATGGACTATGTTATTTAATTTGTTTTTGGTCCCTCTCGTCACTTTTATTATCCTTACCGTTGCATGAAACGGAAAGCTGGCCTGATAATCGCTTAAATTGATTACCTAATTCCGTGAATCGTGTATATGCTGACTCATATAATGAGAGGTAGTTATCTCTGGCATTTAACGCTAACTTGATTAATTGCAACGTACTGCCACCGTCAACGCCGAGTGCATTGATATAAATAAACCAAGTCTACGAATTTCTTTAGTTTGTATGGAACGAATAGAATTACATTATTGTACAATCCAGCGTTCATTAAAACTCATAAAAAAGAAATAAAAATATTGTACAATCCAGCGTTCATTAAAACTCATAAAACAGAAATAAAAATATTGTACAAATAATTATTGCAAAATTTATTACAAATTCTTGTAATAGATTAATAAATTTATTATTAATCCGAAGCTTTTTTTTTTTACTTTTCGAGCTATAGTGGAAAACTTTCATATTTTATTTAACATATATTCGCCTGCCAAGGCAACGTTCTCTCATCTTTTCTGTTCTCCTTACGTAGAAGTCTTGCTCCTCTAACTGCTCGACTACATTATGAAAAACATCGTTATTTATTCCAAAATATATTCCAATTTATTCCAAAATTCCAGATGACAAGTAGTAATTTGAAGGATCCATATCTGAAGAACAGAGAAGGCATAACAACAATCATAACCTAAATCGTAGGTTGTCTTTGTGGTTACCCGAGCCTTGTGACTTGGAAAAGCGTTGTCTTGTGGAGTTTTCCACCACATGGCTCTCACGTAGTACTATAGTCATAATCGCTGTCTCCCACACTGTGTAGAAAGTGGCCTGGATTCGAATCCCATCAGTGACGCGAGGAGTTTCTATCGGATTTTTTTCACGACGTGGCCAAGTGAATTGACTGAGGATTGATGATTTTATCATTAGAAAACTCTGGTTTTTCGTTTGGCAAACAGGCAAACCGTCCATAGAACACACGCAGTTTACAGGAATAATATACTGACGCCTCATAGCCTTAGTTGCTTTGGCACTTAATACCCTCCCACACACACACTCGATGTTTTAACCTTTAATTGCTCATAAATTTTCAATAGCAAGAAAGAATAATTTTCATCAGTACAGAGTACAGAGTATTTTTGGGTCTAACGGCACCAGGGATTTACCCCATCTCCGGGTATGTTCTTTGTATCGAGGACAGCACGCTGTCAAGGCCAGAGGTTTAAAAGTGTGTGGGTCATGTGTTGTGTAATATGTTGTGCCCCTTGTTCCTCTGGCTTGTTAGCCGCCAGGCCCCAGATGGGACCTGTCGTTTACGTATTCCGCCACGTGGAGGCCAGCCAGGTGTTCTCTTAAAGTTTGCTCTGGCAGGTCCTACCACCTATTTTCCTGAGATTTCAGTGGCTAGGACCTAAAAAAAAGAAAAAAAAAAGAAGAAAAAAAAAGAATATATATATATATATAAAATAAATAAATAAAAAATAATTAAAATAAAAATTCTTTTCTTTTTTGGGCACAGATGGTACATTATACGCTACTTAGAGGGGCTATAAGGGATAAGCGCTGGAGGTGATAAGATTTCCTAATAGTTCGGGCATGGATTTTGGTGTTTTAAATTTGTACGTGTGGGGCAGGCGCTGTTGTAAGGAGAAAGAGATGGGAGGGGAGGTGGAAGACTGGGGGGTTGGAAATTGGAAGTAAGGGGGATTTATAGGGAATATGACCCCTGTTGAAATAGTGGGGCATGCCCATGCCCCACCAGAGGAGAAAGAGGGGTGGCAGGAGGGGGAGGAGACAGCAGGCCGTCCCCTCCCCTGCTAGGGAAAGAGGTGTAAAGAGCAGGCTAGACAGAGCCGGGGCGCTATATGGCTGTATGGCATCATAAGATGCAATCTTCAAGGTCCGAGTCCAAGTTGCAATCTTCGTCTTTGCATTGGTCCGGTGGAGGTCCAAGTCCAGAAGTCAGGTCCAGTTTGTTACGTTCATGTGTTGTTATCTGCTTCAGGTGGTCACTAGTTTCAGAATTTCGCAGTCATCTCAGGTAGTTACGTTTGTGTTTTCATAGGTTAGTGATGATGTGGCAGGGATTATCTTCTTGCAATTTTATTTCTTCTCGGTCTTTTAGCAAGGAGTTGATGCGTGTATATAGCTGACATCTGAGGTCCTCATAGTTGTCACAGTCATGGATAAGATGTTCCCAGGTTTCCTCCTGACCGCAGTTACAGCTCGGGTTGTCGGAGATTCCCAGCTCGTGGAGTTATTCATCTGTAATGAATAACTCTTTCTTTGTTTCAGAAAACGGATACCATCACTTTGGTAGCTAATGGCTCCTTTTGAATTTTCTTGTGCCGAGGAGATCCATCACAATGCCTTGTTCGGACCGTTGGATAATAGTAATGCATCTAAGTTTCGTCCATGGTCACCAGTTGGCTGAGAATTGTGCAAAACTGTCTTTGCACAATTCACGACATTTTTTTCGTACTCATTTCTTTGTGGAAAACGATTTCAAACTCAGGTCAGGAACAGTCTTTTTTTTTTTTTTTTTTTTTTTTGTCTGGCCGACACATCATATATCGTTGCGACCTGGATTCTTTGATAACTTCGTGACCCATTTTGAAATCAGCAACCCATTTCTTAATGGCACTTTATGATGGCTGGTCATCATGTAAGATCTTTGTCATATCCTTTTAGATTTGCTTCTCAGATAGTCCTTAAACAATAAAGTATTTTCATTATCACGGCGCTCTTCTTTTTCTGAAATTATTAGTTTCGGTGGATATATATACATATATTATATTAATGAATATAAGTGTTTGTAATTTAATATCATATTTGTTTTCAAATAATCATATAGTAAGCCAGAAACTTTGCATATCTCTGATTTGTTAACATCTACCATGCTGACCGTTACTATATTTTGTACATTTCAAAATGAAGATTATTATTTACTAATTTACTGAATGATGTTGAAATTCACGAGATTACAGGTTAAATTACGTCTCTATAAATAATACCCTCCAAAAGTATCCGGACCCACGTCGGTTTTGATACTGACGTTACTGCCACTCACCTCAGTAACCTGTTGGTCTCCTTCGGCCGCAATGACTTACTCCGCCCCTTTGGTAGGCTTGTCACCAACGATATTGGATTACGTGTACCAATATGTAGACTGTTTGTAGTCTATTGGTTATTGGTTATATGATTACGTTACAGATCGCTTATATCAGATAATTAATAATGGTAATACATCGCGCGTTATTATCCTTCCCTACAGGCGTTCCCCAGGGATCATCGTTAGGTCCTGTTCTTTTCAACGTATATGTTAACGATCTGACAAATGTCCCTAGACCAGAAGGTGTAAACCTTTTATTATATGTTGATGACATTAAACTTTATAAGTCCCGTAACTTACTTACTGACTGCATTAAACTACAGGCCTTTCTTGAATCGATTTATCGTTGGACCAAACTTAATAAAATACTTAATGAAAAAGGATAAACTTAGTAATTATCACAGAGCCGATTACGAGCATCTTTTAACGACATATCACTCAACCGACCGCCAGAAAAGAAGAACGCAACTAGGCCTAAAACTAAACCTAAACCAGGCCTAAAACTAATATATAAAATAATTAACGGAAAATGCATGAACAACTCACTGTTGGAATATAAATATTAACAGTTTTGATTCTTTCATTTCATTTATATATCTTTTATATTTATTCGTAAATATGTTATTATTGTGAATCTTTTCTCCCTTTTTAAACTTTGTACAGTTGTATCTCATATTTATGTTTAGTTTGGCAGTTTTCTGACACATTTTAAGAGGGTAAAACTGTAATGTGTGATGTTAAATAAATAAATAAAATTTTGGGGCAGAAAGCCTCAAATTATGACATTGTTAGTGCAATTGGATAATTACTGAATAGTTGAAGTTTTAAGACAAATCCAAGTTTGGACATTAGGTATCATTATTATAGCTTCTCATATTGTGAAATCCTTCACAACGAGTTTCCTTCCTCTTATACTTCGGATAAGTAACACTTCTCCATTAGAGAAGTCTGCTATAACTTATTCTTATTTGAGTAGCACCACCCATACGGCACCGTTCGATAATATTTGGCTCTCATCGGTGGTCGGGTAGATACCCACCCAGAAAATTTGCGTACGTATTTATTATTAACGATTATGCATAAATTTTCTGTTTTTAAATATTTTGCTTTTCTCTGGATGACCACATAGTTAGAGAATTTACAAGATAAAGAGATAATACAAGAATAGAACAGCATTTAGCAGTTCCGTGGACTAGAACAACGTTAACTTCAACAAGTGTACTACTGTACCTAGGGTACACTACTGTATACTAGCGTACACTACTGTATACTAGTGTATACTGTACACTACTGTATACTAGCGTACACTACTGTACCCTAGGTACAGTAGTGTACGCGTTGGAGTTACGCACAGATGTTTTACCACTCCTTTATGGGAGCCTAACGTTTATTCTAGTTTATTACTTTATGAGATTAAATAACAACAAATAAATAAATATAGGTGTAATCAGGATTTTGATCTGAAAGTAGTAATTTAAAGCCAAATACAAGGAGTAGTTCCATTCCTTTTCCTCCTTCTCGTTTAAATTTCATTATCTTCATTAAACACATGCTCCGCTCGCTCACCTTTCGACTCTGATTGGATTGATTGGAGCGTTATTCTGTTGAAACTCACGATGTGAAAGTTCTTTGGGTCTGTGCCAAACAACTTCCACATCGTAGGGTGCGTGAAATTGTCCACAATATTAAGATAGGCGTTGGCGTTCGTGGTTACTGGAGAAAAGGTAAACCCCAGTAGGCTAAAAAAAAAAAAAATATATACCAGTGTCATCTCATTTCCGGCTGGACGGAATCAATCCATTGGTGTATTTAGATCAGCTGGGACCCTAAGGTACTGTGAGTGATTGATTTTAGAGCCACTGTTGTACAAAGTGTGGTGTATTTCAGTATATATTCAACCTTCCCCCCTCCTAGATATTCACCTATGCGTAAATGCTGCATCAATCCAGGCATGTCGGAGGGGAAAGAAATTCATACACCCCTACCTCTGAGGGATGCGTTATTTTTCTTAACTTCGACAGGAAGAAAATATTAGCTACTGCAACTATATCCCTCTTTTACATCCCTGAATGGGATTTTCTCAAGGAAAATTGTCATTTCTCCAAACAGAAGTGATTTATTCTTGTAAGTGACCGCAGAAATTTCTAAAGGGCATTCCAAACGGTAGCCAAGTTAGTCGGCCACGAATGAAGGTGTAGGGTCCCTCCCTCACCAGACAAGTTGGATTTATCATCTCTCACAGTAAGCAAACAGACCATAGAACACACGTAACTTACACAATATATGGAATCAAGGTGACCTTACAATTCGCCGTTGTGTACCTCGTTGTATAAAGTATTTAATATCATAAATTGTAGGTTTATCTCGACACTTTCCTTTCCTTAAGACGGTTATAAACAGTGTTCCAACTGCAAAGAGAAGCCAATCGTTTGGTAGGTAATAGTTGCCTTCATGGTAGTCCGTTTTCCAATCTTAAGAACGACTATTCTTGAACCTTTTGAAACTGTGATTTGGTTTTTCGTCACATGCCATTCTTTGTAAAAATTTGTAGGCATTAATGCTGATTAATATTGGTATCGCGTCATTCGGTGCATGTTGGTTCAGTGAATGAATATCTACTACACTAACTTCCCCAAAGCAAGTAGTCAGGTTTGTAAATCTACGAATGAACATTGAAGTCTACAGTTTTAGACATCCCCGTCTCGGAAGGATTCTTCTTCTTCTTCTTCCAGAAGGTTGTATCAGAACATGCACAGAGGAAACTGGCTAAGTTTCCTCTACTTAAACAAACAAAAAAATATTTGCAGAATAAAATACTCAAGTTTCTGGGGGGGAAATCGTGCATCCCTTCAAAGAACGACTGTTTCGCCCATGATGAATGTCTCCTGCCCTAACTAGTATTTTCTCAACTTTGGTTCGCGGCAGAAATCGGACCGAGACATTATGTACTCATTTTTACCATTTCTAATTTTCTTCTATTGAACTCACGTGAATATGTCATTACTTTTAAGCTGCAGATTAACATTTTTAAAAATTAACATCTAAATTACTGCATTCTGGTCTTCACAGTATTTCATTTGCTGCTTAACTAGTCGAACTGCTTTTCAGAATCAAACGCTTTATTTTTTCTCATTTCAAAGCTCAGCTTATAGAAATGAATAATTATTTTACTCGAGAGGCGTATCGAGGAAATAATTCTTTCTTACCTATCCATCATTCTCCTCGCATTGCTTCAGTTTACTTGTAAATCTTTCTTCATTCACCCTCTGAACAATGAAGAGCTACTGCTCTTTCAAGAATACTTAAAAACGCGGTGTTCTATTAAAAACTTCTTTGGACGTTCCCGATGCTTAATGCCATGTCCAAACGTAAACAAAGACATCTAAGATTCGCTGGAGACAAAATTGTCTCGAATAAAATAACGGAATAAAATTTTGTCATTATCATTTATCAACTTTGTTCTGTTTTGAAATGAATAAAATGCTTCCCTCCTATTCACAAGGTGTTGTGACAGCTGTCTGTGGCACTGCTCCTATAATGTCACAGCCACTAGTGGAAATATTTTCTAATGGAGTTTACTTTTATTTCAACGATCAGTTCCTTGGCTGAATTGGCTTAAACTACTTATGCACATAAAATACACTACACTAGAAGTTTCGATATTAGTTGGAGAAATTAGTACAAATTCATTGCTGACGCAATTCCGACATATAACTGCAAACTGTGCCAGCTCAAAATAGATATTTTCAATTATTTAATGTGAAATTTGAACTTACGAGTATTTATACTAGTTCGACGCTCGGCGCACCAATCTTGAGTGCAGTTGTAGTTTTAATATCTCTTGAGATACTGACTTGTATCAATATATTATATCATTAAATATCTTGTATTATATACTTAATTAAAAACTTTCTGTTTATACTCTGGGACGAATAAATAAGGACAGAGGAGTTCACAAATAGAGAGATACAAGAACGTTACTGTATTAAGAATCACAGATTACCATATTAAGAATCATCACCAATATGGTTACCATTAATAATGTAATACAACGTTACGAAGTAGACAACGAATTAGCACTGTAGGAAGTACAGAGAGATGTGCGAGGTCTTCCTGTGAAGATCAACATAAAAAAAAGGTAAACTGCAGCAATTATCAATTTACTGAAGGATGGAACCCTCCTCAACAATTCATGGTGAGGGAAATGGACCATAATCAGCAGATTATGGTCCATTAAAGGTACGCTGGCCCAGTGGGTTGGCTGATCCACCGTATTTAGCAGTCAGGGCTTGAACCCTGGTCTGTTCAAAGAGCGTGTGCTGCTGTACTCTCGCTTTTGACCACTCGGCTACGGAGGCCTGAAGATCAACCTCACTTGTCCAATTAAAAATTATTTTCTGGACGACTGGAGAAATATTTCTGTTGACAGATGTCATTAATTAGTTTGAAGTATTCCAAGGCTGTACTATATTAATGGACGAAGGAGGTTAACTCTATAAATAGTGGTTTTGTTTTCTCTTAGTGTTCTTGGTGGCCTAGGATGCACGAGCTGCGGCTCGGGAACATAAGGTAACAACGTGCAGTATAACGTACTTACACTATATGATGTCTAAAGGTACACAGGGAGAAGATGGTAAGAAGAGAAATGTAAGAAGCGATACAATATACAAAAAGAGAAGATAGCAAGTGAGAATATTATATAGGGTAGCCCATGTCTCATTCAGTTTTAGTTATATTTATCCCAAGAAATCAAACGAAGTAAACATTTTATAATTGTACAAATACAAAATACAACCTTCTCAACAAATATTTTTGTTAATAATCGATTACGTCAGTGTAAGACCTTCTTCAGCAATTTTCATGTACGTAACATCCAATACTATACATCTCGTATGTTGTGAAAGATGCAACAAAATATGTTAGCCATCATCCATTCGAGATCTCTTCCAATTTCTGTGGAGTTACTGTAATGGAGCTGACAGGATACGAAGAGAAAACAAAGTTTAGATGGTTACAGAAAGAAGTAGTTGGTAAACATCTTATTCACCGTATATTGCCCACCGGCCAATTTTGTAACTAATGAAAAAGAAACGCAATTTATCACAAATAAGAGTAAAGGAGTGCTGGGCAGCTATATTGCGATTTGGCTACCTTTGAAAGCGATGTTTTCGAGAGTCATACGAGGAAAATCGAAATTCTGATTTTTTTTTTTTTTTTTTGTATAAAAACCAAAATTTACTTCAGTGATAAATTTTTTTCTGTCCTTTAGTTGACGTAATTTACCAAACAACTCGCAACTAAATATTAACAGTTAAAATAACACTTCTATACGTTAGAATTTTTCTGCAAACTGCAACAGGATTATGTTTGTGAGGTGATAATGCTGCATGCAATTGTGTCGTAAATTAAACTTTTATTTCGACACTTGACTCTTAACACATTTCATTTGAAGCAGGAAAGGGGTGGAAACCAAAAGTGAAAGGGGTACTGAAAGTGCTATTTCTCTAGTAAATTTATGAACTTTGTAGATTTTAATCCTTTAATGTATTTTTTTGTAATTCAGTTTATCATTTGGATTACTGAAAACTAATTTTGACTTAATATTGCAATTTATAATATGAATATATAATTGCTGTGCAAAAACTATTCTGTGGGTTCTTAAATCTCGATGTGGATATCAGGTTGTCTCATATCTGATTTAGGTAAACGGAACAATAATAAAATCGGCAAATTGGCCACACTCATTGCATTGCTGATTAATTGTTCATGAAACTCAAGTATAGTGCTCCAGTGTATTATTTGAAAACTGCTTGTGTTCTAAGACAAAAAAAAAAAAACCTGGGGAAATCTGCTCCTGTGCCTAACACACTTCCTTTCCTAAGTGCTCTAGGAAATTCTTCGGGTAATCTAGGAGAATCGATCTCGAATCAGAGGCGAAACTGTAAATTCTGCTCTCACCTACCAGATTGCCAAACGTTCCCCATGGGATCTTTAACAACCATACCCAACTAGCTGTCTGGTCCCCTTGACTTTTAGGACTATCCTTGACAGAATGATAGTTTATGCACTGTCTCGAACCTTTTCAATTTGTCACAAATGAAAAATCCACTTAATCACAAATAGTTAAATTTGTATTTAATGAAACTTTAAATATTATAAAAAGTGAAGAAATACACTCATGACGCAAAACATTATGACCACCCCTATCTCCACGATGGACGCATCCCACAGCACCTATGAGTGACGTCACCGGCCGGTGAAGCATATATAGCGTCGATACGGGTAGGCTTTGTCGATTGTTCGTGGGCCGCCGTGTGGCGGGAATGGGCCGAAGAGGTACATATAACCGACTAACGTGCTGGGACGGGGGAATCACCACTGGTTGACAGTCGAAGTGAACGGCATTTGACACATGCTGCCCACGACAACAGACGGTTCACGATCCCTCAATTAACGGCAGACAACGACTAGGGCACACAGAAAAACGAGCACATCATCCAGAGGACACTTTTGCAAATAGGCCTACAGAGTAGGCGACCTGTTTATGTGTCCGTGTTGACCGACCGTCATCATATCCTCCATCTACAGTAGGCAACGGAGCATCGTTCGTAGACATTGGACAACTGGAAAAGAGTCGCTTGGTCCGATGAATCAAAGTTCCAGCTCCACCATGCTAGTGGACGGGTGCGTATTCAACCGCGAGCAGGTGAACAGTTATTTTTGTTATTGGGTTTTAGGCACTTTAGCATCTTAGGTCATATTGCGCCGTATATAATATGTCTGTAAATTACGTGTGTTCTGTGGTCGATTTTCTGTGTTCTGGATAACAAACCGAGTTTCAGGTAGAAAAACCATGCTACTCTCGCCTGAGACCGGCTAACTCAGCCACGTTGTGATTTTGGTTTGGTTCGGATTTTATTGGCGCATTAGCAACTAAGGGTATAATGCGCCAGCCACGTTGTGAAAAAGACCCTTTAAAGTTCCTCGCATCATTGACTTGATTCGAACTCAGTTTTTTTACACCCGGTGTAGGGAATTCGGTGATTATACCAACTGTGCTACCTTCGAGGGCCAGGTGAATAGCTGCAACCAGACTACTAGACGAAAACAGGCCGGCGGTGGTGGCATTGGTTTGGGGGATATTTTCGTGGACATCATTGAGTCTCCTCATCTCTATTGAACACACCCTCATCACCAGATCCTACTCTGGCATTGTTTCGGATCAAGTTTGACCCTACAAAGTTAGGTGTATCTAGATGGCATTGGATTCTTTCAACAAAACAACGCTCCGTGCCACAAGGCCCCCATTATGCATGAATTATTCCCTGGCCACTAAATTCCCTCGACATCAATCCCATCGAACATTTATGGGATGCAGTGGAATTCAATCTTCTAATCTAATTTGATATCTGATTACATTTACTGCCTCCCCTCCTCCCCACTTTCATTAGAAAAGTGACATAGGCTCAAGTGATTAAATAGGACAAAATTACCTAGTGTTTCTTAATTTCGATTTTAAGAAGAGATCGAAAATATATACTATGCAAATTTCGTGTCGTGTTCACGTTATTACATTTTCACTTTTAAATCTTAATTTTGATCCCAAAAGTTCAAAATCTAAAATTATTTTATAACAAATTTCATTAAATGGAAGCAATTTACAAATGAAGATGAGTTAAGCTTCAAAGATTATCTAATTTGAAATAACAAACTTAAAAATAGAATAGAACCACAGTTGGCTGAATTAAATGAATTTAGTAATACTCACACATACTGGCGCCTAGGGTCCAGACTTCTGGCGGAGAGTGCAATTCGATGAGAACTGTTGGCATGCATACGATCAACACAAGCAGGTCGGCTACACTGAGATTTACAAGGAAGATGTTTGTTGAATTTCTTAGTTCTTTTGTGCGACAAACTACAATTGGTACTACGAAGTTTCCTGCGATTCCCACCAACATTATTAAAATACAGAAAACTGTGGCGTAAATTCTTATGTAAACAGGAAAATTGAGATCTATAGAATTCCCCTTTAAAAAATTGCAGTCACTTGCAATTTGCTGAAAGGACACATTGTTGTTGGTCACTTTTGACCATGTTCCATTACAAAAAGGACTAGGGATAGAGTCCATCTTGGTAACAATCGCTGTTTTAAACAGCGTTTTTAGTTTTAGAAATCGTTACGTCATCTGAACTAAAAGTGGCTCATTCGGAAAAATTCCTCAAGGATATTTCAGTAGCGAAGAAACGCGATGAGCTTGTTTTTGCCAAATCCACACATCATGCATCAACAATGTATAAATCGCTTTCGATATTTTTGTTGCTGAAAGAATTCTTTCCGTTTAGTGCAAATCCAAAGAATCTTTGTGAAGGTATTAACCTAGTAGCTGCATTTTTATAAGTTTTCCATTTACAGTTTGTTGCTTACTGCTGATCTTTTGGATTTATCGATAGGTGATGAAACTGTTTCACTGTTGAAAATACCTGAAAACAAATCAGAAAGTTATGTTTTACATTAACATTATGGCTTGGGTTGCCACCTCACGGTTAGTAAAGTCCGGTATATTTTATCCACGTATACTGATCATTTAATTCGTGAAATGCGGTTTCGTGGTATGCTGTTTCACTATATACTATCGTTGTTTTTGTGTATTCGTTGACCTGGATCGGTTGCATATACTCTCCGAAGAATGCCAACTAAAGTATGCTTGTAAAGATGAGGTTGTGAACAAAAATCCTGAAGTCATGTTTAATCCAAGAGGAATGGAGCTAAAAGTGTTCAAGACGAAAAAGATTTGGGTCAATCCGATATGAAATTTTCCATGCAGTCTAAAACCGCAGCGAGGAAAGCACATGATGTCCTGTCTACGTTTTGTAGCACCTATGCTGTTAGGTTCTACAAATCGTGGACAGGACATCACGTGTAGGGGAAAGTAGGATGAAGTAGATGAAACGACACTAGTTGGGGAAAACAACGACGTTATCCCTCTTTACAAGGCGATGGTTAGATTACCTTTTGGAATATTGTATTCTGGTGTGGAGATCGACACCAGAATACAATAAAACATAGAAGACATAGAAACACAAGACAAAGAAGTTCTAGAGAGGGTTCGAAGAAGGGCGAATAGATTAGTGATGAGTACAAATCGATACACTTACGAAGAACGGCTTAGAAGGTGTGGACTGCACATTTTGACAACTAGACATCTAAGGTGGGGGGGGGTGATCTGACTGAGGTCCATAAAACGCTGAAGGAGATGAGCAAAATGAGTGTGATTGGTCTTTTGAACCAGGGAACACAAATATAAAAATGTGAGGGAATAAGAGAAGATTGGATCTCATGAAGTTCACCTATGGGCAGCAGGTTGTTGTACACTGTAATAAGTTGCTCAGCCTCTGAGCAACTTATTACAGTGTTCAACAACTTGTGTTGCCGATTTTTTAACAGGAGACTCGAGAAGAATTTAAACTAAGGGTTATCCCCGGTTAAAATTGTCTGTTAAATTTTATAAAACTAATTTTTAACTAATTTTTAACTAATTTTTTTATCCCCTAAGAAAATTTACAGAAGAAAAACTTTTTGTGGCAATGGGAAATTGTGGGAGCAAAGATGAAAAATATGTAATTAATGATATTGAAATTTCGCAAGATTATTTAATGAAAAAACTTTCGAGCCTACAGGCCAGTAAGGCTCCTGGAGTTGATGGAATATACCCTATAATCTTAAGAGAGGCGGCAAGTGAGTGCATTGAACCATTGAAGCTAATTATAAAAAAATAAAAATAAATTTTCTGTTTATACTCCGGCACGACAACCAAGTCAGTAGAGTTTACAATAAATCGTCAATACAAATATTTATCGTATTTAGTAGTCACGGGCTTGAACCGCGGTCTTATGCGAGCATCAATAGACTCTGGGGATCTTCCATTGGATTGGAAAAGTGCCAATGTATCTCCCATACATAAGCGTGGTTCTAAGAGTGAAGTGGGAAATTATCGACCTGTCAGTCTGCTTCAGTGGTAGGGAAAATCATGGAGGCAATGATCAAGGGTGGAATTCAGGATCATTTGGATCGAATTGAAATTCTCAAGGATACTCAGCATGGTTTTGTAAAGGGAAAATCATGTTTAACAAATCTGGTTCGCTATTTTGAAAGGGTCACTCATGAGCTGGATTTAGGGAATAATTTCGACATTGTTTATTTAGATTTCAGCAAAGCTTTTGACTCAGTCCCACATGAGCGGTTGCTTTATAAGCTGGAACAGGTTGGAATCACTGGCAAAATCCTTAGATGGATATCAGGACGGCTTCAGGGCAGGAGGCAGAGGGTTGTGATAAATGGCTATTCCTCAGATTGAGTTGATGTAAGAAGTGGGATTCCCCAAGGATCAGTATTAGGACCACTGTTGTTTTTAATTTTCATAAACGACATTGATGAAGAGATAGAGGGCGTGATGTCTAAATTTGCAGATAATGTTAAAATTGGTAGAGTAGTTAATGATCACTGTCAAGCTGAGCTTCTTCAGAGAGACCTAGATAGACTTCAGGAATGGTCAGAAAAATGGCAGCTATGCTTTAATCCAACAAAGTGTAAGGTATTACACACCTGGGAAACAGTAATCCCAAAATAACTTATTCACTTGGTGGAGTTCAACTAAACCCAGTACTGGAGGAAAGGGACTTGCGTGTTACGATACGGTCAGACATGAAATTCTCTGAGCTTTGTAAACAGGTTTCAAGGAAGGTCCATGGTGTCCTATCGATGTTCTATCGAACTTTTGCAAGTAGAGATAGGGTCGTGATAATCCCATTATATATGGCTATTGTTAGACCACACTTGGAATACTGTGTTCAAGTATGGAGACCACACCCAAAGAAAGACATCAAGCTTCTTGAAAGGGTGCAAAGACTTCAAAAGGGTGTCCTTATGAAGAAAGACTTCGAATATGTGGTTTGCAGAGTTTGGAAACTAGACACCTTAGAGGAGATTTGATTGAGGTGTTTAAGGCTCTGAGAGGCATCAGTAAAATGAATGAGGACGACATTTTCAAGATTATAAATGACGCTAGAACTAGGGGACATAAATTCAAGTTACGGAGGGAAATGTTTAGATTGGACTGCAGGAAGTTTTATTTTAGCCAGCGAGTTATAAATTACTGGAATAAGTTGCCTTCGTGGGTGGTAGAGGCTGACAGTTTGGGGAAATTCAAAGGTCATCTGGATAGTACCTTCGGGTGAGGGAAACACAGAGGATGATAGATTTAATTTCCTTTTCTTTTATTAATTATTAGTTTGGTTTTTTTTATCATTGTTTTATTCGGTTTTTTTTTTTTTTTTTTTTGGCTGGTGTAGCATAAACCATAGGCTTTCTTGCACCATGGGCCCATTACTAATACTAATACTAAGTGTTTTTTTTTTTTTTTTTTTAAATACCGTGACTGAGTTTTACGGTTTTATTTCCAGGAAATTGGGGTTTTCATCCAGCAAACAGCCAAACCGACTAGAATACAGACACGCAATACAGAAACATAACGTATAAGTCTCGGTAGTTGAGTGCATAATGTGCCCACTTGTTGTGAAAGCGATGAAGGATCAACCCACACGCTGCTGTGGGGAACTGTTTTTCTAGTTATTTTAGGGCCGCCTTAACCGAGAGGTCAACGCAGTAGTACAGAAGTACACGCGTTCCAGTGACTGTGGTTCAAGCGTGATAAATACGGTGGCGTTCTTGTAGCCTTTCTATCTTGTGAACTGCTCTCACTTATGTAGCCGTCCCGGAATATAAGCAGAAAATTTATTTTATTTTACATAGTGACATTTCATGTGAATATAATGACACCTACTGTTATTAAGTTCTGTAGAGGTGGCAACCCAAATTATGGCTGAAAAAAAATTAATTAATTAATTAATTGTAAAAGACACCGTGAAGGAATTAAAATAAAAAAAAAAAGTGCCCTTATTTTATTTTAAAAGGTTTTCAGTGTTATTCTTTAGTCATGCTCGAATGTGGAATAGGGGTGACAAATATTTAGCGTACGGGGAGGTCAGTGTTATCTCTTTTGCAGTTGATAAAGTAAACCATTTCGACTCTAGTTATTTTACTAGAATTCTTTAAGGTCATTATGTTTTTGAGCAACAACCGACTGTCTCTGTCATTACTACCACAAGGTAACCTTAGAGATAAAGAAGAAAAATCACCGCGGTATTTCATTGACTTTCAAAGTGCTTTAAGTCATCTGTATTCGATTGATTTACTTTAAAAGAACTCTCTCTCTCTCTCTCTCTTTCTTTCGTTCTTTCTCTCTCTCTCTCTCTCTCTCTCTGTCTCTTGCCAGCTGGTTGTTTTTGGTGATTCCTTGGCTTATTAAATACCAGGTCACAGCTTCGTAGATTCATATGATGGTACTATGATGCTCTTTTTTGCCTGTGTTCAAAGGCCGATTTGCATGTTGTGCCAACAGATAAATCGGCGATAATATAATTGAAGAAAGAGCTAAGCTGCAGCTAACCGATCCCAGCCTGAGATCGGTTAACTACAGCTCCGACTGAAATAAATTCTGAAGAATTCAGAATTCTTCCAGTTTACAAAAGAGATTTCCAGGCCTCTTGAAACCTGGAATGTTCTTCGAACGGGTCACAGGTGGGGAACCCACTGTACTGTCAAGGAGAACGCATCTTTTGCTAATACAAATAATAGTACTGTACATCAATATCATCAGTTTCTAATACATATACTTTGCTGTTTGCATAGAGGGACTTATTACATGGTGTTACTATTACATAGTGTTCATATTATAGTATTTCCTGCATTTATACTTATGATTCATTCATTTATTTAACGTTTCATCATAATCTATGAAAATCTGGGGAGTGTACTCTCTCTCTCTCACTCCCCCTATGAATAGATTTGCATTTATAAACGTTAGATATTCAGTTTACTGTTTTTAATTTCGTTTAGGACAGAAATTAAAATGCCCACGATGAGTTGTTTTATCATTCAGAAATACAAACAACCTATTTAAGTGACAGGGATATCTCTGATTTTTATTCTCCTCTTGAATTGAAAAAAAAAAAAAAAAAGTAAAATAAACTACTTTTGCTGTTTTATCAGAGGGAAAAATGGATGAATTTTCAGAGAATGGTGTGATATTTATTTTGAAATAAAAATGCTACTGAGGAAGTAAAAATTTAGAAAAGTTAGAACGAGAATCATATCACTCGTGCGTGAAAGGTGACTTTATGCTTATCTTGCCGATATTTGCACAACATACAAATTTGCCCATGAACATAAACACTTCTACAGACATAACAGACTAGAGCCAATATCATCTGAGATGTTGATGCTCTGTAATAGCAATAACATTAACTTTTCAAATGCTATTCATATAAAATTATATTCAGTATGTCAAAATAGCTTATAGCACTAGACAAGCCACATGGCCCAGAATGCGTAATGTGGATCTCTTTTGCCCCGTATCGAATAGATCCTCGAAAATATTTGCCCAAGTGAGTTCCGATTTTTATATCAGTGGAGAATGAAATTTGTTTACCATCGAGTTCGGTAAACTCGATGAGTGCGGTAAACTCTAGAGCTTATAGCACTAGACAAGCCACATGGCCCAGAATGCGTAATGTGGATCTCTTTTTCCCCGTATCGAATAGATCCTCGAAAATATTTGCCCAAGTAAGTTCCGATTTTGATATCAGTGGAGAATGAAATTTGTTTACCATCGAGTTCGGTAAACTCTAGAGCTTATAGCACTAGACAAGCCACATGGCCCAGAATGCGTAATGTGGATCTCTTTTGCCCCGTATCGAATAGATCCTCGAAAATATTTGCCCAAGTGAGTTCCGATTTTGATATCAGTGGAGAATGAAATTTGTTTACCATCGAGTTCGGATACACCACATCGTTGCAGTATTTTCCTCACAAGAAGGTGTTTCTTTTTCTTCTTTTGCACTTTATAATTTTCATTGTTTTCTCCATCTTGGTCTTCCAATATCGAACCGTTATCTCAATGTTTCTTCATGATAACGTAATAAAAAGTTAAGGCACCAAATGTATGAAGCTACTTTTCACTTAAAAGTAAAGTGCAGCCATTATCAACCCACTGCAGGATGGAAGCCTCCTCAACAATTCATGCTGAGGGAAATGGACCATAATCTGCCACGCTGGTCCAGTGCGGGTTGGCAGATCGACCGTATTCAGCAGTCAGGGGCTTGAACCCCGGTCTACTCAAAGAGCGTGTGCTATTGCACTCCCGTTCCTGCCCACTCGGCTACGGATATTCTGTATTAACTATATTCTGAATTCCCTACCTAGTGGAACATTATACAGGAGAGCCACTATTCTGGATTCTCTACCTAGTGGATATCCCGTCCAGTATTCGGATGGCTTTACAGCCTTATTATGAAATCTGCTGCAAAAAAGTACGCTGGTTCAGATAAAAACTATGTGCGCCTCAGTTATGTGTATAAAATCTTTGCTGAAATAACAGCGATATCTGCGACCATTAAATTCTCTCACGAAATCGCTGAGGTTCAACAATCATTAATCGTAATGAGTGTAGATATGATAACGCATGCATATCTCTGTTTCCCAGGTGGAATTCAAGTCTCAAAGAGTACAGCAGAAAGTAATTGGGTCTTGCAACTGCAGCTGAGTTAATTGGTTTCGACTGAATTTTGAACGATATATGAGCCTGAAGTTCTAATACTGAATAATCCAATTTTATCTTTTCCCATGTTACGATTACTGGGAGCGACGAAAAACGATCTTCTTCCACCATCCCCGACGACATCACATGATATTCAAAAATGTTATAGTGATTTCTGTGTTCTCTCCGCTTGGAGGTTGACTGAAAATCACTCTACCTTGATCATAAACATCCAGGTTCTGCTATAAATTTGAGAAAATCGGGATCTGATTGCCTTTCTAAAACTCCTTTGATAGAAAGATAACTCTGCATCCACTAGTGGAAAATGAATGCTTTCCTGGAATTTTCTCATCGGCATTCCTCAATATAGGATTCTCTAAGGACTTCTATCCGCCATCATTCTTCCTCATTAATATGCTAAAGAACGAAACTGAACAAATGGTGTAAAAATCTCGCCCGAAACAGCGTAACCGTAACCCTAATCGCGTTACTAAAAACATTCAAAAATGCCCAGGCGATTTCGTAGCTTATGCTGACAATTATTTTTCGGGAAAAAAAATCATTCCGAAAGAAACTTCGCATTAACTGAGTTCTTTGGAGGAAAAAAAAATAATAATAAAAAAAAAAAGCTGACCCGACTAGAACATAAAACTATGTCACAAAGATCTCTGGAGTCCTGTTTGATCCAAAATGTCCACAACTTAAATTCAGCCATCACTTAATCCATACATAACAGTCTGTGCAAAGTCCGATGCTGTGTTGAGCCCCTCCCTCTCCACCCAGGCACCTGTATGTTTGTTCATTCGTCTCTCATATGCGAACCTTTGAAACTCCACACCTCTTTGCCGAAATTTGGGCGGCAGTTCCGTTCCGACCGTAAGGTCAAATGAGCGCTAGCTTCTGAAGTGAATTCTGTATAAATACAAATAGCAGCAAACAACACACACAACGCAAATGTTCAATCGACAATAAGTGATCATAAGTGTGACCAGTAGAATTATGGTTAGAATTATAAAAAAAAAAGAAAATTGAGGGCTACCTCAAGGGATTATTTGCTCTTTTATAGCTTGTGAATATGATTAGAAGGAAGACGATGAATTTTATAACTAAAATACTCTCTACTTTGCGCATGCAAGTTTATTCTTCAATTCCGGCTTATTTGAATTGGTAACAATAATTCGTATGTTCAGATTGATTTTTTACTGTTCACTCTTTTTGTTGGAGTTTTAATGAACACATTTCTGTATTTTCGTTTTATTTTTGTAAATCATAAAACTTTGATCAAAAAGTTCGGTGAATGTTGCAAAAAATTAATTTTATTCAATAATAAATGTTTATACTGTTTATATTATACGATAAATGTTTATATTCTTCCCTATAATCTTCTTCTGCAACATTTATACTTTGTTTTGCTCGTCATTGATTAAAACATTTTTGGAAGTATTTTATGAATGTTGTAGACATGCCTGATTTTATTTCATGCATTAAATCTTTTTAATGCATGAATATTTTTTTTTTTTATCTTTCATGTATGTTTTAATCTTTTGAAGAGCTAAAAATGGCGTAGTGTCAAATCTAGTGAAGCGTGAGTGCAGCTTCACCAGATGGGGATGCTTCAGAATTGATCGTTTAATTTTTATTTAAATTGGTTGTTATTCATAGTTCGTCATTTTCAGTACAGGCGACAAATGAGAAAAATAAATGCTCACTCAAAACAGTTTTCGTAGACTGGCGTGTGAAAACAAGTTTCAACTTAGTATGCACATGCTCAAAAGATGTCGTTGTAAGATCCTCTCACAACCTTTTAGCTATCGCTATGCGATCAAAAATTATAAAATCTTTCACCGAACTCTTTGATCAAACCTTGTAAATAACGCAACAATTTAATTTTGTTTTTGGATGCTTTCTTGTTTCGTTATTATAAAAAACATGAAATATCGTTATTCGATATTATTTCTCAGTTTCCTTATTTTCATAAACATGAAACTTTGTTTTATGTTTATGAAAATAAGTTTAAGATTAAGATGGACATTACGATGCGGTCCGAGAATGCTAATAGAAGATAATGGGTCATTTTACTTTTAAAATAGCTTTTCAAACTTAATTCACGTGCCAGTACCTAAACTATTAAAAAAAGTGGAGTCCGTCCCTGGCCTTTGCAATGACATTGATTGTCATAGGATACCATTAAAGAAAAACTTAAGAAAAACTTTATAGGATACCATTAAAGAAAAAACTTAATTTCGCAAACATACAATTGTCATTCACGTCTACCTTGGGGTGTCATATTTCTTAATCGTTCAGAAATGTTGCGTCTACCTTCCCATAGTAACCAAAATAACAGATATCTAACACCTTGCATGGACCGCTAAAATAAATGATATATATATCATTTATTTATATATAAGAACCTATATTTAGGTTCTTATACTTAATAACTATTTAATAACAATAAAAACAGTTATCGTAGCTTGTCCGAAATTTTCTTTTTTTTTTCATAAAATTCTTAAAGCATTATCGGCTCATTTAAGGAAACCACATCCATTTCTTTCTTTAAAAAAGAAAAGTATGTAGGTTATATAATGAATTCATTTTATATACACCCGAATAAACTTTATCTTACTGCTAGATTACAGTTAATTCGCGCCTGTTAGTAATTAAGAATCTATCATAGGGATTCAGTTTGCACACAGAGTAATTTTTAGTTTCTTTTTACTATAAGCGAAGAGATTACGTTATTAAAAACTTTTCTTACTATTCACTTACTTCCCATTCGCTCATCATTTCTGTAGTAACTGTTGTGATTCATCCCAACCCGGCACATCCTCATATTCGGAGGTTAAAACAATAATTCTGAAGCTTCATCTTACTTTTATACGATGCGCAGCTTTCGGTAACCATGACAACGTTGAGCATTCGCTTGGCGAAATAGGTGACGTTCACCGGCTGAAGAGCTGGCAGCGCCGGTGGCATTTTCGTTAGGGAGTGAGTTGTGATGGGTATGACATTGGTAGTGTCAGAGCGACCCTCGGGTTGCTGAGGACATCAGAAGTATGTAACCAGGGAAAATGTAAAACCTCAGATGACTGGTTTCTCAGAATTCAAAATTGTCTACCGTACTTATTTTCGTATGTCCAATTTACAGGTTGTCAAGTCGCTCTGATAAACAATGTAAAAATTGTGGGAAGTATTACTGGGAGACTCATTAATTGCTTTTGGTATACATGAAAAACTTTGTCATAAGAAGTGTATTTTCTTATTTTTCCTTGCTTTACATCCACCCATGTGCACTTCGAACAACACAAGAAGAATTCGTATATTGTGTTATTTTTGCCTAATCTTACTTGTCGCTTGATAAAGGAATTAAAAACTAGGATCATAATAACAGCTCGTGAATATGATCAGACTGAAAATCGTGAAATTCATAAACAAAATACGTTGTTCATTTGGGGTTCATCTTCATTACAAAAGTACCCTTTTAATGGTAGTTTTCCTATGCATTGAGTTTGCTTTTATTGTCGATAACTTGGCCTTAGATGAATTTTGCTCCATGTTACAGTGATGCAAGATAAACAGATTTTGGTCAAAGGTTAATGCTGCACTATTATAGTGAAAATTTACAACGTAATAGGCCAATCATAGTAATAAATAATATCAACATCGCATCAATAATCCTATAATGTGTTCGTCATGCTCTGTCCGATGGTGTTCATCAACATCAAACGCCATCGTTTTCCAATGTTTGTTTCCTGTGTACACTCAATAAATGATTGTTCGTTCTATTTACATGTGAACTCTAAACTAGCTATGAAATTAATGCAGTACACTACGGAAATACATAGATGTTGTATTTCCTTAGTGATGTCCGTTGATTCTGTTTCCATTGTTACCATGAAACTTCTAAATAATGCAATATGTAATAGGAAACAGGAAGAGTGTTTGGGAACAGAAAGTGTTGATTATATCGAACGGACTCTGAAGCTAGATAAAAATAAAAATAAATACGATTCTCCTTTTGTGACCCCCTAATTCTGTACTCTCTCTCTCTCTCTCTCTCTCTCTCTCATTCCAAAGTCCTTTTCATTCCTTTCATTAATATTTTGTGACAAGTGGCATTCTGTATTAGCCACGAAAGGTTAAATTTCATTTTTTTTTCATTTATTTATTTACACATACACAAATTTTATGTACATTCTCAAGATCGTATACTCGTATTTATTTCAGGTGTGTGTCGGAATGGCTCCTAGGTAAATTCCCATCTCCACCTTACCTTTGTCCTCTGTGATGTACAGAAACTCTGCATAGCGAGCCTGAAAGTGTTAGTGCTTGGTGTTATGAGTAGTGTGTGTTCTGTTGTTATCATCTGTATGTGCTTTTTATTGCACAGATCCCGCATCCACCGGAGGTAGTGCAATACCGGTGGGTGCATGAAAAGTTAAATTCTTCACTTTCGTTGTGAGGTATCAGAATGGAAAAATTGGGCATAGGTGTCCATTCGGATTATGGACTTACCATTGTTTCTTGCTCCACTTTACGTAGAAAGTTTAATGTGCAATGCTTATGGCTGAAAAATTCGGCTGTCTCTTTAATTTGTCAGGTATAGATTTTTTTTCATGTTGTCTGAATTAAGGCAATATCCGAAATAGCGGAATTTTATTTTCTAATTTGCATAACTCTTTGCAGTTGTTTCCTCTGTTGTATTCCACTGTGATGCATTAACATACGAGGCGCCTCCGTAGCCAGGTGGGAAGGAGCAGCAGTGCGTAGCACACGCTTCTTGATTAAACCGGGGTTCGAGCCCGTCACCACCAAATACGGAAAAGGTCTGGGAATGACCCCCGCATATCCCGGAGCAATATGGCCTTAGTTGCTAATGCTCCTAAAAAACCAAATCACAACAACAACAACAGCATTAACATACAGTGCGAGTTGATTTTTTACAGAGATCAGTGTACTACAGACTAAATGCGAAAGCGATACCCGTAAACAAAGGGCACGTTTTTTAAATAACTTTTATTTTTCTCATCATCATCATCATATTGAATAAGTTAGTAAGTCACCGTCGCGGTAGATAGTTCTGTTGACTTGAAAGGGCATTAAGGTGAACTTCGAGCAGAGAAAGAGGATCAAGGACATAAATATACGGGTCGAGGATGTGCCCTCTGTACTCCCTGTCACAAGCAAACTTATATGGCCATCGACCATTTTAACAGTCATGGTAAGCCAAAACGGCGTGGGATCTTTGAAGTTGTAGCAAGCTGGCCA
Organism: Mastigoproctus giganteus; assembly: GCF_048544385.1. Taxonomy (NCBI): domain Eukaryota; kingdom Metazoa; phylum Arthropoda; class Arachnida; order Uropygi; family Thelyphonidae; genus Mastigoproctus; species Mastigoproctus giganteus. Next base: position 109,609,336 of record NC_143579.1, read on the forward strand.
TTGCAGTTGCCCTTAATGGAGGAAGTTTATTTTTGTTTACATTCTATTTTAAGAGCCAAAAATCAGCAGCAGAAAGGGTTTTTTGTGCTAGTGGCAACAGATGACCATACTTCTGCAGCATATAAAAGCGGAGAGAATACCATATTTTTTTATGTAGTTTCTGGTACTAATGACATCAGAAATACGCTGTAAATGCTGTTTAGAAATCCATCGAAGTCAAGCTGCCCAGCTGAGCAGCTTATCCATGTGATTACTGAAGCAAAACTTAGGGTCAATTACAACCCCAAGATCAGTATGTTTGTTGACGATGGGTATAGAAGCATGACACAGTATTGGCTGAATACAGGAAAGCATTTTCTTTAAGGAAATATCACAAATTCAGACTTTTTGGGTTTATTTTTAGTCCGTACTGCTTGAGGTAGCTTGCAAATTCCAGGGGTGCGTTATTAATTATTGAGCTATTACAGCTAGATCATTGTGTGGAGAAATCAGTGTGAGAAGCTTCATATCATCACATAACATAATGTATCATAGCAGCAAAACATAAAATGCCTGGACTCAACAAGTGAGGAGATAAGCGCTGTAAACAAGAGCCCAGATAAGACACCACCCTGTGGAACGCATGAAGAGTTACATCTCACGTACGTTCATCCATGAACAGTAAGCTGGATTATTTTATTTTGAAGGAATGACGTGAGGAACTGCATGGTGTCTCCCTTAATCTGGTAATGGTCTGAAAGTAGTTTCAGTATTTCAGGAACGTTTACAGAGTCGAAAGCTGCTTCGAGGTCTACATAGGTGACTGCAGGTTCCGCTTGAGATTCAAACGCAGAGAGGACAGAGCTTGTGGTGGCTAGGAGGTCAGTCAAAGTGGATCTACGAGGAAGCGAGCAATGAATTTGAGCAGGCTGATGTGGAAGAAGTTGTTTAGTTAGAACAGGGAAGAGTATCTTCTCAAGCAGTTTCAGAAGACTTGGGACACTGGAGATTGGCCGGTATTGCTTAAGAGCAGGAGATTGAATTTTGGGTATCGGCTTCACAAGGTAGATGTTCCACTGCTGGGAAAAGAAATGTATTGAAAAAGTAGCATTAAAAATAATTAGAAGTGATCCAAAATATATGGGCTAAGACATTTGATAATGAATTGGGAGATTCTATCTGCACCTGAAGTAGCAGAGAGTGGTATAGAATTAATGGCAGCAATAAGCTGTTCCCTGGAGATCGAAACTGCGGCCAGTGTGTCAGGCTGGATTCCATCCGCTTTATATGAGAAGATCACGACTTTGTTCCAGGTTTGAGGCAAATCTAGATATAAAGTCAAGTCACTGGTCAGGTTCAAGGGTTGGGTGGAGGATCAAGACTGTTCAAAGTAGGAACATTTGCCTCTATGAAGGGGTGTATCTATATAATGTTTAATGCCTGAGGTTTTGCTTATTAAATGTTGCGCGGGCCCTGGAATAAGTTATCCTGTCTTGAACAGTTTGTGACTGCTTCCATATTTTGTGCAGACGATGTTTTAAACTAAAGTTCATACTAAGATGGAGAATTCGTCATTCTCTGGACTGAGGCATGATGGCAATCCTCTTTGATGCTGCAGAGGTCGCAATAATCTTAAGCCAACTGGTAAGCAAATTCACTGCGATTTCAAGATCACAATTTTCTAAGACTGACAACGGGATGGCAGCGGTTGCCTGTTGAGGTGCCTCTGTCATCTTACTAATGACTGAATATTACTAAATGTGTTGATAATATTCAAGAATCTGGGAATAGTCTAAAACGTTTCGCTGATGTTTTCTCGTCTACTCCCGCACTGTTTGTAATCTTGCTGTTACACCATCGCAAAAAAAAAAAAAAAAAAACACGAAATGTCACCTATCAGTTTTCAGTTTTGTCTTTTTGTATTTACTTTTGGTCGTTTTGGTATTTTAGTGATTTTCTGATAGTGAAACAAAAAGATTAGAATCACCGAAGAAGCGGAGGAGAAAACATCCTCGAAACATTTCTATTAGTAATAAATTTTAAACTCTATACACGGGTGAAGCGCTTTCCGATTATTTTGATCAAGATAATCTGCGCATCATGCCGTTCAAACGTTATATTAAAATAGACGCTGTTATGCTGCTGCTGCTTTTGTTGTTGGTTTAACGGCATCTTTGGTCATATTGCGCCAGAATTCTGTCTGCATTCTGTGTTCGCGTACCTATTTGCGTACTGTGTAGGCTGAAACAACCGAAATAATTCACTGGGAAACTACTTCGACTAAGATCAGCTAAGTACAGCCGCCCTGATTGACGAGACTTTTAAATATTCATCGAGTTTCTGTTAAAGAGGTCACTTAAAAGAGATGTTGTTTAACCGGTGTGATACACCCCAAAGCGAAACGACCAGGGAGCTGATACTGTTTTCAAGAGAAGTTATTTTCTTCGAAACTTACTGTAACTCGATGTTAACTTCGAAGTGCTTTTAGTATTCATTCTCTGTTGTGCAGTACATCGTGGTGTTTTATAAGTTAAAAAATAATAATATAATAAAAATAAATAAAAAAAAAGACTAAAATTTTTATTTACCAGTTTTACTCATTATGATGGATATCATAATGATAGCAGACAGAGAATTTATGGGAATTATCATTAAATTTTAGTCCGTTGCATGTCCTCGCCTGTAATTACTAAAGTGCATACAGGAATTTAACAGAACCAGACACCACTGATCAATAACACACCCACGATCCATTCGCTGCCTATTTGGATTTCTTTGCTTTGCACTTACTCGATGGAGACGTTTTGTTCATTACCTTATCGCGAGGCTTGGCATTTAGTTTACCCTTGACATTTTGTTTATTTATCTCTGGAGTTCAATTTTCTCACCCAGACTATTTCGAAAATCGTTTGAGGATTCTGCATATTGTTTGAAGGTAACAAAAGAGATACTGCACAAACAAAACTGGCTATATTTAAGAAGCACTGATAAATAACCCTTGCATTAAAGAAAGTTGAGAGAAATGCATTATAGAAAGATCAGAGAGAAATATCAAATCACAATTTAATTCTAAATTCTGCTGTCAGATACTTCTTGTGTTTATGCTTACTATAACTACTATTATGCTAACTGTGGTTGGAGATGTGAAATTAATCTCGGCATAGCGGTGGTCTGATGCATGCACCATTCTGTAATGATTGTGCACGGTTTTAATAATAAAATAAAATAAAACAATTCGTTTATCAAATAACTTTAAAATTGTTTTGTTCAATGGTTCATCCAGTCGGCTAGCATTCAAAAATTTTAGAAAAATGCTTTTCTTGTTATACATTATTGTCTGTGAAAGAAAAATCTAAGCAAAACGGCTGTTAAATATCTGGGGATACTATACTGGCTCTAGTGATTCATTAATATGCATTTGGAAAACGTTCCTTTAATGATCCCTTTTTCTATAATGATTTAGACGCACATTGAGAAGTTGCACCTTTTTCTGTGTGATTATTTTAAACGGTTCATTTTATTTTAATATTTACCTAACTAATAAAGAAATTGAGAGGTAAGTTCCAGTGATTTTTAGGTTCCCATTTATTGAATTGTCAATTTTCCACGCAACTAAAAGATGTCAATAAATCTAATATAAAATAGTAATAAAAAGAGTCAAAAGAAGATTGTGAAAAATATTACAAGAATCTCTACATGCAGATGGAAAGGGAAGCAAGTGCGAATGTCTTATGTGTGAATTCAATCTCCCCAGATTTATTGGAATAAGTGAGAAGGAAAATCACCATAGAGAATTTTTTTTTTAAATAAACAAGATAATTATTATTTGTACCAGCATGTTAGAGAAAATACTAGGATGAGAATATTCTTGACCTCATCATTACGAATCAGATGACATTACAGGGCTTAAAGTACAGGAACCATTGTCCAGTAGTGATCACGCAATCATCAGTTGGGAGATGAAGAAAGATGTTGCAGTAGTTAAAGGAACGGGTTTTGATTTCAGAAGAGGGGACTTTGACAGTTTAAGGCGATATATGGCATCTATTAATTGGGCGGATTGCAGAGTGAGGGCGAATGCATTTGAATTATGGAATACCTTTGAAGTAAAAGTTTTAGAACACACGGACGCATACATACCATTAAGAAAATATTGCAGGAGGAGGATGCCGAAATGGATGAATGCGGAGCTGGCCGGTCAAATACAACAAAAAAGAGAGCATGGGTTAGTTACAGAGGGAAAAAGTACTGAAGCCTAAAATTCTTACAAGTCGGTCTGTAATAGTATCATAAATAAGGTTAGAGAAGCTAAGGCTATGAGAAAGCACTGACTAAGAGACTAAATAATGGGGACAAGGAATTTTTCATTTTTATGAATACAACGAAGAAGAAAGCGAATCAGATCGGACCCTTGTGTACTGGGTGTGGGAGAAAGTCTTAAATAATCCAGCTGATGTTGCAGATGAATTGAATAGCTACTTTGCATCTGGCTTTATTGACGAAGGACCATTCATGATGAGAAGAGTCTGTGCGAATGAAGCTGAGCCATATGAAGTTAATGATTTCGATATTACAGATGACTGTTTATTAGTTTATTAGAAAAACTTTCGAGTATAAAGGCAAGTAAGGCTCCCAGAGTTGATGACATATACCCAGTAACTTTGAGGGAGGCCGCCAGGGAGTATATTGAACCATTGAGGTTAATTATGGGGGCATCTTTGGACTCGGGAGAGATTCCTTTGGTTTGGAGAAGTGCCAACATATCGCCAATACATAAAGGCGGTTCTAAGAGTAAAGTCGGTAACTACAGACCAGTTAGTTTGATTTCAGTGGTAGGGAGAATCTTAGAGGCAATGATCAGGAATGCAATCCACGAACATTTAGATAGATGTGGCATTCTGAAGGACACGCAGCATTTTGTTAAGGGAAAATCATGTTTAACTAACTTTCCTTTGGATTCCTTTGGTTTGGAGAAGTGCCAACATATCGCCAATACATAAAGGCGGTTCTAAGAGTAAAGTCGGTAACTACAGACCAGTTAGTTTGATTTCAGTGGTAGGGAGAATCTTAGAGGAAATGATCAGGAATGCAATCCACGAATATTTAGATAGATGTGGCATTCTGAAGGACACGCAGCATTTTGTTAAGGGAAAATCATGTTTAACTAACTTAGTAGGCTACTTTGACACTGTTGCTCATGAGCTGGATGAAGGGAACAGTTTCAACATAGTTAATTTTGATTTTAGCAAAGCATTTGATTCAATCCCACATGAGAGGTTGCCGTATAAGCTGGAACGTTTTGGGATTACTGGATAGAATCTAAGACGGATTGTTGGGTAGCTGCAGGGAAGAAAGCTGAATAATGGATATTCTTCAGAACCCCAATGATCAGTTCTTGGAACGCTGTTGTTTCTTATTTTCTTAAACACCATCGACGAAGGGATAGAGGGCATGATGTCAAAATTTGCAGACGACGTAAAGATTGGTAGAGTCGTTAATGATCAGTGCCAAGCAGCGTTCCTTAAGAATGACTTGAACAGACTTCAAAAATGGTCAGAAAAGTGGCAGCTATGTTTTAATGCGGCAAAATGCAAGGTCATACACTTGGTAATAAATTATACACTTCGTGGGGTTGAATTAAAAACAGTACAGGAAATAAAGGATCTGGGGATTATCATACGGGCAGATTTGAAGTTTTCTGAGCAGCGTAAACAGGCAGCCATTAAAGCCTATATCGATTTTTATCGAACATTATCTTAGAGATAGATAGGGAGGTTGTAATCCCACTTTATAAGGTAATTTAAGATTACATTTGGAATACTGTGTTCAAGTATGGAGACCTCATCTGAAAAAAGACATTGAGATTCTTGAAAGGGTCCACAGACGGGAAACTCGAATGGTAAGATGGGCAAAAGGGCGACCGTACGAGGAAAGAATCCAATTATGTGAGCTACACAGCTTGGCAACCAGGCACATCAGAGGTGGCCTGATTGAAGTTTATAAAGTTCTGAGAAGGATTACTAAAGTGAATAGAGACGGAATTTTCACTGCTATAAAGAATTTCAGAACTAGGGAACATAAATTCAAATTACAGGGAAAGAGGTTTTAGACTAGATTGTAGGAAGTTTTGTTTTAGCTCAGCGAGTTATTGATTTCTGGAACAAGTTGCCTTTGCAGGTAGTTGAGGCTGACAGTTTGAATAAATTCAAACAACTGGATAGTTGTTACCTATGTGAGGAGGGAAGCACAAACTTTATATTTTATATCTACTTATATATATATATATTTTTTTTTTATTATTTTTTATTTTTTTTTTTTTTTGGCCAGTGCAGCAAAAGCCTGTGGTTTCCTTCCTATGATGAATCCTATTACTACTATTCAGTGGCGTAGCTACCATGTAGGCAGACAAGGCAATTGCCTCCGGGCCAGGGCCCTTTAGGGGCCCGGCGTCTTTGGCTGTCTCCTCTTTTTGCAATTTTCATTAATTAAGTTCATTAATTAAGGGGCCCGAACATGTTCTTTGCCTCCGAGCCCGAAAAAGGGTAGCTACGCTACCTACTATTGCTACTATTAATTAATATTATTACTAGTACTGAAAGTAGAAGGATATTTAAATAAGTCGAAGGAACGCTGATCGAATGACACCCGAGTAAACACTCGTTGTGTTGGTAAATACTGTAGTATTTGGTCCTTAATTGCTTCTTTTTTTAAGTGATAAATATTTGCTCTGTATGATATTCCTGTGCTCTTCCTGATTGAGGCCTACATCAAAGGTCCTCGTGGGTAGCACAGTTGGTAAGATTGCTGTCCTCCCCACTCCTGGTGGAAAAAACCTGAGTTCAAGCCCCGTCGATGACTGGAGGAATTTTTATGGGCTTTTTTCCCAACGTGGCTGAGTTGTCGGTTTCAGGCGAGGTTAGCATGGTGTTTTCTCCCGGAAACTCGGGTTTTTCGTCCAACAAAACAGAAAATCGACCACAGAACACGCGCAATTTAACGACAGTATACACGGAGCAATATGACCTTTAGTCGCTGATGATCCTAAAACCCTACTACAACCTTACTGCAACCAACTTCAAAGTACATTTACCATGCAGTTTATGAATGAATGTTAGATTTTTAGTTATCTTTCGCCATCCTAAAGCAATGAATGAAAAAAATTAAGCGAAAAGTTAAGTTTAACATGGATAAATGGATGTGATCTACGACCAGCAGTCGAAATGGAAAATTTTAGGAAGCTGTGAACGCTTTTTAATCAATTATCTCATTTTTAATAATTAAGTACATGGCTTACGATGCGTGTGATAAACTGGAACGGCGTTCCAGTGCGCTCCGGTCATTCCAAGTCCTATTCACTACCGTTTCCTATGTTTTTTAAATTTACAGCTGGGTGAAGTATTCTATAGAAATCATCGTCAGTATAGAATACTTGACCAAAATACTTAGGCTGTGATCTGCAATATCACGCTGATGGCATCTTTGGCAATGCGTGCCAAAGGCGGCAACGTAAGGTATTACAAATGGCATCAGCAGGCAATTACATCGCCCTTGGATTGGATAGTTGATGTAATCAACGGCCTGAATTTGAATCGTCTATGACTCGAGGAATTTTTATGGGCCTTTTCACAACGTGGCTGAGTTATTTGGTCTCAAGCAAGGGTTGCAGGGTTTTTTTTAGCTGGAATGTCGAGTTTTCGTTCAGCAAACAGCAAATAAACCACGAAGCACACGAAGTTTGCCGACATATTATGCGTGCTGCAATATGGCCTAAGTTTGCGATGTGCCTAAAATAAAACCTCATGGCGATAAATGTTGAACGCTATCTGCCAGTTATAGTAAATACCCACGTATGCCTCTCATACAAGAAATTTTATATAATTGTTAGTTTTATCTTTCGGTGTAATTCTGCAGTTAGCTGGCAAAGTGAGCCAAGGAGTATACTGTACATCTATTGCCATTTTAACAACTGAATCTCTTATTCTACATGTATTTAGCAACGCAGTACAATCGAACCTCCAAAATCCGGCCGCCTTGGGACATAATCCATGCTGGTTCTTGGAATTTACCAGATTATGAATGATGATATTATGGTCATTCATAAATGTACAAGAAAAAAGTGCAATTATATACAGTACTGTAATTATTGTGCACGTCATTGTACAGTGTATCTACAATATACAATATGTTTTGTCATTTCTTTATTTGTGTCAAATAGCTTAGAAATTGTTTATTTACAACACTATCTCAAGCAACAACCATCCTAAAGAGTACTTACTTTCAGAAGGTATCTTTTTTGTTACTGACAAGCATACTGCGGGAATATGCTTTTCAGTTATCCAGGCAATTTTTATTTCACGAGAAATACTGTTGCGTTGTTAGACTTACAATAGATTGAACCGGCACGAAAAATGAAGGTCAAGAATTGAAGAAATAATGAGAATAAAACTTTGAGAATGGTCTTCTGAAGGAAAAGAAACGGGTGAAACAGTTCAACTAGGTTGAGAGATGAGTAGTTATTTTCGATACTATCAGTTAATCTATATTTCTGAAAATAAGAGGAAATTTGAGACATTCCAAGGACAGCTCTTAATTGCTATAGTCGGATTGCTAAAAGCTGCTAGTGCTTTTGGTGAACGACCAATAACAAGATGAATGATGATTGTGAAGGTGAGGTAGGCTTCTAATGTTTCAATATCGGCAAATAACTTAAAAAAATCAAAAGAGCTAGAAATGTACTTTTCATTTATTCATAATTGTCTTTAATTTTATTAATTTGAATGCCTTAGTTTCTGCTCCTTGTTAAAAGTGTTAATTGCAGACGGGAGGACTCATCGTTTAGATTAGGATTACTCTTAATGCTGTAAAAAACAAACTATTACATTAGGGTCACCTGGAAAGTTAATTCATATACTCATATGTATTGTGCCTGTAAATTGCCTGTGTTCTATGGTCGATTTGCCTCTTTTGCTGGACGAAAAATTCAGTTTCTGGGAAAAAAAACTTGCTATCTACGCCTGAGGCCGACAAACTGAACCACGGGGTTAAAAAAGCCTATAAAAAGTTCCACGCATCATCGACGGGATTCGAACTGGGCCTTTTCCGCCCGGTGTGGGGAGAACGGTGACGATACCACTGTGGTAGCCACCCGCACAGACTCAATGTTGTAAAGATCCACCTTATTGCATTCAAGGACTTAAGAATGAAATAACGATAAATATAATATACAGTACTTTCCAACACGTATTGCACATCACGCCCCTTAGAAGTAATGGATAATTCCATCGGTCACATGACGGGTACATAGAACAGAATGGGATGATAAAAGGACCTAGATCCTTTCACAAGAGGTGTGATAGAAGGCTATTTCATAACTCGAATGTCCATTCACCAGACATCAGAAGAATGGGATACCTAAAATGAGCTCCTTTGAGACATCGCATCCCAGTAAGGCAGAAGGTAACGCGCCCATAAGTCAAGTAAGCCATAATCAATTACTCCATATAATAATAATAATAAGATTCTTTATTAACATAAATTTTATACACTAGTGATTCCTTACACAGAAAGCCAGAGGAATCTTACAATTAGTTGTTTATACAAGTGATTTTGATTTATAAAAAAAAATAATAATAAATAAAATAATAATAACTAAATAATAATTAATAGATCAAAGCAAAGATAATAGTCAAAATGTAAAAATGAATGAAGTAGTAATTACAACGAAAAAGGACTACAAGTTGAGCACAACATGAAATTACATCGGCCAACAAAGATCGGCACTTACATAAATGTCCTTTACAAACAGCAAGATGGGACAAGATGCCATCTCGATATGCCTTGTCTATAGTCCACAGATCGATGTCGATGTTGAGCGAGTTGAGAGTGTCCAGAGTCACAGTAGGGAAGTGTCTCTTGAAATTCTGTAACCGCTGGAGCCTTGAGCATAAGGAGAGGGTACTACGGAGATGTGTGCCTGGCAAACGCCAACCAACCGTGTTCCAGATGTTGATGTGATCCTGCTTAGCTGAGCACAGATGAAGGAATGACTTTATTTTTAGCACATCTCTATTAATGGTATTACTCTCAGAGGAACAAATCCGCAAGCTCTCGAGCCATCTGCGGTCCCAAAATCTATGTGCCCGGTTGACTATAACAGCTTCGTCTGGGGAGATTTGATTGTGCTCTCCCAAAAATGTTCTGCCACAGCAGACTTCCCATAATCCGCGGTCTTTATCGCGTTCATATGCTCCCCCAGACGATCTTTTAACCGAGATTTGATTTTGGGACCGCAGATGGCTCGAGAGCTTGCGGATTTGTTCCTCTGAGAGCAATACCATTAATAGAGACAGGGGAATCCGCATTCATTCCCTCTTCGAGGCGGTGGTTCTTGAACGGGATGAGCGGTTCCGCCTGGCACGCTCCCGAGCCATTTTCGGTTCCGGTGCACATGAGGAGAATACTGCCCATGCTCCTGTAGAACCACGTGCTGAGAACCGTGAGCCTGCTAATATTTAAGGATGTGCCGTGCGATGACCCTCACTGTTGAAAAAGGAGGCGGATGCCTCTGAAAGCTACGGTGTTTTAGCTCTTTGATCATCCTCTGTTTTATATACATTGTTTTATTGTAAATAATTCTTTGCAGTTTAAAATTTCATATTTTATTGTACAGACAGTTACCTTTTTATTAGTTTTATCCGGTGGAATTTTATCATTCTATTTAGTTCATTTATCTACATCATTATTTTAATATAACATAACACTATTTTTATTATTTTAATAACGGTTGGTGTATGATTGTGCAGTTATTATGAATATGAATATTCCCAACCCCAGAGGCCTATTTGAAGACCCACCTAATCTTGTGGTACCGTCACCCTCCTCCCCACACCGGGTGGAAAAGGCCCGGGTTCGAATCCGGTCGATGACGCGAGGAACTTTAATGGGCTTTTTTTCATTCCGTGGCTCAGTTAGTCGATCGCAGACGTAAATAGCAAGGTTCCCCTTTCAAAAACTGGGGTTTTTCTTCCAGCAAAGCAGTCAAATCGACCACAGAACACATGCAATTTACAAACATAAGACACACAGCACGGCAGATGGATTTAATTATTCGGGTGGCTTGAAAATAATAGTTTTTTTTTGGAACAAACACCCACCTAATCTTGTGAAGCTGAAATGCTTATATAAATTTAAAAAATTAGAGAGATACTGCGTTTAAATAAATAAAAATCATTATACTCTTAACTATTACAGTAGTATTGCCTTCTTAATGATTTCCTTCAAAATTAAAACCACTCATTAGGAAGGCATCACTTAAAATTATGCGTAATGAGGTTCGTTTTTGCTTCCTTCCATAATTTTGCGAATGCTAGTACTGGATTTTAGAAGAATAAAATGCAAAACGTAGCTTTTGTTATTATTCTCATTATGTTTTAATTTCACGAAGGAAAAAGAAGAATTAGAAGCACTATTTTAATTGACATAGTTTCAGATAAAGTAACCGTAAAAATCGAATACGATTTAAATTAGAGATAATGTGCAAGGCTCAAGGGGTAGAATTTTTTTCAGCCTGGACTGTACTTGTTAACTGGAGAGATTGCTTCTACAGGGATGGGATACACTTAAATAGAAAGGGTGCAAGAATATTTGCTGATGCTATCGAGGCAGTGTTAGGTGGGTCGGAAAACTGCTAGCTTGGGGGGGAGACAAAGACCAATAGATTGACAGTAGCCACTGGCAGAGGTGAAAGAGATTCTTGCACTGCTTCTATTAGAATGAGCAGAAGCCTGAAAAACAAGATGCATGGTATTTCAGAGACTGCTGGGAGCCATTGCGGTACAAGTAAACACATGGGTTGTGTTAGGGTAGCTAAGAATAGAAACAGGTGCAGGTATACTTGCGTGTACACCAATGCTATGAGTTTAGTAAATAAATTTGATGAATTTGAGGTATTGCTCAAAACATCAAAGGCAGATATTGTTGGGATATCAGAGACGTGGTGTCACACAGATATAAGGGATGCAGAACTGCAATTTGGGGAGTACAACGTCTACAGAAAGGATAGACAGGATAGGAAGGGGGGAGGGGTTATGCTATTAGTTAAGAAACACATAAAAACCAAGGAAGAGAAGCCAGTCGACATCGCTGGACAGTGCAGTGTTGAGTCAGTTTGGTGTGACATAAGTATTGGGAGATCAAAATTGAGAGTAGGAGTGTGCTATAGGCCTAATGACTCTGATGAGTATAATAAGGAACTGTACAGGGAAATAGAGTGGGCCAGTAAATCAGAGCGTCTTATAATGGGAGATTTTAATTTCCCAGATATTGACTGGAATTTGGGGGCTGGTTACTCACACACTAGCAGGGCTTTTGTGGATTTATTGGATGATTGTTTTCTACATCAGCATGTTCGGGAGGCAACTAGAGGGAGTAATACTCTTGATTTGATTATCAGCAGTGATTCTTCATGCATTAAGAATCTGCAGATAAATGAACCACTAGGTGGCAGTGATCACAGTGTGCTGAAGTGGGATTTACTGAAAGAGGTAACTACCATTAGGGGTAAAGGGAAGGGTTATTGCTTCCGTAAAGGCGACTACGATGGACTGAGACAGTATTTAAATTCTATACAGTGGGACCAACTGATGATGTTACCAACAGCAAATTCAAAATGGGAAGCATTCAAAGAACTTATCTTGGAAGCTACTAGGCTTTACATACCAACTAAGAAATATTGTTCAAGGTTTAGGCCAAAATGGATGTCAGATGAACTAATGAGGCATATGGCAGAGAAGAAAAATGCATGGGATACTTACAAATTAACACATGACACAGAAGCCTATGATAGATACAAGTTGATATGCAACCAAGTTACAAAGGAGGTTAGGCAGGCGAAGGCAGATTACGAGAAATCCTTGGCAAGGGATGCAAAGAAAAACAGCAAAGAGTTCTTTACTTATGTAAACTCTAGAAGGAAGGGGATGAATCAGATTGGTCCACTTGATATTGATGGGTCAACTGTTGATGATCCTGCTCAGGTAGCTAACAAACTAAATGAATATTTTGCATCGACATTCACACATGAGGAGTTATTCAGCAAGGGGAATGCCAGAGGTGTATTCAACTCTAGCAGTAAGCTACAGAATCTTGAAATAACTGGGAGTAAAGTGGAGGAGAAACTGTTGAAGATAAACACAAGAAAGGCACCCGGGGTGGATGGGATCTATCCAGTTATATTAAAGGAGGCAGCAAAGGAAGTAAGCAAACCCTTAGCCATAGTTATGAGAGCTTCCTTGGACTCAGGGGAGGTACCCATGGACTGGAAATGTGCAAATGTGACCCCAATTCACAAAGGAGGATCAAAGGCTGAAACAAGTAATTATAGACCTGTGAGCTTAACTTCTGTTCCAGGAAAATTAATGGAGGCACTGGTTAAAGAAGCACTGCAGGATCATTTAGACAAGACTTCAGTTATAGCTCAGACACAGCATGGTTTTGTTAAGGGGAAGTCTTGCCTGACCAACTTGATTGGATACTATGATGCAGTCACAAAAGAACTGGATGCAGGGAATAACTTTGATATTATATACTTGGATCTTAGAAAGGCTTTTGATACTGTTGCACATGGAAGACTGCTACACAAATTGGAGCAGTGTGACATTGGAGGCAAATTGCTGCTATGGATAAAGGGGTGGTTGAGGGGGAGAAGACAGAGAGTGGTAATCAATGGACACTGCTCATCGTGGACTGATGTTATTAGTGGAGTCCCTCAGGGCTCAGTGTTGGGTCCATTGTTGTTTTCTGTATTTATAAATGATATTGATGATGGTATATCAAGCTTAATGTCCAAGTTTGCAGATGATACAAAGGTTGGCAAGGTTATCAAGGACACTACTGACACTATGCTGCTGCAACAGGATCTGGAAAGGTTGAGCAGATGGGCTGAGAGGTGGCAAATGAAGTTTAACATTGACAAATGTAAAGTACTACACATGGGAAACAGCAACCCCAGAGCAACGTATCAACTCTGTGGTACTACACTGACAGTGGTAGAGAATGAAAGGGACTTGGGGGTTATTGTGCAGGCAGATATGAAGTTCTCTGAGCAGTGCAGACGGGCTGCAAGAGTAGCTCATGGAGTATTGTCAATGATATACAGGAATTTTTCCAGCAGGGATAAGGAGGTGATTATTCCATTGTATAAGGCAATGGTCAGGCCACACCTAGAGTACTGTATACAGGTCTGGAGGCCTCATTTCAAGAAGGATGTAGAGCTGCTGGAACGAGTACAGAGAAGGGCAACAAGATTAGTGAATGGAACAAAGGGGTGCTCTTACGAAGAAAGGCTTAAGTTTTGCAAATTACAGTGTCTGGAGACTAGGCACCAGCGAGGTGATCTGATAGAGGTGTATAAAGCCTTGAATGGTTTAAGCATGCTCAATGCTGATGGGATTCTTCCTCTAGCTCAGAAAAATCACCTGAGAGGGCATAAATTCAAATTGAGGAAAGACAGATGTAGGATAGACGTGCGGAAATTTGCCTTTAGCCAGCGGGTGGTTGGTTGGTGGAACAGACTGCCATCCCTTGTGGTGGAGGTTGATAGCCTAAATAAGTTTAAGGCTCAGCTGGACAGGTATTTTGAACGAACAGAGGGGTGAAGTGGAAGTGGGTTTTTTTTTTTTTTTTTTTTTTGGCTGATGCTGCATAAGCTTGCTTTCTTGCATCAAATGCCTCTACTAATGCTAATGCTAATGCTAATGCTAATGCTAATCATATACACTGCATATGTTCACGTTTATGATTATCGTGATTTATTATGACATATATCCGTTATATGTAAATAATTATAATATACTAACGTATACTACATTGCTAAAAGTAAGACGATACCTACATGTTTCAAAGAACTTTTTATTGATAAATAGTTAATATCGTGTCTGCTCACGTCGAAATTATCTGCCGAAATGAAAGAAATATCTGCAAAGCAGGAATGAGATCATTTTCTTTTGGTACCAAACGTTTATTATGACCGGTTGTCCGTGCAAAGCGCTAGGAGGCCTTCTGGGCCACGTAATAGTGATGAAACTGTGGAGTATATTCGTGAGGACTGTTTTTTTTTTTTTTGTTGTTTTGTTTGTTGGGATTGGAGTTTTGTGATAGACATTGCGCATCTGCTACCTTTATCAAGAGATCCGAATGATTTAAAGAGCATATGCGTCATCTGTTTGCGTTTCTTGACAGTAGGATATTAGGGAAGTATGGCAGGAACTCGAGTTTCCTGTTGATATTTGCCGGTGAGCTGTTCGTATTGAAACTGGAAACTACAGGGATTCAGCACGAGGTTAAGGGACATGAACACCATCTGACTTTTTCCTATGCATACTAGTTTAAATAAACTAGTATGCACAGGAAACTTAACTCTTAACTTTTGAACCAACTTACTAAGTGTCAAGAAAAAGATATGTACAGGGATATATTGCGATCAAACCATAATGTTATCTCACAACGTTGAAGAAGAAGAAGAAGAAGAAAAATGTGGCTTAACAACTCTATTCTCCAAGAAGCGAGCTTGTCGCCTCTCTCTCTCGTTAACCCTTTCTTTTCCAGTTGGTCATTGAATTTTCTGCGTACGCATTTTGATGAAATACATACAGCTATTTAAAATTCAAAAACTGTACTTCTGTCTATAGCGCTTTAGTGAGCTTTTTGTTTAATGGTGTCGTAGTTCCTGAGATTCTTTGAGATTTATTGGAATATCATTGGCTGCATTACCTACTGGACTGGAGTAAGTGGTGGATCTGTGTACTAAATGTATGAATTTATGTATTGTATAAATGGATTCATGTGTCTGTGTGGTACGGTATTGTATAATATGGCAGAGAACGCCTAGTAAAGTCATCTTTCGCATCTCACATAGATGTATTATCTACATTAAGAAGTATCTAATTTTTAATTCAATTATTTTGTGCTTTTTTTTCCTTTTAAAAGTTTTCAGTTTACATTGTGACTTTTTTATTACACTGCACAATAAAGTGTAAAGAAAGCTGTAAGCGTACGCAGTATTCCTTATGTAGAAGATCACTAAACCGAAACTCCTAGCATAAGTGACGTCGTAACATCGCTATTATTGGTACTATATGTGCGCAGGCTTTAATAATGTAACTGTTTTTTTTTTTTTGTTTGGTTTTTTAGGAGCATTAGCAACTAAGGCCATATTACTCCGGGATATGCGGTGGTTATTCCCTGAACCTTTCCGCATCCTCCGTATTTGGTGGTGACGGGCCCGAACCCCGGTCTAATCAAGAAGCGTGTGCTATGCACTGCTGCTCCTTCCCACCTGGCTACGGAGGCGGCTAATGTAACTGGGCACATATAGCAGCAATAATTGCGGTGCTATATGTGCACAGGTTTTCATAATGTAATCGAGCTATGCCTTCTTTCCTGTTTAGTACTGTACTGCAAATTACCTATAAATAAAATGTTTCAATATGGAAGCGCATTTGGTATAACAATTCGGTAATCTCAAAAGTTTAATTTTCGAGAAAGAGTATCGAGTGTTTTTAGTTAAAAAATTATTTATTGGTTAGGCGAGAGAAAACGAAATATAATAATGAAATAGTAATTAAAACGAAAAAGGACTATAAGTTCAGCATAACATGAAATGACATCGGCTAACTAGGACCAGCACTTACATAATTGTCCTTTACAAACAGAAAGATAGGCCAAGATGCCATCGTGATATGCCTTGTCAATTGACCACAGGTCGATGTTGAAGTTGAGCGAGTTGAGAGTGTCCAGAGTCACATTTGGGAAATGTTCTTGAAATTCTCTAGCCTCTGGAGCCTTAAGCAAAAGGAAGGGGTACTGCGGAGATGTCTGCCTGGCAAACGCCAACCAACCGTGTTCCAGATGTTCTTGTGATCATGCTTAGCTGAGCACAGACGAAGGAATGCCTTTATTTTTAGCACATGGGCTCTGTGGACTGTGGGCGTGTATTTCAGGTTGGAGCAGAGTGCAGATTTAGATGTCGTGTAGATCTGGTGCGACCACAAGTTGGCCCACTTCAGCACCCAGAATTCGAGGCCCCATAGTTTCCTGAGGCTTGTGGGTGGTGCTGCAAACAAACTTCCACGGCATAGGAGAGCACACTACAGAAGTAAGTTGCGAGGTATTTCCTGATTATTTGCTTATTGTGCGTTTTACACATCTATTTTCATTCCCCAGAATGCTCTCAGTGCTTTGGAACACTGAGCTTGGATTTGTTGTTTATAGGTTGTTGATTTGGACTGAGTCGAAAGCAGATTTCATGTCCAGAAGAATGGTGTGAAGATCTTCCTTGTCATTCCAGGCGTGAAGTATTTTCTGTGATAAAGACTGTAGGACAGATTACAGTAGATCTATTAGGCATGGCATAATGGGTATTTTCGGGCCTATGCGCAAAGATTGCGAGTGCTGCATCATTATAGATGCACTTCTTGAGACATTTCAAGAAGGGAGATGCAATTGATATTGGCCTGAAGACAGCTGGTGTTTTCGCATGAGGCTTCTTCGGAACTGCCACGACTCTGTACGACGACCAGCTTGAAGGCACCTGCGCATATTTGAGTACTTTGTTATAAAGTTGAGTGAGCTCTTTGTTGATGAAATAAGAAGCAATCTTTAGACTAAAAAGAGGTATTACGTCAATTCCTGTGGTGGACTTGTCAGGTAGTGAATTTATTATTTTTATTAGTTGTTCTTCGGAAATTTCTGTATTACTAGTCGGTCTGTGCTTATGTCATGAAAGGAAAAAAAACTTACCTGAGATTCAGGAAGAAAACGCACTTTCTATTAGGTGCAATATGAGTAGTATTAATGTGATGTGGGACGGACTGTCAGTTGGTAACCGCAATATACGGAGACGTATGTTTATGTAATAACACAGGACTAATAATTGAAACATACTGAATGAAGTTTTTAGTCTGATAAGTTGCAACACTGTGAAATTACTTGCTAAATTTGGATGTTATTCTTCTGGAGTAGTTTATTCTGTTACTTGCCGAATTGCATTTGGTTTACATTTGAGGAAGATGGCCCACTGGCGTATCCAGGTATTATTGTAAGGGGGCGCATGGCAACCAGGTTTGAGTTTTTTTTTTTTTAGAACGCCTCCTACGTTCTGTTTCTTTAATTTCAAAATTTTGGTTAAGGGGTTTATATGCCTTCTCTGCTCCCCCTGAATATGCCCCTGCTTGTAGGTATAGTAATCGGCGGGTTATTAAACTTTTTTCTATTTCCAGAAGCCGTTTTGTTTTTTGCTGAAAGCTTCTCTGTCATCAGCATTGAACCATGAATTAGACCCGTCCAGGATTTTTATTTTTTCGCAGCTCCTTGGGTGGCAATTCTAACTAGCTGGTTTTTTGCCAGGTTTGATATGGTGACGTCTGTTAATTCATGTTTTTTTTTTTTTTTTTGTAGTTGTTGGCGCATCGGCTTCTGTGGCCATAGTGCACCTCCCAAGGTTTTTGCAGTACTGTGATCCAAGCCCGAGGGGGGGATTCGAACCCGCGACCTTTGGGTTGCCAGGCAGGCACTTTACCCACCTGGCTAGCCCGGTCGGCATTCATGTTGTAGATCCTTTCAGTTCCCTTCAATGACATTTACAAGGATAATTTCTGGGTTTAAGTACTTGATGGCGATACTGTTTTGGTCATCGCTTCATCGTTAGTGCTTCTCCTGCATTTTGAGTCGTATTCAACTCAATATTCAACTCAAATGCGATAGAGGAGTGAAATATATACATACTGTGGTGTTCTGAGGTCAGATTGAGATATGGGAGATTGTGGAATTAGAGATGCAGCACCTATTTCCCCCGTATAGCATCTATTGGACCAATCCAAATGATCCAATAACCTCACAAAATTCTGAATGGCCTCATCATGTCACGACAAATGCATGTTAAAATCGCCTATGATGAAAGTAAGAGTATTGGGGGGGGGCTAGGTTGACTGAAGTCCATGCTAGGAATTTACTCCTTGAATGTTCTATATGGTTAGGGGTAGATACACAAGACAGATTTTGAATTGTATGGGATCCTTTCTGAACGTGGCGCATAGAGCTTCAAAGCTATCCAATTCGCTCACCTGGTATCCAGATTGTTTGGAACTTGACAAGTACAGTAAGGCAACGCCTCCACCAGGCTGAGATATGAATGGGGCTGAATTATTACATCCCGTTGTTTTCCATGTGATAACCACGATTCAGTTAATAAAATGAACTGATATTCAGATAGTAGCATGATGGTTTGTAGAGAGTGTAGTTTACTGCTGATGCTGCGTACATTTTGATAAAAAACATTTAAGGGGATTTGTTTGGATAAGTTGGCAAAGGAGAGTCACTAGTTGCTGTCCTTGTGTTGCAATCGATTTCATTTGATACGATGAAAATGAGGTTTATTCTCTGTATGTTTATTAGTTTTCCTGGTGGCCAGGTGAAAGTATTCAGTACTTTTGGTTCCTCGCGTTTATCATCAGTAATAATGAAGAATTTATAGGAAGGACATCTTGTTTTTAAAGATTTTGCAGCAACCTTGATCCCTATTTCTTCAAAGAATTTACACATGTTATCACTTATGGTGGATGGGCCAAGTCTCAATGTGAGATTTTTCGACTTTGAAAGGTGTTATATTATATATGGTTTCCAGTATGTTGGCTTGATTGGCTGGTTTGACTCCGTTGGACAATGCTTGAGCCATTCTTTGAGGGGTTAGCTTTCTGGGCATCTCTTGTATGTATCAAACTTTCTTCAGAGGGAGAGGATGAATCACAGACCATTGGTGTCCCTCCAGATTTCGGAATTAGATTGTAATAGTTGGGAAGATTTCTGCTGGGTGACAGTCTGTGATCAGCATCATAACTTGCCCTTGGGTCTAGTGGGGGAGTAATTTGCAGGTCTGATTATTGGGGGGACTATAATCAGTCATTCCTAGGTTCAGTTGTGTCCTCTGATGCAGATAAGCAATTCATGTTGGGGTGGAAGGAGGGTTCGCGTTGGTTGCAATAATTCCTTTCAGTGACAGTTTCTCTCTCTCTCTCTCTCTCTCTCTCTCTCTCTAGTAATGTTTGGTTAGGATTTAGCTGGATGCTTTGGGTTTTGTTGGTAATTGACATACCCAGGATCTTATATACCTTTGGTTGTTTTGGTGGTCGGGCTTTGCAGTAGGAGACTTGTACGCATGTAAATGGATATCATATGAGCTAATGAGGCTCGTGGCAGAGAAGAAAAATGCATCGGATGCATATAAATTATCAGATGACACAAAAGCCTATGGCAGATATAAGCTAGTCTGTAATCAAGTCACAAAGGAGTTTAGGAAAGCGAAAGCTGATCACGAGAAATCCTTGGCAAAGGGTGAAAAGAAAAACAACAAAAACGTCTTTACTTATGTAAACTCTAGAAGGAAGGGGATGAATCAGATTGGTCCACTTGATATTGATAGTTCGACTGTTGATGATCCTGCTCAGATAACTGACAAACTGAATCAGCATTTCGCATCTACATTCACACATGAGGAATTCTGTAAGAAAGGGAAGGACAAAGTATACCAAACTCTAACAGGGAGCTAAATGATTTTGTAATAACGGAGAGCAAAGTGGAAGAGAAATTGTTGAAGTTAAACATAAAAAAAGCATCTGCGGGTGGATGGAATCTGTCCAGTCATATTGAAAGAGGAAGCGAGGGAAGTTAGCAAACCCTTAGCCATAATTATGAGAGAGCACCCTTAGATTCAGAAAAGGTCCTCATGGACTGGAGATATGCAAATGTATCCCCATTTCACAAAATGATGTCAAAGGATGACACAAATAATTATAGACCTGCTAGTTTAACTTTTCTCCGGGAAAAATAATGGAGTCATTGATTAAAGAAGCGTTGCAGGATCATCTAGACAAGACTGTAGTAATAGTTCAGACACGGCATGGGTTTGTTAAGGGAAAGTCTTATCTAACCAATTTGATTGGATACTACGATGTGGTCACAAAGGAATTGGATGCAAAAATTAATTTTAATGTCATATACTTGGATTTCACGAAAGCTTTTGATACTGTTGCACATGGAAGACTGCTGTACAAATTGGAGCGGTATGGCATTAAGGGCAAATCGCTACAATGGATAAAGGGATATTTGAGCGGGAGACAGCAGAGAGTGGTAATAAACGGACATTGCTCTACGTGGAATAATGTTATTAGTGGAGTCCCCCAGGTTTCTGGGGGACTGGGCCCATTGTTGTTTTGTGTATTTTTCAATGATATCGATGAAGGTATATCAGGCTTAATCTCCAAGTTTGCAGATGATACAAAGGTTGGCACGGTTGTTAATAGCAGTAATGACAGTATGCTGCTGTTAAAGGATCTGGAAAAGTTGGGTAGATGAGCTGAGAAGTGGACTGAAGTTTAACATTGACAAATGCAAAATACTACATATGGGAAGCAGTAAGCCCAGAGTAACGTATCAACTGTGTGGTACTACAATCAGGGAAGTGGAGAATGAAAAAGACCTTGGGGTAATTGTGCAGTCAGATATGAAGTTCTCTGAGCAGTGCAGATGGGGTATCAGAGCAGGTCATGGAGTCTTGTCAATGATATATAGGAATTTTGCTAGCAGGGACAGGGAGGTGATAATCCTGTTATACAAGGCAATGGTCAGGCCACACCTAGAGCACTGTGTACAGGTCTGGAGGCCCCATTTTAGGAAGGATGTAGAGGTGCTAGAACGAGTACAGAGAAGGAAACAAGGTCAGTGAGAGGAAAAAAGGCTTAGTTCTAAAAATTGCAGTGTTCGGAGACTAGGCACCTGCGAGGTGATCTGATTGAGGAGTATAAGGCCTTGAATGGTTTGAGCAGCCTCAGTGCTCATGAGATTTTTCTGCTTGCTCAGGTTAAGAACCTGAGGGAGCATAGATTCAAATTGACCAAAGACAGTTGTAGAAAAGATGTGTGGAAGTTTGCCTTTAGCCAGCGGGTAGTTGATTGCTGGAACAGACTATCTGTTGTGGAAGTTGATAGCTTAAATAAATTTAAGGCGGAACTAGATAAACATTTGAAGTGTCCGGATGGGTGAAATGAGAAGATTTTTTTTTTCTTTTTGGCTGATTCTATATCAGCTTGCTTTCTTGCATCATAATATGCCTCAACTAATGCTAATATACGAATATTTGATTATTTACAGCATATAATATTACACAAATTATAAAATAACGATATTAAATAAACTAAAATAGAAATGTATAGAGGATGACGTACACTTCACTTCAGAAATACAGATAGTAACTCTTTGCCTTTAAATTATATTATTTGTGTACTCCCGTGGGTAGGAAAGTTGGTAAAATCGTCGTCCTCTCCACATCACGTGTTGACTTGGCGCATTATGACATTAGCTGCCAATGCGCCATTAAAAACCAAATCAATCAATAAAAACCACATCACGTGGAAAAGACCTGATTTCGAGTCCCGTCGATGACGGGAGGAATTTTTATAGGCCTTCTTTCACAACGTGGCTGAGTTAGTCGGTCTCAGGCGAGGGTAGCATATTTTTACTTCCAGAAACTCGGGTTTTTATCTAGCAAAATAGAAAGTGTCCCAAATTTCATTTGCCCTTCAAGTGAACTATTCGCTCTCTGCCAGGGATACACACGGCAAGTAGTGCGTGTTCAACATTCTCTACAAATAATACCGTCAGTAATATGATTTTTGGTAAATAGTGTGGGTTTATTAATAAAACTTACAATCTGTAATGCTGATATTGAGTACTCCAGACTGTGTAAGTAGTTCAAATGCAACACTTTTGTACATGACCATAATGGCAAACCAAGTTTGCATCATATGCATTTATACTATGTACTTTGTTAGTTAAACACCTCGTTGCTCGAAGCATTTTGACGCCACATATGTACGGTACTTTTAAGATTTGTTTCGTTTTATTGTGTCTGGATAGCAATTTTTGGAGTCCGGATGTACGCAAATTAACATGATTTTTCTTCTTTTAATTTCGTTTCAAAACTTTTAGTAAATTTCTATTCTTTAACTATACACATAATGTTAATAAACGTAGCTATCAATGCTAGATATTTCTTAAAGACTTCATTGTCCTAACTGTCGCTAGGATAAGAAAATATAATGAAATGTCCAGGTATAAAATTATGCAACAAAATTGTTAATTTTAATGTTGGACATGTCCTCAATCGTCCTCCTTCCTCAGCTTAATCGGAATTTACTGTGCCCCAACGATAACTTCTGTTTGTCGTTTTCATTATCACATTTTCAAGATTGGTTAGCGCTGAATTACCTCGGCGGAATGTATTTTCCTTCCGTTCGTATCTTTTGCAGAATTTCAAGAACATAAACATAAAGTTCTTTAATTTAGAATTAACCCTCAAATGAAATTATGCATAATAAAAAAAAAAATCTTCATCGTAGTAGCCGCTGTAAAATGTTTCCCTCAACCCGCTGTGCCAAACCCACGTTGTCTGATAGAAGTGTCTACAGCAGCTTTCCTGTGAAACATTTTACTATGGCCAACAATGCTTCGAAAATGAGAGACAGCATTGGTATAATTCGGAAGATTAAAAAAAAAAAAAATTCATGATGTGGATAAACCTAGCTTCAAAGTTGTGGAAGGAATAACCCACTATGTTCCTTTTAATTCAGCTCGTCTCTCAGCTGAAATTATATTTATATTGTATGAAGACGGGGAATGAAAAATATATGGGGCGGAAATACTAAAAATCTGAAATACAAGCAAATATTTATTAATCACAAATTTCGGCTCTGAATTTTTTGTGACCATGCTGAAACCGCAGCTTAGTTGAGTCCGTCCTGATTTAGGGGAATCCGTGTTACGGCTAATGATAGATATTGTTGTCCTTATTAAGCCACAAGGTATCATCTGGTTCAAATACGGGACGGATTCAAGCTTCCCGAATTTGGTGGTGTAAACTAACCTGACCTTTTTTTTCACTAGTGGAAAAGAGTCTGCCAAAAAAAACCCTTCTACTTGTTTGTACTAGCTTTCTATCATATTTCTGCCGGCTATACTCTTTTGCAGAACATCATTCACTCTAATTGAAAATCGTGGTGAGTAGCAGCCAATCAGCGCGAATCTGTGCATCTTTGCTCTCGCAAAGATACATGGATCAGTGTCTCTTAGTGAAGTTCAATCCCTTTCACGTGTTGCCAACTGCCAACATAAGCCATACAAACTGTAACCACGAGTCACAAGCATTTGAATCAGGGGGTTTCATACTCTGAGTTCGCTTACATCGAAACCATATTGCATTATGTAATTACCGGGAGAGAGAGAAAATTGCGTTACAATTAATCGAACTAGAGAATAACAACAAAAGTATCACTGAGGTTTCGTGGTAAGTGATATTCAGTAAATCCATCTGCATGATTCTCGAATAAATATGCGGGTAATTAGAAGTAATTCAGATAACGTTTATTCATAAACGAAAGTGACTTTTTACGTTTTTTTCTCAGAATAACTGCGTGAAAATATCTCTGAGGTGTAGCGTTACCGTGTATCCAATTATTCTTTTTGTTCGGTTGTATTCAGCGCTAGATACAAAAAATGCTGTTGGAGAAGAGGGGAAAAAAAAGATAAATAATTTGAATAGTAAAACGTGGAGAACAATGCAGCTTCGTCACTAGAAATATATAACAGCATGGAAAAGGAGAGTATACGAGTTTTTAATTTCCTTCAGCGGCACAGTTTCACCATATATATGTTCCAGTTTCCGATTTAAAATATTCTCATTTGAATATTTTTTGATTCTGAATATTGTCTGATGAATGTCCCTGCAAGCACTGCAATGAATAATAGATGGATTGTTTGCTTTAGTCTGTGTTTTCCATCCCTTTTTATTTTATTTTTTTTTAACACCGGAACTGGTTGTGAAATTCGTGGAACAATAAATCTACGATATATAAATTTTATTTAGTCTATCTATCCGCTTTAGGTACAAAAGCGGATAGAAATTGAAATTAAATAATTGTTTGAAAAATTTTGTGTCAAAAGATTATTTGAAATGAAATAATTCAAATTTACAATTTCGCTGCAAGATGCATCAGATTCAAAGAGCACGTCATGAATAAATTAAATAATAATAAAAAAAGAAACTTTGGGAGATTTAACACGCGATTCTATCTCTATTTATGCTGACTAACAAGATTTATAGAAAACCTGTCATAAGAGGTGTTTCTCGAGAGACAGTTATCACTGTTTAATTTGTCATTATCCTCTGATTAAAACGACTGGATTAGGTGAATACAGTATTATCGAAGAAACGTATGTCCTTTATTCAAGCAGGCGGTAAGATATGTATTAGTATGATGCACTATAATAGAAATTCTAGAGGGGGAGGGAGAGATTGAAGGCCATTTTGATGTTTTTTGCTGCTTACTTAAGCAGTACGTTTCTTAGACCAACAGTTTGTTGATGAGAAAGGGTGGAATTGTACCTTGAACCGACGTTGGAATTTATCTGCTATATATGTGTGTTAACATGGAACCCTGGAAAAGACTGCACCAAATGCCAATTCTCAGGAGTAGCAAAATGTTACCGAGTTCTCACAGTAATGAAATAGAAAAATCTTATTCGTATCCATACGCTTAAAATTCTATTTATAATCCTGATTATAGTTTAATTCACCGATTACTACCAATAATACGTTACTGTGGCTTCCGTGATAGAATTTATGGCTTTGACAATTGTCAGATATTTGAGTTCAAATTCCATTTAAAACTAGAAAGATTTCTAGGTCTTTTCACTTAGCGCTACACTTACCTGGGCTCAGAGGGAGGTTCTCCCATAGAGATTTTTTGATTTAAAATATTCATTTTAAAATCGAAAATAACGATGCATTTGTACTATGATGTACAATGCTGGACTGTACTCCAGAATAGTGCACCTCCGGGTACTCTGAGGAAGCCAGTGGTAATTGACAGGTGAAGGGACTTACCACTTTGATGTGATTGACAGGTGGATGTCACGCGAGAATACGTGGTGGTTGAGATTGTAGCGGTAAATGCGAAATTATCATTTTCGTGGTTTAGGCGTTGTTGTTTGCAACTGTTTGGTTTGCTGCTGGGTTTATTGAAAGTCGGAATACTTGAACGCAGTTCGGAAAGTGTACCCTACTTCAAGCTAGGACTGACGAGGTGAGTTTTCTTTGTTTTCGTTTAGTTTTTTTGACTAAAAAGGTTAGTTTTCGTTTAATTTTTACTGAAAAAAGGGTTAGATTTTTGCGCGACTTTGGGAGGGATTCAAGCCAAAAACCGGTCGTTGGCTGCGGCTAGGACTCATGAGGTGATTTTTGTTTGTGTGCTGAAATTCGGGACAGATTCAAGCAAAAGAAGTGTTTTTTTTTTTTTTTTTTTTTTTTTTTGTGTTGGGTTATGTTATGTTACGACAAGGGACAAGGTATTCTTGTATTGATTGCGGCCTCCAGGGTTACCCCTATATACCGCAGTAGCATCTGTAGGTTATTTATAGCCGGCAAGTGTGTGTAAGTGTGTGTGTGTGTGTAAGTATATATGTGTGTTGTGATGGTTGTTGTTTGCCGGCCCTGGAGTCTTAGCAGCCGGGAGGCAGGGAGCAAGCTACCTGCGTCCCGACTCCCGTCCCTAGCCACGTGGAGGCGCTCCAGGAACTATCTAAATTACACTTAGTGGGATTCCAACAAGTGGAATCCCGGTTATAGTAAATAATGAATAGTATGTTATGTTACGGCAATAATTCGGGCTGGATTTGAAGCAAGAGAAGCGATTTTATCGCTGAAGTAAGGAGGGGAGTCATGAGATTCTGGAGTTTCACGCAAAAGCTTTTTTTTTTTTTTTTTTTTTTTTTTTTTTTTTTTTTATGTATTGTACGTGTACAAAGGGTAATGTTATTTCTAAACGCACGTGACGTCGTTTGGTAATGGTCGCTTGCAAAAAGCGGGGGGTTTGGGGCAGAAGCCGTGAATATTTTATTTTGAAACGTATTTATTTACATTTTGTGGATTGAGAAAGCTATTTCGTCGTTAGCGCATGTGGAATGGTTTTGTTTATCTGTTCGTTTTTGTGAATTTTTAGTTCCGACGTAACGATATGTCACATGACCCTCCACTTGTAATGTGAAGGGGTACGCAGTGAGTGGGGGCAGTCAACTTGTCAATCACTGCTTTCCCACTCTTCTGCTCGCTGCCATTTTGGAGGGTGCACACTGTTCTGGAGTATTACCCGATGTTGTTTGAAAAATATGCCCTCCTCATCAATCGATAAATACACATGTAACGTTTTTCTTGTTACAGGACACTTTGCATATTGGTTGACTTTTGGTGGCTAAACCAAATTGGTTTACTTGTCCATCTTAAGTAAGTAATGCAAGGTAGAGAAATGAAATTGATCAATTGTGCTATGTTTGTAACCCGACAGTCATGTTCAAGGAGAATCTGTTTTCTCCTTGCAGTGTGTCCACACAGCTCTGATCTTGTCAATTCTGTCTTTCATTTGTTCGAGCATTTGTAAAAAAAAATTGGAAGGAAATTGATTCTGCTGTAACGATGAGGTTTAATGATGCGACACAATCTGGTTGAATGGGAATTCCCCTGAATTTTCTGATAGAGGTATCACTGCTTTCGAGATATGGTGGGAAAGATGGCTGAATATATTAGGCAACTGTTTCAAAAAGTAGCATATTGATGTGCCATTACTACTTGTTTTTCCTTTTATGATTAAATGTCTTTTCAGCAAAAAAATCTGGGCTGTACTCCAGATTATGGGTACATAGCGTTGCTGGCATGGCCAAATTCGGGACGGATTCAAGCAAAAGAAGTGTTGGTTTTTTAATAGACTTTCATTTTTGGCTAGTGAAAGAAGGTTGTTAGTTTACGCCAGTAATTCGGGACGGATTCAAGCAAAAGAAGCCACTTCCTCCGGAAGTGTTCCCATAAACTGGAATTTACCAAAATCTGTTACCTTACTCTTCAGCTTTCGTTCATGGTGGTAATCTGTATTTATCTCTGTGTTGGGCTTAGGTTGTATACATCTTCTCGTTTGGTGGTGAAATTAAAGAAAGCATCACCAAATGGGAAGATAGCGACCGCAAAAGCACAACATGGTGGACGATTGCACAGCACGCAAAAGTTCATTGAATTAGAACTGAGATGCACTACGAAGATTTGCTCCAGGCACAAATATACCCACTACTCCTTTGGCGATCGGTATTGCAAGTTAATGTATGCGTGACATTTAGTGCAAACAGTAATGCGTATAACATTTTGACGTTAAAAACATACATGAAGAAGCTAAAGACACGATAAATAAGTATATAGTGGCTTTTGCTGATGTTGGACAGTCTTTAATCAATTAAAGTATGAGTGGCTAACAGTGGTTTAAATACAGGGTATTGTTTGTAAGAGCAATGGAATTAATCATGCGAGCAAGCACTGTAATAACGCCTACATCGGCGAGGCGATCAATTGCCTGGAGGATCGACTGAAACACCATTGCAGTGCGATTAAGAATGCCGATTTCGCCCAATCTGCAGTAACTGAGCATAATTAGCAGGAAGGCTATAACTTCTTGTCAACTGATGCTCGTATATATACATGTATATATTTTTTTATTTGCTTATTGTATTAGGTAATCGCTGCCAACCTGTGGCAACCCAGTCTCTTGTATACAAAATCATTCAAATGAAAGCCAGTTTAAAAAAAGTTTCTGATTAACAGATTATGCATTCGGCTTTAATATCTGCCACTGCTTGGAGCTGTATACAACACTACCACTACTTTCTAGTCATAGAGGCCGGGGTACTCGCGTCGCCCTATTTTTGAATCTTTGGTATTAGGTGTTACCAGAGCCGGAACTAGGGTGGAGCGAGCGAGGTATCAGCCCTAGGTGCAGCATTTTAAGGGCGCATTCGACCAGTTATATTTTAAAATTGCCGCTCTTGCAAATTATTTGCTAATTTTGGATTAGCTGTGTACTAACATGATGCTTTTACACTAATTTGTACATATTTTAAAATTGCTTAATTTTTGATTTAATTACAGTCAGACTAGAATGAAAAAAATTCCCATATAATAAACTGATTACGAGCGACTTAATTTTGTATGCTTTGTTTCCGCCTCTGGCCTTTAGGCATTTTTTTTTTTTTTTTTGTTAAGCAATTAGAATGTGAAAATTAAGGGTTAAAGGGATTACCGTTCCATAGTGTAAGTGGAACGTAAGACGTATGCAGCTACCGAGAAGTCATGCTAGTCAACTGCTTTCTATAGCCAGTCAAAAGATTAAGGCGGATTCTCGACACGGATAATAGCTTCTGGTCAACATGTGTTCTTTGTTTAAAATAAAAATTATATTAAAAGAAATATTGCATTATCTTTGTACATGCTACTTATAATTCCAGAATTTTTTGTGAGAGTGAAAAAAATTATAAATTCCTGATTTATAATCACTTATGGAAAAAAAATATCAGGGAGGAATAGTATTTTACAAATTTCGAAAATAACAGAAACTCCAATTACTTCTATAAAGTATGGCCCGTTTTGTGACGTCACACTTCTGAGCTCTTTTGGTTTGTCCTCCGGTGCTAACCACTGGAGAACAAACAATTTTTCAAATATCTCTTGATATTTCAACAGATATTTGAAAAATCATGTTTATCAATTCTGCAGGATATAAAATCTGTGACCCCTTTACAACTTCTCCAATTCGTTCATGCGTATTGTCTAATAGAATATTATCCAAATATAGAAATAGCGATACGAATTTTTCTTACCCTGTCTGTAACAGTAGCTTTTTGTGAAAGATCGTGCAAAGAGGGAAAAATTCAATTAAAATAATACATCTTCATTGCATATTTTTAGTTTGTTATAATGTTAAAGTACTATATTTCGCAATATTTTGTTTCTGATTTTGTTTATATATCTAGTAAAAACTATCTGGTTTTCTAATTTCTTTTAGTTTAGAATTAAATTCTCTGTAGATATAAACGAATATTTGTAAGTTTCTTTTTCTTTGATATTTTTTTGTTAATTGTATTTAAATTATTTTATTAATAAATACTAGGGGGCTCCACCCTCTGCTCGCCAGTCCCCCTAATGTGTAGAGCTATGACAGAGTAAGTCAAATCTTTTCTACGTAAAATACACCTGTCGAAACGCACTGATCAATATCTAATCCAATATATAAAAGAAAATAGATTTGATAATAGAGAGCTATTAAGTGCTCGATAATTCCTATGTTCTATTATATTGTGAAACAACAGGGATTACCTTTATTTTAGATATAGGAAGCTTCTTTTCCAACCAACTCTCCTGGTCCAACTCGCTAATAATTCTTGGGGAAGGCGATATCGATTTTGCAAAACATGTGGGACATCTTCCCCACTGCCAGAACCGTAGTGTTCAGACTACGGTCTCAACAATGAGCGCTCAAGACTTCTGTCTTCAAACACCATACCTCTGGCAGCAAGGAAACCATTACGTGGATTGGCATGAAATTAGATTTTTGAAATTCTAAACTGCTTAATAAATATGGCCCAATTATTTCTTTTTTGGTCCTGTAGCTTGACTTTAGAGTTAAATTTAGTGGTCTAAAAAAGTTTAATAGATATGGGGGGGGGATTATTCTCTACATTCCTTAAGTCGGACTAGAACTTTTCGGGGCGTCATGATCACAGATTCCTGTGATCATGACGCCCCGAAAAGGATTAAAATATTTAACTGAAATATTTTACAAATATACAATATTAATTAATTATATAATATCGGTGCAGATATACCATAGTTTACCCATAAATTTGAACTACGTATTTAGTGTAAAAGGCATCGTTTTAATTGTATCTCATATTGTGGGTGCTTTCACAACGAGATAGCTGGTATTGCACTATTTCAAATAAATAACGCTTCTCTAGTAGAGAAGACTACTGTTGTTTATTTTCGGTGGATACCACCACGCAGACGATCGTTTCGAAGCTTAATCATCAGTGAGTGGGCATCGCAACTATGATGGCATATTGCATTACCAGGGTACCTGCCCACTCACTGATGAAGCCAAATAGTTTCGAAACGATCGTCTGAGTGGTGGTATCCACTGAAAATAAATAACAGTAGTCTTCTCTACCAGAGAAGCGTTATTTATTTGAAGTACTGTAGTGCAATACTAGCTATCTCGTTGTGAAGGCACCAACAATATTGGATAGAATTAAAACGATGTATTTTACACTACACAATAGTTCAAATTTATGGGTAAACTATGGTATATCTACACCGATATTATATAGTTAATTAGCAAAACCCCATAAGAAATTATGCCTTGTGCATTTCATCTTTTTATACAATATTCATTAATGTAAAATAACGTTACAATGAAACATCAAATGATGCACGTGCACGAGGTGGTGAACGTTATGGAGGCAGTTGTCAAAATTGTCACTAAAAATTGCATTTGTATTGACTTAATTGCCTCGCCCTCTTTTCCCATTGGCTCAAATAAATATCACGAGGAGAAAAACTTTTTTAATGTATAGAGATAATTTTTAATGTATAGATAATTTAAATACTGTCTGAGACCGCTGTAGTCACCTCTATAAAAGCAAAAACAATTCCCTTTACCTTAGAAGGTAGTTGCATCTTTTAAGTAAATTCCAAATCAGTGCACTGTGATCAGTGCTACCTAGTAGTTCTTTTATCTGAGATTCTTAATGCAGTCTTAATTCTTGTGTGTCAACTCTGTGGTTCTGAGTTGAGATGGAAACTGATGCTTAATGTTTAACCATTTCGGAAGATATTTTATTGTATTTAAAGAATATTAAATTTATAATTACAGTGTTCACTCTTAATATTTATCAGCACAAAAATTTAGTCTTACAAAATTTAAAATTATTTTAGTTTAGTGAAGTTAATTTCTGTTCTGTAAAAAAAAAAAAAAAAGGCTGATCCATATTAAAATGCATTTAATGATAAATCTGTTCCAGTTTAAAGAAGCTTTACATTTCAGATCACATAGCAGCCTTGTAACGTAAATAAATTATGGGATATTAAAGACTGATTCACATCTAGTGCATAACTTCAATACTTCCTTACTCGTAGTACACAAAAGAGCAGTCACGCCAATACTCCACATATTTTTTTTTATGAAATAACGGATAGTAAAATTAATTGCTTTATTTTTGAATTATCAGAATATTCATCTTTTGTCAGCGATCTTCACGGTTCAACCCGTCACGCAGAACAACCTTTAATACTAATTTTTCATCAATTTTATATGGGCTGTCGACCTTTTCTAAGTCACGGTGTGAAATGAACTTTGGCCATCCCATGCCACGTGTTAGAGCTTCTGGGGAACGTTCAGTGTTAACACTATCAAGTGGAGCACGAGAAGGATCAAATACTTGCCATTTGTGTTCTTCGTGACCCGTCTGGTCCATCAGCATTACAGTAACCTATAAATATTAAAAAAATAATAAGTTTTATATATATAGAATATGGTTATTCTTTGACATTTTAAAGCAAAAGTTTACGAAATAAATCTGGACTATCGGGGATGTACATCTTCCAGCATCTACTGGGATAACTTACGCATCTGAATAATAGTTGCCGGGTGGGTAAAGTGCTCGCCTGGCAACCCAAAGGTCGCGGGTTCGATTCCCGCTTCGGGCTTGGATCAAAGTACTGCAAAAACCTTGGGAGGTGCATTATGGCCACAGAAGCCTATGCGCCAACAACTACCAAAAAAAAAAAAAAAAAAGGAATAATAGTTAATTCCAGAAGTCACATGACAGGCAGATGCCATCAGCGGATATTGTTGGGATATCAGAGACGTGGTGTCACACTGATATTAGGAATGCAGAATTGGAATTTGGGGAGTACAATGTGTACCAAAAGGATAGAAAGGGAGGAGGTGTTATGCTGTTAATTAAGAAAAACATAAAATCAAAAGAAGTGCATCCAGTTGATATAGATGAACAGTGCACTGTTGTTGTTGTTATTTGGTTTTTAGGAGCATTAGCAACTAAGGCCATATTGCTCCGGGATATGCAGTGGTCATTTCCTGACCTTTCCGCATCCTCCATATTTGGTGGTCATTTCCTGACCTTCCCGCATCCTCCATATTTGGTGGTCACGGGCTCGAACCCCGGTCTAATCAAGAAGCATGTGCTACGCACTGCTGCTCCTGCCCACCTGGCTACAGAGGCGCCAGTGCACTGTTGAGTCAGTTAGGTGTGACATAAGCACTGCGAAAGCAAAAATAGGAGTAGGAGTGTGTTATGGGCCTAATGACTCGAATGAGTGC
Source organism: Mastigoproctus giganteus (assembly GCF_048544385.1). Classification (NCBI taxonomy): domain Eukaryota; kingdom Metazoa; phylum Arthropoda; class Arachnida; order Uropygi; family Thelyphonidae; genus Mastigoproctus; species Mastigoproctus giganteus. The sequence continues at coordinate 109,642,629 of NC_143579.1, forward strand.
AATGAACAATTGTACAGAGAAATAGTGGGCCAGTAAATTGGAATGTCTTATAATGGGGGATTTTAACTTCCTAGATATCGACTGGAACTTGTGGTCACTCACACACTAGCAAGGCTTTTGTGGATTTATTGGATGATTGTTTTTTACACCAGCATGTTCGGGAGGCAACTAGAGGGAGTAATACTCTTGATCCGATTATCAGTAGTGATTCTTCATGCATTAGGAATCTGCAGATAAAGGAACCACTAGGTGGCAGTGATCACAGTGTGCTGATGTGGGATTTACTTAAAGATATAATTACCATCAGGGGTATAGGAAAGGGGTTTTGCTTCCGTAAAGGTGAGTACAGTGGCCTCAGACAGTTTTTAAATTCTGTTCAGTGGGATCAACTGACGATGTTACCAACAGTAAATTCTAAGTGGGAAGCATCCAAGGAATTAATCGTGGATGCTACTTAAAGTTTCGTACCTATTAAGAAATATTGTTCAAGGTTTAGGCCTAAATGGTTATCAAATGAACTAATGAGACTCGTGACAGAGAAGAAAAATGTAAGGGAGGCATATAAATTATCAAGCGACTTAGAAGCCTGTGGCAGATATAAGCTAGTCTGTAATCAGGTCACAAAGGAGGTTAGGCAGGCGAAGGCAGATTACGAGAAATCTTTGGCAAAAGATGCTAAGAAAAACAGCAAGGATTTATTTACTTATATAAATTCTAAAAGGAAGTGGATGAATCTGATTGGTCCACTTGATATCGATGGTTCGACTGTTGATGATCCTGCTCAGATAGCTGATAATCTGAATGAGAATTTTTTCTACATTCACACATGAGGAGTTATTAAGGTTTGAAAATGACAGAAGGTTATCAAATTGTTGCAGGGTTGCTTAATGATTTTGTAATAACTGAGAGCAAAGTGGAGGAGGAATTGTTTAAGTTAAACATAAAGGCATTTGGGGTGGATGGGATCTATCCAGTTATATTAAAGGAGGCGGCAAAGCAACTAAGCAATCCCTTAGCTATAATTATGAGAGCATCCTTGGACTCAGGGGAGGTCCCCACGGACTGGAGATGTGCAAATGTATCCCCAATTCACAAAGGGGATCGAAGGGTGACACGAGTAATTACAGACCAGTTAGTTTAACTTCTGTTCCGGGTAAAATAATGGAGTCACTGGTGAAAGATTCATTGAAGGATCATCTAAGCAGGACTGCAGCAATAATTCAGACACAGCATCGGTTTGTTAAGGGAAAGCCTTGACAAATTTGATAGGATATTATGATGTGGTTACAAAGGAACTGGATGCAAAAAATAATTTTGATATCATATATTTGGATTTCAGGAAACGTTTTACACTGATGCGCATGGAAGACTGTTGTACAAATTGGAGCAGAATGGTATTAAGGATAAGTTGCTACAATGGATAAAAGGATAGTTGAGTGGGAGAAGACAGAGAGTGGTAATTAATGGGTGCTGCTCTTCGTGGGCTAATGGTATTAGTGGAGTCCCACAGGGTTCGGCGTTGGGTCCTCTTTTGTTTTGTATATTTATCAATGATATTGATTAAGGTATATCAGGCTTAGTGCCGAAGTTTGCAGATGATACAAAGGTTGGCAGGGTTGTTAATGACAGTGTGCTACTGCAACAGGATCTAGATAATTTGGGCAGATGGGCTAAAGAAGTGGCAACTGAAGTTTAACCTTGACAAATGCAAAGTACGGCCTATTGGTAGAAGTAACCCCAGAGAAACGTACCAACTTTGTGGTACTACACTTAAGGTGGTAGAAAATGAAAAAGACATAGGAGTAATTGTGCAGTCAGATATGGAATTTTCTGAGCAATGCAGACAGGCTGCCAGGGCAGGTCATGGGGTTTTGTCAATGATATATAGGAATTTTGCTAGCAGGGAGAAGGAGGTTATTGTCCCTCTGTATAAGGCAATGGTCAGGCCACGCCTTGAATACTGCGTACAGGTCGGGAGGCCTCAATTTAGGAAGGATGTAGATTTACTTGAGCGTGTACAGAGAAGGGCAACAAGATTGGTGAGGGGAATGAAGGGATCCTCTTACCAAGAGAGGCTTAAATTCTGCAAATTGCAGTGGCTGGAGACTAGGCACTTGCGCGGTGATCTGATTGAGGTGTACAAGGCCTTGAATGGATTGAGCACTCTGAATTCTGATGGGATCCTTCCACTTGTTCAGATTACGAACCTAAGGGGTCATAAATTGAAATTAAGAAAAGACAGATGTAGAATAGATGTGTGGAAATTTGCCTTTAGCCAGCTGGTGGTTATTTGCTGGAACAAACTTCCATCTGTCGTTGTGGAAGTTGATAGGTTAAATAAATTTAAGGAGGAACTGGACAGGCATTTGGAGGGAATGGTGTTTTTTTTTTTTTTTTTTGGTTCATGCTGCATAAGCTCATACACTTGCTTTCTTGCATCACATGCCACTACTACTACTACTAAGTGCAGAACCAACAAGTTAATGTGTGCAGTGCGTTATATTTCAGGATCCTCAGATTTTTATTTCTTAAATGAATCGAATTTTTTCTTTTTCTGTCATTACTATAAGTGAAAGTAACTAATTATCTTGTTACCTATTAATTACTAATTGATTTGCTAATGATATTTAAAAGTAATTGTTTTTCATTTCACTCTACATGCCTCACAATTTACTCCACGTTTTGCAACACTTCGTAATGAACAACACCTGTAATTGCAGCATTTCAAGTTCTGTAATGAAAATTCAACTCGTATTATACTACATAATGAAGCAAGCGTATACAGTATCATAAAAAAAAACAAAAAACCTTCCCACATTACCTGTCCATCTATAATAATTTGTGTAATTCTTTTTTAAATTTATTCGAACTGCCCACTTCCGAAGCACCAGATGGAAGTTTGTCAGAACAACTACCCGCTAGTTGAAAGCAGATTTCCTTATAGCTGTTCTGCCAACTTTCCTCAATTTAAATTTATGCCTCCTATGCGTGTTCTTTGAACTAGAGGAAAGATGCCATCAGCATTTAGCTTGGTCCATCCATTTAAAGCCTTAAACACCTCAACCGATTACCTCGCAAATGTCTTTTCTGATTCGAAAATTTGATAGTGTATTGCGTATACTCACTATAGCCAAAAATTTAAAAGTATCTAGTAGGGCTACCTTTTTCATAATTACAGCCTATACAGGCCGTATCATGGATTCCACTGGGTGTTTTAGGGAGTCTAGCTGCAGATTTCGCCATTCTTCCGTCAGGATATTTGTAAATGTGTTGTGGTCGAGAGAGAACTACGAAGCTGAACTGACCTTTCAATATATCCCAGACCTTCTCAATTAGATTCATATCTGGAGAATTAGGCGGCCAAGGTAGATGTTGGAAACCTTGGGAACGTTCCTCGAATCATTCAGATACAATTTTTGCAGGTAGATAGTTGCGTTTTCGTCTTGAAAGAATCTATTGTAATCGTGGCCGGCCTTAGACCATTTCACCGGATTGGGCTCCTCACTTTTTTTCTGATTGTTATTTGACATTGAGTTGGTGGACCTTTTTGAGAGATCGAACAGGTAGAAGAATTTGACGCTTTTAGGCATCAAATTCTTCTTTTTCTTCGCGTACTATCGAATGTGGTTTAGCAAATACCTGGGAATTTGACAAAATAAATGATATTTGCAAAGAGAGAAGCAAGATTAGGCTTTAAGTATAAATAGAAACTCTACAATTATTAAAATCTTCGTCTGTGCGGAAGACAAGAGCCATGACTATGCACAGACCTATGTGTAACTGTAAATGTTTATTTCAAAATAGTCTTATTGTATGGAAAAAAAGGCAAATCGCACACATATTCAATTATAATAAAACATGCCCATGCTAGGATGCTCCAAAAAAAAAAAAAAACCATCTTATATAGGACCCCCGCACTTTCGAGATCAGATTCCGATTGCAATCCGAAAAAATATGAAGCATTGCAGGGTGAGTTGATCCGATACGAGAGGAGGACATTCACTGGGGTCCGCTCATGCCTTCCAACCGTCTGAGTTATGAGGCGGACCCAGTCCATACCATGATACCGCTCTCTTTAGTCTGGACGATGGCTTCATAAAGTTCACGCAGGGGCGGTCCCAGGTTGTGGCTATAGCACCCCGCATGATTAAAATGTGGATTTTTTTACTGCTACGCGATGATTAAAGTTTGATGTAGCTCCCTGTAGTAGTAGCAGTAATTTTTAGAAAATCCTGGGACTGCCCCCAGGGTTCACGCCACGCTTTTACTTTACCATCGGAACCAAACAATATAAATCGAGACTCGTCAGACCACATGATCCTTTTCCACAGTCCAGTCTTGGCGTTGTTACCACTCCAGTCGAATGTTTCGATTTTTTACATAAAGAAGTGGTTTCGTATAGGGTCATGATTACCAGATCCAAGATTCTTCAACTTCTGCCGCATAGTTCGGTTTGAAATGGGTCTTTCTTTGCCTAAATAGAATTTTTCAGTCATTTTCTGCAATTTCTACTGGACCTTCTATTCATATAGAAGCCGTGAATTAGGGTTGAATTTGAAAGTGTCTGCAATTCTGCCAAGACACGATAGGAGGGAGTATATGATGAGAGCCCTGTCGATCAATTCGGCCCTGGAAGGATTGTGCAAGGCTCAAGGGGTAAATTTTTTTCAGCCTGGTCTGTACTTGTTAACAGGAGAGACTGCTTCTACAGGGATGGGATACACTTAAATAGAAAGGGTGCAAGAATGTTTGCTGATGCTATCGAGGCAGTGTTAGGTGGGTCGGAAAACTGCTAGATTGGGGGGGATACAAGGACTAATAGATTAACAGTAGCCACTGGCAGAGGTGAAAGTGATTCTTGCACTGCTTCTATTGGAATGAGCCGCAGCCTGGCAAATAAGATGCAGGATATTTCAGAGACTGCTGGGAATCATTGGGGTACAAATAAACACATAGGTTGTGTTAGGGTAGCTAAGAAAAAGAACAGGTGCATGTATACTTGCGTGTACACCAATGCTAGGAGTTTAGTAAATAAATTTGATGAATTTGAGGTATTGCTCAAAACATCAAAGGCAGATATTGTGGGGATTTCAGAGACGTGGTGTCACACAGAAATAAGGAATGCAGAACTGGACTTTGGGGAGTACAATGTGTACAGAAAGGATAGACAGGATAGGAAGGGAGGAGGGGTTATGCTATTAGTTAAGAAATACATAAAATCCAGGAAGTGAAGCCAGTCGATATTGCTGGACAGTGCAGTGTCGAGTCAGTTTGGTGTGACATAAGCATTGGGAGATCAAAATTGAGAGTAGGAGTGTGCTATAGGCCTAATGACTCTGATGAGTATAATAAGAAACTGTAGGGTAATAGAGTGGGCCAGTAAATCAGAGAGTCTTATAATGGGGGATTTTAATTTCCCAGATATTGACTGGAATTTGGGGGCTGGTCACACACACTAGCAAGGCTTTTGTGGATTTATTGGATGATTGTTTTCTATATCAGCATGTTCGGGAGGCAACTAGAGGGAGCAATACTCTTGATTTGATTATCAGTAGTGATTCTTCATGCATTAAGAATCTGCAGGTAAATGAACCACTAGGTTGCAGTGATCACAGTGTGCTGAAGTGGGATTTACTCAAAGAGGTAACTACCATCAGGGGTAAAGGGAAGGGTTATTGCTTTCGTAAAGGCGACTACGATGGACTGAGACAGTATTTAAATTCTATACAGTGGGGACCACCTGATGATGTTACCAACAGCAAACTCAAAATGGGAAGCATTCTAAGAAGTTATCTTGGAAGCTACTAGGCTTTACATACCAACTAAGAAATATTGTTCAAGGTTTAGGCCTAAGTGGATGTCAGATGAACTAATGAGACATATGGCAGAGAAGAAAAATGCATGGGATACATACAAATTAACACGTGACACAGAAGCCTATGATAGATACAAGTTGATCTGTAACCAAGTTACAAAGGAGGTTAGGCAGGCGAAGGCAGATTACGAGAAATCTTTGGCAAGGGATGCAAAGAAAAACAGCAAAGAGTTCTTTACTTATGTAAACTCTAGAAGGAAGGGGATGAATCAGATTGGTCCACTTGATATTGATGGGTCAACTGTTGATGATCCTGCTCAGGTAGCTAACAAACTAAATGAATATTTTGCATCGACATTCACACATGAGGAGTTATTCAGCGAGGGGAATGCCAGAGGTCTATTCAACTCTGGCAGTAAGCTAGAGAATCTTGTAATAACTGAGAGTAAAGTGGAGGAGAAACTGTTGAAGATAAACACAAGAAAGGCACCCGGGGTGGATGGGATCTATCCAGTTATATTAAAGGAGGCAGCAAAGGAAGTAAGCAAACCCTTAGCCATAATTATGAGAACTTCCTTGGACTCAGGGGAATTACCCATGGACTGGAGATGTGCAAATGTGACCCCAATTCACAAAGGAGGATCAAAGAGCGACACAAGTAATTATAGACCTCTTAGTTTAACTTCTGTTCTTGGAAAATTAATGGAGGCACTGGTTAAAGAAGCACCGCATGATCATCTAGACAAGGCTTCAGTTATAGCTCAGACACAGCATGGTTTTGTTAAGGGGAAGTCTTGCCTGACCAATTTGATTGGATACTATGATGCAGTCACAAAAGAACTGGATGCAGGGAATAATTTTGATATTATATACTTGGATCTTAGAAAGGCTTTTGATACTGTTGCACATGGAAGACTGCTGCACAAGTTGGAGAAGTGTGGTATTGGAGGCAAATTGCTGCTATGGATAAAGGGGTGGTTGAGAGGGAGAAGACAGAGAGTGGTAATCAATGGACACTGCTCATCGTGGACTAATGTTATTAGTGGAGTCCCTCAGGGCTCAGTGTTGGGTCCATTATTGTTTTCTGTATTTATAAATGATATTGATGATGGTATATCAAGCTTAATGTCCAACTTTGCAGACGATACGAAGGTGGGCAGGGTTGTTAAGGACACTACTGACACTATGCTACTGCAACAGGATCTGGAAAGGTTGAGCAGATGGGCTGAGAGGTGGCAAATGAAGTTTAACATTGACAAATGTAAAGTACTACATATGGGAAACAGCAACCCCAGAGCAACGTATCAACTCTGTGGTACTACACTGACAGTAGTAGAGAATGAAAGGGAACTGGGGGTGGTTGTGCAGGCAGATATGAAGTTTTCTGAACAGTGCAGACGGGCTGCAAGAGTAGCTCATGGTGTATTGTCGATGATATATAGGAATTTTTCTAGCAGGGATAAGGAGGTGATTATTCCCTTGTATAAGGCAATGGTCAGACCGCACCTAGAGTACTGTATACAGGTCTGGAGGCCTCATTTCAAGAAGGATGTAGAGATGCTGGAACAAGTACAGAGAAGGGCAACAAGATTAGTGAATGGAACAAAGGGGTACTCTTACGAAGAAAGGCTTACGTTTTGCAAATTACAGTGTCTAGAGACTAGGCACCGGCGAGGTGATCTGATAGAGGTGTATAAAGCCTTGAATGGTTTGAGCATGCTCAATGCTGATGGGATTCTTCCTCTTGCTCAGAATAATCACCTGAGAGGGCATAAATTCAAATTGAGGAAAGACAGATGTAGGATAGACGTGAGGAAATTTGCCTTTAGCCAGCGGGTGGTTGGTTGGTGGAATAGACTTCCATCCCTTGTCGTGGAAGTTGATAGCCTAAATAAGTTTAAGGCTCAGCTGGATAGGTATTTCGAACGAACAGAGGGGTGAAGTGGAAGTGGTTATTTTTTATTTATTTATTTATTTTATTTTTTTTTTTTATTTTTTTTTTTTGGCTGATGCTGCATAAGCTTGCTTTCTTGCATCAAATGCCTCTACTAATGCTAATGCTAATATGCGTAATTCGCTTTAAATTGCTGCGGTCTCGTTCTCGGTGTTACTGGCTTGTCGCTGCATTTTCCTTTCTTCTTCCACTCGTATACCTTTGAGATAGTTGCTTTCGGCACATTAGTGATATCCTTTGTTTTATCAATTGTGGCCTTTGCTAAACTTTCACATACAATAAAAGCTTTCAGAAAATAGGAAAGATTACCAGTCTTCCTCATGACCTGCTCGACTAAGAAGCCCCGGGAAAGTGTACAGTTATCTAATACCAAGGAACTTAAGAGCATTCAATATGACCATTATATTTGCATACAGTACGTTTATCTGATGACCAATTTCAATAGTTTCTAATCTTTTGGTCAGTGAGTGTAGTATCGTTATACAGCATATGCCATCTTTAAATTTTATATTCACATTTCTATTCATTACGTATTCTATTGTATTCGTAACTTGCATTTTTGGTGCAGGGTGAAAAAAGACATCTTTAGATAAATACAAAACGCGTGATTTCACAGTGCGGGTGCTGCGCATTTTAAAGTGTTCCATTTACTCGTTCAGTTTGAGAGAATGATAGTAAATGGGCTTAGAAGATAAAAAAAAAAAAAAAAAAATTCGCATTGGAGGAATTAAAAAAAAAAAAAATCCAACGATCACCGAGCTTTACTCTTGGTGATCGTTGTTCATTGTAATGCAGTTACTCATTTGAAAATTAGCAAACAAAGAGAAAAAAGCAATAACTTCTATTCTATGCACGAGCATAGAACATCTTGTTTCTGCTAATCCACCATATTGCCCATTCATTCCGCTAGTCAGCGCACAGCAACAAACAATATCCATTGCTTCAGCTACAATATACAGTACATGAAATAATTGCTGGACTCATATTAGTCCGACTTCAATGAAATTCGGAACGGCTCGACAAATCTTTCTAAAAGGCCCAAATATAAAATATGAAAATCCCTTCATTGAGAGTGGAGTTATTACAGACGGACGGACATGGTGAAGACAAATAGGCGCTTTATGCATATTTGCTAACACGCCTAGCAACCATTACAAAAATACTTCATAGAATAAGTTAACGTATTCGCGCAGCTGCTTCTAAGCTGAAGCTGTCCCCTAACAGTGGTTTCTGCACCCACCCTTGCGGAGAGAACCGAATCGCTATAGCAGTGGCAGAAGGTTATTTGACTTGCACTATACAGTTCAATCGTCAGATGGACACATCTGGGTGTGGTTTATTCCAAAAGAACGGATTACTCTAGATCCGTGTTTCTCAACCTTTTTTTTTAATTATCGCGCCCTAATGGTCTTTTTAGGCAATTTTTTTTCTAATCGCCCCGCCCCCATGAAATTTAAAAAAAAAAAAAAACACTTTTTGCTTTTTTTTTATTCAATGGGATTCCTGATGCTTCTTAGCTAAAATTTCAATGTTCGGTATGATTTATTAAGGTTAATTCTAATGTCTCCTCTTGAACATATATCAATTCTGTTTCTTTCCTTTGTTAATATTTTATTTATTGAACTAAAACAACTTTCAACTATATAAAACATTGGAAAACAAAGAAGTACTTTGGCCATTTCAGACCAGATTGTTGAATAAAGAAGTTTAGTTGTTTTTGATCCCCACAACTCAGTCATTCCACCTTTTTTCGAATTTATATTTGCATTCTTCGCTACATTTTAATTCAATCGGTTCTTGAATTTCTTCACTAGCAGACCCGGCATCACATCCAGTTAGATCTAACATCCGTGGCTTCACTTCAAAAGAGAAATCTGAAAATCTATTTTTCATTTCACCTTTTAAAGAAGCCAAATGATCTGAATAATTCTTGAGATCATTCTCGGTGAGAGTTTCATTGATTTCAGCTAACTCTTGCATACCATGAAATGGTATGAAATTGCATACCATTAAATTGCATTCAAATATTTCCAGTTTTTCAGTGAAGCGTTTATTACGCGTTCGCAGTCTATCATTATAATTAATTTCCCTTAAAGTTGAAGTGATACTTCATCAAGTTTTCGAAAAATCCAAGCCATATAGTATAAGTTGTTTTTGTGTTTGCTGATCTGCTTCGCTTAAACCTCTCCTTCGCTTTCTAAAAACTAATTAACGTATCAAAAAGATTTACAAATCTTGTTACAGTTTACTTTCGAAAGCCAACTGACTTCTGTACGTAAAAGATGCCTCACATACTGTTCTTCATTATCAACACAATTTTCTGAAAAGGCGATCATATTTGCAATGCGACTTTTTATTGATGCTTTTAATAACTGTACTGAGAGATTGATAAAGAACTGGAATAATATTTTTTGCAACCAGATGTCGGTGCACAATGCAGTGTATTGCAAGAACTGAGGGATATACTTCCTTTAGGTGAACTATAAAACCAACCATGGAGGTGGTACCATCAGTGACACAAGATACAGTACCAAATTTCCCAATGGTATTTGTTTTTCATAAAACCATTTTTACAGCAGTAAAAATGGATACTCGTACAGTCAGTTTCTATAGATTTTACAAACATCTCTTCTTGCAATTTACAATCGTCATCGAAATAACGAAAGTATGCAAATAGAGGGGCCTTTTTGAACTGTGGATTCATTAATCTGAATAGAAAATTTTCTCGTTTTTAGTTTGTCAGTTATCTGCTCTTCAGTGTTAACTGACATCTCATCGATTCGTCTTCGAATTGAATCGTTGCCCAATGGCAATGCTTTTAAAATACTGGAAGGATTTTGATGCAACACTGTTGAAATTACAGTCTCTAATACGGGTCGTATAACAGTCTCAGTAACTGTATGAGCACTACCGGTTTTTGCAACGATTTCTGCAATTTTATAAGACGCAGTCATTACATCGTCATTTGTTTGTGAGATTTAAGAAGTAAGTGTTACGTTGCTCAAAACTCTGCTTTAATTTTTTAAAATATTCAACACGTCTACCAAATTTATCAGGATGTTTCCTTTTTAAGTGATCTGAAAGTCTTGATGGTTTCAAATCCTCATTTGAAAAGGAACTATTACACATAAGACGCATAGGTTGTCTTGAGTCAAATGGACTTTCAATAAAACCATAAGCTAGATATTCATCCAGATACTCTCGACACTTTCTTTGTGGCACTTGATATGATTGTGATGGGTTGAATAACTACCAAGAATTAAATAATAAAATATAAACTATCTTTATTTAATTGTCATAGCCCATGTCACTCACAAAACCACTGTGGATCAAACACAAACAACTTCCACAGGAAACAATAAATCAATACTAATTATCACTTAGAAAATTTTTTTTTTTTTTAGTAAAAATAATGCGGCACCTAGAACGTAATTCAACCCCGCCTAACAACTCTCAACTGAGTACCCTACATCTTTCATAAAATAAACAAATTAATTAAACATTATAAAAACATAAAATATATAAATTAATTTAAAAAAAATAAATAAATAAAAACAACCCATAAATTTACACTAGCAACTCATCCATATCGTAAACAATTGTGGTTACCAAGAACTCTGTTTATATTGTTAGACTCTTAAAACTCTAAGTATTGTCCAGGTCTTCTTGGTAAAACGAATCTTCTTATTGTCCAATTTTATCTTCAGACTTGATTGATCTGGGGCAGAACCGGGTTCGTCCTCACAATAAGCCTCTTTCTCCGAGCAAAAACTTTTTTTTTGCAAAGGCGTGGCGTGCTACAAGATTACTTGGTGTTTGAATTAGTTGTTCCACTGCAGTTGGGGCGAATCCCCGGACGTTATTCCTCAGCTGTTCTCTGGATTCATCATATATTGCACAATCGAAGGGTATGTGGAATCAGTTCTCCTTCGCTCCAAAACAGAGTTCTGACTCTGCAAGCCTAAATTGAAACAATTTCTCACTGAGGGGCCCCATGTCCTGTGACTAGATAGGTTTCCATCGTGAGAGTAAACCATTTCGTAACAGATTTTGCCATGGCAAAGGTAACGTCCGGTATGAAGTTTTTCGTGACTAGTCCCTTTTGGTTGTGTCCCATCGTGTCTGCCATATATGAACTAGCTCATTATAGCAACGCATCCTCTCTATTTTCACATTCGTGTCTAAGTTAAGGTGGATGCCTAGGATTTCTGCAGGAATCCTCTTCCATATTCTGTAGCATAGTCCCCTATAAATTTCTAAGAGGTCCAGTGGAAGAACTCCTGCAATGACTTGTGTTGTCGCTGTTGAGACCGTTCTGCAGATCCGATGGGTAGCCAGGAGAAGTCCCCCTTTGTGTTGTCGCTGTTGAGACCGTTCTGCAGATCCGATGGGTAGCCAGGAGAAGTCCCCCTTTGAATAGAGTTCAGCTTCTCTTTAATTTTACAATTAACTGCCCGACGAAACTACGCCCCTGCAGCGAACGTGACTATGGTGAGGAACACCGCCTTGTAGTAAAGGTGTATTGTGCGCTTGGAGAGCCTCCAGTTACTCCTGGAGATTCTGAGATTGAGGCTGAGAAGTTTCTTACTTTTATGTTAAGATTATGAGGGAGGAAAGTACGTCTATGGTCATTGATGACCCGTACGACTCGGGTTTGGGTCACAAGAGGTAACTGCATGCCTTGGATTTTAGCCTGGGGCCTTCGAAGGTCGAGTTTGGCTCCAAAGATCATATTGGTTTTTGTCGGATTGATTCGGAGCTTATTGGTTTGAGTCCAGTCGGCAAGGTCGTCAAGAACGTGGTTTGCAGTGGTCTCAAGGGCTCGCCGAGAGCGGCCCAAGGAAGGTCGCTCTCGGCGAGCCTTCTCGTTTGCCAATGAAAAAAATAAATAAAAAGACCACGCCACGCCGCCGCCAATGTCGCAGCTGTCGGAAAGGCGCAAAAGCCAAGGATTGCGGAGACATTTCCTCTGAAAGTTTAGGCATTTAATGCCTATGAAAAGCAAAGGGGGTTGAATTAAATCACGCTCACTATCTTCATTTTACCAAATTTCTCACTCACTACTAATATAATATACATGTGTTAAAAATCAGTTGTCTCAGGGGAAAAGAAAACCCAATGAGAGAAATTAAATATTAAGGAATAAGATGTCGTCAGGTAGGGTTGAGCTTTGCAGGACTGCAAACCATTATAATACCCATGATTTTTTTCGCCCCCGTTGAGAATCCTTGCTCTAGATTGTATTGCAGTAGCATGAAGTTTGGCGGTAGTGTAATGGTATTAGCCTTTTTACGAGGTTTGTAGTGGTCCACTAGTCATCGATTGAGTCATGACTATAACTGCCCTCTGAGCAATTTTGTCGTACGTATTGTGGCAATTCGTTGGTGAGAGGACGTATTTGTGTCAACTTGACAACGCTCCGTATAACAAAGCACGGTCCGGTCAGTACAACAGTTGTTTCGGGAGAATTAAATATTAAGGAATAAGATGTCGTCAGGTAGGGTTGAGCTTTGGAGGACTACAAACCATTATAATACCTTGGGTCTGGGATGGAGAATGGCACATCCGTGCTATTTCCATCCCAGACCCGAGGTTTGAATCCAACTGAATACCTGATATTTTGGAATAACAATTGAGAGGCGGAATTCTTAATTCAAGTGGAGAAAGAAATATTCGCAGCTTTACGGAAGGAGGGGATTAAGCTTCAATCTTCTCATCTTCTTCTTCAAAGCCCTGGGGAAGGGGGGGTTAATTTGATAGTAAAAATCCTAGAAAAAAAAACATACGGATTTTTTTTTCATTTGGTTTCCAGTACATGTTGGAGAATTGTGCGTTATATATATATATATATATCGAGTGATCACTGAAATATGACCACTCCTATGGAAAAGGCGCCTCCGTAGCCAGGTGGGAAGGAGCAGCAGTGGTTCGAGCCCGTTACCACCAAATACGGAGTATGCGGAAAGGTCAAGGAATGACCACCGCACCGGAGCAATATGGCCTTAGTTGCTAATGCCCCTAAAAACCAAATAACAACAACCTATGGAAACTGAATGCGACCCGTTGACCACGTGAGGTAGGACACTGCGCAGTTAGTCGACGTACATAGCATAGATAAGGTGTCAGTGGTTCAGTAGGTAGTAAAATTCTGAGCGTGATGGGTAAAAGGAAGGATTTATCGTACTTTGATAAAGGACAGATTGTGGGTGCTCGACGAGCTGGTGCCTCGATTTCCCAAACGGCTGAACTGGCGGGGTGTTCGAGAGCCGCCGTAGTTAAAGTGTACCAGGACTGGCGTTAAAATGGTCAAACAATGACCCGATGGCAAAACTGAAAACATCAGCGAGAGGTTATTATTATTATTATTATTATTATTATCTGTTTATTTCCATAAGGAACCACCCCGGGACGGCAAAGTGCCAGGAGGGTGCTAAGTACATATCAGGGTACGAGATACTACGTGCAATTGGTTACATATACTGTACACGTAGTCTCGTCCCAAAATATTTTGTACACATTTTATGTTTAATACATACAGTTTTTACACATTTATGATTGTGTACAAACATTATACAGCTCATATATTTACAATTCACTAATAATTCCACATATAACTTACCTATTTACATAACTGTTAAAGAAGGTGTATTTTTCCGGTCAACAATTATTATTGTTCTTAAAGTAGAAAGTTTCTCTTTTACTCTCAATTCTTTGGTACTTTGCAGCCGGTTGATGTTATAGGTGAGCGCCGAGTCCGACGATTCGAACAGGCGCAGCACTGTTGAAGAGTTGACTACCCAATACAATATGGGCCAACCCGGAACAATATCTGGCATGACCATGCGTCGCACGCATGGGTTACACCAGCAGACGACCCCTACGGCATCCTCTCCTAACCAAGGTTCATCGGCGTAAAATACTCGCCTGGTGCAAAGAGCATGCAAGTTGGACGTTAGAAGACCGGAAGAAGGTGTTGGTCGGATGAGTCACGTTATTTACTCCACACCGTGGATGGTCGTATATGGATTTGGCGTCAAAAACATGAAGCTCTTCATCCATCATGCATGGTATCAGAAGTGCAGGCAGGTGGAGGCGGTTGTATGGTGTGGGGCATATTTCACTGGCAGGAACTTTAACCCCTGGTGCATGTGGAACAACCTATCACACGACCAACTGCTTGCTGACTGTGTACACCCCGCCATGTTACACTTTTTTCCGAATGGCGATTGTGTCTTCCAAGATGATTGTGCGCCGAGCCATCGGGCACTTGATGTGCAGGAATGGTTTGAGGAATACAGTTCTGACTTCCAGCCTATCGATTGGCCTCCGAACTCCGCCGATATCAATCCTATAGAACACTTGTGGGACACTATGGAAAGGCATATCAGGCGTCTGGATACACCAATCACCTCCATACCTGCATTTCTGACCGCATTACACACAGCTTGATTGGCCATACCTCTCGAACACTTCCGACATCTTGTTGAATCAATGGCACGTTGGATAGCTGCTGAACTAGTAAAGTGTGTTAGTTGTCTGACGGCACTGGGGTTTCCCCCATCTCCGCGTTGTATTCTTTGTAAGTGACACACAACTCTGTGGAGGCCGGAGATTTAAAAGTGTGTGGGAAGTGGTTTGTTGTGTAGTGTTATATTCTGGTGTTTCTTTGACTATTTAGTTGTTGGGCCCCTATTGGGACCCACCGTTGCCCACACTTTGCCACGAGGAGGCAGGTCAGGCACCTAGTAGAACAGTGTTTCTCAAAGGGTGTGCCGCGGCACATTAGTGTGCCGCAAAATTTTCCAAGTGTGCCGCGAAATCTTAAAAAAAAAAACCCAGCGTCGTTTTAATTTTAACTTCATTGTCCAAATATACGTACAATACCATTAATAAGAATAAAGTACACGAAGGATCTTTTTATGACGAATTGAAATTGACATATCCGAATACAGGGGTGTCTGGCTTCAGACGCCAACACCATTTGAATAAAGACCAATTATCTGTCGCTCGCAGACCACGTGAATCGGACCGACGCGATCCTGTATAAGTGCTTAGGGCCCCTGAATTACCTCAGAAAGTAAAAATACGGGATCCCGTCTCCAGTCTCTCTAGTTCTCTGGGAGTTGTGCGCGTAGGCATGCGGCGTATTACTAGTTTATATATATCGTGTTAATATTGTCACATTAAACTGTGTTTGTGTTGAAAAGTAAATAATTTTGAAAAGTAAAATTAAAAATTTTACAAAACCGTTTTTTGTTTATTAGAAAAAACTGAAAATGGATATACGAAAAGTTTTAAATAAAAACAAAACTATTGATGTCGGCGACAGTAGTTCTGCAGCAGATACAAATATATCCATTGAAAATAGTGATAATATGAACAATACCAGAGCCGAAGAATCTCAGCCAAAAATTAGTACAAGAAAATATAATGAAGATTACTTAAATTTTGGTTTAAGTGGACAGGGGATAAATTTCTCCTTACCTTTATGTGTTGTATGTGGACATAAAAAAGCAAATAGTGCAATGGTTCCTAGCAAGCTAAAACGCCATATGGAAAAAGTTCACCAAAATTTGATGTCTAAAGACAAAAGGTATTTTGAACGATTAATGACAAATACTGCCAAACAAATACAAAAATTTGAAAACACAATAAAAGTGTCTGACAAAGCAAAAATTGCCTCCTATGAAGTAGCGCAACTTATTGCACAAAAAGGGAAACCTCATTCGATTGGAGAAACGTTGATCGGTCCTGCTTGTCATATAATGGTAAAATGTATGTTCGGCAAAGATGCGGAAGCTGAAATAAATAAAATTCCTCTTTCCAACGATACTATAAGTCGAAGAATAATCGATATGTCGGAAAATATAGTAGAAAATGTTCAACAAAAATTTGATGGTCAAATTTTTGCTCTGCAAATAGATGAGTCAACAGATATCAGCGGGAAAACACAATTAATGGGATTTGTTCGATTCATTAACGGAGATTTAATTATGAACCAATTTTTATTTTGTCAAGAATTGCCAGGAAGAACGACAGGAAAGGAAATATTTAATTTTGTAGATAACTTTTTCGAAAAGACAAAGTTATCTTGGAATTTCTGTACAGGCATTTGTACAGATAGTGCTGCATCAATGATCGGACCTGGAAAAGGTTTTGTGCAAAACAAAAAAATTCAAATCTTATTTCTGCACATTGCATTATTCACCGAGAAGCTTTAGTAGGCAAAACTCTCCTGAAGAATTAAGCATTGTACTAGATGACCTAATAAAACTTGTTAACTATATTAAAAGCAGACCTGTAAAATCACGAATTTTCAAAGAATTATGCGACAGCATGGAATCTAACTATAATTGTTTATTACTACATAATGATATTCGTTGGCTTTCTAGAGGAAAAGTTTTAGCCCGTGTATTTGAATTGCGAGCAGAACTTTGTACATTTTTTAAAATGAAATATGAAATAAGTACCGCAGGAAAACAAAAGATCGTATGAAAATACAAAAAAATTATGATTGTTTTAAGAATGAATTGTGGTGTGCAAAACTGGCTTACATAGAATATATATTTGCACATCTTAATATTTTAAATACTAGTTTACAAGGACGAAACGAAAATATCTTAACATCAACAGATAAGTTAATTGCTTTTGATAAAAAATTATGCTTGTGGACGAATAAACTTGATGAAAATAATTTAGCTATGTTTCTTAAGATTCCTGAAGAGATGAGAAATTTTCTTCCACCACTGGTGAAAAACCATTTGGGTTTGCTTCAAAAGGCAATGAAAATATATTTTACATCTATTAAAGCGGAAAAATATGACTGGATGCGAAATCCTTTTATTAACGATACATCAAACTCGAATCTTTGTCTTGAAGAAGAGTTGTTTTTGGTTTTTAGGAGCATTAGCAACTAAGGCCATATTGCTCCAGGATATGCGGTGGTCATTCCTTAACCTTTCCGCATCCTCCGTATTTGGTGGTGACGGGCTCGAACCCCGGTCTAATCAAGAAGCGTGTGCTACGCACTGCTGCTCCTTCCCACCTGGATACGGAGGCGCCCTTGAAGAAGAGGAAGAACTGATTTCCCTTTCACCCGATCGAACATTAAAAATCAAACATTCGGAATTTCATTTGGATACATTTTGGATTTCAGTCAGAGATGCATATCCAAAGTTATCTAAAATAGCAATAAATATTTTACTCCAATTTTCTACGTCGTATTTATGTGAGTTAGAATTTTCAACTCTCACTAACACGAAAAATAAAAAACGATCAAGATTGGAAAATGTCGAAGATGACCTGCGAGTTGCTCTGTCTGAAATAAGACCTGATATAGCAGAAATAACAAAACATCGTCAATCACATATTTCACATTGACTATAATATTTTAAATAAAAATTCATTTGATATCTATCAAATATTTGAATAATTTATTTAAAGCTTTGTTGAAGGCATACATATTTTCTTTTTGTAATTATTTATTTAATTATTTTTATATTTTATTTTGGTTGTAAGAATTGTTTGCATAACGCAGATATAATATAAGTATAAATAAAAAAAATTGTTAATATTATTTTTCGTTCTATTTATTTAATTTAGAAATTTCTTCTTCTATGACTACGTAGGTGTGCCGCGAAATTTTTATTCTTTGGAAAATGTGCCACCAGAGTAAAAAGATTGAGAAACATTGCAGTAGATTATTTAAGTATTCTGGGAGGTCCCGCCACCTATTTTCCGAGGATTTCAGTGGCAAGGCCTAAAAAAAAAAAGGGGGGGGGGTAAACACTAGAATTTGGAAAGGCCGAAAGAGGTTTACGAGAAAGCGATTGAATTTTTTGACTGATTAGAATTTGGCGGCATTGTTAGGGGTGTACTCAGTCGGTTTAGTTAGGGTGGGGGTAGAAGGATGGAGCGATAGAGTAGGTATCCTCAAAGAGGTCAGTGGGGACGCGCCTCACCAGGCGAAGTATGGGGAGGAGACAGATCTTTCTCCTTCCTCCCCTGCTTGGGGATGGGGTTTTAAAGGGAACCGGGTTAGAGTACCCAGTTCAGTTCGCCAAATGGCGTGTTGGCAGCAAAGCCGCAGTAGCTGCTGTACTGAGGACAAAAGGAGGACCTACAAATTATTAGGTAGGTGATCATAATTCAGTGAAAAGTATTCCATACAAGACCTTGATTAGCCAAACCAATTTGTTTGAAATATTATGTTAACTAGCAATACAATTTATTAATGAGTTGGTCTCCTTTAACTCTTTATTATTCAGTTTAATTTCCCCAAATACTTTTATCCCCCCCCAACACAACGAACCTTCAATTTTTTGCAGTTGGTAAACAATAGATGGGAAAGCTTAACAAGAATCGATAAGCTGCAATATGGTGTAGCAAGTAATAGAAATAAAAACATGTTTAAACAGAAATAAAAATCATTCTAGTTTTTTCTTCAATGAAGAAGGGGTCACTAAGCTGAATGCTATTATAGAAATATTAAATAATACGCTCGTTGCGAATAAATATCCCAGTAATGCATACAATAAAGCAGTATAGATTGTCTTCTTGTGGCATTTATCAAAAATCGACTCGGCCATTTTCAAAATAATGAACTTCATTAATTCAAAGCTTCGTCATGGTCTTTGGAGGATCAAGCACTTACATCAAGCTTTTGAATGTTACGTTCAAACAATGTAAATCAGTAGTTAGCTATCTTGCTTACCTTTCTGTTGAAAGGCCATCTAAGATGTCCATCATATTCTCCTCGAAGAATAACGACAAAGAGAGACATGTGAGTTCCTTTCCCTGTCCCGTAGCCTTGCAGATGCGCCTCAAGTCTTAGCTTGTAGCCAGGTGTGCTTACGTAGAACGGTGGACTAATAATTCTGTTTCGTTGACCTGCCCTCTCCTCTCTCTTCAAGATGGAATACGGCTGAATAGTCCAGGTTAAGAGGGAATCACTATTTCTCTCTGTAGTGTGAAGCTAGAGTACAAAACGTTAAATTGTTCATTAGTACTAACTGCTATTTGCAGACTGTCTTCTTAGTAGTATGAGGATTCTAAATAATATGCATCAAATTTAAAAGCCAGAGAAAAAGATAGAATAATATTAACGCATTCATCTTTCGATTATACTGTGGGTATATTTGTATGGTATACTAATTCAAGCGGAGAGAGCAAACATTGCTCTCTCCGCTTTACGGGAGGAGTGGATCATTGGTATGTGTATTAGAACGGGTGTTTCACAGTTAAATGTAGTTAATGAACATAAACAAATTATTTCTTTAGTCAGGCAATTTAAAATGTTTAACTTTTTTTTAAAAGAAATTTTCTATAGTGCCGTCTAATTTCCGGAAACTATATCAGTTTTTGTACTTTGGAAATTGGCTCCAGTTTTCATTAGTAATTTTGATGTAGGTTTGTTTTGCAGATGGTCGGACAGCAGATGTAAAATACCCTATTCAACAATTACTTTCAGCAAAACGTGAAGGTATTCATTGTAATTAAGTTGTTTGAAAATCAATATGAATGCGGGAGGTCTTCGAAAAAAGTACAGTGCACATTATGGAAGTTGTAGAAACAGGTTTATGGTATATGATTTTCAGTCATCAAAAAAAGTAAAACGATGGCAATTAGTTCTTGTATATACAGTATTTCAGTAAAGATTAAATTACAGTGGGAGTACTTTAAAAATATGACCAGTAATCGCTTTAGTTTTTAGTCGAGTTAGCATGTATTCGTAAAACGGCTGTTTGTCTTAATCACGTTCGTTTCTCTGTCTGTCCGTCCGCATGTAATAACTCAACTCCCAGTGGATTTGTCAAGCCTTCCCCAATTTCATTAAAATCACATCAATAGAATCGGGCGATTATTTCTTTATTTTTTTCCATCCATATCATACAGGTTATCCATATATTGTATTTTAGCTGAAACACTGGATATTGTTTGCTGTACGCTGGTTGGAGGAATGAAAGGGCAATATGGCAGATGCACAGAAACGAAGTGTTCTGTTCTGAGTTCGTGCATAAGCCTTTGATTTTTGTTCGTTTATTATCAGTTTACTAAATACATAGCAATTATTGCTATTTGCTTATTAAAATTTCAGCAGAAACGTTAAATATGTCTTATATTTCAGTTGGTATTAAAATCTAGGCATTAGTAAGTAAACTGCATTACGAAAGTCGTGACAGTATGCTATTATTGTTTAATTTATTAAATAACAAAACAAATACGTATTGATTTCAGGCATTGTTGCTGTGGGGCGTATACATCGGGAGGTATGTGGAGTAAAAATAATTAATTTTATATATTACTAGTTAATCAATTAATAATTGGTAACGAGCTAATTTATTTTCACTTCTATTAATCAAAGAAAAAAGAATCAATTAATTTAAGGAATTAAAATTTAACATGCCTGAAATGTAACCCGCTGTGAATATTAACTTGATATGTGTAACCAGCATTACAGTTAGACGAAATTATTTAAAAACATTTTATCCAAATGCGATAAAAATGTTGGGTGGATGATGTAACCTGAAAGCGTACGACGTTAAGTAAGTGAAGAATAACACTAATGTTACTTGCCAATCAGTTAGCATATTGAATGCTAAACGAAAAGATAATCATAAGGATGAGATTACTATAAAGTAATTAATTTTAATTAATTAATTAAATTAACTAAAATTAATTTAATAAATTGATAAACTAAAATTAATTACTATAAAGTAATTAATTTTAGTTTATCTTTTATTTTGTATTTATATTGTATATAATTTGTATTTATTCATAATTATTTTGTTATTTTTATTAGTTTATTGCTCTGCTCAACAGCCACCCACCTGGACAGCAGTAAGCTAGGGGGTAACTTATGTTTGTTATCTTTATCGATATCCTAAATTATCTTTATCATAACTTATTATGATTCAATACTAATTCATTATAATGAATTATATAATCACTGTAAATCTTATGTAACTTCAATTGAATAATCAATATAGTTTCTAATGTGAACCTCTGACTTGTAGCCGTAAATGGATTTGTATACTGGCATGTACTTCTTTATCGTATGATGTGATCAATACAAGAAGGAACCAGTTTTTTCCTGCTTCCTTCGTCTATCGTGGCCGTGAGATCCAACCGGATAATACGGCACCATCGTGATATCTAAGCCCGAGGCGGGAATCGAACCCGCGACCTTTGGGTTGCCATGCAAGCACTTTGCTCACCCAGCTAGCCCGGTCGGCGGCATTTACTTAAACATTCATGTATACCATAAAGAGTTCATTATTAAACAGTTGCTTCATTTAATTAATAAAATATCTTATGTTCTTAAGCTATATAAAAAATAGCTTCAAGAATTAAACAACTGTTTCTTCTTCCAGAAAAGAGAGAAGCTATCAACAAGTGAAAGGGCCTTTGATCTCGAATAGATGGTTAAAATGTATACTGAACACTTTCCTTCAATTCGGTCCATACATCAGGTGAGATCCTTTCGTTCGTACTATTTATTATTAAGATATGTCTTTCTAAACGTTAACCATAAACCAAGATCGTGCCATAAAGCAAATTTTCAGTAGTGAAAAGACATTCCCGTCCTATCCTCTGGATTGGAGATGCCTTCATTCGAGATACCTTTGCTTGTATATTCTTTATCAAGGTTGTGTCATTTTTATCACAGGAAACAGTTGGAGGCTTTCCTCATTAAATAGGGCAGCTATAACCACAACAGGAGGGAATCGAAGCATGCTCATCATCACTACTTCGACGATACTGGAAACAGAACATTCAAACTTTTCAACTTTACTGTTCACGCTGCAAAAAGACGGCTGAACAAACCACTTCCATCTAAAGTTACCACTATTATACTATCTTCTAATACAGTGACAGCCCCGGAGTTCTCGCTGCGGTCCGAGCTGCACTGCTGTTCAATCCAGCACAAACCCGTGTTTATCGGATTCGGCAGCCCCTGAAAAAAGTTTCTCGAAAGGCTTGTGGATGTACTCGTTTTAGATTTTGGTTACTATTACATTCACGTGCCGAAACTTTTTTAATTATTATGGCCTGTCTAGTGCAGGTGAAGTGATCCACTTGTGCTTCCTTCATACAAATGGACATGCAATACCTTCAGCATGTTTTGGGAGGCTAGTGCATTTCCATGTTCACTTAATGAAAAATGGACATCACTATCCGCCATTATCATATTATGTCATGTCAATCATTTTAAGAGAAAGCGCGTGGCTAATTTCACGTTTCATTTCACTTGTTTAAGCGCATGCCAGATGTGAATCGGTATGGTTGAAGGAAGACAATAGCTATGCATCGAAAGCTTACGCGTTTTATTACAGTTCTTTTAATGTGTTAACTGTACCTATTTACTTAATTTATTTTAAAATTAAGTGTATAGTATTCATTATACATGTATTTTATTGCATTTAACCGTAATACCGTATTAAAAGAAATTAACACAGTGGTTGGTGTGCGAAAAAATTAAAATGTATCGTGTTCCCGATCATGGAGGATCCTTTCAACAGTTATTCCTTTTGCAAAATATAGTTATGAAAAATACTTAAGTATTTTTATTATCAAATAAGGTTACAATTATTTTTCCCTCCATATTGTTTTTTTTTAATTTTTTAAATTATTTTATTGGTTAAGGATTATCAACATCTAAATATTTTAATTTTTTTGGTCGAAGTTTGTTGAAATTGACCAACTGGTTTGCCTTTTTTCAGGTTCCATTTATAAAGAATTTTTATAAAATTCCTTTAAATTATTTAAACTTTACGTGTTAATTAACTGAATTTTTGTGAAGGAAACGTAACGAAAATGACAACAGAATTGTGTAAGAAATAATAGCCGGGGAAAAAAGGTGAATCTGGATTTAATATCACATTCACGTTGTAAAGACTGTAATGAAACATATAAAAAAAAACCCAATATAGACGTAAAAAATTAAAAAAAATCGTTTTAATTGAATGTGAAAGAAAATAAATCTGTTTGAAGAGAGTTAGTCAGATTTACATATGAGAAATTTTATGGAATGAAGGTATGTAATAAATGTCGATGGGAACACTTATTTCAGAATTGTTTAAAATATATATTCAAATATATGTCTAAAAATAAATGGCGTACATTATCTAAATAATGCGCAAAAATTGTCACTAGCAAATATAAATATGAGGTAGAATGTTGATTGTGGTTTGAAATTTTAATTTATATAATCATTAAAATCAAAGTCATAGTACAGATCTTGATAAAAAAAAAAGTGGGTTTAAAACATTAGTAATTAATGAAATTTCTAAATCACTCTTATAAATTGAGAAAACGACGAGTAATTATTGATTTTAATAATTTTGTTGATAAATGTGAGAATTGGAATTTAAATGACTTATCGATAACTTTTTTCTTAATAATTGGTTCTGATTTATCAACGCAGTTATAGATTTAGTGTTTGTAAGCGAAAATTTAAAGGATATGCTAACTTAAACAAAATATAATTAATTTTATATTACATAAGGCAATTACGAAGAGCTAATAGAGAAAATATTATAAGAAAAAAGTATTATTAAAAATACAAAAACTTCATAGCACATGAATTTTAAAGCTCATA
Organism: Mastigoproctus giganteus; assembly: GCF_048544385.1. NCBI lineage: Eukaryota > Metazoa > Arthropoda > Arachnida > Uropygi > Thelyphonidae > Mastigoproctus > Mastigoproctus giganteus. Next base: position 109,666,998 of record NC_143579.1, read on the forward strand.
TAAAGTTAACATTGAATTTGCATAACTTGTATTTTCATTTCAAAGAAGAAATAATAGGGATTCTATTAGGAATTAATTTAGATAAATATTATAACTCACATTTTAGGAAATGAAAAGGAAAATAGACAAGGTAATATTTCATGATTCTGGTTGAGTTATGTGGTGTATATTATTTAAATAAATCTTTAATTGTCCTACCGTAAATAAATACGTAGATGAACGTAATGAATTTGTGAGAGACAAATTCCATTCACTTCAGATGATGTCTGGGGATTGACATGTGTATAAATATAGATAAGTAATAAATGCAATACAAATTTGTATTGATTATTGAACGTTTTCTGTAATCAACCAACCATCTGTTAGCGCACAGACGGTTTTATGGAATTGTTCAGTTTAATGAAGTAAATAAATAAACAACCAATGAGATCGTGACTTACACTATATGCATTAGAACTGATTGTATTCACTATTAAACTTGAATTTACATTGAGTTTAAATGGTAATGCACAGATGCTCATTGTCTCATATGGACAATGTGTATATTTTTCCTGCGATTTGCGATAGTTCACAGATTTTAGTAGCATCTTCGCGTTGAATTTGGCATGTGCTTTAGAGCATTAATTAGGCAACAATAGCCTGAGCCGACCACACCACAGTCTGACTTCCACGGTGTACACATGTATAGTATCTTATGTAGGACGGCACCTGTATTAGTTCATCTCCGCCTTGATACACTGTGAAGAATACAGAACTCTGCAAAAGGCCATATTTGTGTATAACGTTATGCTTGCACAGTGTGTTTTGTTCAGTAGTTTCTGGCCACTTGTTAACAGGGTGTGCGCACATTAACCTTTCAAGGTCAATTCCAATATTTAGTAAGCCTTGAATTAAAGTTCAGCGTCGTGGATGATATAAACCCATCCATCGTCCTCAGTTGGTTTTCATTCGCAGGGATTTCGTACTTCTTAAGGCTGGTGGAGAGATGTGCTGCCAAAAGCATGGTGATGATATTACACCAGACATCAGTGTGGATGACTGTTGTTAGTCATTTCCAAGCAATAATGTCTGATAAACGCTGTAGCTGAAGTTGCTGCCAGCTGCATGGTCCTCAGCTGATGACATAGATGGCGCTTATTTCGCTACTTCAAGTGAAAAAATTCTATAACATATTGTTTTAATGTGTGGAGGTGCCGACGCTTGCGATTCTGTGTCATACAAAATGGCTGAATTCACTGCCGTTCGTATATAGTTTGCTGTGTTGTGGTTTGCTTCACGTGCAAGAGGTGGTTTTCGGTTGTTCAGTGTAATTAGTTAATTTTTTTTTTACAAGAGTGTTTCTATGCGATGTAAATGTGAGTTTGTCGAATGTTATTACCTGGTCTCTGAGTTTTGGAGACTGGGATAGGTATGCCATTTAGTTTGCAAGACGCAATTATGACATTTAGTTCATTACTGTCTTCTGTGGATTTGGGACCAAGCCAAATTTCTATGTACATAAACAACTCCAGAAGTTTGATTTATGTGCAAACAGTGGTCAACAAAGGTTGGATGGTCATTAATGTCATGAGCGTAAATGCATGATCATCCCTACTTTTGCAGTACGGGATAGACACAGCAGCAAGGAAGATTCTGGACAAGGCACCCCTTGTGGAACATGTTTGGACTGGGTTTTGGGAGATCTTATTGTCTGTTTGAAGATAAATGAATCTACAAGTTATTGTAGATTCATGTAGATTTAATCTTGTAGTTATTTCAGAAAATTAAGTATATCTCCTTTTATTTAGAAGGCGTACTTCAGAAAACGTAGTAGGATATGTAATGGTACATTTAGACTGTCGAAGGTAGCTTTTATGTCAGCATGTATTATTTTATTATTGAATTTTGATTTCTGTCTTGGAAAGGATCGAGTATTGCAGTTTGAACTGAAAGAAAGTTAGTAATTGTTGATTAGTAATGGATTTGCTAAGGTTGATTGGCTATCATCTGATCCATAGACTTTGGAATAGTAAGTGTTCAAAGCCAATACTGCATGTAAAAAACTAAAATAATCACGTTTTTTTCGTAATGGGTATTGTAGAGTAGTCAGAACAAATATAACATAAAAAAAAAACTCCTACAGACCTGTTCCATAGATGGTTGCAAAGATGTATCGACTTCATCTGGTCTTCTAGAAATCTTCTGTTTTAGAGACTATAACAGAATGTCACATAACATAAGCATATGAACAAATCCATATGTAATAATTAAAGCCCGGCTGTTGAAGCAAAACCCCGTATAAGTATCGGTAATATCGATTGTCCTAAAACTACGATTTTCTTATCTTCAGAAAAAAAATTCTCAATTTGTCTTGCAGTACCTTTCACCTTTTATTTTGCCAGTTTCCTCCTCGTATACTCGAACATACGGGAATAAAAACTAATATTAAAGCTGTAACAGAAGTAGGTAATATATATTTGAGACGAACAAATGTGTGTTATAAAGACAAGTCGCTGTTTGTGGTTAAATCACTAAATCTGTTTTGCTTGGACCACAAATTGGTCGAGCATATTTCTCATTTCTTTCTTCCTGTTTACTGTGGCTAGTATCGTACAGCGTAGGAAACAACAATGAATACCGGATAGACTTTGCATTTCTATGTTTTGCTGTTATTTACCGCCGGTATTTCTTACAGCATGACTTGGCCGTTTGTTACTTTAGTCCTTTTACTTCAACTGTTGCTCACTCTTTATTCATTTTCATTGCAACATTAAAAGCAGATGTTCCTTTAAACTAGAGATTGAATTCAGTTACAGTCATGTGATGTATTATCTGCCAGTAGTACAGAGGAGTTTTTACAGTGTGCCAAAAAGCAGTAAATTCGGTAAGGACCCAACGTTTACAAACTTATAAACATCAGCTGTAATTCGAAATACTGGTGATAAGAAGACATGCGTACTTGCTATGCATGTCTGCAGTTCAGCAAGCAAAATGCTCAGTTTTTGTTTGTTTTATGCTAGATTTTGGTGATGTTCGATATTCCTTTGTGAAATCTGAAAATGCCTCTTTCAAGGACTGTTTTGAAAAAAAAAAAAAATACGCAGAACGTGTTGCAAGGGAGGTGTACTTTAAGGAAATTTATCTGCAGGCATTACGTAGATAGCAAGTTGTTACGTGTTTTGTAGATAACTAGGGATGGATTAAGTTGATGGTAGAAGTATTGGATTTCCATTGACGAGACGACCGATTCTACAGAAAGATTCATCGAAACCAAGTAGCCCAATAAGCTGTCAAAATGGTACTTACATCTGCAGTATACTGAAAAGGCAAATAACTGCCATTTATCTTTTTACAAGTACGCTTCCTGTGCTTTGGCAGAATGAAATTAAGCTTGATAGCATCCTGCTGTACCTGACCGACGCAGTTCCTTAACATGAAGTGGCTTGTTCTGTAAAAATTATTTTTCCCTTCATTGCTCACGAGACTTGTTTAGCGCATGTTCTCCACCGAATTTTAGAGGAAGTACGTACTTTATTTCCTAATGCCGATCTCTTGGTACCCAATGACAAGATTTATGCGAAAGCTCTGTTACGTCTTTAGGAGTTAAAGGAAATTGCACCCGAACTCCTCTTCATCCCGTTCTAACTAGGTGTGAGGATTTGGATTTCTGCTTCACCTCACTTTTATCAAGATGAAAGCAGCAGCTTGGATGAAGAAGATGCGTATTCAATACGCATCATGGAACAACTGCTGCTGAAACAATCCCAAACGCTCTGTTAAATTCATTGTTACTTTTAAAACTTACCAGATGTAATCGTATCACCAGAGAAAATGGATGAGAATTGAGCGAAATCTTTATAAGTAGTTACTGATATTGCGATTGAAATTAGTTGTTCTCAAGAGGATAAGTTTCGCGCTGTATGGGAAATATTGATAATGTTTTCTGCTGAACAAGAACTGGTGAAAATAATGTCTACTGAAATTTATGTGGAATCCCATAAACGGGATCCATAATTCCAGCCAGTTGAAGGCGAACATCCTCTCTCGTGAAACATATTTTCTCTGATAGGAGGCAACGTTTACGTTTTGAAAATTTGAATAAAATTTTTGTTTTTTATACGAACGATAGCAATTATCTGCTTTTGTTCGTTAATCATGTTGTGTTTGTGTCAATAATGATATTCTTCGTTCATTAACTAAATGAATAAAGCCATAAATGGTCTTTATGACGGTTTAGCGACTATTTTAAATTATCATTTTGCCTTTTTTTTTTTCCTCTTCCATTTTCTATGGCTTTTCAGTGCCTATACATCCGGGCTTCAATTATAACTTATGACTAAAAATAATTAAATAAAAAAATATATATATTATATACAAGTCATTGTACAACAATAGTTTTATTTCGATTATTAAATGAATAATTTAGACAAATTCTTTCTTTACGTTTAGTGCAAGAAGCCAACTCTTTTAGGATTAAATATTGTAAGAGTTAATCAAAAATGTCACTGAAATTAATGCATTGCAATAGCATAGTGAAGGGTACTGCTGCTCCCTCATACCATATGGAAAATACCTAGGCTCGATTTCCTTCGCTGACCGAAGATCAGAAATACTTTCCGTCGACACTTTTTTTCGCACTGTAGTTGGTCTCTCGTGAAAGACGCATGTTTAACTCCCCGAAATGCGTGTTTGCATCATGCAAGAAAGACTGACCATGGAATACACTCAGTTTATCGGGACGATATCTGATACCTCACGGTCTTAGGTGCAAATTCAAAAAAAACCAAAATAAAATCCGAAAAATATAATTATATAAGCTACTTTGATGGGATCCAGATATTAGCATTATCCATACAGCGCAAGGACGCTACAGGCTTTTGCTGCACCATCAAAAAAAAAAAAAAAAAAGTAGATAAGAAAATATAAATTATGCGCATCCCTCCTCACGTAGGTAATTGGTGGAAAAGTCAATTGACCTTTGAATTTCTCCAAACTGTCAGCCTCCAACAACCGCGGAGGCAATTTGTTCCAATAATCGACAACTTACTATCTAAAGAAAACTTCCCACAATCTAGTCTAAACCTCTTCTCCTGTAAGGAAGTTAATGTACTTAAAGTAGAGTATCGGAGGATACGGAGCGCATACGTGCGTATGATATCTAAATCAAAATTAACTGCCTGGAGAACGTTGGTTAGAACCCATGGGGAATTGTATATAAGCCATGTACTGGCAAGACTAAAATATATAATGGAGATACAGCATACTCTATTGGAGGTGTTGACCAGGAAAGTACGAGTTGGAGAGAAAGTATGTCTCCGATTTTGGATCATCTGATTGGAGATATTATCTCTGAGCAAGACGATGAGGAACAGATGTTGATGAAAAGGCTTAATCATGCTTACTCTGGGGTACATGATTAGGATCCCTTTAGCCTGATTGATCTCTGTGATGCAGTACAACGCATAAGGAACAATAAATGTCCAGGGATGGACCTCATTGAAGGAGAGGTCATTAAACGGGCTCATCGACTGATACCAGGGATCCTTCTTGAAGTTTTTAATAGATGCCTGTGTGACGGGCCTTTCCATCACCATGGAAGGATGCCCTATTAAAGCTGATACTGAAGGGGCCATCTAGGCCAAAGAATGATCCATGTTCTTATCGACCTATTGCCCTCCTCCCTGGATTAGGAAAGGTGTTTGAAAGAATGCTGGCGAGACGGATTACTGAGTATACTGAAAAAAACGTAGGCTGGTCTGGCAGACAATATGGTTTTACTCCTGGTCGTGGAACAGAAGATGCGCTTCGGGCATTGTGAAACTATATATCAGGCTCGAACAGTAAGTATGTCCTTGGAATCTTTATTGACTTTGACGGAGCTTTTGACTCCATTCAATGGAAAAGCATTCTTATGATGTTGAGACTTGTAGGCTGTTCAACTAAGATATTTAGGGTGGTAAAGGACCACGCACCATACAGTGACTGTTAAGTCGTCGGTTGATTCTATTGTACCAGAGGTGACCAGAGGATGCCCACGGATCGGTTTTTGGACCACTAATGTGGAATCTAGTTTTGGAGGACTGTTTGCGTAGGGACTTCGAGCATAGAGAGATGGTGGCATATCCCGATGATCTTGTATTGCTTATTGAAGGAAATTCATGGATGAAACTAGAAACCAAGTCACAGCAGGTTTTGTTTGAACTTAATAACTGGTGTAGGTTACATAAACTGACCGTATCAGGAACCAAAACAAAGACAATAGTCTTCAAAGGTCAATTTTCGAGTAGAAGAACCCCAGTTGTTAGAATGAATGGAAAATTGCCTATTGATCTGCATTTTTTTGTATTGTGCATTGGCTTACTTCATCCGACGTGGCATTTCCTGTTCTTTTCTGAATATACAGGTGGATATCTTGGCAGATCCATTAGCAGCTAAGGCCACATTGCTCCAGGATATTCCGTGGTCATTCCCTGACCTTTCCGCATCTTCCGTATTTGGTGGTGACGGGCTCGAACCCCGGTCTAATCAAGAAGCGTGTGCCACTCACTGCTGCTCCTTCCCACCTCGCTACGGAGGCGCCTATATGCATATTTATTTTTTATAAAATTTGTTTATTTTCAATTTGTTCATATCAATATTCTTTGGTCATGGCAGGTTTTTTCCTTCCCTGTACTCGGGCAAACAGGAGAGGGAGTATATAAGAGTACTGCTAAATTATGTGTAACTGACAGCAGGGTTGCCATTGGTTGCCTGGGACCGCTTTAAATAATAAATATCAATCTCCTGTAATTTGAATTTATGGTCTCTAGGTCTTGAAATTCTTAACAGTAAATTATGCCTTCATTCATTTTACTTCTGAGAGCCTTATAAACCTCAATCAGGTCCCATCTAAGATGCTTGTTTGCCAAACTCCTTTTGCAGATCTCACCATGAGAGTTTCCCGTCCTTGGACCCTTTCAAGAGGCTCAATTCTTTTTTTCAGATGAAGTTGCCATCTGAAAAATCATTCAAAAATTTTCCAAAACCAACTTTATTGTTATTCTTCCCCATGATTTTAAAACAAAAAAAATTATGTAATATTTCCTCAGATTACGGTGGACATCCAAGTGGATATTATATTTATCCTAGTGGTGGACATCCAAGTGGATGTACACTACTAGTATAAATATAATATCACTTATTTCGTTACTGTTTGTGGAACGTAGTACGAAAAAGTTTCCAAAGGCAAAGCAATGTGAAAAATAGTACCGGCAATTTATGATTTTCCTAGGATCTTATTAATGGTCATTGCAAAATAGATCACTAACACGAAACGAAAGAGGCCTGATGTCAATAGGACAGTCATTGAGAATTAGAGAAATCCTGCAGTATATAATCATTGTCTGTTAATACAACTCTTTCCTATGTTATCCTTAAAATTTAATTATTTCTGCTCTACTTAAAGTAAAAAATTTCGAATTTCCAGAAATTTTCCTTCAATGAATATCACTCTCGCGGTAGCACACGGAATATATCGCCGTCTTCCCCACATCGTTTGGGAAGCGCGAATTTACAGACTTTTTTGACAACTTGCTGAACTACTCTGTCTCAAGCGAGAGTTGCATGATTGTTCCGGAAACTGTTTTTCCTTCCAGCAAACAGGCAAATCTACACACAGTTTATAGACGATATACTGTTGCTTTGACGCTCTACGCATAACAATCAATCAGTGAACATCGGAAAGTTTCCAAATTTTCAACCAGAGAGGTATACAAAATTTTCAATTTATTGGCATAGATGTTGAGGGACGTTCAGAAATTGATTGATTGTTTTATTAGAGAAATACAGAGGAAGCAAAGCTTTGTTTTACTCTGTAATCATAGTAGGATTACTGCTATAGTTTTAGCCTTAACTAGATTTGTAAGGTGCTACAGTTTATCCGGCCTGCCAAAAATTAAAGAAATCCTCTCTCTCAAGGGGGGGGGGGGGGTTGCTCCACATTACAAATAAAAAGCACAGTTGTGTGTTGTTTGCCCGAAACAACGCACAACTCGACTCAACTCGTGGACAATAAGATGTTAAAACTTAAGAGGTCAAACTCTGTTACCAGAACTTTGTCATTTTAGAAAATTTATTTCTTTGGCAATCCTTCAATTTAAAGTGGGCGCCTCCGTAGCCAGGTGGGCAGAAGCAGCAGTGCGTAGCACACGCTTCTTGATTAGACCGTGGTTCGAGCCCGTCACCACCAAATACGGAGGATGCGGAAAGGTCAGGGAATGACCACCGCATATCCCGGAGCAATATAGCCTTAGTTGCTTATGCTCTTAAAAACCAAATAACAAACAATTAAAAGTGGGTTCAAGCCTCAGTTCAATTTTTTTTTTTTTTTTTTTTTGTGTGTGTGTTTTTTCGGAACCTTAATTCAGATATACGCCGGTTCTTAGTAGCTGCTTTATTTCTGCATTTTAGTAAAACTGCTTTGAATATCTAAAAATATGAATCGAGGGTTGGTTTTCCAACGTGTTTGATAAGCGGTAGCCTCAACTGCCCGTGGTGGTAACCGATTCCAATAGCTAACGATTCGCTGGCTAAAAGAAAACTTACTACAATCCAGTCTACCTCTTTCCCCATTTATCTTGCTTTTTCAAGGCTGTACGCGTTATTTGATAGCAGAGCCCACCTTCTCATGGCAGGGACGGATACTGAGGGCAGTTTGTGATCTGATTGCTGTCTCCTTGTAGCTAAGGGGCAAACCCAATGCTTATAACATAGATAACAAAACAAGTACTACATAAACTTTCACTACACGGAATTTTTACAGAGCTCTGTATCTGCACAGTGCACCGTGGCTAAGATAAGATGGTCCCCGAACTACGTTCAGGTGCCGCCTTACACACACACACACACACACCTCTTTTTCAGTCTTCGCTGGTATCACAGTGGTTGTAATCACCGTCCTCCCCACACCGGGTGGAGAAGGCCAGGGTTCGAATCCTTTCAATGACGCGAGGAACCTTTTTTTTTTCTCTTCAGTCTCTGGCTTAATTAGTCAGTCACAGGTGAGAATAGCAAGGTTCCCTCTCCCTCGGAAATTTGAGTTTCTCGTCCAGCAAAATAAGCAATTCGATCAGATCAGAGCAAACACTAAATTTGGAAACGCAGTACATATGGGTGGTCTGTTGTGATAGGTTTTTTTTTTTTTTTTTGCCCCTTCCCGAAATTTCAGTTTATAATTTTTACTTCTAGAATCATTTATAGCCGTGATAATTTCTCCTTCATTTTACTGTCCGATCTGAGTGAGGTCTCCACTAAGTTACCAAGCTCCGCAACAAACGCATTCGAAGTCTTTTTTTCATACGAACTCAGTTTTGCCTATCTCAACAAGCGCTGCCGCCTTTGGAGCTTTTCAAGTAATATTCCAAGTGCCGCCCCACTATTGACTTTTACAGTGGGTTATGACCTTTGTTTCTAAATGCAAATGTTCGATAAATTATATATAGGACACCACAGACCCCTTCCCCCTTGCTGCCTGTTTATACTGCACAGAGAACTTCCTGTGTTCCAAAATCCACGTCCCATTCTTCATTTACCGTTATTAATTCAGCCCTTCCTAGTGTATATGTTGTTTTGGGATTCTTCTTTCCCAAGTGTTTAATGCTGCCAAATGCAAATGTACCTTGCATTCGACACCATTAAAACACAGCTGCCGCTTTTTCGATCATCCTTGAAAAATATCCAAGTCAATCTTGAAGGAACGCTACTTAGCGTTAGTCCCTAACCAATGTTGATGACAACTGCAAATTTTGATTTGGCGTCGTATATACCTTCGTCAATTTCATTAAAAAAAAAAATCAGAAACAACAATGGTCACTGTACTGATCCTGGGGAGAACACCAGCACAATCTGAAAGAGTAATCATTAATCAGAACCCTCTGCTTCCTGTTTTGCATCCATCCCGCAATATATCTAAGGATTCATACCCGTGATCCCAAATAGTCAATCTTATACTGTGACCTCACATGCGGGAATGAGCTGGTCTTTGCTAAAATCCAAATAAGCAATATCAAAATTATTTTATTTAACTCATGAATGACCCTGTCTAAACAGCCAATCATGTTAGTTAAGCATTTTCCCCTTTCCTAAACCTTTATAATTTATATCTGTATGTTTCTGTATTGTATTTTTCACCATAGTTGGCCACTTCGCTTTCAGAACCGCAGTTATGTAACGGCGATACATTGTTACTTCAGGCTTGAAGGAGCCTCTGAGTCCAGTTTTTGCTTTATACAAAAACTCTTGAAGTGCCTCATCAGATAAACGTGTCTGTCTTATTCAAGTTCCACCATGTGGAAAAGGTCTGTGTTGGAATCCTGTCAATGACACGAGGAACTTTTATGGATTTTTTCATATCATGGCTGAGTTGATCGGTATTAGGTGGGGATATCAAGGTTATTTCCTTCTGGATCTCGGGTTTTTTCGTCCAGCAAACCAAAACTACCAGAGAACAAACAGAATTTTCGGATATAATGCACATTGGTGAAAGATTTTCTCTCGTGCAACACTAATATGAAATTTAGCCTCGCTCAAATGGTGTCTGTGGAAGAGGACCAATATTTCCTCAAAGACTAAAATCCGACTCTTCCGGACTTTGATCCTGCCCATTCTCCTTTACGGATCAGAAACATGGATTTGTCTCAAGCTAGATTTAAACAAACTTGAGGTATTCCAAATGCGATGCCTGCGGCAGATTTTGGGCATCTCACTTCGTGACCGCATCACTAATGATACCATCCACACCAGATGCCATCAGCAACCAACCATTGCCGACCAAATCCAGAAGCGAAGGCTGAGATGGTTTGGCCACGTATGTAGAATGGGCACATCACACTCCTTTGGAGACAACGACCCACCCAATGGAGCATCCAACGGACCGCGCCTAGGAAAATGTGGGCCAAGCAAGTGGAAAATAACTTGAAGAGCCGACGTCTCGACCTTAACCAGGCCAGGACTGACGCCATGGATCGTAAAGTATGGAAGAACATCACAGAGCAAGTCCGAAACCCTGCGGCACCTACAGCAGCATACTGGTTGCGTGGCCAACCGCCTCCCCCAGCTGCCAGCTAAGGACCAAGAAGAAGAAGAAGAATATGAAATATATGATCATTGATCATGAATTGACTACCCCATCCTTAATGGACTGTACTGCATAGCTAGCAGTGTAAAAGCTTCGTACGCTAGAGCAGTAGTAATTTGCATCTGGTTGCTCAAGTCAAAATGATAAATTAGCAGTTATGGGACATAGTAAAGATATCATGAAGCTTCAAAAGGGCATGATTCTAGGAGCTCGTGGGTCGAGTGCTTCCATATCGGAAACGACACGTCTTATACGTTGTCTCACGGCCCACTGTGTTAAGGTGCACAAAGAATGGTGTCGAACTGGTCAAATAACGCCCCCCGACAAAATTGTATGCAAGGTGGATGTTTGATGAGCGTAGAGTACAGCTTGTTGCATGGGTTGAACGACAGGTCACTGTGCGACAGTTGACTTCGCAGTACAATATGGGAAATGGAAGAACAATATCCCAAATGACGATGCACCGCACGCTCAGACGACCCAAGAGACACCTTCTGCTGATTGTTGATCGAATGCCATGGTGTCAACAACACATTGGTCGGACAAACTCTGGAAGACTGGAAACGAATGTGGTAGTGGGATGAGTCCAAATAAGTACATGGTGCCTACTATCCAGGCAGGCGGCGATGGTTGCATAATATGGGGCATATTTTGCTGGCAAGAACTAGTATCCCTGGTGCATATGGACCAACGTTTCACCAGTGAGGTCTACCGACAGCTCTTAGGAGACATAATATGATTTCCTAAGATTAATGCCTCCAATTAATGCCATTGTTTTCCCCACCCACCATGAATAATAATGTGCTTTACTCATACCAGGGCATTTCTGCTGGAACGATTACTGATGTATGAACTGTCATCCAGATATATCTGCTCACCTGTTTTTATTTACAAAAAAAAAAAAAAAACATCAGAAAAAGTTTATTTAAAAGTTTTCTGATTGTGATCTCCAGAAAAGTAAAATGTTTGAAATGGTATTTATCACCTCAGCGATATTGTTTTAAATTGTAATTTTTTTTTCTGTCAGTAAATGTAATAATTTCTAAGGCTATTTACCCGAATTTCATCCCACACATTTTCCACTGCCCACTGTAACGCCTGAATGTTGTTATTGTAGACTGTTCTTAGGCTTTCCACTTCGCTTTTAACATCATTCAGCTGGTTTCGGAACGTCTCTCTTACCATCATAATTTCCTAAAGGGGAAATTAAAATAGATATTATTAATAATGATTTATTATTCAGTTAGAGTTTAAAATATTTCTGTTATGAAATTGGATTTAGTCTTTGCAAATCGGGAAACGACATTAGGTGCAAAGGAATTTGGCACATCGAACATCCGCGCAGAAGTATTGAATTTTAGTGGATGAACATTACCGTAGGACTTCATCGCACATATATCATATGGCAGTTCGTTGTTATCTAACGTTTAATTTTATGGCAGTTAGAGGAATTTATTGGAAGGAATTACACAGACTATATTGGATTGGATTAGGAATATCAAATACAATAAGCGATACTAATCTGTCAGTGTAAGGGTTACTGTCTTATTGAAAATGTTACCAGTTAATTGAACATATCTCAATACGAACATTTCTTTGAATTACCATTAAATGACATATCCCAGGGTTGTGCAGTTTCGTAGCATATTCATAAGCAAATAAAATGAATTGGGTGTTTCGAAAATTGTATAATAGTGGTCACGAATTAGGTGCATTAAATGAATGAAATACTGAAATTAGGTATTGAAGAAAAATGTTTCCTTGAAGCGCTTGCAAAATTTAAATGATCGTAAATTCGGTGAAGAAGTGATATTTCTTAAAGGTGAGATCTTTTGATATGCATAAAATGATTTGTGGGTACAAAGATGGATTGAATACTTCAATAAATTTCAAATTAATCAAATGGATGCTTTTAAAAAATATATCAGTTTGGGAGGGCGTTTCAAATTGTGTAAAAATATCATCGATATGAAAGGATGATCAAAATATGATTAGGGAAGGAAGAAGTTCAGTGAAATATCAATGAGTAAAATATTTGGCTCCTGATTTATTTTATTGCAGTACTGCGTAATTATTCATAAAATATATTAATATTACTATTTTTGTGATATTTCAAACCACGCCTTCTCTTTTATAAACTTTTTTAAATTTAATTTCAGTTGAATTTTATATGCTTAATCTTCAATACTCAGTTATCAATCATATTGACAAAAACATTAATGAAGATATGGAGACCGAAGGGTGAACGACGTGAATGTGTTGTCTTAAATGATGACACGATTTCTATGCATACAGTAATTTTAGTATTCCATAGTATGCAAGTTTGGCACCAAGGATTTCGTAAAAAGTTTCAGCAAGGTCGATGTAAACAACACAGATTTGATTTCAGAAATTTACCTTTTCAATAACAAAATTCCAGGGGGAGTTAGTTTGTGATCGAAGATCTGCCATAGGTAAATTCCTGTTGTGTATCTGTTGTAAAGGGATACAAGTAAAAGACAAGATGTCTGTGAACGACTGCATTAAAAATTCTTGCCAGGAAATTAAGACTTCTAAAGCGGTAGTTCTAAATGTTTATTAAAATCTTACGAATGCGGATAACTTGAATTTTTAACAAGATTAGCGTATGTGCCTGATTTAATAGAGAGGTTGAAGATGTGAAGCACGACTTATATGCAAACTGATTAGAGATACCACTTACCACCCAGAAAAATCTCACCTCGCCATTGCTAAATCTGCAGGCGTGGGTGTTTTTAAAAAAAAAACTTGGTTATTTGATGTGGTAGCAAAAGGAATTACTGGTAAGGTAGTTGTCCTTTTTATTGATACAATGTCCATAGTTAATGAATTGAATGAAATTGAACATGTAATGATTGAACTACAGGGCCATTTCTCCATATGGGTTTTTTTTTTTTTTAATTCTGTGTTAGGACTCCAGATTAAGTCCTAACAGAGAAGACAATTACAGGAAGGCGAAACATTTTCTTTTTTTCGAAGACAAGCATCCTTTTAGTTTAATTGCTGCAGTTTCACTTTCGACATAATACACCAACTGATAGTAAAATATATTCAATATTTTTTGAGTTCAAAATATTAAACTTTAAAATATACAAGAGATAGCTTTCTTTTTAAAGCTGAATATCGGTTAGAAATTTACCTCGATTTGCTCTTTTACCATCATCTGATGATTTACCATTAGTGTCCAGTGAATTTCGAGAGACTTTTGGTGTTCAGCTAGTTCTTCAGCAGTTCCCTAAGAAAGCGAAAAAGAAAAAAAAAAGTGGAAGACTTGAGTATGTATAGTTTTATTAGCACTTTTGATTCATGAAATTGGATTAAAAGTGCTAATAAAAGTACTGATCTCGGGCCTTTGCAATAATTGACTTTTTAAATGAAAGAACAATTTTTGCAATGTGTCGTAAATCTGTTGGCTAAATACACAATTTAAAAAATGTTCTTATTTATACTCTGACACGACCACCAGGTCAGTGGAGTTTACAATAAATCATCAATACAAATGTTAATCGTATTTAGCAGTCACGGTTTGAACTCTAGACCACTCAAATAGCGGTTGCTACTGCACTCACTCCTCGCCACTCGGCTAATGGAAAGGAAGAGAAACAGAACGGACCGGTCGTCTTGAAGCATCCTTTGATGTGTGTGTTTGTTTGTTTGTTTGTATAAGAGCTCATTTTTAAATAATATTAGGACGGACTGTAGTGCTATGGCAACCTATGTAAACATCGCGAGTTTACAAGTTCATTTTTAACTGTACGCTTAAAGGGTTACAGTGAACTTGTATTCTCAGGATTTGGTGATAGCTGGACAGAGTATAAATGGAAATTTATTTACGTATTTAATACTTTTATGGGGAAAAAAAGCTAGCTTATTTTTATGCAAACCTCGATTTCATAAGCCATTTTATAACAAATGGCATGACTCCCGATATGTAACCCTGATCCTTCCTCACTGGGCCTAATACATTATCGTTGTATTGTACAATAAAGAGTACTTTACTTTTTTTAATGCGCATTTTTCTGGTGGAATTGTGAATTAATTTGTAGTATTTTCTAATGTTTCTGTACGACAGATGGTGCACACGTCGAGATCACCTCTCTGAACCGGCACTGTAATTGATCCACTTTTGAAGGACCACCAGCAACATGATCATTTTAAATTTCTATCTTATATCAAGACTACTCTTAGAAGATGTGGTGGTCCAGTTATGTCGCCATTTTGAAACCGATGAAATGAGATGACTGTAATGTGATCATTTTGAGGTCATACAGTATATAATAGTCATATTGTAACTTTTTCATCCCTCTGTTGCCTCCTTGACATTTCTTGCTACTGCCTCCCTCATTATCCTACCACCATGGTCTCCCAATTTAATTCGAAGCATAGTTTTATTTTGTTATCCTTAGTCCGCGATCATCGCAGACTTAGAAGGCGCTTCCTCACCTATGGGGAACGGGGTGCAGGTCACAATTGGAGAACAGATATGAAAAGAGAATAAGTGATATTAACAAAGATCCTTATCTTTGATATAAGATGAGTCATATTTTATCTCTTTTTACATATTTATGACAGATAACTGATAAGCTGTCATACCCGTGATAGTTCTAAAAGTGAGGAAAACCAGGTCAAAGGTGAATCAACTTATTTTTGATGAGTTGGATGTTTATAGCCACTTTAAAATAATTTTCTCCGTTTTTATGAAATACTATGTAGGGAATTAACAAAAATAAATATACAAATGTTGTTTTCTCACCTTGAAGGTGCATCCAATTGCGTTCAGATTGCATGCAGCAGTCGATTGACTCTGTAAAGGAAATTTTTCACTATAAAAAACGAGATCATTCATCTCATTTATTTAATCTAGCCCAAGAGGCTTAAATTTCCTAATGTTTTACTTTATCCTACATATTAGTTTCCGCCAACATGATGATATAATCTGGTTATTCCTTACATTTTTTTTTTAATTTGAAGAGATGGTTCCATTTGTCGTGCCCAGAGTTCCGTTATTTTTGTACGTTCTGCTCGCCAGTGCAGCGTGAACAGTTCAATCATAAGCCATGGAAAACGTTACTTTTATTGTGAAACTATGAGAGCAGATATGCTATCAGAGTTTCACAATAAAAACAAGTTTAAATGTTTTGAGGGAAGGAGAGAATGATAAAAACTCAGTACGCTCAAGAAAAAAAAAACATGATATAAATGTCAAAAAAAAACGTAGTCTCGTATTTTATAACTGAATTATTTGAATTAATACGCATATAATAAACTGATACTACACATAGCAACACATACATATAGCATAAACACCGTAGTATACACCTAAAAATCTGAGAGGAATATAATTCGTTACAATGTTCAGTTTTGTTAGACTGTTACAAGTTAATTTCGCTATCTTGTATTCCACCTTGTTTCATTTTTTCCAGCTTGTTTCACATTCTCTTTTTAGGATAACGTTAACTTTCACATTGAGTTTTTCCTACTGAGTCGGCAAATAAGAAAAATTAATATCTGGCTCAACTGGTTCCGAGGGAGGTGACAACTGTGGTATCCTGACTTCCACATGAAAATCTGCTAGATTCTATAATGGTCATAGTTCGAAAAACAATAATCTCGAATTTTTGTTAAATTTATGTACTGGACAACCCACAAGGAGTAACAGAAACTTCTAGTAAATATAAAAATTGAAGAGTAGTACGCATCAAAATAAAACTTTTTTAAATGCAGAGGCATAAAAACTAACAGTAGCAGATATACTGTTCATAATATGCAATCTATATAATATCGGTGTGTAGATATACCATAGACAACTCTTAAGAAACTACGAAGTAGTTGTTGGCATCATTTGCTCTGTTTCTCATATTGTGCTCTGCCTTCACGACGAGTTGCCATGATATTGCACTACCTCGAATAAGTAACGCTTCACTAATAGAGAAGACTATTGTTACTTATTCTCAGTGAGTACCACCACCCAGACGGCACCGTTTCAAAGATATTGGCCTATCATCAATGTATGGGCAGGTACCCTGGTATTGTAGACATGACGACCCAGTTGTGAAGATAACCTTGAAACGGTGCAGTCTGGGTGGTGGTACTCACTGAGAATAAGTAACAATAGTCTTCTCTATTAGTGAAGCGTTACTTATTCGAGGTAGTGCAAATCATGGCAACTCGTCGTGAAGGCAGAGCACAATATGAGAAACAGAGCAAATGATGTCAACAACAACTACTTCGTAGTTTCTTAAGAGTTGTTTATGGTGTATCTACACACCGATATTATATAGATAATAAACTCTTAACGTATTATGCCTTGTGAATTTAGTTATTTTTAAATAATATGCAATGAATAACGCTGCTTTTAAAAAGTAAATCTTACTTCCAGCATCTGGTTAAGTCTACGGATGTGGAGGTTAGAGAAAGGTTCAGAAGTTTCTTTAAAAAAAAGAAAAACAGAGGAGAAAAAAGAAAATTTCTTGCCACGAATAGAGCAATTATGATTATTTCAGGATTGACTGTGATTTAGTATTAGTAGCAAGCTTATACAGAATCGGCAAAAAATGTACTCATATCTGTATATCTTTTCCTAATAATTTGTGTAATCCTTCCCTAAATTTATTCATGCTGTCCACTTCGATGATACCAGATGGAACTTTGTTCCAACAATCAATTACTGTAATGGCAATAAGAAAATTTCGCAATCTATCTTGCAACCATCCTTTTTTCAATTTAAATTGGTTGTCTTATGTGCGTCGTCCGAGAAAAGAGTAGGGATGTAAACCCTTAATTACCTCTTGGACTAATCGATGCTTTTTTAACTTAAATTGGATAAAATCACGAGATTCCGTACACAATGACCAGAGGAATATGAAATATTACAATAAACTGTTCCTACAAATGAACAAGATAGAAATACAGAATTGCGCTACTTACACCACCATCCAACCGGATAATCAGAAGGCATCCAGTTACATTATAAAGGTAAATAAAATACATAACAAAATGTAGTAATTAAAATATAAAATAACATCAGGCTAGGACCGGCAATGATACAGCTGCCATTTACATACAGAAAGAGATTCAAATATTTTATTGCGATAGGACTTGTCAGCCGATCGTAGATCCGGGTTGATGTTCAGCAAGTTGAGTATGTTAAAATTCACATTGGGAAATGTTTACTGATACTATGCATCCTCTGCAACTTTGAGCTCAAGGAGAGAGTGCTGTGGAGGTAACTTCCTGGCAACCTCCATCCTATCGTATTCCAAATAAATATAGACAGGGTGAGTAAGAATTATGTATACACACTTTAACAATCTATAATTTGTGAATTTGAATACTTTTTTTTATTTAACAGCTTAATTGTGTTTTGTTTCTATTTAAATTAAAAACTCAATGTTCAAAATACTATCTCCCGGCGCGCATGCATAACGACATCTGCTTTCGAACACTACTACATACAACAGTGCACAAATCATTGAAATTCTGTGTGCTTCCTGCTGTATCACCTTCCACAGATTCTCCAACGTTTTTTGATTTTTGCGCATACACCTTATCTTTCAGGTATCCCATTAAAAAAAAAAAAAATCTAAGCATTAGATTCGGAGATCTTGGAAGGTATTCAAAACATCCCCTGCGACCATGGGCGCCGGCAGCGTGGTGCAACATTAAAACAATACAAATTTTGCAAAAAATATTCTACATGAAACTTTGGCTCGGCTATGCATGCTGCAAATCAATGAAAATGCAGGCAGATCATTCCATCCGGGACAATAAATGCCCTGTCTACACAAAAGCTAAGAGCACATTCCAACTAAGGCTCGATTATGGGGACTTACCTTAAACCATTTAATACTACCACTGTAAAATTTGCACAAATTAATGCCCAGCGAGCTAAAGCAGTTGCAGCGCAGTTGAGGAAAAAGGCAGATGAGGAGAACCTCGATATCCTCTTTCTTCAAGAGCCATATTCGCATAGTAAGGCAGTCAGAGGGTATCTGTTGACTTATAAGATCGTTCAAGTGGATGGGGAGACTCCATGGGCGGCTATTCTGGTCAGAAACTCTGATCTCACTGTTACCAAAATACCACATTACTGCCTTCCCTGGGCAGCCTGTGCCCATATCATCACCCCTTTGGGGGAATTTTACGCAGTTTCTCTCTACTCTCGGCCGGGGGAAGATATTCACCTGATTATTAGATACTTACAAAGCATCTCTCTGGAATTCCCAAATGCGAAAATCATCGTTGCCGCCGACGTAAACTGCAGGTCGCCAGCGTGGTTCAGTGAAACTCAAGATAGACGAGGCACAAACAACGGACAAAGACTGGAAGAATATCTCTCAAACAGTTCTTTCTCAATTCTGAACCAACCAAATAACCTACCGACCTTCTCTAGTACAATGTGGGAAGCCACAATTGATATCACCCTGGCCACAAGATCCGTTGCACGACACCTTTCATCCTGGACAGTTAGAGAAAGCTGGACCACTTCGGACCACCGTGTAATAACTTTCCAACTGCACCGATCAGTAAGCCGACAACCAATTATAAGACAAACTCTACATAGATTTGCAATTGACAAGGCAAACTGGCAGGAATTTAAGGATTCACTGATCATGGCTGCCCACTCTCTTAGCACAGTTGGACTGAACCCAGACCAGCACCAAAAGGCAATTGTAAGTCTAGTCACTGAAAGCTCAATTAACTCTATTAAAAGGAAGAAACCTTCTCTTGGAGCCGTACCTTGGTGGTGCCCAGAGCTCCAACAACTGCGACGGGAGGTTTACACCCGGCGGAAAAATTTTCAACGCGCAAGACGGACATGGCCGGAAGCGGAAGTAGAGTATCTCAAGCAGCAGTACCGAACAGCAAGAAATGAATACACAGCCCTGATTAAACAAAGGAAGAAGCGCTCCTGGGAGCACTTAGTCTCCACAGTTGGAAATTCTGCTCCCTGGGGAGTGGTCTACAGAGTAATCACAAACAAACTCCCCAGGGGAGAAGTCATCCCAGCAACCAAGACGCCACAAGGCACGTATACAAAGACATGGTCCGAATCTATAAATAACATCCTTGACGCCATATTCCATCAACACATGCCACCAAGCACCCCAGAGCAAATACTACTATGTGAGGAAAACAGCACATACACCACGGCCCAAGTGGAAGACAGATTCACCAAGGAAGAACTGGACACCGCTGCAGCAAAAATAAAAAACAAGAAATCTCCAGGAGAAGATATGCTGGAGCCCGAGATCGTAAAGAAGGCTGTTGAAACCATCCCAAATGAGATCCTAAACCTCTTCAACCATTGCCTTGAAGCAGGCCATTTCCCAGCAGTATGGAGATCTGCAAAATTAAGGC
The DNA here is from genome assembly GCF_048544385.1 of Mastigoproctus giganteus. Lineage (NCBI taxonomy): Eukaryota > Metazoa > Arthropoda > Arachnida > Uropygi > Thelyphonidae > Mastigoproctus > Mastigoproctus giganteus. The sequence goes on from NC_143579.1 coordinate 109,687,468, forward strand.
TTATTCTCAAGAATCCGACAAAACCACAAGACCTTCCGGAGTCATACCGGCCCATCGCTCTTCTATCCATACTAAGCAAACTCCTAGAACATCTTCTAAGCAATAGAATACAAATTCATTACTCCAAGGCTGGCCTTCACTCTGACAACCAATACGGCTTTAGAAGGGGTTCCTCCACGGTGGACGCCTTAGAGAATATCGTCAAAGCAGCTACCACTACCAGCCATAAATACTTCCTTGTCATTTCAGTGGATTTTGCCGGGGCGTTTGACTCCCTCTGGTGGCCAAGCGTCCTCGGCAGACTCCGGAAAGCAAAACTACCAGCTAATTTGTACAATTGTATAAAAACCTATCTTGCAAACAGAACAGTAACCGTCAGTGCTCCGTACTGTTCAGTCACACGACCAATCTATAGAGGATGCCCACAAGGCTCAGTACTTGGTCCACTTCTCTGGAACGTGGTGCTCGACAGCTTTCTAAACCTCGACCTTGGTAATGTGAGATCACAGGCCTATGCGGATGACCTGATCCTGATGCTGGCGGCAGACTCAAGAACTCAACTAGAGATCTCTGCAAACCATGCTATAAATATCCTACAAGACTGGGCCACCCAAAATCATTTAAAGATATCCCCAACAAAAACCTGCTCCATCCTACTTAAAGGTTCTCTCAATATCAGAAGGCCTCCCCAGATAAAGATTCAGGAAACAACAATTAAGCTTTCCACCGAACTTAAATATCTTGGTATTCTGCTGGATAAAAATCTGTCATTCACACCCCATCTTACTTACCTCCGAAGCAAAATCAAAAAAATACTCCGCACTAATAGCTAGAGTCACTCGTCGCGACTGGGGGCTTAAGAAGAGGACCCTAGCCCTCTTCTATAAGGCAGTCTTCTTACCAGCAATAACATACGCATCAGGAATCTGGTTCCACAAGGCGGTAACAGCAGTAAATAAAAGGAAGCTAGAGACAATTCAACGTTCAGTCCTACTGACAATCTCGAGAGCCTGCTGTACTGTAAGCACCCACGCCCTCCAGGTTCTCTTGGGCGCTCTCCCCCTGGACCTGGAGATCGTCCGCTGTGGGTTGCTTTATCAACTATCCAAAGGAAAATCAATCACCTGCCTAGACTACACAACTGATCCGGCAAACGATCTTAAACTCGAGAAAAAACGCCTTCTCACCCACCTACAGCAGGCCTGGCAAACCCGCTGGACGACTTCGACAAAAGGGGAAGTCACCCGAAGATTCATACCGGATAATCAACTAGTGTTTCCCAAAAGCCCAAACTGGTTTTCACCGGGACTGCTGACATCTTACCTGCTCACGGGACACGGCGCAATAAGAGCAAAACTCTCCAGTTTCGGATTGAGTGACACCCCTCTCTGCCACTGTGGACAGCCAGAGACGTGGGAGCACCTCATGCACCACTGCCAACTATACGAAGACCTCCGCTGCCTCTTAATAACTACAATACGTTTCTCGCCAATAAACCAAGAACAATATCTCCTGGAGAGCGAGGACAACTATAAAGCCTTAACGCAGTTTGCGCAGGATCTTTTTACTAGAAGAAGAACATACCCACAACCTTAGCTGGAATTTTCCCACAAATTAACCACTCGTCATCCACAATAAAGATCCTTAGATGTGTCAACCAAACAAAAACCTAACAGCTACAATCTGAAAAACTAATCATTAACTTAACCTGGATCTGACCACTGGCTTAAACTGGAGTCATTATCTGGACTTGACCACTCACACGGACGGGACAACATGTCCCAGGAATGGCATACGAAGACCTGACAAAGACATTGTGCAGTTTGCTGCCGAAACATCATTAGGCGATCTGAACCGGGTACCCTCACTTGGTTCACTTTCTTTCCCTTCCCTTGGCAGGGAATGGTTACTCTGTAGCCCCCCCTGCCATCCCCTATCTTCACCTGGTGAGGCATGGGCCTGCCCCGCCGACTTTTGGGGTTATCTTCACTATTGACCCCATATTTCTGTCTTTCACCCTCCACTCTTCAGTCTACCTTCCCTCTCTAGCTATCTTGCGACTAGCGTTTGACCCTTGCCAAAACTACACAAGCCCCACACTAAAATTAAAAAAAAAAAAAAAAAAAAAAACTCCAACCCGTATAACTTATATCTCGGCCTGACCCAATTTCTAGCGTTTCTCCCCCGCTTCCATTTTTTTTTTTTTTTTTTTTTTTTTTTTTTTTTTAGGTCCTAGCCACTGAAATCTCAGGAAATTAGGTGGCAGGACCTGCCAGAGTAAATAGTAAATTTCTAAAATACTGGTGTACCTGGTCTGCCTCCACGAGGTATAGTGTGGGCAACAGTGGGCCTCATTTGAGACCCAACGGCTAAAAGACCAGATGAACAACGGTACAAAACATTACACGCCACAATATCCACACACTTTTAAACCTCTGGCCTCTACAGTGTTCTGTATAACACCACAATGTATATTACGCGGAGATGGGAGAAACCCCTGGTGCCGTTAGACCCTAAACACACTATACACTATACTATGCATGCAATGACTTAATTAAGATATTGCATCTATTCGAAAATTTGGCGAACAAAGATTTTATTGCCACACGCACCACCATCTTGCAGAATATCCTGCCGGCACCCATGCCTGTGACGTATCTCTTGTTCAAAATTCCCAGAATTATTCCTTAACATTTAAAGATAATTCTACCAAGTAACAATGCTGTTGAATTTGTAAGATCCGATAATCCCGCGACAGGGATTTCCAATCTACACAGTTATCCTTGGCAGATTAACATTTTGCTGCGAAGTGAGGTGAGGATTTTCACTTTACCAGTTAACATAGTTGTTAAAGATTTAAATATCCATTTAGTTTGAACGAGGCTGCATCTGATACAATTGCATCCTTAAAAGCGCTGACTCCACCCGTTTTATAGCAGTATCACTCACAAAATTGTGTTGGTAGATCTGGGTCATCTGCCTGTATTGCATGCAGTAATCGCAGTCTAAAAAGCTTCAAACTTATGTCCTTTAAGAGTCTTATAACACTCGACTGACTCATTTGCAGTTCTTGTGAATAGTGCCTTTTTGACTTCTGTGGAGATCGTTCAAATGCATTCCTGACAGCTTCAACGTTTTGATACTTCTTGAAGTCCTTTCCTCTCGCTGCTTGTCTTATTGACATTGTGTACAGTTTCGTGTTTCTCGGATTTATCACGCAGACGGGTAGGCGCCCTTGTTCCATATTGTTTCTCACATGCACGCTGAACCTCTACGACAATTTCAAATTTCTAGTACCATTTAAGAATCTTTCTCACATCAAAACTTAATTGCGTGTTCTCCGTCATTTCTATGGGTTTCAGTCAATCTGAAAAAAAGAAATACATATCGTTCATCTAATTGATGAGCTATGGATTGCTAAAGTGTGTATGCATAATTTTGACTCTCCCTGCAATTTGCGATCATGTTTGGACGAGAGCAGATGAATCAATACCTTAATTTTCAGCAGAGCTCGGTTGATATGGATCTGTACCCAAGATATTGCTAGGTATTTGAAAATTTTGCAAATACTTATTTATGGAATACTGAATAAACTAAATTTTTTCTGTAACGTGATGTTACTTGTTTCATTTATATATAGAGTAATTTATAACTGTTAAACCAATTTTTAAAAATTAAGATAATCTCTGGTGTTCCAACTTAATGGTGTGAAAGGTAGGTGTATGGATGTTGTAGGTAGACGTTGAAACTAATCTGCAAAAGTAAAATAAAGTTACTGCAATTACTCTGCAATGCAGTGTGCATCTAGAAATATTGTTTGAGATGGAGCAGCCAAGCGTTCCACATTGATGGCTTTTTCAAGCGTCACCGTACAGTTATATAACACGAAACAATGTTTTTGGGCGTGCTTTAGCCCATCATTCCCCCCCCTTCCCCACCGCCGTGGGTGCGCTTACGTTGTAATGGAATCCCTGTACAGTAAAGTACATTACAGCGAATACCATCTTAACGAAATTTCATTATGGCGAAAATATTGCTAGGTCCCAACCGACTTCCTTTATTATTAGCGCTTTGCCAGCCTCATTTGAGCGAAATAGTTTCGACGAAGCTTCCAGTACAACGAATTTTTTTGTTAATCCAAATATTCCTAAAATGTATTAGCTTACAACGAAAGAAAAACCTTCATTGTAAATTTATAAAGGCAATATATTGCAAGCTATAAAAATATGGCTGTGGGAGCATTTGCTTGAAAGAAAATGTGTTTTAAAATGCGGCAAAAGAATTTGGTATTACCACGTTTTGTACCCTACATTTTTTTGATGATTATGCTCTTTCTTTCAAGCACATTATGGCGTGTCTACACCTAAACGGGCGGACACGCCATAACTTGCGGAAAATGGACTTAGATAATGCTGTTTACATGTGTAGTAAATGAACATTCAGAGATTTTGAATAAGCTCAAATATCCGACCAACGACTGAACAGAGTACGAATTGTTTTGAAGATAATAAAGTACTCCAAACCTACTTTGGTATTATGTTTATTTCCGAATTGCAAATGTGTACATAATGTGGTCAAACATTTCGGGGTGTTTTCTCACCGCTACTTCGGTCACAAGAACTTATGACCGAAGTGATCTTTTATGATGGTGATATTGCAAAGCCAGCTGTCACTGAAGAAGTGGTAAGAAAATACCACTAAACGTTTGAGCCCATTATATACATATTTCCAATTCGGAAATAAACGTATTACCAACTTAGATTGTGAGTGCTTTATTATCTTCAAACAACGCAGTTCACATACGCATCATGCCGCTCAAGGAATACCTCAGAGCAAGAATGCTTCACGATAGTTCAGATTATTATAAGAGGTGAAAATTTGTATATCTTCTTGAAGAAAACTCATAAGAAGTGTACTGACATAAGTTCCGGCCACCGTGCTCTTCAGATCTGGAGAGCACGGTAGCTGGAATTGTCCATATCCAAAATGTGTAGGAAATCGATTAGACAAAGCTAAATGGTAAAACTTCTCACTGAAAACACCTGACTGTATTTGCGTATGCGGTCTAGCTCTTCCATTTTGTTGAAAGAGTGTTTGGTCAAAGTTAGCATCTAGATTTTGGAGAAATGAGAAATTGTTCTTCAAAAACATATGGATAACTGGTTAAAGTCACCATGTCTTCAAGAAGAATTCAGCGATACTGCGAGCCAAACACTGACTATTCTGAACATGTGCCAAATGCCGTTATACCATTGGATTATACTTAGATAAAATCCCCAGTATTCCTAGATTGCTCTTCGGGGCGATGATGTTAATGTGTCTGCCTGTAATTCACAAGACGTCAATGCTTGCTAAACATAACAAAAATGCGAAAAAAGTAGAGGGCCATTTGCAAACCCATATAACTGCGCTCAAGTGGCGTCTACCTCCCAGAAAAAGGCTTAAGACCGTGATAGAACGATGGAATTTTTATTGAAAATGTAAGTTTCAAGGATGACACAGGAATTGCGATTTAATATCTTGATAATCCCTTTCAATTGAAATCTAACTGGCAGTTTTAACCTTTTTTAGGATTTTTCCCTTAACTTCAAGTAAGAAGGTCCGCTTCTTGTCCAGTAAAAATTTAATAAATTTATTTCCTGCTGCTGCATGTATTGTTTAGGACCTGGTAGCTCACAAGTAATAGCGGATTAGAAGTTTTGTGCCACAATGCTTAAAAAAATGTAGCGAAGTCATATAGCATATTGTGACATCAGTTGTTAATGGTGATAAATGAATGTTTATTTTGTTTGGTTTCTGTAGCTACAACCCGGCAAAAAATGGAAAAGAAATGCTGTTACCTCTCTTTCATAAGGCTGGACGTCCACATGTAACTTCGGGCAGTCCACCAAGACGTGACTGTTCATTTTAGACCTAACTACTACCTCTCCACACTTTTGTGGACAAGGAACTTTTGAGTATGGACATTTTTTGAGATGCATCTAAAAGAAAAAAATATATATTAAATCATTTCTGCGTTATGCTTGCCATTGTAAATACTAGTGCTGTTTTTGTTAGTATTTAGGTGTCCCGTGTGGCCCAAGATAGTGTTCTTGACGTTTGGAAACATTGATGACATTATTATTCACTAACACATAGTACTTAAGGATAAGTTATTCTGTTTATAAGGTAGTAAATAGTATATATACAAGACGTTTTCACAAAATGCAGTTTCAAAAATTGCATGGTCCAGTCTGTTTCATAAGGTTGGACGTCCACATGTAACTTTGGGCATGCAACTAACACCAAGGCGTGGCTGTTCATTTTATACCTAACTAATACCTCTCCACACTTTTGTGGGCAAGGGCTTGATAATGCCTATTGTAATTTCAGTATCTAAGCTCTAGTGCTTCAATAAAATTTTAAAACTTACGCTTAACAAATTTTAAAAAATACCTGTGTTCCATTTGCTACTAAATCATCACAGATTATATATATATACATATATATATTAGGAGCATTAGCAACTAAGGCCATATTGCTCCTGGGATATGCGGTGGCCATTCCCTGACCTTTCCGCATCCTCCGTATTTGGCGGTCACGGCCTCGAACCCCGGTCTAATCAAGAAGCGTGTGCTATGCACTGCTGCTCCTGCCCACCTGGCTACGTACGGAGGCGCCAGATTTGATACTATCGGACTGGTTCGTCACAGCTTCCAGTTATAACCATAATTATTCTGTTTCACAGTTCGTTATACCGTAAGTTATAGCAAAAAATGACACAGTAATTCCTCCACAGGGATTACTCTGTCAGATAACGTAGTATTATACAGTATTTCAGTACCAAAATTTTACACTCCACTATTTTATATTTTATTTATTTTTTTTAATGTATGCTGAGCTTATTCCAGTCTTTTTAAGCAAAAGAACACAACAAATCATTGCCCAAGCATGACGTAAATCATGAAGGCAAGTCTCACTGAACTCAGTGGAATTTCTCCTAATCTCACTGACACGCAATGGCCATAGATGCCAATGCGCTTAATAAATCCCGAAACAAACAAACCTAATCTCACCGTATATCAAGGTACTGTATAATATTGGTGTAAACACACCATAGACAACTCTTGAACAAAAAACTACGTTAGTAGTTTGAAGGGCACCATTTTATCTGTATCTCATATTGTGCTCTTCCTGCACAACGAGTTGCCATGTATTGCACTACCTCGAATAAGCAACGCTTCACTAAAAGAGAAGACTATTGTTATTTATTCTCATTGGGCACCACTGAGAATAAGTAACAATAGTATACAATACTCTTAAAGATATAATGCCGTATTGCATTTAATTTTACTTAAACCGAGGTACTGAAACAGTTTGAGAACTATTACGTCTGTTATCTCATTAACGCATTTGTCAGTATCAGATGATGTATAGTATTGTGCGTGGGCTAATTTTTTAATGTTTTTGACAACATTTGTTTTTCCCCAGATATTTTAAACTTGTTTTCGTAACGCTTTGAAGATTACAACCTTTTTCCGAGGATGCCACTAGATGTGTGCGCTCGCCAAAGCAACTAAGGCTATGAGACGTAATATTGTTTGTAAATTACATGATTCTATGGTTGATTTCCTGTTTTTGTTGGAGGAAACAAAACGAGGTTTTTCCTCGTTGGAAAAACGAGGATAACAAAGTTTTTCTCGCCTGAGACCGACTGATTCAACGATGTTGTAAAAACAGACCTCGTGTTACTGACGGGATTTGAACCCAGGCCTTTTACAACCAACTGTGCTATCGCCATAGTATGCGATCAGGAGTTAAACATACATTTTTTTTATTGCATAGTACTGCATACCTTTAACTTATCTTTTAAATTGTAAACTTTATCACTTCAGTTTATGTATAACTGTCTCTGCTGGCGCCCAGACTGTGATGTCCATCTCTACCTGTATTCGTGTATCCAAGTGGAACATAAAAAAAAAAAAAAAAATATTAGGCAGGCCATCAGGCAGCAGGCACCACCCGGGCAATCGCATTCCGGTGTTCATCTTCTGCACATGAGTCTACTATGCTGTCTAAATAACACAAAAATAGCGCACCCACCAGCAGTAGTGTAAGTCTGATGGGTACCAACGTCTCCCGCTTCTAGGCTGCCCAAATCTAGGAGTCAGCAAAAAAAAAAAAAATCTTGCTTTAATCAGCCCCCAGGGAACAATCCCGCATCAACAAAGTCTGCTGATGCCAGCAAACAAGGCAAAACAAATAAATAAAAAAATATATAAATTCCCTTTACGGGCCCACCAAAGAAAGAATACTCGCAAAGCGCAATCCCGCATCAGTAATACTTAACTGACGCGAGCAAAAAAAAAAAAAAAAAACACACCACGAAACAAAAAAATACAGTCATTCACTCGTACTAAAAACTTAATCTACACTAATCAAAATAGATAGCTGCTTCCTTTTAAGGAACACGCTCCTACAAAATTCCTGTAACAGCTTGAAACGTTTTTAATCAATCAACCATTCTATTTCAGTTCCCCTATTCAACGTAGGCAAGCTAGCTCTTAATTTACTTGTAAATTCTTCGTGGATTGGGAAATCATACAAAAGATTATCCCAAGTCTCGTTGGACCTACAGGAGCACAAGGGATCTGTTTACAGACCTAGATCACATAGCTTAGATTTTAATGAGCCATGTCCCGTTAACAAATATGACACTTCCATGGTTGGGTAAAGCCATTTAGTCTTCTTACCCGTATTAAAACTTACTTTTGAAATAAATAGTCTAGTAACATATCCAGTATTACTTGTGCTCCAACGGTTCTGCCATATTTCATTTAACTTTAACCATGTATTCTTTTCCTAATTTTTTATATCTACCAAAATTTCATTGGTAATACCCAAAAATGAAATTTGAATTCCCTTTCTCAAAAAATAGCTGAATGCCCTAAACGTTATATATAAATCTAACAGAAGGGTGTCAGAAATTACCTGCATTGCATGCGTAGAGACGGTTTTACACTCTCTTAATACTATTAGCAACATGATCTCTGAATTGAGTTAAGGCCTCCGTAGCCGAGTGGTCAGGAGCGGGAGTGCAGTAGCACACGCTCTTTCACTAGACCGGGGTTCAAGCCCCTGACTGCTGAATACGATCGATCTGCCAACCTGCACTGGACCAGCGTGGCAGATTATGGTCCATTTTCCGTCAGCATGAATTGTTGAGGAGGCTTCCATCCTGCAGTGGGTTGATAATGGCTGCACTTTACCTTTTTATTCTTAAATTTAATTACATTAATTCTCTTAAACCAGACAGAAGCAGCATATGATACTTCAGGTAAGAGTATAACCTTATAATAAAACCCAAGGACTCCTTTACCGAGTCCCTAGGCCTTTCTAGAAATCCTTACAATAGAGGCAGTAAATTTTTTAACCTTGCCACTCAGATACTCAAGATTTGCTACAAACGACATATCTTTAATTATACCAAGGTGCTTGACTTTAGAGACCAAAGGTATCTGCTTATTATTAATAAGTACACTAGGAGGCCTATTGTAATCAAGTTTCCCTTTAATCAGCATCATAACCGTCTTAGTAGAAGATATACCAAGTTTATTATCTGTAGCCCAACTGGCCAGACTATCCACAACCATCTTAATTTTCCCCTCGATTTTCTTTGCACGCACAACACCAAATCATACGCGGTTTTATGACAAGTGTATCATCATGTAGCCACATTAAGTACCGGATTCCAGAAGACTGGTCCTAACAATGATTCCTGTGGGCAACCCTTATATCTCGTTCAATTTAGAATGTGGTGCCCTAACAATAATTCTTCTCCCATTTAAATAATCTCTAATTATTCTGGATAATAAATCTGGGCACCGTAGTGCTCTGAGGCCAGCACACTCATGTCAAACATAGTTAAAGGCCCCCCCCCCTCCCCTCAAAATCAATGAAGAGGACCAAGACATTTGCAATTAGAATTTATTCTGTAATTAACATGATCATGTATTGCATCCTCTGTCGAGCTTTTCCTTTTAAAACCAAATTGAAGTGGAAAATCTAAATTCCTAGCCAAAAATAAAGCCTCCAATCTGATTAATATCAATCTTTTCAACACTTTACCAAGATTTGGGAACAATGAGATAGGCCGACAACCTCAGTAACTGGTTTGCCTGGTTTCCTTATTAATTTTAGTAAAGCCGTCTTCCAGAACCCAGGTACAGTCCCAGAAATAAAATATTTATTAAACATATTTAATATAAGATCAGGAAAGGTATCTACAAATTTAATAATAGAGCTATTTTCAAGCTTGTCAATTCCTGGAGTTTTATTTACATTCAGTTTAGCGTAAACCGACCTAAATTCAGTAATATTAAACAATTCAACATCATTATTACGAATGTACCTAAGATTCTCTTCCCTAAAATAATTTATCATTTATTATAGTTTATAGTTGTTAACCAATCAATAGTTTCCCCATTATCAGAAGTAACTGTACTTATTGCATTATTTAAATTTAGTTTATCTCTGGTTAGCTTAAACAGGAGCTCCCAGGGATCAGTATTCCCAACTTAAAAACCAAATCTTGCCATGCCTTAATCGTATTATTATAAAACGCTTTATGATACAACCTCCTTTTAATTTTATACAAATCCTTATATACATCAGCCTCAAAAGCACCCCGACTTCTCAGCCTGTGATACTTCCTCCTTAGGTCAAACACCTCATGCCTTAACGGCTAATTCAGCTGACCACCAAGGTACTTTATGTGAAATGTTTCTCTTATTAACTGCAAAACAAACTTTATCATCCATTTCATGTTGTATAAATGTAAAGTGAGGTTTACTGTGCTGTATCGTATATTTTATTGGCATATTATTTTTCCTCCTTGCCACTTTATTATGGCACCTTATTCTTATCAAACGCGTTTCTTTTCAGAAATCCTCGCCGTTGACGAGGCATTACTAATCCATAGACATTCGTTTTTGCTCATTGGGTCTTTGATATACTCAATATCTTTCCTTTAAATGCTGAACAATTTTTAGTAATTTTAATTTGTGTTGTATCCATCTAATCCATTTTTATAATAATCTCGAATTTTATATTTTTGGTTCGGCTTAAATATATATTTTTTTCTGTTTCATAGATTCTCAATATAGCCCTATGGTTTCATTAGTCTCACATTCTCATTAGACTTTAATTGATAAAAAAACCAATGGCCGATTTCATGGGGGTAGGGGAAATTCGGACAATTACCTCCCTAAAAAGCGTGTTATTGAATATTATTCTTCTGCATTTTCTGTAAAGAAAATTATTTTCATACGCTGTGTTGGATTCACCTGTGTTCAAGACAGTGTTAAACTACCATTTTTTTTTTTGCCACTTCAAAAAACAAAAAAAAAAAAACCTCCATAAAAACTTAAAATCATGTTTAATGTATAATCGTGGATTATAGAGTGTATTCAATAGGGTGTATTCACCCTATTGAACAATTAATTTTGACAAAGCTTAAAATAATTTGTTTAGAAATGTGTATTAACTGCTTTTCCTATCTTGATAAATAGCAAGACATGTTACAAATCTTAAAATCCTCCCGTCTCTCCGCCTGACATCCTTTAGGCAGAGGAATCGTAATCGACATTCAATCCATCTAGTCCCTTGTGGCAAGAACAACCCGTAGAATGGTTTCAGTTGTCTTTTTGTCTGTACGGCTTGTGTTTATGGGCCGGTTTTCTAGGGTTAGATTACTGAATTAAAACTTCTAGATGCTCGCTTAAATTGACCCGGATTTGTCCATGGTTTTGTCGAACATAATACACTTCATTTCGATCTTCTGCCTGACGAATTCTTCTTTTTACTGTAAAGTCTCGAGTATTCTAGTTCCTGAAATATTCATTTCCAGGTAATAAAAAAAGAACAGTTGTCAATGACAGAAGATAAAAGAAGCACCTACAATCACTTCTATTTTAAACAGTAAAACAATGATTTATAAATATTTACGAATTATAAATCATTATTTTGAAGTTTTGAACAAATAAAGCGTTTTGAACAAGTAGTATTTGGGGTGGGGGAGGGGGAACAACCGACATTGACAAACACATGTAAAACACATACCTTTAGATTACAAAGCGGAAGCGTAACGCCGCACCCAGAATCTTTATTTTCACAAAATATTTCCAAGTAGCTAATCTTGGAAGAAATGAGGCCTCCAATATCTTCTTTAAACTGAAAGAGGAAACGGACATGAAATAATTCACTGTGAAGAAACTACCTTATCTCTCTAGTTTTCCTTAAATATATTTAACCAAAGAATAAGTAAATTTACAACACTCCTACTTCTTCCTGCGAGTGTTTTTTTATTGATTCATAATATAATTTTATTCAACTGAAGAGCGTAAAATGTTGTACAGAAATAGACAGGACACCGATCATTTAGCAGTGTTGTGAAATTAATGCCACACGTTTAGTGCGTTCTCCACGTTTATCAAAAAATTGCCACAATAGGAGTGCGAAGTCGCAAAGAACATGATCTTACCTTTTCACCGACATAAATTTCATCTTCAATCGCTTTCTTCAGCGCAGAAATGTTTCTGGATTCTTCTGAAACGTTGTTTGTGATATGACCCCAGAGATACAAAACACATCACTAGGGATAAAATCAGGTGGCATTGTAGGCTACCCAGTTCTTGCCATACACTTCAGGGCAGCAGTTAGAAACCACCCTGTTGGCAGTAATTTCTTCAGGAACTCCAGGATAGCCCTGGAGAGTATTCAGAGTTGCCAATTAAATCTCCAAGCCTTTCTATATAGAGTAATGATGTTTTTCATACAAAAAAATTGATGCTTGAGAAGCTGCACAGAAAAAAAATAGTAGGATGAATAAAAAATCACCCTGTATTATTAATAATATGAAATACATATAAAAATATTTGTATTAAGCGTGCGCTCATAACCATAAGAGTATTTATGTCTATTGATGTGGGCCAATCTGCATGTTGTGTAGGCTGAAAAACCCGGAATAACTTACGGAGACATTCTACACCCTCTGCCTTAAATCGGCTAACTACAGCCTCTGTTGGAGAAGACTTTGAAAATTATTCTAGCCGTCGAAGGGATTCGAACCCAGATCCCTTCAAACGAGTACAGACGGAAATGTGTCTGAAAACCCCGTATACGAATTGTATGCTTCAGGCGTTTCATAAATTAATCATCATCCTCTTCAGAAATGCCATCTTCGCTGTTCACCGTCACATATAAACCAATTGAACAATTAAATCAGTTACAATGGTATTTGTTATTAAAGAGGAGAAAATAAATGTGATCTTTAGATGTTTTAGAGCCTCAATTATCTGAACATATTATTAAAGATGAGAATGACTATTGAAACAACTACAAGAGTAAAATGGAGTCTTTATGCTGAATAAATAACACGAGAGCCACTACTGAAGAAAGTTGCTTTTGGGATGACAGGGAGAGAGAGAGATAAGCAAATAGCCAAAAACAGTTGTCAGCAATTAGAGCATCAGCAACAAATAATCTTTCAAGGCTGTTTTTATATTTTACTGTGTGCATTGTGAAATATAAATACACACAGCCTTGAAAGATTATCTGTTGCTGATTTTCTGTCACTGCTTACAATTGTTTTATATGTTCTATAAGGTGAATTATTTAGAGAAAGGGCCTATAGTACCGATTATTTTTGTCATTAAGTGTTAGCAAGAGCTTATTTGTTTTTTTACTGTACTCTCCTCTGAATCAGTATGGTTCGAAGATGTGAATTTTAAAAAGTGAAAGGCTTTTGTGCGTTTAAAAAATTTCCCAAGGAAAAAGGAGTGCACTTCTCTTTACTTCAGTTGTCATACATAATTAAAACCGTATTGTGAACTGAATAACCAAGAATCTTAACGGGAGACTCGTAAAATGTAGTCACTTGGTTATTTCAAGAAAAGGAAGTTGTGTTTTTTATAAATGAAGCTTAACTCCCAGGCTGCATAACTAAAGCACGTGTTGGAAATTTTGTGTTAAACTTCCTATTGGCGAAACGTTGGATGGTAGTTGGACTTAAATTCCTCTATTCTTCGACTCTAATCGAACAAATGAGTGGTAGGCAGCGATATATAGTGACAACTAAAGTATCATGGAGGACTAACAGTTATTAACGAGACGTTATTTACAGAACGGCAAGCGTTACCAGAAGCTGATAAGGTAGGTAGTTACCGGTGGGCCGCTAAGTGACATCCATTTTTATATGGCGGAAAATGCTTTGGAACATGGCGCCATTTTTGATAAAAATCAAAAAAAAATTGGAATATCGGGGTATCTCATGAGGTGTGAGGAGCATCATAAGATTTCCTGGACATTGAAGTTCATCTCCAACCCTCACAAGAAGAGAAGTTGAAACCGAAAGTGAGATATAGTCATTTCATGAAGATGCAAAGGCTGCATTTGAGGAGTGTAGTATTAATCAATCAATCTTGGTACTGTAGCAGTCATATTTTCGTCTTTTGGAACTGCAGATCCAAAGGAAGAAAGGGAATTGACAGGGTATAAGAGAAGTTGCAGTTACTAATACTAACACCGCCTTTTAAATGTCTCCATAGAAGGATGCAGCTGGTTAAGCAAATAAATGAGTCTACTCTACCGTGGACTGTGAATAAACATAGCTGAAGCAGCTGCTTCTAGAAGTGAGAAATTGAGTCAGACTTGCCAATCCACTTGGGCGTCATTACTTGAACACCAAAGAGATGTAGCTGAAATCGTCTGTCGATAAGAGATGCCAAACACCGATGTTACCGAGAGATTACAATCGGTCACAGGAACGACATCGAGATGACCAGTGGCGAAAGCTTCCAAGACAAATATAATATCACTTCCTTGAAATCCGTAGTAACAAATTGTATCGAGGTTAGGATCAATCACTATAGCTGATATCATCAAGAATCTTTTCGAAATAGAGCATGCTATTCGAACTGAAATTAGTTAGAGACAAAAAATGAACCCTGTCTACAAGCTTCCAATATGCCAAGTACTGTTCTATCAGAGAGTGTGGCTTCCAGGAGCACTAGCAATGCCATATCTTGGCAAAGCGTGTAAGAGATCACTGTAACTAGTAAACCCCTATCAGACTGTATGGCAACGTACCCAGAGAATGATGCAAGCACGTCATTACTCACTAATACGTCAATATATGTCAGGAGCGTGGAAAACAATTGTGTGCGCTGCAAATACTTAATGTTTGAAGAACTTGTGTTCACTTAGCTGATTTATTAATTTAAGCTGATTTATTAATGTGTTCATTAATTTAACAGAAACATGGCTTACAAGAGACGACACAAGTCAACATATTGATGCAGTCGACTACATATGAATACATCTCTAATTAGAGAGAACAAAGGAGGAGATCCTTCTTATGGAGATCTTCCATAAGAAGGATCTCCGCCTTATTAGAATACCACTGCGCGAAAACGAAAAGTTTGAATTCTTAATTGTGGTGCTTGGGACAGAGGATTTCAGAGAAGCAGATGAGTTGAACAAGTACTTTGCAGTGGTCTTTACAGTTGAAAGACTATTCGAAAATGTTAATAAGATTATCATTAGACTTCGAGACGATACCTCCACCCCGGAATGGAAGAGCGCTCACCGTTCCACAAAGAAGGTGCGAAAGGCGTAATGGGCAACTATAGACCAGTGAGTTTGGCTTCAGTGGTGGGAAAGATCATAACGTCTGGGATTAAGGATACAGTAAAAGATCATCTTGACAGGAATGGTATATTTAATGGATTACAACATGGGTTCATGAAGGGGAGTCTTGCCAGACTAATCTAGCTAAATATTTTGATGTAATAATTAACTAGAATTGTCAGGCAGTTAGTTGCAAAAGAAACAATTGACATTGCCATGACTCCAGTAAGGCTTTTGATATGGTTTCCTGTGAACGGCTGTAATTTTTTTTTTTTTTTTTTTAGTTGCATTAGCAACTAAGGCGATATTGCTCTGGGGATATGCGCTGGTCATTCCCTGACCTTTCCGCCTCCTCCATATTTGGTGGGTACGGGCTCGAACCCCGGTCTAATCAAGAAGCGTGTGCTACGCAGTGTTGCCCCTGCCCACCTGGCTACGGAGGCGCCAAACGGCTGTAATATAAACTGGAGCAAACTGTAGTAAGATCCTTTGTTGAATCAAAAACAACCTTAAAAAAGAGACAGTAGTCATTAATAGACATACCTCAGGGCGGGCCAGTGTGGCAAGTTAATTCCCTCAGGGATCAACATTCATCTGCCCACAAGGCTCTCATGGAACACCATAGTTTACTAGTTGACGACCACGAGGAAGTGAGCCGGGAAGTAGGGTTACCTCTGGCGTCGCCTCAGCTTGCCAGCAGGGCCAGATTTAAACTTGTTGTGGCCCTGGGCTATAACATATATGAGGCCCTTCTCTCTTAGAGTTTACCTGTGACAATATTAAAAAAGGATTTTTGAAGATTGAGCGAGGCCCCTTGTAATGTGAAGCCCTAAGCTGTAGCTTGTTTAGCTTATATGTAAATCCGACCCTGCTTGCCGGGGATGGCCCATAAAAAAATTGTTCGAATGGAGGGCGGAGAACAGTACAAGTTTAGAGGATAGGTGAAGGCTAGGATGACGCCTACTAAGAAATCAAAAGAAACAGGGAGACAGAGGGATACCCCTGTCTCCGGTGGGTGTGGGATTTTGTGCATTTCAGCACTACAGGTGATAGTGGACCTAGACCAGCACATTAGGCTGACACGAGCGCCAACACACTTTTTCGGGCCCGATCTGCAGAGGTTCTGTACCACCACAGATGAACAAGGTGAAGATGGGCAAATGCCTAGGAGCCACCAGTGATACCACACACACACACACAGCTGTAGAGGCAACCCGTCCTCCACAAGGGGGATAATGTTAAGAGCAGCATAAAGTAGTTAGGGTAGTAAGGCCAACCAGGCGAAGTTAGGGGGTAGGAGATAGGGGGAAATGGGTAATGCCCTGGGTTTCATGATGGGGCAGGTTAAAGTCGTAGGCAGGGCCAGGGTGCTCCAAGTAGATTTTTTTGGCTAGGAAACCAAAAATATCTACAGGTCAGCCAGCTGAAACCAGTGTCGGCATCCTATGCCATGTCGCCTAAGAAAATGAAACAGTCTGTCATCAGCAAGGGCAATGGGTTTCTTGGGAGGTTATCCCCACTGTTTAAGTTGGGGGAGCCTGTCAAATAACAGAACACAACACACATATTCCAAACACCTGTGCGCCTCCGTGGCCAGGAGCAGCAGTGCGTAGCACACGGGTAGAGCACGTATACGTGCAATGCGTCCACCAAAACCACTTCCATTGAGTACAAAGAAGAGATCTGTAAAAACTTTGTAATAAACTTATAAAACAATCGTAAAATATTAAACCACCGTAACATTGAAATAATAAACGTTTCAAAAGATTCTAAAGAAGTTTTACTTAACTTCCACTATGCGTACTCGGCGCGCGCACATTTTTTTCCCCTTTCTTCTAGGTTAAGTTCACACATAGTTGACTTTGATTTTCTTAGGGTAGGAACCCTAGGACAACCAAAATCTGTTACTCTTTCACAGTTACACATACAATATTTAACATCACACTTCATTCACACAAATATACGAGGTAAGTCTGTATGAATGAGATGTGATCTTGTACTTGAGGTGTGCATACGCTAGACTTATATACGGACATAAGGCATACACACAAGCACTCACCAAATCCTCAACACACATTTATGCACACTTCTGGCATTTACTCTTCCGCACATGAATACAGAAGATTTACATACATGCATCATTCGTACAGATATAAACATGAACACAGACATTCACACAGAAACAATACACCCACCGAACTCTCAAACAGACACAAACATACAAATACACATACCAGGTCCGCAACACACATTTATGCACACTTAAACATTCGCACCAGCATAGTGGGATTTAGACTAGGTCCCAAGGGTTGAGTAGGTTATACTTGGAATTACGAGTAATAATAATTACAGTATAATTCCAATTTGGTTGTTTGTCTCTGTTCAGGGAATCGGCATGTTATGTTCTGAGATGTTATGTGTACTGTTATCAGTTAAAGGGCGGTTTAAGCTGTATTAATGGGATCAGAGTCGGGCTAGGCAAGGCTCTAGATTCAAAGATTGCCTGCGAAAACTTGACGAAAGCTTTGTAGTATTCTTCTTCGGTGGTCATAATTCTTTGATGTGGGATGATCTTGGTGAATAGGACATTCCAGTGGTCGTCGTAACATAGACAATCAAATAGCAGATGTGTCCAATCTTCAGGCGCTCCGTAAGTGCGGAACGGGGCATTGGTTAATCTTAGGCTATGCAGCTTTGCCTTGAAGGATCCGGACCAGTCATAAAAAGGTCGTGTACTACAGGTCGGCCGGAGGAATACTAGAATGGGCTTGCAATACCTTGGTTTAGCCGGTAGTTAAAGTAACGGCAAACAATTTCGAGGTCTAGTAGCAGGGCATTCGCCAGAACCTGCAAACGGGGTACCAAAAGCCTGTAGGTTTTTAGTGATGCCAAGAGGGAGGATTCTTGATATGGAGTCTATTTTGTTTTTATTTCTAGCTATTGCTGTTCTCTGAAGCCAAATGCCAAATTTCCAGCGCCATAGGAAACAATTGGTACAAATACTGTTTTCTAAATTAGAGCTAGGGTTTTCCTTTTTTTTAAACCCTAGTCAGTTCTATTGATTCTAGCCTACGTAGTTCGGGCCTGCGTAGCTTTCTATTTTTCTAATGAGGTGTTCTAAATGCGGGTAAAAGGTTAGTTTCGAATTGATGACGATGCTTAGGTATTTAAGTTTCTGAACCATTTATTTTCAGGGATATATTACTGATTTTTATAGCACGATCTATGCGGGAGTAAGGTTTCTTTAAGAAGTATGGTCTTAGTTTTGTTAGGAGCTATTTTTAGCTTGTGAACATTGGTCCATTCCCGTGGTTTTTTTGCGGGGCCAAGTTAGCGCAGTTTTCTAACTCTGCACGGGTGTTAGCCCCGACAATCAGAAGCAGGTAGTCTGCAAAGGTGACAGCATCCGTGGGAGTAAAATCTGCGTTTAAGAGTTCGTTCATTACAATTATACAGAAGGGTCCCTGAGAAGAACTGACCCTCTATGGTCAGTTCTTCTCAGCTACTGAAATCTTGTTCTGACTGTTGCTTTCCTATTATTATTGAGATAGCTATTGATAATGTTGTATAGGTTGCTCTGAATGCACTTTTTCCCGATAGACGGCTGAGTCCACCAGGTAAGAGCTTCTGAGTTTATAATATGAATTAGGGACGTCGATGTCCCATATAATAACTCAGCTTTCATATTTGCATTGTTTTTGGTTCACTTTTAGTTTGTGTCGTCGGTTATTTCGCTGGAAGTTAAAGATCAGTTTGTATAAATATGGGATAATATTTTGAAGAGTAAATGTACAAGGCATAATGCGTTGTTAAATATGGGATAATAAGACTATTTTCAACTATTTAAACACAGTATTTAGAAATAAGCATTTTCTATTCTGTTTAGCCAAAATTAATTCAGCTCATCCTTGAAAATCGACACTGGACACGCAGTACTTACCAACAGTCAGTACTGTAGTAGCAATTAGTTTTTCGATATGATTTAAATCTTTTTGATGTCGCATAAGAGTTTCTGGCCATAACTACAAATTCTGCCCCTTCTTCGCGAGATACACATGGTCCCACCTGCAGTCTAACAACCATCTAAAGCCAATCGTCCGGGCCCTCTTCATTCAGGCAATTACTAAATATATTGCCTTTATTACAATAATAATAAATAAAAAAAAGTGAGTACAAAGTACGCAGCGCCCTGCTAACGCAATATTCTGTGACAACCTTTTGTTGGTTAATATGCTAATTCTATGAGTTACCTGGTCAAATTCCCTTCCTTTTTGAATCTTGTGCTCTGAAGTAAGAGTATCAAATAAATTTAGTAAATTTAAATGAGAAAATAATGTTGCAGCAGTCTTCTTTGTCCTTGCCTTCTTCCCACGTTCATATGGGGTCGGCATTCCCTTTCTTATTCTCTTCCTCCATTCCTTTCTAACCAGGGCTTCCTCTCTCCTCCATCCTCTCTCCTTCAAATCCTCTGCCACCTTGTCCTTCCATCTCAGCTTAGGTCTCTTCCTCTTCCCTATCACCTCCAGCTTTTCACACTGCTTCCCTACATACTCCTCACTTCTTCGTTCCACATGACCAAGCCACCTGAACCTAGATTCCTGTATTTTTTTACTGAGGGCCCACCTTAACAGTACTTCTAATTGTAGTCATTTCTTAACCTGTCCTTCCTCGTTACACCACACATCCATCTTAGCATCCTCATCTCCGCCACTTCCATCTTCTCCTGGGCCCTTGTAATCGCCCATGTCTCAGCACCGTACATCAATGAGGGTCTAACCACAGTTTTATACACTCTTCCCTTCATTCTACAATTAAATTTCTTATCACACAGCACCCCACTCATCTTTCTCCAGTTCAGCCATCCACATTGCACTCTGTGCTGTATTTCAATCCTCCATCCCTCTCAACGATCGATCCCAAATACTTAAATTTCGAAACAGATGGTAGCTTTTCCTCCTGCAGTTTTATATAACTCAACTTCTCCGTTCAATACCATATATTCTGTCTTTGTTCTACTTATCCTCATGCCTCTATCTTCCATCCAATTTCTTCTCTGCCTTTCCTTGGGATGATTCGCACAGTACAATATCATCCGCGAACAGCATACTCCATGGTGCTCTACTCTTCACTTCTCTCACCAACACATCCATTACCAGATCAAACAGATATGGGCACAGAGCTGATACCTGGTGCAGTCCAACTTCTACAGAGAACCCCTCAGTCATACCTACACTATTCTTAACCTGAGTCACCGCTCCCTCGTATATATACTTCACAAGCCTTACGTACTTCTCCGATGTACCCTTCTCCCTCATACATCTCCATACCTCTTGTCTGGGCATTCTATCATATGCTTTTTCCAGGTCTATAAACACCATGTGCAACTCTACTTGCATCTCCCTGTATCTTTCCATCACCTGCCTTAAAGCAAAGACCGCATCTGTTGCTCCTCTTCCCGGCATGACTTGCAGCAGTACTTGTCATAAATTAGAAATAAACCCTTAATAGTTTTATATATATATTTTTTATTCACGGCTTTGATTTAATCGCGTTTTCTGTAAATCTGTGCGCTTTTCAAATGCTAAATAATTTACATAAATATGTATAATGTACTATACTTGAATATCGCCGCTAGACAAAGCATTACCTTAATACGAAATGTATTTAGGTATCTGATAAACATTTGTTTCGTTTCGGTATGATTTAAATCTTTTTAATGCGGTGTCGCATAAGAGGTTGAGTGCACAGATTAGATAGGAACAGATGGTGGACTTCCACAAAGTGTTTGCAGTACCACAGTTGCCACACTATTTTATGTTCAGTTCAGAGATTGTTGCATAAACCGAACGGCATTCGATTAGTCAATTGTTTTATAATATACTGTATTAGTTATTATTTATGATATTACAGTTTCAAAGCTGAGAAAGGCTGATTCTTTAATAAAAGAAAAAAAATATCTTCTAATTTTAATTAGAATCTTTATATTCTGGTAATATTAATTATAGCGCTAAAATTTAAATATATAAAGATGACACTTTAGTAAATTCAGTTCTGCTTGTATTAAAAAAAAAAAAAAAGATTAAATATAATGATGCATTTTGTGAGTCTGAACTTTAAACTGTATAAATTATAGTATGCTATTTTATGAATTCTGTTACTCGTTAATAAAATTTCACACATTAAATTTTATTATTACAATCCTTTGTCGACTGTCCAGCTATGTCGACATAGCTGGACAGTCGACATAGCTGGACATTATGTAAAAATAGTAAGAAATTATTTGTTTAATAATTGAGCATGGGTTTATAAAATGACTTTCGGACAATGAATATTGGATAAAAATCTTTGAATATTTCGTAGTAAAATTATTCAAATTAGTACAGAAAATATGTGTACTAAAAAGTATGGTGATGTTCAAAGCTGCGGGTAAGTTGTAGCAACTTTGGTAATGCCATTGCATTCTCAATATCATAAACTCCTCTAACCCGATGTTACCTTCCTGGATTATAAACAAAATATTTATTTAATTAAATGTAGGATTTGCACTTCAGATATATTAAAATGAATAAAAATAGTGTTTTATTTATTTATTTTTTTGTTTTTCTGAAACAAAGGCGTAACACGCATTTCTGGAACAGTCGCCCGATTAACTGAAGTGAAACGATCAACTGGAACAGTGTGTTTTTATTGAATTCCTTTGAGGGTGCTGAGATCTTTTTGTTACTATCGTGTGTGTTTCGTTGTATCTTCAGAGTCTAACTCAAGCAGATTCGTTTCGTGATATGCCATGACTATCATTAGTTTTTTGTGTTTTTTTTTTAAAAGTGCTGTTATCTGTTCTGCTGGGGAATCCCCTCTCCTGCCAGAGGTTACCCAACACTAGGTGATAAACCATAAGAAATCCCCCTCTTTCGTAAACAGAATTGTCCCCTCCCACTCAACCCAACAGGCACAAGTTATTAGCGATTGAACCATTAGGTTTTGCCACTTACAGTGTAGGCTGTTCGTTTCTTATGCTACTGCATACGAAAAATAAGAATAGAAAGGTGTAAGTGCTGCGGATTAAGGAAGAATGGGTTGTGTTAGGGTATCTAAGAATAGGAACAGGTGCATGTATACTTACATGTACACCAATGATAGGAGTTTGGTAAATAAATTTCATAAATTTTAGGTATTGCTCAAAACATCAAAGGCAGACATTGTTGGGATATCAGAAACGTGGTGTCACACAGATATAAGTAACGTGGAACTGGAATTTGGGGAGTGCAATGTGGATAGAAAGGGAGGAGGCGTTTTGCTATTAGTTAAGAAACACAAAATCCAAGGAAGTGAAGCCAGTCGACATCACTGGACAGTGCAGTGTCGCGTCATTTTGGTGTGACATAAGCATTGGGAGATCAAAATTGAGAGTAGGAGTGTGCTATAGGCCTAATGACTCTGATGAGTATAATAAGAAACTGTACAGGGAAATGGAGTGGGCCAGTAAATCAGAGAGTCTTATAATGGGGGATTTTCATTTCCCAGATATTGACTGGAATTTGGGGGCTGGTCACAAGCACACTAGCAAGGCTTTTGTGGATTTATTGGATGACTGATTTCTACATCAGCATGTTTGTGAGGCAACTAGAGGGAGTAATACTCTTCATCTGATTATCAGTAGTGATTATTCATGCATTAAGAATCTGCAGATAAAGGAACCACTAGGGGGCAGTGATCACAGTGTGCTGAAGTGGGATTTACTCAAAGAGGTAACTACCATCAGGGGTAAAGGGAAGGGTTACTGCTTTCGTAAAGGCGACTACGATGGACTGAGACAGTATTTAAATTCTATACAGTGGGACCAACTGATGATATTACCAACAGCAAATTCAAAATGGGAAGCATTCAAAGAACTTATCTTGGAAGCTACTAGGCTTCACATACCAACTAAGAAATATTGTTCAAGGTTTAGGCCTAAATGGATGTCAGATGAACTAATGAGGCATATGGCAGAGAAGAAAAATGCATGGGATACATACAAATTAATGGGTGACATGGAAGCTTATGATAAATATAAGCTGGACTGTAGCCAAGTCACAATGGAGATTAGGCAGGCAAAGGCAGATTATAAGAAATCCTTGGCAAAGGATGCAAAGAAAAACAAAGTTCTTTACCTATGTAAACTCTAGAAGGAAAGGGATGAATTAGAGTGGCCCACTGGATGTTGATGGTTCAACTGTGTTGATGATCCTGCTCAGGTGGCTAACAAACTAAATGAGTATTTTGCATCTAAATTCACCCATGAGGAGTTATTCAGGGAGGGGAATGCCAGAGGTGAGTTAAACTCTGGCAGTGAGCTAGATGATTTTGTAATAACTGAGAGGAAAGTGGGGGAGAAATTGTTGAAGATAAACATAAAAAAGGCACCCGGGGGTGGATGGGATCTATCCAGTTATATTAAAGGAGGCAGCAAAGGAAGTAGGCAAACCCTTAGCCATAATTATGAGAGCTTCTTTGGACTCAGGGGAGGTACCCAAGGACTGGAGATGTGCAAATGTGACCCCAATTCACAAAGGAGGCTCAAAGGGTGACACAAGTAATTATAGACCTATTAGTTTAACTTCTGTTCCAGGAAAATTAATGGAAGCACTGGTTAAAGAAGCACTGCAGGATCTTCTAGACAAGATTTCAGTTATAGCTCGGACACAGCATGGTTTTGTTAAGGGAAAGTCTTGCCTGACCAATTTGATTGGATACTATGATGTTGTCACAAAGGAACTGGATGCAGGGAATAACTTTCATATTATATATTTCGATCTTAGAAAGGCTTTGATACTGTTATACGTGGAAGACTGCTGAACAAATTGGAGCAGTGTGGCATTGGAGGAAAATTGCTGCTATGGATAAAGGGATGGTTGAGTGGGAGAAGACAGGGTGGTAATCAATGGACACTGCTCATCGTGGACTAATGTTATTAGCGAGTCCCTCAGGGTTCACTGTTGGGTCCATTATTGTTTTCTGTATTTATAAATAATATTGATGATGGTATATCAAGCTTAATGTCCAAGTTTGCAGAAGATACAAAGGTTGGCAGGGTTAAGGACACTACTGATGCTATGCTGCTGCAACATGATCTGGAAAAGTTGAGCAGATGGGCTGAGAGGTGGCAAATGAAGTTTAACATTGACAAATGTAAAGTACTACATATGGGAAGCAGTAACCCCAGAGTGACGTATCAACTCTGTGGTACTACACTGACAGTGGTGAACGAAAAGGACCTGGGGGTAATTGTGCAGGCAGATGTAAAGTTTTCTGAGCAGTGAAGACGGTCTGCAAGAGTAGCTCATAGTGTCTTGCCAGTGATATACAGGAATTTTTCTAGCAGGGATAAGGAGGTGATTATCGCCTTGCATAAGGCAATGGTAAGGCCACACCTTGAGTACTGTATACAGGTCTGGAAGCCTCATTTTAAGAAGAATGTAGATCTGTTGAAACGAGTACAGAGAAGAGCAATAAGATTAGTGGGTGGAACAAAGGGTTGCTCTTACGGAGAAAGGCTTTAATTTTGCAAATTACAGTGTCTGGAGACTAGGCACCTGTGAGGTGATCTGATTGAGGTGTATAAAGCCTTGAATGATTTGAGCATGCTCAGTGCTGATGGTATTCTTCCTCTTGCTCAGAATAATCACCTGAGAAGGCTTGTTTTTGTTTGTTTGTTTCGGGATTTATTGGGCGCATCGGCAACTATGGCCATAGTGCGCCACCCTGAGCGGGCATAAATTCAAATTGAGGAAAGACAGATGTAGGATAGATGTGCGAAAGTTTGCCTTTAGCCAGTGGGTAGTTGGTTGGTGGAACAAACTTCCATCCTTTGTTGTGGAAGTTGATAGCCTAAATAAATTTAAGGCTGAGCTTGACAGGTATTTGGAATGAATGTAGGGGTGAAATGGTAGCGTTTTTTTTTTTAGCTGATGCTGCATAAGCTTGCTTTCTTGCATCACATGTCTCTGCTAATGCTAAAAAAATCCGCGGATAGCTTATTATTTAATACACAAATGCTCCTTTTATTGCAAAGCATAGGTTCACAATAAAAGGAGTTGTAAAAGCAAGAGAGAGAGAGAAACAGCGTGCAGATTATCATGTTTGAATACTTAAAAGGAAGAAGCCAGGTATCTGTCAACACTTAACGTAGCTAAGAATTCCTACCTCACTTTTGTTCGTATTCATTCCATCCTCTGGACATGTTGTCTCGTCTTCTAGCGTAGCATGGCATGTGACACAAACACCGTGACCGCACGGTCCTTTCATCATTCTACCGTCTATTACGTGGCATTTTTGGCATCTCAGATGCTCAGGGGATGAGTACAAAAACTGCACAGTAAGGTAAGTGTCTGGCGGTAGGAAAGGCAGTCCACGTACTATCTCCGTCATGCCTGTCCAGAAGATCTACTAATTGTGGCTTTAATCCTGGTTGTTCACTTCAGCATTTATGCTTCAATATGTTCCTGTTCTCATTGCCTGTTACACCTCGCGATAGCAACTTCAAGCACCTGACAACACAGACAGTACTCCCACAGATGTGAGCGGATGCTGACAGCTTATGAGGTAATCCCTTTGAACTGTAGAAGCCTAAACTGTAAATGAAATTTAATTTAAAAGGCGTAATTATCTGAGAGGATTCGTTACGAGTGTGATATTTTAAGCTTCCCTATTCTGCTCTTATAATCCTCGAATTTGCTTACAGAGCTTTTGATTTGAGCATTGTTATCGCGAGCCATTGTGATCCGTGAGTGAACTACGCCCTCAGCTTTATCAGACACGAAAGACCGTTATCTTCAAGTAAACAGTACCAGTGTGCGTGTACCATAACTATAAAGGCAAGTTAAATTAGGTTTAATTTTTAACACCAAATATTTATTTCTTCTCAAAACGAGTATTAAAAATCTTCTCTTGCATAGCTGTCTGTTATTCAGCCCTACATAAAAATCAAACTTCATTCTTTGCAGGGTGGACAATGTGTAACAAGGAACATGAACAGTGGATGGTCTGAAATATTTAATCAGCTTATCAAATGAGCAGGAAATAGAATAATTGCATTACTCATCTACTGTAGTGTGAGTTCCTGCTAGTTGCAGAGTTTACAAGCTTGATATGCAATAAACGTAATGTTATTTATTCAGTACAATCTTGTTAAAAGAAATAAATATACAGCTTTTTTAGGGAAAAAAAAACTGTTACTGATGACTTTTGAAACTACAGTCTTTTAAAAAGGCACTAATTCCTCATTGCTGTGCAGCACTGAGGCAACGAGTTTCTCCAGTGCTGCGCTATGAACTACTACGAATAAAAGATGGTACAGTATTTTTAATGTGTTGTCAACTCATCCATGCAGCACCTACATATAATTGGTGGCGCTAAAGAGCCCGAAAAGGCTGTCTATGAGGTCAGTTACATTTGAAATAAGTATCATTATACTGTCTTTTAAAGAAGTGCTGACAATAGCCCCGGGTAACTCGTAGTGGTACCTTCGCACAATTTCAGAAATTAATGTTTTTCTGTCATTTTTACTTATTTTATCTTATTTTTAATTTATTTTATTTCAATAAAAATTTATAACGGTTGGTGTAGTATCGTTGCAGTCATTATGAACTGTCTTTTTTTTCATTCTGCTTGTTCTATAAAATATTTATGTAAGCCCTCTTAGTGTTCAATCTATTATCAGAGCCGCTCTTCATATCTAACTTATGTTTATCCTCTAGCCTTACATCTAAAAAACATATCGAAAGCTCTTGAAGAGGAATCGAATTGGTGGTATTAAGTAAATTTTAAATATATATATTTTTTATCATTTCGTAATCGTTTTCTCACTGTTTCTGTATACTTTAAGTATGAGCATATCCTCTCCTGCCCTGCCTGTCTCTTCTGTATACTTTGTACTCCCATATTCAAATTCTGCATTCCTTATATCTCAGTGACACCATGTCTTCGATATAGCACAATATCTGCATTTGATTACTTAATCAGCACTTCAAAGTCGTCAAATTTATTTACTGTGTTCTTAGCATTAGCCTACATGCACCTACTATTACTCTTAGTTATCTAACGCATCCCATCTATTTCCTTGTTCCATGATGACCCTCAGGCCTTGAAATTGCCCACAACTTTCTTTCCAGGCTGTTGCGTCTTCCTATAGAAGCAGTGCAAAAATCGTTTTCATCTGTACCTGCTGCTCTAGTTTATCCATTAGTCTGTGTATCCTCCCCAAGCTATCAGTTTTCCAATCCACCTAACACTGGCACTATAGCATCAGAGAATATCCTTTCACTCCTATTTAAGTGTATGCCATTCCTGTGAAAAGTCTTGTTAATTGCACAGACCTGCTTTAGCATTTCACACACACACATTGTGGAATTGGCAAAGTAAACACGATCACTTACTTTGATTTTTACTTGGGTAATCAACTTTATAGGTGGGATGGACTATCAATACATTATAAATACTCTTCTTACTTCTCGTGAAAGCTCATATTGATTTAATTAATTATGTATTAAGTATTAAAATATAAGTTGTGAAACGTGGAGCTTAACGTCATACCGGTGTTTTAAAGTGTGGCCAGTAATAGCTGCACGTATGATCCTGAACAAATTGAAAGCTGGTGGGCTTTTTCCCTTATGAACTCTATCAATTACTTGGCTGTTTGAAGCCTTGAGAAAATCTCCTAGTCGCTCATGTTTGGGAATTCCACTCAGGTGATATACAGAAAAGTGATTTCAATATTAACATACCTCAATCTCCTGATTCGCCAGTTGTACCAAATATTTTTAATTATATATGAAATTATCGTCTGTTAGTAATAATTGTTATTTTTTCTCGGTACCAGGGGTGGGCAGAGGGAGTATATGCCCCCCTTAACCAAAAATTTGAAATTAAAAGAAAAGAACACAGAAAGCGCTCTAGGCTGCCACCGGCTCTCACCAATTTGTTCTCTTAATTACATGATTTTTTGTACTGAAATAGCTGAGCTGTGGTTGAATAATATATTTTGAAAACAGAATTGGTAATCATCTAATTCTTGGCCTTACTTTTCTACCCTACTTATGCAGTACATTTTTCTCTTTCGCCAACCTTCATTCTAGTCTAAGTTAATTCATTAAATGGGGAACAGTAGGAAATTATATTGTTACCACATAACAATACCTGGAGTACCTTTTTGTTGAAGTCATTGACCATGTTTAGGGTAGACAATGATTCATTGTTTGGAAATTAATTATTTTTGCATTCGCAAACATTTTCTGTTGTCATTATGTGGCAGGCGAATCACCATGTCCGCCAGCAAACGCGCTTTTTGCACATGTTCTTCAGGGTCTGCAGTAGATTATCAACCTTGCCTTCTTTCAACAACTCCACTCAGAATCATTATAACCCTAGACGGAGAAAACCGCGGTGCCTTTATCTTGCGGAATAAAAACAGATTTCCTGTGGTATTTAAAATCAGGACAGAACACCCGGAATCTATAAGGGTAAATACAAGGAAGGGGCTACTTCGACCGAAAGAGCAAGCTCTTGTTGTTGTCACCATGCAAATGGAGCAGCAGATAGACAGTAAGTGTGAGAGAATGCAAGTTTTAGCAATGAAATCGCCTTATAGTGAGATTTCGGAAGAAGGGATGACTGCAATATGGCAGATGGCAATGGGAGAATCAATTACCCATCAACATTTGGTTCTTCTGCCACATTATCATAAAAGATCCTCTCGTCACAGCAGCTCACAAAGACTTCCCAAGCAATTTCTAACTCGTTATGCGATTGTAGGTATTATAATTGCTGGCTTGGTGCTGTGGTTAATATTTTTTGTTCTATGGAAAAGCACACCTGCGAAGTCCCTGGAGGAAATTTTATTTCAGTGAACGTTGGTATCTGGATGGACCGAAAGACCATTTATAATGGAGAATAATATGAACGCTGTACTTCTCATTGTTCCTCCTGAGACAGAAGCAAAAGATAGCAATTAGGTGTGTTAGATTCCCATTGTCACCATTACAATGAAACGCTGTCTTTTAACAGCTGACAATTTGTAATTGCATAGTTTTAACATGCGCAGTTTTACAACCACTTCTTCTCTGACTGTTTTCTACATAGTCTTTCTATTTTACATAGTTAGTCACCAAATAAGTCTTACGATATTTAATTTTATTTTGGGGACATTTAAAAATTACGTAAATGTGTTTTGTTTTATTTTTTGAATATTTTCTCCTATTCCCTAACGCTCCCTAACAACAATTTTGCCTCTTTCACCCGTGATTGCATATCGAAATACTCCGTCACATTATTTTTCATGAAAAAACATGTTAAGTATGGAGAGTGTCGCACGAATATTGCTTAATGTATTATCTGACCATCTTGTGTTACGTAATTGTGAATGACCCTTTAGCAGCTTTCCAGGTGAGTTTAGTGTGCAATTACTAAACTCAACTTACCGTAACATGAAAATTAAGGAAACACATCCTTAAAAAATAAGTAATTAAAATCTGCTGTTTAAACTAATGAAAAAAACATTAAAATGCGAGTAAAATAATTATTTTTAATTACCTTACTCGCATTCTCGATGCTTTCTTGGTTCGATTATGATTGTTAACTGAAAAAGGGTTTGGTTTTCTAAGAAAAGTTGCTTAGAAAACTTTTTTTTTTTTTTTTTTTGCGGCAGTTAGCTGTAATTTCTGTACCGTGTGCTGTAAGGCTTGTTCTTCTTTATATATGAATAATTTAGTCTTTTATTAAGTTTAAAATTGGACAAAGCATTTTATATTTAGTAATGATAAAATTGGGTTTGCTGCTAGTTAAAGCATCGATCTCAATTTTTGAGTACCCTCCACTCAGTTGCTCGGTATTGAACTACTCTAAATAAAAAGCACTGCTGTTACAGTGTATGCCATTATACACCGTGGTTTCAACCCTGTTTAGAACAATCGACTTGAAGACAAACTTTTGGAACAGAGCCGTTCGTAAGTTGGGGACTTCCTTGTATATATTTTATTTCCATTATGTAACGGTGTCGCTTAATGAATTTTCGCACTAACCTGTTTAAAAATTATAGAACACACTTCCATATCGCTTTTAACGCTTACAAAGTTTTCGAAATAATCAAAATTCGTTAATCTAAATGTTTGCTTTATTAGGCGAAGGGCCGTGTCAGGACTTTTAAACCTAATCCGAGATGAACAAGAAAATGTCGCTTGAGCTTACTCAAATTTTTAGCCGTACATTGTATAGTATACATACAACACAAATAGTTGCCATACTGCAACTTTAATATCATAAACTCGAAGTGAAGTTGGGAGTCATTTACCGATTGCTTCATTATATCCAAATACGGTATACAATATTTGCTCCAATCTACTCGTGCTCCAGAGGGGGGGGGAGATTTTCTCAGTCATCCCCTCCTGGATCCACCACTGAATGAAATGGTCCCAGTAATACCTAATTCGTTTATGCCACCACACGACTACATGAAAAGATATAATTGCGACTGCTTATTTTGCATCCCCTGAGAGTAGGCAAGTGATTGCTGTCTTTTAATACGACCCTAATATTTAAAAAAATATGCGACATCGATGTTGGGTTCAAACTCTGTTTTCAAGTGTTGTTGTAGGTTTTTAGACGGATAAACAACTTAGGCCATGCTGTATATAATGTCTGTAAATTGCGTGTGGTCTGTTTTCTGGATGAAAAACCCGGATTTCCGGGAGAAAAAACCATGCAACTTATGCTGAGACTGACTAACTCGGGCACCTTATTAAAAAGACTCATAAAAATTTCCTAGTCAAGTCGGTGACGGGATTCGACCTCGGGTATTTTTCATCCAGTGTTGGAGGATCTGTTTTCGGTGAATGTATTTAATATTAGTGAAGAGTTTTTCTGATATAGTTATGTGCAAACAGTGCTGAGCTGCAAGGGGGGGGGGAGGGGCAGTAGAACCCGATGATAAGAAATCTCATTTTTGACGAACCTGTTGATCCTATTTATTTTTAAAAAGCTCTCCGGATTTACTACGAAGAATACGTTTTTTACTCTTTGACCTTTGTCTCACCGTCCTATTAATATAGTTTGTGATGAAGAGTGCCTCCGTATTTTTGAAAAAACTGAGTTTTTCTCCCTTTTAATTTTCATTAAAAATATTAAAATTAATTTTTTATTTTAGTTTATTTTTTCAGTTGCTGATTTCTAATTGTTTTACTCAACGAATTGGCCGTAAAGTCTGTGTTCTAAAATAGAAACGTCCGATAATAGCGTTGTTCGGAATTTGTGTAGTGTGAAGCTGAATATTAATATAGTATTTTAGTAAGATGCCGAAGTAATGCGATGTAAAATTTCAGTTAACATATACACAAGATTTTGTCATGGATTTTAAAATCCGAAAAAGGTAACACGTTTGCCGGATGTAATTGTGATTTTTCAATTTCAAGCGGTGGGAAACGCGAGACCACAGACGTTTCAGAATTTCACTGGGCTTTAGGAAACCCGACCTCATCAAGAAATAGGTGTCAGGATTGTCCTACCTACCCCACTCTAATCCCCACAGAAGAAGACGACTGCTGGAAAACCGAACTTTCAAATTTTTATTTTGCTGTATCGCGTCATTTCTGTTTTCATGTTGTTTCGTATGCTGTACGCTGTTCGGCTGTAAATATTTGTGTTTATGTAAATATGGTGAAACTCCCACTTGTGTGTGTTTAAGCAGAAGGTATGCCAGTTGTCACGGTATTATGTTCTTACCAGTTTACATTTGTTCAGTAGTAAAAGCCTTTGCGAGTAATTAATAACTCAAATATTTTATATTCCAGATAAAATGTACTTATAAATCAGATATCATGTATTTTATATAATTTTGTAACATAGTTGTATATGTATGATCACCCTCTAGCCAGTGGCTGTAACCGGGTGTTCTCCTAAGAGAAATAAACTGATGATAATAATAAATAATTACCAAATTGAAAAGTACAAACGATCAGGCGCCTCCGTAGCCGGGTGGGAAGGAGCAGTAGTGCATAGCACACGCTTCTTGATTAGACCGGGGTTCGAGCCCGTCACCACCAAATACGGAGGATGCGGAAAGGTCAGGGAATGACCACCGCATATCCCGGAGCAATATGGCCTTAGTTGCTAATGCCCCTAAATAACAAACAAACAACAAACGATCACTAGTGAGTGACACTAACTCATGTTCTTACCCATTTCGTGATTCAGAAGTTTGAAAGAAAACAATTTACTGAACCCAAGAAAAAGAACTCTTCTGAAGAAAGCAATCCTAAAAAGACCAAGCAAGCTGATAATTTTAAACATGTAATCCTCATTCTTCAGAAAACTGTTCGTGGTTCTCTTTTGGCTTAAATAAAGCAATTTGCTTTATTTTCTTTTCACATTATGCCATTGTTTGAAAATCAGACAGTTCTTCAATCCAACTTTCCCCACTTTCATGCAGTGATGTCGTTACTCCTAGATATGTTGAAGAATCTCATTTAACCAACAGTTTTGAAATCTTCCGCTTCCATGTGGTTAATCGAACGCCATAGCTGCCTAAACCAGAAGGTTGATTCCTACCTACCCCACTGACTTAGTCATAGGTACTTCTACTTTTTTACTTTACTTCTACTGTCAGGATTATGGAGTCTAAAATGATGCTGTTCTTTTGATCGGCGAGGAAGTACTGTATGCCTGCATATGACTACCTAGCGCACAAATTGCAATTGAAAAAATTGTTTTATAAACTTGAGGTAGCACAAATCTCATCAATTGGCAAGGTTTCATTTTCAAATTTAAATTTTTGCGTTACAAGTCTCCAGTGCTTCTTACTGCTCTTAAAGATAAACAAATAGTTGAAGCAATTGATTTTTGCAGCATCAATTCAGCCAGTTTCAGTGTGAGAACCTAACAAACGCTAATAATTATGAAAGAAGAAAATTTTTCTTCTTTCATAATTATTTGACTGGAAACTGGGAATATGGGAAACTGAAAAGTGCACAAGGAAGTTTGAAATAAAAATTATTCCAAGCCATACTTGGCATTTTAATAATTTCTCATGGCAAATGCTGAGTGTGGGAGAATATTCAGCAGGTTAGAAAACCAAAACCCGAATTCGAATCTCTTTTCGGTGAAGCTTTGGAAATGCTCCTGACAACCAAATCTAGACTTGTCTGGACTTGACCCCATTGTGTGTATTCTGAGCAAGAGTAAGGCTGACAGTTAAGTCCAGATTTGGCTAACATACTCTTCCTCAGACTACACACCGGGGGTCATAAATTCAAACTAAGAAGGATGGTTGCAGGAGAGATGTGCGGAAATTTGACTTCAGCCATCGAGTGGTTGATTGGAACAAACTTCCATCTGCTGTTATGGAGTGGGTAGTTTGAATTAAAGGAGGGACTAGACTAAACTATTAGAGAGGATGGACAGATGATATGCGAAGTTTTTTATATATTTTGGCCGATACTGTATAAGCTTGATTTTTTTGTATCGTTTTCTACTATTATTAATACTGTACTAGATAGCAGCGCCATAGTTATGAACCAAACATTGACTCAAATGACATGGGCAAAGTCTGTAGTAGGATTTTTATTTAATGAAGGTCGGTTGATTAATTTAGAATATCCAAACTGAAATCGATAGACAAAGTTAGTTAAACTGGTGTTTTTAGCATATTGTACTGGTAAACAATCGTATGGTTAGTGATGTGTGGATTTTAAAAAAATTACTGCTCTTTCTGAGCGATTTTTTTTGAAAAGAAACTTTTTTTAAAATCTATTTTTGAGCCAAAACCTCATGTGACCAAAACTTACAAATATAATATAATCCCGCCTACTTACAAATGCCAGATCTGCAGCTTTTTGAAAGTTAGTAGTTGGTAGCTATGTTTGTATGTTATCTCTTTTTGCGGCAGCCTCTGAACGCTAGTTCAACTCCTCCGTGGTACATCTTGCGGAAAGTATACTCTGTAAAATGAGCAGAAATTACAAATATATTTATAAATTACAAATATACTGTTATGGTTATGCATTATTAGGCAAATGGGGAGAAACTTGAGTGACCGGAGTTCAAGCCCGTGACTGCTGAATACAGTGCTGTTTCTTGTAATCTGTATTTTGTAAACTCCTCTGACCGTTTGGTCGTCCCGGAGTATAAACAGAAAATGTATTTATTTATTATTTATTAAACCCCAGGTCCGCACAAACCATAACCATTAACAGTATGGTTGTGTACTGTACGCGCGGGTAGCATAGTAGTTATAAACAACCTCTTCCTCCTCCTCCTCAAATCGGGTGGAAAAGATTCATGTTCGAATTCCGTCAATGACCCGAATAATTTTTTCCCCCTTCGTGGCTGAGTTAATCGGTATCAGGCTTGGATAGATAAGGTTGTTCCTTCAGCGAAACAGGCAAATCAACCAGAATACACACGTAATTGATAGACAGCACACACCACAACAAACGTAAACTGGGAACCATCCAGCGCACCATCCTTCTTACTATTACAAGGGCATGCTGCACAGTTAGCAACCCAGCCCTTCAGGTTCTTGCGGGCGTCCTTCCGCTTGATCTGGAGGTTATTCGATGGGGCCTCCACTACTGTCTATCCAGGGGTATACCAGCAACTATCCTTGGACACTCCATCAATAACCTGAATGAAATCAGGCAGGAAAAGAAAAAAATTGCCATCCTACTACTTCAGACCTGGCAGGACAGATGGACTGCTACCGACAAGGGCCCAATCACCAAGAAATTTATACCTTATGTGAATGCCGTATTTCCTAAATCTCCAACTTGGTTTTCTCCTGGTCTTCATACCACCTACCTCATCACTGGACACGGATCAATAAACCATAAATTAACATCCATGGGAATCATTGACAACCCCTACTGTGCATGTGGTGAAATAGAAGACTGGAACCATCTAGTATATACCTGCCAACACTATGAGGACCTCCGCAGCATCCTGTTTACTCGTATACAAGATAACCCTCAAGGAAATGAACACTTATTCATCACAGAAGAAAACTACTACTATGAGTTTACCAAGTTTGCACAAGCCCTCTTCACAAGACGGAGCACCTTATTGCCAACACAAAATAGGAACAACCCAAACATCTGATCCTAACCTAACTGGCCAACTGATCTTAACCTGGATAGGATCAACTGGCGTATGGACCACCTCATTCCTCAGTGGCAACTTGCACACGGCTCTCTTGCTGTCTTATTTATCGTCCTTCCCGGGTTCCCCTTTCAACTGATGGCGCTTATTGCTCCATTGATAACCTGGAGGATACCTTCGCCTACATCCTCCATATTTCTAGCTATACCCTCCTTTCTTGCGTACACTCTGTACTTCCCCGACTCTACCTTTTTTTTTTTTTTTTTTTTTTGTCTCCGTCCAGGAAGCTCTGGCGACCCTGGCGGAGACAAGCCAGAGAATAATGGGCAGACTGGCTACCTCCTAGTGGTGTGTGCGGGCAACGTGGAGTCCCACTAGGGGCCCTGCGGCCAAATGCCAGGACACACAACAGAACCTAACGCAATATGTCATATACAACACACAACACTTTTCTGGCATTTACAGTAGTACTGTATTCCTTCACAGCGAACATATGGCGCAGATGTGGGAAACCACAGGTGGCGCCTGACCCTAATACTATGCACACTATGCACAGACAGCACACACCATCACTTCGATTCTTCTAGTTTCGAGAACAGTCGCTAGACAGCGTATGCGTATTCAATTGAATCTCCTAGAGCCGATTGCTTCGTAGGCCTAGACACTGTCTAGCCTAATGGAAAATCGGGCCCTGGGTTTGGTGTTGCCATATAAGTGCTTGGATCTGTTCTGTTATAATTTTTCACTGCCCAATTGCCACCATTGTTCAAATCCATTGCATTTGCGGGTCGATCGGTATTTCAGCAGCGATTATTCATGCTTTAGGAATCTGCAGGTAAAGGAACCACTAGGTGGAAGTGAACACAGTGTACTGATGTAGGATTTACTTAAAGATGTAACTACCATCAAGGGCAGAGGGAAGGGTTTTTGTTTTCGTAAAGGTGACTACAGTGGTCTCAGGCAGTTTTTAAATTCTGTACAATGGAATCAACTGATAATGTTGCCAACAGCAAATTCTAAATGGGAATAATTCAAGGAATTTAATCTTGGAACCTACTAGACTTCTCATACCAAGAAATACTGTTCAAGGCTTAGGCCTAAATGGACGTCAGATGAACTAATAGGACTCGTGGCAGAGAATCAAAATGCATGGAATGCATATAAATTATCAGGCGACACAAGAAGCCTATGATAGATATAAACTAGTCTGCAATCAAGTCACAAAGGAGGTTAGGCAAGTGAAGGCAGATGACGAGAAATCTTTGGCAAATTATGCAAATAAAAAGAGCAAAGGCTTCTTTACGCATATAAACTCTCGAAGGAAGAGGATGAATCAGGTTGGTCCACTTAATATCGATGTTACGACTATTGATGATCCTGCTTAGATAGCTTACAAACGGAACGAGTATTTTGCATCTACATTCTCACATGAGGAATTCTGTAGGGAAGTGGACAGAAGCTTATTAAACTCTAACAGGCAACTAAATGATTTTGTAATAACTGAGAGCAAAGTGGAGGAGAAATTGTTGAAGTTAAACATAAGAAAGGCATCTGCGGTAGAAGGGATCTATCCAGTTATATTAAAGGAGGCAGCAAAGGGAGTAAGCAAACCCTTAGCTATAATTATGAGAGCATTTCTGGATTCAGGGGAAGTCCCCACGGAGTAGAGGTGTGCAAATGTATTCCCAGTTCACTAAGTGCGACATGAGTAATTACAGACCTGTTAGTTTAACTTTTTTCCGGGGAAAATAATGGAGTCACTGATTAAAGAAACAATGCAGGATCATCTAGACAAGACTGCGGTTATAGTTCAGACACAGCATGGGTTTGTCCACCGTCCTCCACACACCGGGTAGAAAAGACCTGGGTTCCAGTCTCTTCGATGTCGAGAGGAATTTTTATGGGCCTTTCACAACGTGGGTGAGTTAATCTGTCTCAGGCGAGGGTAGCATGGTCCTTTTTCCCGGAACTCGGGTTTTTCGTTCAGCAAACGGAAAATCTACCGTAGCATATACGCAATTTACATGCAGTATGCATGGAGCAACATGACCTTAGTCGCCATATCTCCCAAAACTCTACAACAACAACAACAACAGCATGGGTTTGTTAAGGGGAAGTCTTGTCTGACCAATTTGATTGGATACTATGATGACGTCACAATGGAACTGGATGTAAAAAATAATTTTGATATCATATATTTGGATTTCAGGAAAACCTTTGATACTGTTGCACGTGGAAAACTGCTGCAAAATTGGAGCAGTATGGCATTATGGGCAAATTGAGGCTGTGGATAAAGGGATGGTTGAATGGGAGAAGACAGAGTGGTAATTAATGGACACTGCTCTTCGTGGACTAATGTTATTAGTGGAGCCCCCCAGGGTTCTGTATTGGAGCCATTGTTGTTTTGGATATTTATTAATGATATTGATGAAGGAATATCAGGCTTAAGGCCCAAGTTTCCAGACGATACGAAGGTTGTCAGGGTTGTTAATGGCAGTAATGATAATGCACTACTGGAACAGAATGTAGAAAAGTTGGGCTGAGAGGTAGCAACTGAAGTTTATCATTGACAAATGCAAAGTATTGCATGTAGGTAGCAGTAACCCCAGAGTAACTGTGCAGTACTACACTCAGGGTAGTGGAGAATGAAAAAGACCTGAGGGTAATTGTGCAGTCAGATATGAAAAGTTCTGAGCAGTGCAGACCGGCTGCCAGAGCAGCTCATGATGTTTTGTCCATGATATACAGGAATTTTGCTATCAGGGATAAGGTGATTATTACCTTGTATGAAGCTGTGTACAGATAAGGGCAACGAGATTGGCGAGGGTAACAAAGGGTTGCTGTTACCAAGGAAGTCTTAAATTCTGTAAATTGCAGCGGCTGGAGACTATTCACCTACGAGTTGATCTGATTGAGATGTATAAGTTCTTGAATGGTTTCAGCAGGCTCAATGCTGATGGGATTCTTCCTCTTGCTCAGATTAAGTTCTCGAGTGGACATAAATATAAATTGAAGAAAGATAATTGTTGAATAGATGTGCAGAAATTTGTTTTTAGCCAGCGAGTAGCTGATTGCTGGAACAAACTTCCATCGTTGTGGAACTTGATAGCTTAACTAAATTCAAGTAAGAAGTGGACAAACTTTTGGAGTGAATGGATGGGTGAAATGGGAAGTTTTTTTTTCTTCACCTTGCTGATGCTGCATAACTTGCTTTCTTGCATCATTTGACTGTCTGTCTGGATTTGTCTGTTCGAAATGCAGTGTTTTCCTGACGATTATAGGCCTTGTGATCTTCCGGCGAGATGGTGCATAATGGTCAGTTAATTTTTTATTTATTATTTTGGTCACTTGTTGTTTGCATGGAAGCACAGTGGTCTCGTTACTGTCGTCTCCACGCCTGGTGGAAAAGACCTGGGTTCGAATCCCGTTGATGATGCGTGGAACTTTAATAGACCATTTTCACACCGTGGCTGAGTTAGTCGGGCTCAGGCGTAGATAGCAAAGTTCCCCTCCGAAACTGGATTTTTTTTCGTCCAGTAGAACAGGCAAATCGAACAGAGAGCACAAGCAATTTACAAGCACACTACATATGGGTATATAGGGTGATTCACTACCAGTGCGACAAACTTGCAGGAGGTGTAGGGGGCACAAAGACGAATCGGAATCACATAGCATTGCAGGGTCCGAAATGCCTTCGTCATGCGGTAGAGGACGTTGAACGGGAAGTCGCGTGAACAGCGATCCCGCTGGAAGTCAGCATTTGCGAACCGTTTCTGTTGAAGAAACCAAGTAGCAAAAGTCCTCCGGAGTGGATAATCCGCAGGCTCCAATGATTGGACGCGTTGCAGATGGTATGAACTCATTTGGTTTGTTGACAGTATCCTCCATACAGTGGATTGGGAAATACCCAATCGTTGGCCTATCGCTCGAGTACTCGTACTCGGATTGCCTTCTGCAAGACGTAGGGCATTCTCCTCATTGTCTGGCGTCCTCGTCGTTCGCTCTCGATTCATGGTACCTCTCGTGAAACAACCAGTCTCACGTAACCTTCTTTGCACACGTGCGAAAATCGTATGATGAGGAGCACGCCTGTGCGGGAAATGTTTCTGGTACAAGCTCAGAGCGGCGCGCCCATTACAGTCCGCAGCTCCATACGCGAGGTGCATGTCGGCCAGTTCAACGTTTGAATACTCGTCCATCCTACTGCCTCGGGAACCGGTTCGCAAATGCTGACTTCCAGCGGGATCGCTGTTCACGCGACCTCCCGTTCAACGTCCTCTACCGCATGACGAAGGCATTTCGACCCTGCAATGCTATGTGATTCCGATTCGTCTTTGTGTCCCCTACACCTCCTGCAAGTTTGTCGCACTGGTAGTGAATCGCCCTGTGTGTAAGAAATTACCAGGTGACCCTAATATAATAGCTTGGTTTGGTGGTCACATGTTGTAGTTGGTTTTCGTCATCGTTTTTAGTGACATCTTGTAATTTGGACCTAGTGCTGTTTTCCGAGCTAAATTTGAATTAATTGGCATTTTATAAATTATTTTAGTAGCGTTCCTTCTGCAATACCCTTTATCTTGATTTCCCGCTCCTCTTTTTTACTTTATGTATTGGTTTACTTTTAATGTTCGCTCTTGGTTTGCCATGCTACTGGCACCTGTTTCATTTATTTTTTTTTTAATTATATAATTAAATATATTATGCATTTGAAATTATTTGAGTTACAGCTTGTACTACAAGCCATAGCTAAACTATGTCGTGTTCATGTATTAGAATTTCTAATGTATCCATTATTTATGTACAACTAAGGGTAATTGTGAATAATAGGAATATTAAAACTAATCTTAACATATTGAACGCTAAAAATACTTAATTTTAATATATAAATTTATCACCTGCTGGTTACTGCCTGTATACATTGATGGGCATTCATCAGGGGTCCAACACCCATCAATGTACAAGTGAAAGTAATCAGCCAAAATCCATCTGTTTCTGTGATCCATATTCCAGTTTTAGAGATTTTTATTAATAGGTACAGAAATTATATCAAATGGGGAGTTATAGTTATAAGTTAGAAATAATGGGGGTTTAATTTGGCAGTAAACTGGGAGTAGTGGACCGTTGGTCCTACAGATAGTGATGCAAATTAAAATTATAGAATTAACCCGAAGATGTCCTTACCGTTGTGCAGCTAAATAACAAAAAGACCATGTTCGTTTTTTGTCTTGCCGGTATGCGTGTGTTGCAACGCCCTCAACGATTTTGTTTAGGTTAGTATTATGTGAAATAATAAGGAATAGGTACATCTGTCTATTAGTCATATGGTGAAAGGAAGCCTGAGGCTTATGCTGCACCAGCCAAAAAAAAAAAAAAAAAAAAAAGGAATCGCCGGGTTACTCAGAGAGAGAACGAGAACGAACTAGATTGATTGATTTCTTTCCCAACAACAAGGACGTACTGGCCTTCATCAAGAAATACGCCTGGAATCTCTGCGATTCAAAAATATAGGATACCTATAGCCTACAATTTTTTTTTTTTTTTTTTTTTTAATTTCGGTTTTTTATTATTATTTTTTTCCTTATTTGGTGAGCTGGCTAGGTATATTGGAGACATTCTGCGATCTTCATGTTATTAAAACTTGTTTATTATTAGTGTGTGTTGTGGGGGGTTTAATGACGCACGAGCTGCTGGGGCTATAGTGCGCCTATTCATAGGAAAATTATGAAAAACAAAATTCAGATGTAATCACTTCATTTTTTATTAAAGAGATCTTTTTGAATTTATGATAGATTCTAATATTTTTCAGGAAAAAAAATTTATTGATGTTTGCATCGTCACCAATAATGTTTTAATGTCCTGGGTTCTCGGAGATTTGTTAGGGAAAGGAGAACGGATGCTCTGTATTGATGATAGTGAGGGCAGTCATTGAGAATGTGTTTGACTATATTATTGGTTGTAATAAACTATTTGTATAAATGTCGGGTTGAATTTTACTTAAGCTGTATATAATCGATGAGAATTGTTTTTATTCCTAAGTATTGGTTTCCTTGATCGCTGGGTATTCGGTTGAACTCACCACTTTAAGGCCGAACCTAATTGTGGTCTCTGTGTTCATTTTCTGCAAGGATTGTTGGCAAGTGATATCAGAAACTAGGGCTCAGGGTGGTGAGCTTGGGTTTAGTGCAATTAAATGATTGCCAATGCTGTGCGCTGGTTCAATCACTTTGATGATAGTAATTGAATATATTTTTTTTTAATTGAATATTAAGTGGTGATTCATACAAGGATGGTACAGGGTGTTTCGAGAGTATAACACTTGTTAACTTGCATGAGTTAACAAGTGTTTATCATTAGATATTTTTTGTTCTAGGTTGCTAAATTGCACCTAATGGTAATAATTGTAAATGAATATTGAATTTAATTTTGTTACAGTGCAAATTATCCACTAATATTCTTCTAACTTGTCTGTTCTGTTTAAACAGAACAGGATTTCCTAATTCATTTCACAAATATACGTGGTCTCAATTCTAATCTCAATGATGTCCATTTCCACTTGCAGTCTGCCAAACCCCATGTACTTTTTCTGACAGAATCTCAGTTATCGGTTGATTCAACTACTGCTCATCTCAGATGCCCAAATTATTCGCTGTATGATTCCTTTCGCCTCAAAGGTGGTACTTGTGCATATGTCCGTTCTGATATTCCCTGTCAGAGACTTGGCAATTTGGAATCTCCTCTCTTTGATCTTCTCTGGCTTAAAATCTCTCTACCTCATTGTGTCAAATTCATCTGTTGTCTCTACCGTTCC
The DNA here is from genome assembly GCF_048544385.1 of Mastigoproctus giganteus. NCBI lineage: Eukaryota > Metazoa > Arthropoda > Arachnida > Uropygi > Thelyphonidae > Mastigoproctus > Mastigoproctus giganteus. Next base: position 109,730,063 of record NC_143579.1, read on the forward strand.
CTAAACTCCACTAATCACTTGGAGCTCTTTGACTTCCTCTCGTTGCAACTTGACTTTCTCCAGTCCAACTTTCCTAACAGTGAGGTAATTTTCCTTGGTGATTTTAATGTTCACAACTCCAGCTGGCTTCCGTTTTCTAGTCACACCGACCCAGCAGGTCGAGATGCTGAGGCTTTTGCAATTACTAATGACCTAGCACAGATTGTTCATTTACCTACAAGAATACCGGACAATCCGAATCATACAGCCAATACGCTTGATCTTTTTCTCACAAACAACCCTTCTAAGTACACGGTCGAAGTGAGAGGTCCTTTAGGCACTTCAGACCACAACTTGGTGATTGTCTCTTCTCCAATGGAACCTTTATCTCATGGCTATTCCCAACCTCGTTTTGTTTGGCATTACAAGAATGCAAAATGGGATGACCTGCGGGACTTCTTTTCTTCTTTTCCTTGGTCGGATTACTGTTTCAAAACTCCTGATGTCAACGTTTGCTCAGATCGTGTCAGTGAAATTATTCTTGCAGGAATGGAATCCTTTATCCCACACTCCACTTTAAAATCTCGTCCTTTATCTAAACCTTGGTTTTCCAATAAATGTGCTAAGGCTGTTCAAGAGAAGAATGTTGCATATCGTGATTGGCTTGTTTCTAATTCTTCAGTTTCATTTTCTGCCTACACCAAAGCTCGCAACAATTGTAAAGCAGTTATTAATCGGTCCAAACTAGAGTTTGAACAGGCTAAGAGTAGAAAACTTGCTTCTTGCCCTAATGGTAGCCGAGCATTCTGGTCTCTTGCCAAAGCTATTGGCCGCAACTTTTGCCCATCTCTGCTTCCACCTCTGTCCAAACCAGATGGTTCTGTTGTCACTTCAGCCAAGGATAAAGCTGACCTGCTAGCATCCCATTTTTCTTCCAGCTCATGTATTAATGATCTTGGTAAAACACCTCCCACCATTCCCAACACGGTCCATTCAATGCCTCCTGTGGTCTTCCGTCAAAAGGATATCAGAAGGATTTTGATGAATCTTGATGCTAAGAAAGCTCCAGGTCCTGATGGTATTTCTCCACTTGTTCTCAAAATCTGTGCTCCTGAACTTACTCCTATTCTTTGCCGCCTTTTTTCACTTTCTTATTCCAAAGGTGTTTTTCCTTCTTCTTGGAAATTTGCTCATATCCAGCCAGTTCCTAAAAAGGGTGACAAATCCCTCCCATCCAATTATCGTCCCATTGCAATTACTTCTACTCTTTCTAAAGTAATGGAGAAATCAATTAACCGCCATCTCTTAAACTACCTAGAAACCTTCCGTCTGATCAACGATCGCCAGTATGGATTCCGTCAGTGTCGATCCACTGGTGATATTCTGGCTTATGTTACCCATTTATGGACTACTTCAATGGAAAGGTTCGGTGAAACCCAAGTAGTTGCCCTTGACATCTCAAAGGCTTTCGATCGTGTTTGGCATAAAGGTCTTCTAAACAAGCTTCCATCTTATGGTTTGCCAACTGTTTTTAGTAATTGGTTATCCAGTTTTCTCTCTGATCGCTCACTGAGGGTGATGGTAGATGGCTCTCTGTCTTCTAACTTCTCCACTAATGCCGGTGTCCCCCAAGGTTTAGTTCTTTCCCCCACTCTTTTCCTCTTGTATATCAATGACCTTCTTCCATTGACTGTAAATCCTATCCATAGTTTTGCCGATGATAGCACATTGCATTCAACTTTCCATTTTGAGAAACCTTGCCCTGCTCAATCAGCTTCAACTTCTCGAAAATCTGCTACCAATTCCTTAAATGCCGATCTTCAGGTAATTCTCCAGTGGGGCAAAGAAAACTTAGTTGATTTCAACCCTTCTAAAACTCAGTCTTGTCTTATATCTCGCAAAAAGGATTCTTCTGCTCCTATGCTTATCTTTAGTGACACTCCAATTTCTAGGCAAAAGGATATATCTCTTTTGGGAATTACCCTGACTTCTAATCTCTCTTGGCACAAGCACATTACAAATATTGCTTCCTCTGCATCTAAAAAACTTGGTTTTCTCTTTCGCTCTCGGCGTTACTTTTCTTCCAAACAGCTGCTCACTCTGTATAAATCGCAAATCCGCCCTGCCATGGAATATTGTTCCCACATTTGGGGTGGTGCCCCCAAAACCTCTCTCAGGCTTCTGGATTCCATTCAGAAGAGGGCAGTTAGGTTAATTAATGATTCATCTCTAACAGAGTCTCTCCACTCGCTTTCTCATAGACGTACTGTTTCTGCTGCATGCCTCTTCTACAGATATTTCCATGGGCACTGTTCTTCTGAATTGGCTTCTATAATTCCCGCTCTCTCTTTCAAAACAGTCCGAACACGTGCCGCCACCAGCCAACATCCATTTACTGTTCAACTTCAAACCCACAGAACCAACTTTTCATCTTCCTCATTTATTCATTCAACTGCCGTTTTCTGGAACAACCTTCCTTCATACGTATTTCCTGAAAATTACAATCTACAGAAGTTCAAGTCCAATGTCAACAAATATCTTCTTTCGTCTTCTCAACCTCCAACCCAAGCACGGTACTAAGTACTATAGGTTCTAATACCTCTCGTGTTTGGGGTTCACATAAAAAAAAAAAAAAAAAAAAAAAAAAACCCCTTCTTTTCTGTTTCAGGGAATATTTCCTTCTTCATTCCCTTTCTTTCTATCCTCTTTCCTTCCCTACTAGTTCCCATACTTCTATAAACTTTTCCTTTCCTTATTTACCTTGTAGTTACCAGCTTGTCTGGACACCTCAGTAAGAGTTTTTGGGTAGTGGAGCCTGGTTGCCTCCACGTGGCTTGGGATGGGAGTCAGGGGGCGGGGAATCGGGTGTTCCCTGGCTGCAAAATGCCAGGCGCCCGCACACAACACTCAACAGAACACACACATCCTTGGCGTTATGCTCTTACAGACGCGTATAGGGAGGAAACTCTGGTTACCGCCATTTATACAATCATACTCTGAATACTTTGTACTTGCTCTATATTTTTATTTTATATCGTATTAATTGTTATTTTCTGTTCTACCGACTCGTCTATTCATGTTATCATATTCTGTTATTGATTTTACTCGTTTTTTTTTTTTTTCAATGTGTGTGTGTGTGTGTGTGAGAGAGAGAGAGAGAGAGAGAGAGAGAGAGAGAGAGAGAGAGAGAGAGAATACATTATTAATAAAAGAAAAGGTTGAATAATCTTTTGAGTTTCAAATTTAAATACTAGAACACCAACCTTGCAACTTAAAGCATTGCAGATTAAATGTCTTTATCAAGGTGATCCCACCATTGTTATGGGCAATTTCATCTATATATAAAGAAGCGGACTTCCAAAAAAACCGGTGCCCAGAGTGCAATGTTTAACAGATGACGATGTTTCCTTTGCATCAGTATTAGCATGAACTGTCCTCTCCACACCAGGTGGGTAGTTGATTGGTGGAACAGACTTCCATCTTTTGTCTTGAAACAGGCCTATGGGGCTGGGAATTTCCATACTATAATAATTAATGATAGACACCAGCCAGGAATTAAACTAAAAATTTACTATACAATGAAATAATATACAATGAAATATGATGCAAATAAAATAAAACACTGATTAAATTATAGTTAAAATATAGTTAAAAACAATAAAATTAATTAAAATAAACTAGGTTAAAAGCGATAAAACAATACAATCTGGAGCTTTCGGAGAACTGCCGTCTCCTTCTTCAACAGCATACTACCAGTGCTAAAACACATCCTTTTAGCACTGGTAGTATGCTGTTGAAGAAGGAGACGGCAGTTCTCCGAAAGCTCCAGATTGTATTGTTTTATCGCTTTTAACCTAGTTTATTTTAATTAATTTTATTGTTTTTAACTATATTTTAACTATAATTTAATCAGTGTTTTATTTTATTTGCATCATATTTCATTGTATATTATTTCATTGTATAGTAAATTTTTAGTTTAATTCCTGGCTGGTGTCTATCATTAATTATTATAGTATTCCATCTTTTGTTGCGGAAGTTGATAGCCAAAATAAATTTAAGGCTGTGTTGGATAGGCATTTGGAACGAATGGACGGGTGAAATGGTTTTTTTTTTTTTTTTTTTTTAATGGCTGATGCTGCATAAGCTTGCTTTCTTGCATCGTATGTCTGTACTAATGCTAGAGGCATGGTTAGAATCCGTCAAAAACCCTAGAAAAAATTTATGTGCGTTTTCACAACATGGAATTTTTTCTCCCGGAAACCAGGTTTTCATGCTGCACACAGGAAAATCGAACGTGGAACAAACGCAATTTACAAACATAATAAAAGAATAATATGACGACTTAATTTAGGGTAAAGATAAACTGTTACTTTAACAATCGTTAATTGAACATAACGTGATCGCTGCATATTTACTGATAATTAAACCTATTATTCTGTTGAAATTATTCGAGTTATAACGTATAATAAAAGCCATAGCTAAACAATAAATTCTTCGTGTACTGAAATGTATCGATTACTTATGTGCAACTAAGGGTAATTGTGAAGAATGGTAATAGGGATATTAAAACTAATCTTAAGATATTGAATACTAAAAATAATTAAGATTTTAATATTTAAATGTATCACCTGCCAATTATTGCCTGTATACTGGCAGTAATCAGTAGGTGATAAATTTAAATTGGGTACTCATCAGGGACCAACACCAATCAATCGGCCAAAACCTATCTGTTTCTATGCTCTATAATTATTTGGTTTAACAGATTTTTATTAATAGGTATAGAAATTATATCAAATGGGGAGTTATAGTTATAAATAATGGGGTTTCATTTGGCAGTAAACTGGAAGTAGTGGACCATTGGTCCTACAGACAGGAATGCAAATTAAAATTATAGAATTAACCCGAAGGCGTCCTTACCGTTGTGCAGCTAAATAACAAAAATACCATGTGCGTTTTTTGTCTTGCCTCTATCAGTTTGTTGCAATGCCCTCTAACAGATTTTGTTTAGATTAGTATTACGTGAAATAATGAGGAATAGGTACATACGTCTATTATATTTAGGATTTGTTGCACGAAAATGGCTCAATAGTGTCTTGGTCGCTGATGTATCTAAAACCCTAAAGCAAAAAAAAAAAAAAAAAAAAAAAAAATACCATAAATCACAAAATGTAATGCTGTACTTAAATTATAAATTCCACACTCAAATTCTCTATATAGAGGCGCTGTTATTGCTTACTCTTTTAGGCACAGAGTAGAAAAACTATAAGTGTTAATGTTACTTTTGGTTAGCCGTGCTACTGATGAGAGATCGAGAAACAGCCCCTACCATGGAAAAATTTCCTTGGAATTTTCTATTCAAAATTGTGATGTAGATTATATCGATTTCCAGGTTCAAAACTGTAAAATTCACCAGGAATATTATTGATAAAACACAGAATAAAAAAATCCATTTTTAACATAGATGTCAGTAATTTCATTAATGGAGTGAGTTGTTCCGTTTTCACTTCCTCAATTTAAAACCCGCTTTTGTTAATTTTTTGTAAATAATAGTGGTATATTTATATTCTTATTTATTAATTTACACCTTAAATACATTTTTGCATACTTGCAAAAAAAAAAAAAACACTTGTGAAAAGTGACATTGATGAAGGGCACTGTCAACATTTATAGATGATATCAAGTTTAGTAGAGTTAATAATCATTTATGAGAAGTGTACACAAGGAGGCCCCATGGTTTCGTATTAGCAATGGCCACATGGTGAAAGGAAGCCTATGGAGTATGCTTCTTCTTCTTTAATGCTGCCGAATGGCGTTTGCGACTTCGTTTTGATATTGTTCTCTGTCTAGCGCTGCGTGTAGAATTTGTGCTGTTGTCATGTGAAGCCAGGTGTTGATGTTATCTAGCCATGCCATTTTCGGTCTGCCTGGGCGTTTCTTGCCTTCGATCTTTCCCTCTAGGATGAGTGGTAGTAGGTGATATTTTTGTTGGTTCCTAGCGATGTGACCTAGGTATTTGCATTTCCTGTTGATGATGGTTTTGAGCAGGTCCCGTTCTGTGTGCATGTCCTGCAGGACCTGTGCGTTGGTTATCTTGGCTGTCCACGGAATTTTCAGCATTCTTCGGTAGAGCCACATTTCGAAGGCCTGGAGCTTTTTTGTAGTGGCTGATGTTAGAGTCCAGGTTTCTACACCGTAGAGCAGTATTGGCCAGATGTAGCATTTCAGTGTGCGTAATTTGAGCATGATGTTCAAGCTTCTGTCGGTGAGGAGGGTTCTCCATTTGGTGAATGCCTGCCTGGCTTGTTCAATTCTGCTTTTGATTTCGGCCTCATGGTTCAGCTGGTCATCAATGAGTACTCCGAGATACTTGAAGTGGCGTATTTGCTCTAATTTTTCGTTGTTTAGTTTGATCGTGATTTTGCTTGCAGTCCTGCTGACCTTCATCACCTTTGTTTTCTTTTTGTTGATTCGTAGCCCCCATGCTTGGCTTTCTATGTCCACTTCGTTCAAGATGGTCTGTAAATCTTGTTCTGAATCCGCTATTAGTGCTGTGTCATCGGCATATCTTAAGTTATTGATGTAGTGTCCGTTAACTTTTATGCCGATGTTCTTGTCAGCCAGTCGAAGATCATTTCCGAATAGATGTTAAAAAGAATGGGAGATAATGGACAGCCTTGCCGGACGCCTTTTTTTTATTGGAATTGGGTCTGTCAGATCGTTGTCATAGCGAAGCCGGGCTGTTTGATTCCAGTAGAGAGTTGTAATAAAGTTGATATCATTGTTTTCAAGCCCAAGTTTTCTCAGTCGGTCAATTAGGCGGTCGTGGTCTACTGAATCGAAGGCTTTCTCGTAGTCAATAAAAGAATGCTGCACCAGCCAAAAAAAAAAATAAATAAATAAATAAATAAAAATAAATAAAAGAATAATATAATAATAATAAGAAGAACATTTTTAAAATATAAACAATTAATAAAAGAAAAGGAAATAGACAATCAATGCATTTCCCTCCTCCGGTAGGTAACTATCCAGCTGATCTTTGAATTTCCACAAACTGTCAGCCTCTAGCACCCATTTAGGTAAGTTATTCTAGTAATTTATAACTCACTGGCTAAAATGAAACCTCCTGCAATCCAGTATAAATATCTCTTTCCCCCCATAACTTGAATTTATGGCCCCTAGTTCTAGAATCATTTTATAACCTTGAAATTTTCGTCCTCATTCATTTTACTTTTGCCTCTGAGCCTTAAATCAGCGCCGGATTTAAACGTGTTGTGGCCTTAAGCTATAACATGTACGAGGCCCTTCTCTCTTACAGTTCACCTGTGACAATATTAAAAAAAAAAAAAAAAGGATTTTTAAAGATGGAGCAAGGCCCTAAGCTGTAGCATGTTTAGTTTATGTGTAAATGTGGCCCTGACTTAAACACCTCAGTCAAGTCTCCTCTAAGGTGCCTAGTTTTCCAAGCTCTGCACCCCACATATTGGAAGTCTTTCGTCATACGGACGCCCTTTTGCTGATCTCACCAGGCGAATTACCCGTCTTTGGATATAAGAAGTTCAATGTCTTTCTTTAGGTGTGGTCTTAATACTGAACACAGTATTCCAAGTGTGGTCTAACAGTCTTATATAATGAGATCATGGCCTTATTTCTACTTTTTTTTTTTTTTTTTATGAAAACCCCAAACACGAAAGGTATCAAAACCTATAGTACTTAGTACCGTGCATGGGTTGAAGGAGAAGTTTGGAGGAAGGGGTGCGCCAGAAACTTTGCTCTAGAGACTAAACATGGGTTTCACCACTTCAAGCCTCCAATAAGCAAAGTGGTGGTATTTCACTGGTTGATGAAAGTCATCTACCATTTAGCTAGCAAATGTTTGATAAATCATCGATAGGATACCACGGGCCTTCCTTGCAACCTGTCTACAATGCTCGGAGAACTTCATGTCTGACCGTATCGTAAGAGTTAAGTCCATTTTCCTCCACTACTAGCTTTAGTTCAACTCCACCAAGCATATAAGTTATTTTGGGGTTACTGTTCTCCAGTGTAACACCTTATGCTCTACTGGATTAAAGCATAGCTGCTATTTTTGTGAATATCTTTGATGTCCATCTAGGTCACTCTTGAAGAAGCGCTACTTGGTGATCATTAACTACTCTACACTATCTGCAAACTTCGTCATTACCCCCTCTATTCCTTCACTAATTTTATTTATGAAAATCAAAAACAGTGGTCATAATACTGATCCTTAGGGAAACCCAATTCTTACATCACCACTCTGAGGAATATATCACAACCCTCTGCTTCCTTCCCTGAAGTCGCCCTGTTCTCTATCTAAGGATTTTTCCAGCTTATAAAGTAACCACTCACGTGGGACTGAGTCAAATGCTTTGCTGAAATCCAAATAAAAATGTCAAAATTATTCCATAAATCCAGCTCATGAGTGACCTTTCAAAATAGCTAACCAGATTTGTTAAACATAATTTTCCCTTTACAACACCATGCTAAGATTCTTTTAGAATTCCATTTCTATCTAAATGATCCTGAATTTTACTCTTGATCATTGCCTCCATGATTTTCCATACTTACTGAAGTTACACTGGTCAGTAATTTCCCAATTTACTCTTAGAACTGCCCTTGTGTATTGGAGATACATTGACACTTTTCCAATCAAACGGAATCACTCCTGAGTCCAGTGATGCTCTCATAATTAGCCACAGTTAGTAGTTAAGACTGGTGTATGAACGAGCGTAACGGCAGACGTTGTGACGTCATACGAGCGATCTTATTGGCTTTTGTGCTGGCCCCGCGGCTGCTCTCTGTAATTGGTTGAGTTGAGTGGGAAAAAATTATTTATTTTGCTCACTAGATGGCGCTGCGTATTTTTTCTTTTTATTATTTTGCTGAGAAATGGGTTTGCTCAAACCCATGTCTTCTGTAGTGGCTGTCTGGTGCTTACCCACTGGGCTACTCTTTAAGTTGGGTGCATGTGTGTAAATCTGGCTGATATAGGTATCAATTTGTGAGTGTGATGTCAAGAGATCTGTATTTTGTAATGAATTGTAGGGGGCAGAGGCTTTGCTTTGCAGAGCCTGGCACCGAATGCTGTTTTTGGAAGACACCTGTAAGAAAAGTTTTTTTTATTTCCAGCATTTTATACTATTGGAAATATATCCTGTGTTATTGTTAGTCCACTTTGCCTGCGAAAAGCTGGAAGTTTTTTTTTTTATGTTTGATGTTTAAATATACAGGGTGATTCACTACCAGTGCAACAAACTTGCAGGAGGTGTAGGGGGCACAAAGACGAATCGGAATCACATAGCATTGCAGGGTCTGAAATGCCTTTGTCATGCGGTACAGGACATTGAACGGGAGGTCGCGTGAACAGCGATCCCGCTGGAAGTCAGCATTTGCGACCGTTTCTGTTGAAGAAACCAAGTAGCAAAAGTCCTCCAGAGTGGATAATCTGCAGGCTCCAATGATTGGACACGTTGCAGATGGTATGAACTCATTTGGTTTGTTGACAGTATCCTCGGCGCCTCCGTAGCCAGGTGGGAAGGAGCAGCAGTGCGTAGCACACGCTTCTTGATTAGACCGGGGTTCGAGCCCGTCACCACCAAATACGGAGGATGCGGAAAGGTCAGGGAATGACCACCGCATATCCCGGAGCAATATGGCCTTAATTGCTAATGCTCCTAAAAACCAAACAACAACGACAGTATCCTCCATACAGTGGATTAGGAAATATCCAATCTTTTGCCTATCGCTCGAGTATTTGTACTCTGATTGCCTTCATGGTACCTCTCGTGAAACAACCAGTCTCATGTAACCTTCTGTGCACACGTGCGAAAATCGTATGATGAGGAGCACGCCTGTGCGGGAAACATTCCTGGTACAAGTGCAGAGCGGCGTGCCCGTTACAGTCCGCAGCTCCATACGCAAGGTGCATGTCAGGCAGTTCAACGTTTGAATACTCGTCCATCCTACTGCCTCAGGAACCAGTTCGCAAATGCTGACTTCCAGCGGGATTGCTGTTCATGCGACCTCCCGTTCAGCGTCCTCTACCGCATGACGAAGGAATTTTGGACCCTGCAATGCTATGTGATTCCGATTCATCTTTGTGCCCCCTACACCTCCTGCAAGTTTGTCGCACTGGTAGTGAATCACCCTGTATATTTACCCAATAAGTTAGTCTGGTTGTGGCTCCATCTATTGGTCCTACTTGCAAGCTGAAAATTAAAAATTTTTTTCCCTTCTTATCTAGAATGTAAATTTTTTTTTTATTATTTTTTTTTTATTTGCTGTGTTGATACTATTGGTTTATGTTTAGAGGTACACTTTACTGTCGAAAACCTGAAAAGTAAAGGATTTTTTTTTATGTGTTCTATATTGTTTAATGTGTAAATTTATTTCTGCCAATAATTTAGGCTATGAATGGAGGCTCCATCTATCGGTCCTTTTCGCAAGCTGAAAACGATTTTTTTTCTTGTCTATATTGAAATATAATGATTTTACATTCTAAAAAGTAATTTCCCAAAGTTGTTCTAAGATTTTAAAACTATTGATTAATTGTAAAATTTAAAGTTATTTCTCTAGTAGCTAAGAAAAAGACAGACAATATTTATAGATACTTTATCAACACACACACACAAAAAAAAAAAATATATATATATATATATATATATACACAAAATTACAATGAGGGGGTTATGGTGGTGTTTACCCCACTAGCTTTTCTTCCTCATATGCTATACTTTCAGCTTCTAGTCACACCACCTCATAGAGGCTACCAAGAATGATCATTATTATCGCCACCAGTACTCCTGCCCATCTTGTTTGTAAAGTGTCGCCATCTACAAAAGAACAACAAAATGTCAGATTACAATGATTCTCATGTACTGGGAAGTTTCAGTGGTGTTAATACATTACAAAGCCACATAAAGCTACCTAGGTGTGTCGTGAAAGAGTACTTGGCATCTCAACCTGCTTATGTGAGACACAAGCCTCAAAGAGTTAATTTTCCGAGAAACCAGATAATAGTTCCTGGGCTCCGTACATTTCAGTGCGACTTAGCAGAAGTTTCCAATCTGTCTAAAGAGAATGGACGAATATGCTATTTGCTTGTTTGTATAGATGCATTTTCAAGATATGCCTGGGTGAGAGCACTTGGAAATAAAACTTCAAAGCAAATGGTAAAGGCATTCAAATCAATTTTCAAGGAAGAAACACCATTCAGTATTAAGTGATCAGGGCAAAGAATTTAAAAATAAAGATGTAAGAGCATTATTTAAGTCTCTTAACATTAATTTTATACTACTAGGTCGGAAAAAAAAGCAGCCATAGATGAGCGTTTCATCTGGACTCTGAAAGAAAAAATGTTTAAATGGATAACTTATTCTAAAAGTAAGAAATATGGACACGTTCTTCCCGACATTGTAGCTACTTATAATTGAACATCGCATCGAACTATCAGGATGGCACCTGCTGATGTCACTTTGCATAATGAAGATGACATCAACAGGAAATTGTACTTAAAAAAGCCCAAAGAACAGATTCCTAAATTTAAACTAGGGCATTGTCCTTCTAAGCACTGGTTCCCATCTTTTCCGCAAAGGATTCTGGGGTAGTTGGAGTCGTGAAGTATTCACTGTATCCCAAGTTTTGAAATGAAAACAGCCAGTTGTGTACAGAGTCAGACAGGGCCGGTAAAACGATCCAAGGCATGTTTTATGAGCAACAACTACAGTGTGTTAATCTCCAGGACGACTTGCCTGCCAATGTCTTTCTTATTGAAAAGGTACTTAAGGACAGACAGAGAGGAGGACAGCCTCAATTACTGGTTAAGTGGTTAGGATATCCTGCTTCCTATAACTGCTGGGTTCCTGCTAAAGATGTTCTTCTTAATCCTACCAAGTAGCACGAGCATGGATTTCCATCCCAAGAATACGCAATCTAATTTTACTGTTGTTTTGCCCAATGCTATAGCTCTCAATGGCAAGTGGGAGGTTGCGTTAGCAGAAATACACGTTCCTAATTCTAGGAAAAATATTTCCGAAGGCTGGACTGAGTTTGCAACTTTGCAGAAAGAGCTTTCATTCAGGAACGCAGAGGTTTACATGTTGGAAGCAGAGTACGAAAATTCGTCTAAATTGATCGACCATCTTAATAACAATTTAGAACTTAAAGTAGTAGAAACAGAATTCAGAGTGCGATTCACAATTAACGTCAAGAATGACAGTGAGTTCTGAACAGCTGAAATTCTAAGTCTGATCCATAAATCTAAAACCAAGAGTGATGGTGGTTAAAGTTAAAGATGGTGGCATCAAAGGAAAATGGATATATAAAGATAAAATTATGTTCCCCACAGAGATGATAGGAGGCTTGGGTTTATAGGGCCTTCGAGTTGATATTTGTGAGCATAAAATTCCTTACGGTAATTACAGCAGTGTCACCAAAATCCAACAAGCTATGACAGAAATTGCTCCCAAAATTCAGGGAAGTGTAAACATCCATGGCTTTTCTTTCGAAATAGAAAGCAGTGTCTTTGTTTCCCTCAGAGAGGACTATGAAATTGCTTAGTTTTGACTGTCTGTACCATGACTTTGAAGGAACTGCGAGATCGAGATTTCCGTGCGATATAAATAGGTGTCAGTTCTTACTTCGTTTATAGTAATGTGATCAAAGACCAGATAGTACACAATACCAAGGCACCTCTTTTGCGAGTAACGCTATTTGGAAACAGAGGCGAATGCTCGCATTTGGATTACCATGTTGCTTTCAAACGTTCATTCCATAGCTATTCAAATACGCACAGACAGCGGCCAGATATTTCCGTTCAGAGGAGGGAAAACCCTAATTAAGCTACATTTTCGGCCCCAATGATTGCTTGTGTGAATTCTACACCATGCAGGCAGGAGGAAGTCCTACTTTGCAGGAACCCTGATCCAGAGAGCCAGTGACTAGGCAGTATATTCCATTCAGCTTTCACATTTTTCTCCTCTACTGAAAGTTCCATTGGTTGCCAAGTGCTGTTAGCAGGTCGTAATATGCTCGATGATGTCATTTCGGGAGCACCGGTGAAATGATCATTTATAAATCGAGCTTTTGAAGGTGGGACAAGCCATAAAGCAAAGAGTCTGCAATCAGAATGGAGGCAAATGCTGAAAATATTACAATATTTTTCAATAATGCAGATGATGATGTCAGAATTAGATTTGTTCGCCCAGCCAGCTACTAATCTGTGCGTCGAGCATTCTTCCTACGTCACATTCCTACCTTTAGCATCAGTGGACACACCGGGGCCGATAGTTTCTTTTCTGGGAATGCCAGAAGAATATCTGGACCTGGGAAAAACTTATTTGCGCCTCAAAGTACAGTTAACTCAAAGCAATGGTAAATAACTGCAATCGAATGTGGGCATTGTCAATAACTGTTTCCACTCCCTGTTCAGCCATGTCGACTTTTTCGTTCAGGATAAACTCATCAACCCCAGCAGTGACACCTACGCCTATAGAGCTTATTTAGAAACGCTTTTGAACTTTGACTAAGGAGCTAAAAACTCAGGCACCTCCGTAGCTAGGTGGGAAGGAGCAGCAGTGCATAGCACACGCTTCTTGGTTAGCCCGGGGTTCGAGCCCGTCACCACCAAATATGGAGGATGCAGAAAGGTCAGGGAATGACCACCGCATATCCCGGAGCAATATGGCCTTAGTCGCTAATGCTCCTAAAAACCAAATAAAAAAAAAAAGCTAAAAACTCGCAGTCAGTACAGAACTGTTTGTAAAAGACAATGCTTGCGAAGTGCCGGAGATGTTTTCTCAAACTGACAGCGGTATGCATCAGCGTATGAAGTACTTTTCGAAAACCAAGATAGTAGAGCTACTAGGACGTCTCAGACTAGATTTGTGCCACCAGGCCAAATATATTGTTAACAACCTGTCACTCTGTCTGAGAATGGCTCATAGCTCTCCCAAGTTCTGCTTGGTATCGCTTGACACTACAGCAAAGATACACATACAAGAAGCCTGCATTTTTGTGTGTAAAGTTAAGCTTAATCCCAACATACAGCTGGCCCACGCTCATGTGGGCCAGCTGTATCGAGGTGTGCATGAGTGTGCTCGATGTGGCCCACACACTTCGAGGTGTGCACGAGTGGATTTTAGGGAGGCAGGCCAACTGGACTTCTCTTAAATCTTCTGTAATATAAAGATATTGGATCCATCAGTGTATTAGACTGAGTGTCTGATAACACACAGAATACCTGTTCCCCTCTTTGACGGTAGAGTGTACCTCTAAATATAAACCAATAGTATCAACACAGGAAATAATAAAAAAAAAAACTTTACATGAAAAAATTATTTTCAGCTTGAAAGTAGGACCAATAGTTGGAGCCACAACCAGACTAACTTATTGGGTAAATATATATCACAGACACAATAAAATTTAAAAAAATCTTTACCTTCAGCTTTTTGCAGGCAAAGTGGACTTACAAGAACACAGTATATTTCCAACAGCATAAAATGCTTGAAAAAAAATTTTCTTACATGTGCCTTTCAAAAACAGCGTTTTGTGCTGGGGTTTAGAGCAGAGCCTCCGCCCCCCCCCAACAATTCATTGTAGAATACAGGGCTCTTGACATCACGCTCACACACTGATGCCTATATCAGCCATATTTACACCCAACTTAAAGAGTAGCCCAGTGGATAAGCACCAGCCACCACAAAAGACGTGGGTTTGAGCAAATTCATGTCTCAGCAAAATAAATAAAAATAATAAAAAGAAAAAATATGCAGTGCCATCTAGTGAGCAAAATAACTAAAATAAATTTTTTCCCCACTGAACTCACAGCCAATCACAGAGCCAACCAACACAACAGCCAATAAAATCACTCACATGACGTCACAACATCCTCCGTTACGCTCATTCATACAGCAGTCTTAACTACTTCAGTTGTTTAAATGCACTAACTTGCTGCATCCCCTAAGATTATAGGGTATATGCTATCAACCCCAGGGCCTTACTGGCATGTAGGCTTAAATTTTTTCATTAAATAATCATCTGAAATTTCAATATCATTAATTACATATTTTCGAACTTCACTCCTATAATTTCTCTTTGACAGGTTTTTCTTCTGAAAATATCGATGCAAAGTAACCATTGAATTCATCTGCAACAACATCTGGGGTATCTAAAATTATCCCACAGTCCAAAAAAAAAAAAAAAAAAATTCCCTATTGCCCTGAGAATGAGAGAGAGAGAGGAGTAGAAAGGAATTACCAAGAAAGAGAAGAATGATGATATCCAGCTCAGGACCCTGGGTGTGCCAAGCCCATACTCACCAGATGTGAGCCCCTGCATGACAACTCATAAGAATTTCATGTATGCAACAGTCTGGTGGACCATTTGGTGACTGACATTTTGCTCTGTGAAAATTTCTTGAAATACATTTGGTGGCTATGACAACTCGGTGAATTTTTTTGAGAGAATTTGGTGTGTATGGCCGAGGACAGAAAATTCCAACTTTGAACGTGATGTGCTGCAAATGGTAAATTTAGTGATCACTATACCATTCTTGATATTTTATATTTTTGATGGAGCATACCATCCACCTTCGTTTTTAATTCAGATTCTACTTTTTTAAGATCCTGTTACAGAAGTTCAACGGACAGGTTAAAGACTGGAATAAGGAAACCTTGTTTGTGTGTTTTCAATTCTTTTTTAATTGCATTTTTCACTTGTTTCTTCAGAGACTAAAAGTAGACCATTAATGATTGCCATCTGGATAATGGGAATCTTTTGATATTCAGTTTTCAACACACACACTAGTTTTTTTTACTGAAAGAAGTTAGTGGCTAGTACATGGATAAGTTAAGGGTAGGTGGGTTAGCTTCCCTGGAGATTGTGTATTGGTCAGAATTGGAGTCACACCCCTATGTTAAAAAATCTTATCTGGATTAAAGGTTTTACAGTATGGATGGAGTCATACTAAAATAGGCACATACAGGAACTCTGACTTGCAGAAATTTGACCTTAAATAAGTTTTTGCCGCATGGTGCAAACTTAAAAAAAATCGTGGAAACGTATTTTGCATGCTGTAGGAATAAATGAAAGTATCGTGAAAATATCGTAATAACACACTTTTTTTTTTTTTGTAATTCGTTCCAAGTCCTTGGAAGTTAATTTCCCTTTAGTACTAAGCTCTCTAAATCTCTCTAATACTAAATCTCTCTAAAAGGTCATATTTATAATGGAACTTTGCACTACACTTTAATCGTTATATGTTCCCGTTATAAGAATCAATTTTGAACCCCTTTGTGAAAACCCCAGGGACTCACAACTGGTATGGGCTTGGCACACCCAGGGTCCCGAGCTGGATATCATCATCATCCTTCTCTCTCAGGATACTCAAATTTTTTTTTTGACTGGTGCAGCATAAACCTCAGGCTTCCTTGCACCATATGGCTAATAATAATATTTTTCTAAAGCACATTTCTGAAAGTCACGACCAAAACACAATAAAAACAATTTGCACTTTCTGGTTTATTGGGCTTTTCTGTTAGTGCATCTAATTATAAATGGGTAGTAAACTTGATCTTATTGTATTTTCGATAATACTGATACCTGCAATTGTGGTTTTTTTCGCTATTACGGTGAAATGTGTTCCCCTTCACTGAAATCTTCAATCATATAAAAAACAAATTTTCAGAAACTTCTCTTCATTCCTATATACATATTACAATAATGAAGGAAAGTGATCAACAAACAGTGCAAGTGGTGGTAGTGCCAGGAAATGAAATGAAAATGATTAAGAAGTACGAAGCAGGACAAAATTTGTTGTCTATTGCAAGGGAATTAGGCCCCACTGCTTCAACAGTGAATACTGTTTTAAGGGAGGGACAGTGCGCGTATAAAAGAACATATTAAAGGATCAACGAATTTAAGATCAACAGTGATCACAAAACATTGTTCAAGTGCTATGTCGAAGATGGAACAGCTGTTAATATGGATGGAAAATCAGATTCAGAAGTGAGTGCCCGAGTCTAATCACCATTCAAGAAACAAGTATTTATAAAGATATTAAGGATAAGTACCGCGAACCCTAACCCAAGTTCGTGGCAAGTAATGGGTGGTTTAATAGGTTCAAGCATTACGCTGGTTTCCACAATGTTAAATTATGTGGTGGAGTTACCAGTGCCGATTCTGCATCTGCAGAGAAATTTTGTGAAGCGTTGGAAAAAAATTATTGAAGGCGGCTATCGAACATATATTGCCAGAGTTAAATACAATGCCAGGTTTAAAGACGGTAAAAAATAGGGCCACGCTCTTGCTTGGGGCTAATGCAGTGGGAAATTACAGATTAAAACCACTGCTTGTGTACCATTATGGAGATCTCGTGCATTTAAGGGCATCAATAAAGCCACCCTAGATGTGCATTTCCAATCGAATCAGAGACCATGGATAACAATATCTCTCTTTGAGGACTGGTTGAAATGCTGCTTCATTCCCGAGGTTGAAAAATATTGTAAATACAACGATGTTCCTTTCAAGATTTTGCTTCTATTAGATAATGCTTTTGGACATCCTACGCATCTAGATGATTTCAATTCGAACAAGAGTCATATTTCTTCTGCCAATCACAACTTCACTCATCAAACCTATGGATCAGGGTGTTATTTCAAATTTAAAAAGCAGACTATTTACGCACATTTTCTCAGGCACAGTCTGCAGTAGACGATGAGAAAAATTTTACGTTGACTTGGAAATCTTACAATTTTACCACACCATCTTAAACATTAATAAGGCTTGGGCAGAAATTAGAAGTTGTTTAAATGGTGCATGGAAGAAAATATGCCCATGGCACATAAAAGGCTTCGAAGGATTTGAAAAAGGCTAATCATATGCAAAGGTTGCAGAGCTACTTCAGTTGGAGGTTGATGCCAAAGACATGAAGTAAATAGAGGAAGAGAAGGAATTATCTAATGAACTTTTTAACTAGCAGGCAGTGATAGTGAAAGAAAATGCTGACGAATCTCAAGATGAACCAAATGAGGAGCCGAGACGCTTCATCACCAGAGAGATGGCAATGGCATTTTGTGAAATTGCAATGGCGAGGCGTGAGAAGATGGATCTTGGCAGTGAAAGATTCTTAAAAGTTAACAGAGGGGTGAATGATATGCTGCTTGCTTGCTACAAAGAAATCTATGATGAAAAGATAAAAGCCACCATCCAGTTAACCCTTAATATGTTCTTTTGTAAGGTTCAGCAGCTGACCCCCCTTCTAAATCTACACAGCCCTCAACCGCTGCAGCAGCGTGCTTATCAGCCGAAGACTTTGATTCTGAAAATGATGCTCGAGAGGTAAAACTTACTGCTGTTATGCCCTGTCTCCTCTCAATTCAATTAAAAATTGAATACAATAAATAATTCTATTTACACGTTTGTCAAACATTCCTTTTTTGATTCAATCAATGCATGAAACTACTTGCAGTACTGTGTGCAGGTATGGAGACTGCACTTAAAAAGATGAGCTTCTTGAAAGGGTCCAAAGACGTGGAACGTGCCTGGTGAGATTGGAAAAAGGTGTGTCCATATGAGGAGACTTTGATTATATGGGCTTGAGGGTTTAGAAATTAAACACTTTAGAGATTTGATTGAGGTGTGTAAGTCTCTGAGAGGTGAAAGTAAAATGAATGACAGTGAAGTTTTCAGTTGTAAATGATTCCGGAACTATGGACCATAAATTCAAATTTTTGGGGGAAAGGTTCAGGCTGACTGCAGGATGTTTTCTTTTAATTCGCTCATTTTAGTGATACTCGGTCATGTTAATTATGGGAATAAGTTGTCTCCATTGGTGGTTGAGTCTGACAGCTTAGGGAAATTTAAAACTCAGCTGGATTGAGGAAGGAGTCCAATAGGTGGTTTTTAATTTTTTTTGGCTGCTGCAACAAAAGCCCAGTTTTCCTTGCACCATATGTCTAATACTAAATTGTAGACCTGTATTATTCAGTAGGAACAGGAAAAAAAAACCAAAAAAGGTTATTCTTTCATTTAGTATGCAGCAGGTGTATTATGATTGCACTAATTTCCAAAGTTTCACTCAAGATAGTGGAAACCATAATACAAAAAGAAAATAACTAAAGCAGTAATAAACTGCAATAAAAGCTACTTAATAAATTAATTTAATTACATCAATATTAACAGCACTGGTATGATTTGATATCAATCACAATTAGTGATAATTAACAAAAATAATCAAGTGAAAGATGTAAGTGAATGCAATCACTGACACTGAGTTTGGTGTTTCCCTCAAAATTGCAGTTAATTAAATATATCATATACAGTGAAACTTCTAACGGACACCTCTCTACAACGGACATTTTCAAATTCCCCAACTCACCTCTACTGGTTTTAACGTGTTTTCAGCTTGTCTAGCGGACTTCTCTGTAACGGACGTGGACAGGCAATCTGCACTGTTTCGTTTAGATTAGCACTTAATTTGATCTTCCCATAACGGACTGCGGGAGAGCTCACGGCCCTTTTTCTAGGAACTTTTCTTCCACGTATTGCCTCAATCGTGTTTATTTTCTATTTCCGATTCTCCGAATTTTATCAAGGCTTAGGTCGTGGTTCTAAACCCTTTTTCAAGAATTTTAAGGCACGTGTAAAACTTCTGATGAATTCGGTGTGCAGGGAGGGGGAATTTGGTAGGTCTTTTCAGTTTTGTTCAGTGTCGTGTGAAGTGCACACAATGTCTTCTTGTAAACATTTAACTTTAAAGGATAAAGTCGAACTCATTAATGCGTATGACCAGCAAAAAAATAGTGTTCGCAATCTCGCTGCAAAATTCAAAATCGGGAAGACGCAGGTAAGCGACATCCTAAAGAAAAAAAATGAACTGCTCAAACAATTTTGGCAACACAGAAATGATCAGGTTCAAAAATCATTCCCGAAAACTGTTGGACTTCAAATTGACAATGTTACGTATGAGTGGTTTTGTCGGCACACGTGCTAAAAAAATTCCCATTAATGAGCCTATTATTAGGGAGAAGGCTTTGGAGGTTGCGAAATCTATGGGAGTAAATGAGTTCAAAGCTTCTGTGGGATGGTAGACAAGTTCAAAACTCGGCATAAAATTTCTTGGAAAACCGTAAGTGGTGAAGGTGGATCTGTTGATACTGGGGTTGTAACAGAGTGGACTGTTAAATTGGAAGATTTATGTTGTGATTTTGAAGCTAAGGATATTTACAACTGTGACGAAACAGGTTGGTTTTTAAAGCTCTTCCTGAAAAAACAATGAGTCTAAAAAACGAAAAGTGCCAGGGCGGAGGAAAAATTTCTAAGGAACGCTTGACTGTACTATTGTGTACAAATATGCTGGGAGACTTTGAACCTCTTGTTATAGGAAAACCACAAAATCCTCGTTGTTTCAAGGGCATAAAGTTGAATCTTTTGAATGTTGACTGGAAGTCTAATAAAAAAGCGTGCATGACACGAGATATCATGAGCGCATGGATAAGTCACTTTAACCAAAACATGATTCGTCAAAACAGAAAAATTATTCTATTCATGGATAATGCTGCATCTCATCCGCACATTGAATTGTCAAACATTCAAATCGTTTTCCTGCCACCAAACACATCTGCAGAGTGTCAGCCCTTGGATCAAGGGATAATACAAAAAATTTTAAACTTCACTACAGAAAACGTGTTTTAAGACATCTCATTGCAAACATGAACGATTGAACATGTACGAGTGACCTTGCAAAGAAAATCAGCATCCTGGATGCAATTCAATGGATTTCCTCTTCAGTAAACGCAATTAGAAAACAAACTGTTGTGAACTGTTTTGTAAAGTCTGGCTTCTCAAACCCAAAAATTGAAGTTGTGAACAGCAATGTGGAGCACCAAGAAGAACAAGAACTTCAACATTTATTGATAATGTACGATACTTCAGCTACAAGTGATCTTGGCTACAAAGATATAGACTCGAGCCTCACTACAGAAGATGGTGCTCTAGATATCAACATTATCATCGATATTTTTCAAGTTCCTCATGAGGATGAAGAAATGGAAGGAGGTCATTCTGTCGAAGGACATATTAACGACGAACCACCGATGAAAATAGAAGCAGCGCTCATACAAATCAATCGTTTAAAAATGTTTTTCGCCGCTGAAGAAGATACCGAAGGACTTTCGATGGTTTCTTCACTCCAAACAAATGTTGAAAACAAAATTATCAGCCGGAAGAAGGTGCAGAAGAAAATAAGGGATTACTGTATGTATTTTTCTTAAGATAGTCAAAATATGCATAGCACAATTGTATGTATATTATTTACAAAAATATTGTGCAAAATCTGTATATAATTTAATTTTACATTAAACGTTTAAAGATATTTCTTTTTTTTTTTTTTTTCTCCCTCAGACTTCTTGTTAGCGGACACTTCTCTCTAACGGACAGATTTTCGTTCCCCATGGCTGTCCGTTAAAAGGAAGTTTCACTGTAATTTCATTTATTATTATTATTTTTTTGAACTGGATCATTTGGCACAGACACCATTGATGAAACCATTGTCCATTAAGTGTTCCTTGAACATCTAGTTGCTCAGCTAAATCTGCTTTTTTGAGAAGTGGCTAGGAAACTGGAGTGCTAACAGCATGAACGTGGCATTTGTTGACATCTCTGGTTGATTCTCTGTCATTTGTTGCAAATTGATCCATGATTGTCTACTTATTTTTGATTTGCGACTGATATTCCATACTCCGCTATTTCATTTTGCATCAGCTTACTGGCCAAGTATTTGATAGCAGCTACTTGTTCTCTAAGAATTAAATCTTTCCATCTTAGTGACATCACTAGGTAAAATTAAAATGTGTTTTAACTTATGCATTCAGTGTTCTTGATTCAAGAAAGTGAAACCGACTGTAGGCTACACACAAGGAATGATCATGTTACATGCACTTACATACATAATGTGGGAACATTACATGTATTTCATTGTATTTATGTCTGTGTGGGAAATGTCTTTAAGCAAGAGCAGCATCCCATCAGCATTGACCATGCTCAAACCATTCAAGACCTTGCAGATGCCTAGTCTCCAGATGCTGTAATTTGCAGAATTTAAGCCTTTCTCGGTAAGAGCAAGCCTTTGTTTCCTTGCTAATCTTGTTGTCCTCTGTACTCGTTCAAACAGCTCCATGTCTTTCCTAAATTGAGGCCTCCAGATCTGTATGCAGTACTCAAGTTGTGGCCCGACCATTGCCTTATACAAGGGGATAAACACCTTATCCCTGCTAGCAAAATCCTGTATCTCATTGACAAGACCCCCATGAGCTGCTCTGGCAGCCTGTCTGCACTGCATCAGAAAACTTCATATCTGACTGCACAATTATCCCAGGCCTTTTTCATTCTCCACTACCCTTATAAGCAAATGTTTGCTTATAAACATTTATCATTTTTTCATTGGGATGCCAGATCTAAATTGTTGCTTTAAAATTCCATTACTTTTTAGCATGAATGATGTCACTACCCATATGCAGTACTCTGCATTTGTTAATGCTAAACTTCAGTTGCCATCTGCTCAACTTTTTTAGATCCTGTTATAATATCGATCTATAGGGAAAACAAATAGCCAGTACATTCGTAAAAGTAAACATCTGCATAGCCTGGAAAACATAGCATCAATGCAGTGTTGAATGTAATTGCTGTGTAAGTGAAAAATTTGATATACAAATATAATTAACTATTATAAAATGCAAAATTCAACTCAGCTTGGGTATGTGAATAAGCATTATGCAATTAACAAGACAAATTTGCAATAGAAAAATAAGTAAGTTTGCAATCTTTACTTTTTTATGCAAATAAGCATTATGGAATTAAATGTCAGTCTGTATCTTGTATTTAAATTCCTTTTGCCAGTTGGTGGTTATTGCATGCAGGGGTACTTTGCTTATAAACATTTATCATTTTTTCATTGGGATGCCAGATCTAAATTGTTGCTTTGAAATTTCCATTACTTTTTATCTAGAGAAAAAAATTTCCAATGAATATTTGGAGTATCCATTTCTGCTAGATACTGATGGTTCCACTGCATCTTCATTTTAAAAACAGAGACGGATTCATTCTTTTTGCATCTATTATGCATAGATATGTAGTTATGTTTATATCTACCTTATTAATCACCTCAAAATGTTTTGAATGACTTGTAGGCATGGCAGGCCAGTCTCTAACATACAAATGAAAATGAATCAATGTGACCTAACTTTATTTAGGTTAGGTGGTGGCCATTCTACTTGTATCTATTTGTTATTATTTTGGCATTTTGTAAAACTCAAGTCAGTTTTTCTGAGTCATGGCCCATTATGATGTTTTACTTAATTTATAAATTCAGTAAAGTGCTGTTTCTTTCCACCTTTTTCTATGTGTAAATAAGATTTGTATGTTCTAAGCTAGTCTGTGTTAAATAGTTCATTTCCAAATACTTTTTTATAAAAGAAATATGTGTGCCTCAATTTCGGAGAATGATTTTTTATAATTATTTTATTATTTAAGACCTGTTGTGTAATTTTACAGGGATGTAAGAAAAAGACAGACATGTTCATTTACTTTTTTGAATATTAATATTCCTTTATTATTTGCTTAAAGCCATTTTAACCCCAATGAAAATGTTTATCTTACAAAATTTACAGAACAATGAAGAAAGCATGAATGATGTCACAGCCCTAATTTCTTACACTGTGGCATAGTATTTAATTTGGCTTCACTTTACAAGTTCAAGGCATTAACTGCAACAACATGCCAGATATACAATGACCACAGTCTGTACATGAAACTAGAAGCTTCATAAGTGAAAAACCAAGTTAATTAAATTCTGACAGTAAATAGGACAACTGAAACCTTTCATTCTATTGTTATACAAATGGGTAGTTCTGGGCCAATATTAAGACTATATGAAATAAAAGGCAAGCTTCACAGAAGTGCCTTAGAGAAAATATAATAAATAACACTGCTAAAACTTTCACAATGAGAATTATAAAAAATAGCAAATATTTTTGTCACTTAATAATTTTAATTAATTTAGGTTAGTTACAGCAACCATTATTTGTGACAAATGTTTGTCACAAATAATAGTGTTTGCTGTAAATTTTTTAACAACTTAAATTGTCACTAACCTCAGTTTTGTTAAGCAACGTTTTATAACAAATCATAATTTTAAACAGTAATTTTTCACTAAACATAAAATTCAATTAAACTTTACTATTGTGCCATGCCCATTTCATTTTAGAACCTCTTTCCTAAACCTAATCCCCATCTTGCAGTTTTTATAGTTATAGCTTGATAACCAATGGCATAATACAACCCACACTGAAGTCAAGGGTGACTACTTGCTTTTTTGCAAATCGTTGTCCTTGGGAATATTTTTAGAAAATCATGTGGTCAACAGCATTAGCAATAATAAATAATTTTTATGTTTATTTCTTTAACTTTTGGAAACCCATTCTGGCAGAAAAAAGTCCTGCTGATGTCAAACGGAGCCTGCTACAAATGACAATTTACCATGCATACTCTTATTGAAAGTACTGGTGCACAAATGGGCAAACAAAATTTTATGCCTGTGTAAATATTGTAGGGGATGGTACAGCAGCACAGAGACTGCCACAGAAGGTAGGTGTCACAATTGATATACTATGTAGAAATGAGCCCAGTGAATTTGAATGGAGAAGTGATGGATGACTGCTAGGCAAGATCTAATGTAAGAATTTAGATCAAAATTCTGAAGACATCTTTTGATATTTCTTATGCAAGTGGAAGGTAGTTTGCTATATCAAAGTTGAATATCCTTGAGGAAATATTGTATTTTGGCAAAATCACTCAAGAGACTGGCAACAAACAAGAACAGTTCTCATACTTTTCTTTTTATAGATAAGCAGCTACATGCATAGTTTGTGTTGATGGTTTGTTTTTCATCTGCCATTAGGAGCACTGTAGCAGTTCTTCAGTGAAGGTACAATGTATTGTTTGGCTTGCAGAAACAAAATCTTCTGTGAGTATTCAGCAATTATTCAGAACAAAATATACTACATATGCTCAATTTTTCCTATGTTCTATTAATATTTTAGAAAAAAACAAGGATTTACCTTTTATTCAGTCAGTAGGATTTCTTCTTTACCAAATAAATTATGAAATGATATGTTGAAACAAAATTACATAATTTAAAAACTCAGTGTTCCTCACTATTGACACATGGACAGTAGTAGTAGCAGTTCAACACCCCAAGATCACAGCGGTGAACCTCAACCCGATCCCAGAAATATCAAACCCCACATGCAACCTCTAGTGAAGGAAGACATTTTGTCATAAATGCGAATTTAGAATACGAATAAAATTAAAATTACTATTAAAATGAGATAAAAGTATGATAAAACAATGAAATTAAAAAATTCCTTCATTATTTTATTGCAATTTTATTTGTATTCTAAATTTGCATTTATGACAAAATGTCTTTCTTCACTAGAGGTTGCATGGGGGATTGGGTTGGGGTTCACCGCTGTGATCCTGGGGTGTTGGACTGTCTGTGTGTCAGTAGTGAGGAACACACTGGGTTTTTAAATTATGTAATTTTGTCTCAACGTATCATTTCATAATTTATTCGCATAAGGAGATTTGGTAAAGAAGAAATTATCCTGACTGAATAAAAGGTAACTCCTTGTTTTTTCTAAAAAAGAACAAAGTATGGAAAGAATCCATCTGATGTGAACTTAAGTTATGAATGAGAAAATTCTTGGAAACTGGAAAAGGGAAAGAGCAGTGGCAGACCCTCTATTCTGCCAAACTGTGGTAATATTCAAATTGCTATCTGTATGCAAGGTACACAGATACCGAAACAGTTCATAAGATGTTACATGCCTACAAGATAAAAATTATTTAAGAACTGAAGCCTGCCAACAGTCCAAAATGTGAAAAATTTGATACAGTCAACAGACACAACCTCTGTATTTGTGGAATCTGAAAATTCACATGATCTAAGGGAATGTATTTCTGACAGTCCAATGATTAATGATGTGTGGACTGATGCATGACAGGATAATTAGTTCTTTCTCCTTTGTTGAAAACACTTGCTGCAAATGTGTAATGGGGTATGGCAACTGAGGTATGGCTTACCAATTATGCCATACCTCAGCTGCAGGACAGGCAGCCAAATGTCATCTTCTAACAAAATGGGGAATCCCTCATTAGGCAATCAATATTTGTGAAACTCTTGCTGCAACATTTCCAAATCAATGGATTG
The DNA here is from genome assembly GCF_048544385.1 of Mastigoproctus giganteus. Classification (NCBI taxonomy): domain Eukaryota; kingdom Metazoa; phylum Arthropoda; class Arachnida; order Uropygi; family Thelyphonidae; genus Mastigoproctus; species Mastigoproctus giganteus. The sequence goes on from NC_143579.1 coordinate 109,756,323, forward strand.
ACAGTGATGGACCTCTAAGATTACCAAACTCCAGGCATTTCCTCAAATTGTAATTTAAAATGTGTTTTCTTTTAATTTGCAATTGTCATGCCCAGTAAATGATTAATTTTAATAATACTGTAAAAAAAACTATTTGTAATACCAAAACAATGTTTATAAGTTCAAATAAGACTTTTATTTGAATAAAAACATTCTTAACAGAATAAGTTTTATTTTTATTCATTACTTAGAATAAATTTTGCCCAATGATGACTGTGGTGCCAACCCAGAAAATGTTTTTAAAAGAACTGCACGTCATAACTGTAAAGCACAGTTGATAGTAGTCTAATTGTTTGGGCTCGTTTCTTTTATTGTATGGTGTTGGACTAATAGTTTTTGTAGGGTGCCTTGCATTAGCATTAGTAGAGGCATACGATGCAAGAAAGCAAGTTTATGCAGCATTAGCAAAAAAAAACCCACTCGTTCCAAATGCCGGTCCAGCTCAGCCTTAAACTTATTTAGGCTATCGACTTCCACAACAAAAGATGAAAGTCTGTTCCACCAATCAACCACTCGCTGGCTAAAGGCAAACATGAAGAAAATTATTACAACCTCTACATGCAAATAATATGAAGAGTAGATGTCTTATGGGTGAATCCAATTTTCCCTTTATTCACTGGAGCAAAGTGGGAGAGGAAGTTACAATGGAGACAAATTTTTAAATCAACAATTGCTTATATATATATATATATATATATATATATTTTGGCAATTTAGGAAAAGTACCAAGGATATTTTAGATCTGATCATATAAATCATATGGCATCACAAGACTGACAAGTACTAGGAACCTGCAGTGGGGGAAAAATCACTTAGTTCTAAATTAGATGAGAGAAAGGATTGCAGGGGTTTAAAGTTAGTTTTAATTCCAGGAAAGAAAATTATGACACTTAAAGGTGCTATATGCCTTCTGTTAACTTGGCACACAACATAAGAAGGGCAGATACAGAGGAATTATGGAATACCATTAAAAGCAGTAGTCACAGTTGTGAATGCATATATATACTATTCAGAATATGTAGTGTGAGGATGATGTTGAGAGGGATGAATAATGTACTGGGAAGTTTAATATAGCATAAAAAAAATTACATAGAAGTGTTTTAGTGTTGAAAATGTATTGAAGCCTACAACATCCATATTACAACTACAGTAGTACTGCAGAAAAGGGTAAGCTAGAAAAGGCTGATTATCAGAAATCACTAGTTAAGAGAATAATGGAATGAATTTTCCTATTCAGAGAGAGGAAGGGGGGGGGAAGACATACTGCACCCTTATATAATGGATATGGGAAAGCCGTAGATAACTACTGATAATGGAAAGGTTACTTTGTATAGAATCTTTATAGACAAAAGATCCTTCACAGGAAGGTGAACTTGTGCTGGCAAAGCATACCAATATGAAATTGGTGATAATGAAATTACAGAAACTTGAGCCTAAAGGCAAGTAAGGTTCCTGGAGTTCATGGCATATATCCAGTAATTTTGACAGATGTGACAAGAGATTGCATTGAATCATTAAGATTAATCAGAGCAATATGGCCTTAGTTGCTAATGCTCCTAAAAACCAAATAACAACAACAATTAAGATTAATTGAGGCACTACTGGATTCGGATTTCTTTGGGTTGGAGAAATATCACCACTCCATAGAGCAGTTCTAAAAGTGGTGATTAACACTATGCTGCTAATGTGACATCTGACAGCTTCCACTTTTAAAAATTGAAAATGAAATCAAATTCTCTGTACCTTTTGCCTACCAGTATTTCTAACTCGTTATACAGTATTTTCATTTTGATTATTATCAATTATGAGAAATTAATTTTTTGTTCGGTGTTTAACAGATTTTAGGCAAGCAAATGAGTATCTTTCCAATACGCAACTACCATTCTCAGATGTTGAGATGGCCGTGACTCTTGATAAAATTAGATGTTCATGTTGCATCTATCAGATGCCACAGAAGCATCTGTGTTTCAATTCAATGGATGAATGACTTTAAATTCTTAAAAATATAACTATTATTACTGTTGGTTTCTTTTGTTTTTTATTCAATATTTTGTAACAGTTTATTAAATCATAATTAATAGAACACTACTTACAGTTCAGTAAAAAAGGCTAAATTAATTTTTTATAATGAAAACAATTGTCTTACAGTTGCCACGCCAATGTATGTTTTATTTTGACAACAAAATTGTAATGGAAGGTAAGAATGCAATTCAGGGGAGCTGAATTGAGAGTGAGACAAAGATTTAGGAAGTTCAGACCAACTGAATGGATACCAGGTCATAATCCCACTGTATAAGGCTTTTTTAGACCACAGCTAAAAAGGCAGCTTCTTAAATTCAAAAATGGGCAAATATGCCTAGTGAGATTGGAAATATGGCACCTATATAAGGAAAGACTGAATATGTGGGTTACAGAGCTTGGTAACTAAGGACCTTAAAAGACATCTGATTGAGGACACAGTAAAGTGAATGACAGGAAATTTTTCACAGTTATCAATGAATAAGTAAATAGTAGAACTAGGGAACTAATTAAAATTATGGGGAAAGAGGTATAGAATGGATTGTAGGAAGTTTTCTTTTATCCAGGAAGTTGATGATGTTAACAGTTTACTTCCATGGGTAGCTAGCTGTAGTGATGGGCATAACTGAATGATCAATAATTGAATAATTAGTAGTTACCAACTACTAATCATCCAAAATATAGGTATTATTGAAATACCTGAATAACTTGTAAATATCAAAATAATTGATTGTCCTGTTGGTTATGCTCATCACTAGATAGCTGGGTATGAGAGCTTGGGGAAATTCAGAGGTCAGCTGTATCAGCACGTATGCAAGGAACTTTTTCTTTTTGGCTGGTGGGTGCAGCAAAAGCTTGGTACTGCCATGTGATTAATTGTTCCTAGAGAATCATGCTGATTACAGACTAAAGAAAACCTGTAAACTGTTCTTCTTTTCTCTTAGTACCTTCGAACCTTTTTATAGCATAGTAGCTTATGTTACCAAATATAGTATCTGATGGTAATAGACCGTGTATGCAGTTTTTATTCATTAAAAAACACATTGCTCACTATATTAAAAAAATTAAGAAGGCAAAGTATTTACTTACAATAATAGTGTACTTGTAGCGGTTTACATTTAAAATATAATACCACATAAGTAAAAATAACAATCATATGGGGCGACTTCAAAAAAAAAAATATATAATTAAATTAGACCAAAAAAAAAAAAAAAACCTTATTGGGAAAAGTGCAAAGCAGACATGCATGTACTTGTACATAATTCCACTGGTACTAGAGATTAATTACTTTCTTATCAGTCTGAGTGAATTTTTTTATTCAATCTTATATATTTTGGTACAGTCAATCTTTCAAATCTGATTACCCTTGGGTTTACTATGGGACCCGATCCTTGCTGGATCATATTCAGCCAAAATAATCTTCAGGGTGTTTGTGTGTTTCTATGAATGGTGACGATGTCTAAATGAAGTAAATGGGACAAATTTTGGATTGACTTACTTAATTTAAGCTGTACTTAGCTCCTAGCATATCCTGCCATCTCAGGGAGAGGCACACATACTTTGGTGTAATGTAAACAAACTCAGGAAAGCAATAAAAACGTGTGTATTGTACTGTGTACATATGCATTTATTATTTACGTACTGCATTAGATAGACCAAATTATTCACATTTTAAAAGCCAAAGATGGAATTAGTATGAATATAATTTTGCTGCTTCTGCCCTTGATATAATTTGATTATAATGGGAAAAATGCACTCAGTCCTTAACTGAACTTATGGCTGCCCTGATCCATTCCATGTTTGAATCATCTCCAACAAGAATGGCCATCCTTTCTTGAACAAACAGAGAAGGCTTCAAAGACACTGTTTTTGTCATGAGCTGTTTTACTTCAGGTGCTAGCTAAATTTCCTCTACCTTCTGCACTCTTACCCTTTGTTGTTCAATATCAACTACATCATTGGTCACAACATCACTTGATTCCAGCATGTCCACTCCATATTACTTATGGTTATTTTGTTGAATCCAATCTCAGTTTCATTTGTCAATTTCACAGATATTGGCAAGTTCTTGAGCACTGTGAGTGCACCATATATTGGCCTGACTTCCTTCCCCCTCCTGCGCACCTCTTAATATCGTATATCCTCCTGAACCAATGGCTGGTCTTTGCCCTTTGTCTTGGTGATTAGTTGTCCCATAATCAGTTAAGGATACTACATTTTTAATGTTGGTATGAAAATGACTTATGTTGTCATCCAGGTTGCTGTTGGTGCATCAGCAACTTTAGACCATAGCATTATTGTCTGTAAAAATGAATATATTCATGAGTTAATTTGCTGTTGCATTAACTGAAAAACTCGGATTAACTCAGAAGGGGATAGGGATCTGTATTCCCTCTGCCTGAAATCTACAGTCAAGTGCAGAGGCCTTTAGAAATTCTTCTGCCCTACTTGACTAGATCCTGTTGCAGTAGCACACTGCCATTACTGTCATTAAGAACCCTGCCAACCTTTTTATCATCTATATACTTAAACAATAAGCCTGATTAGTCCATGAAGAGCAGCATCCATTGATTACCACTGTCTTCCCCTACTCAACCACCCTTTTATCCATTGTAGCAACATGCCCTTAATACCATACTGCTCCAATTTGTACAGTAGTCTTCAATGTGCAACAGTATCAAAAGCTTTCCTGAAATCCAAGTATGTGATGTCAAAATTAATTTTTGATTCTTTGTTCCTTTGTAGCCATATCATAGTATCCAATCAGATCTGTTAGACAAGACTTTCCCTTAACAAACACATGCTGGCTGAATTATTACTGCAGTCTTGTCTAGATGAACCTGCAATGCTTCTTTAACCAGAGACTCCATTATTTCCCCCGGAACAGAAGTTAAACTTACAGGTCTAATTACTCGTGTCATCTTTTGATCCCGCTTTGTGAATTGGGAATATATTAGCATATCTCCAGTCCCAATGGACTGGAGATATTCTAATATATCCTGTGAGTCCAAGTATGAGCTCATAATTATGGCTAACAGTTTTCTTTTGCCATGTCCTTTAATAAAACTGGATAGATTCCATCCACCCCAGGTGCCTTTCTTATGTTTAACTTCAATTTCTCCTCCACTTTGCTCTCAGTTATTACCTTAAGCTTCTGTCCTCCACTTCCCTATAGAATTTCTCATGTGTAAATGTAGATGCAAAATGCTCATACAATTTTTGTCAGTTATCTGAGCAGGACCATCAACAATTGAACCATTGATATCAAGTGGACCAATGTGATTCATCCTCTCCTTCTAGAGTTTATATAAGTAAAGAAGTCCTTGCTGTTTTTTCATAGCATCCTTTGCGAAAGATTTCTCATAATCTGCCTTCGCTTGCCTAACTTCCTTTGTGACTTGATTACAGACTAGCTTATATATACCATAGCATCCCATGAATTTTTCTTCTCTGCTACAAGTCTAATTACAGGAACTCCCCGATTTACGTAAGTTGTTGCCAGCCGGTGCAAACTTATTTTGCATCCCGTAGGAATAAATGGAGGTATCATGAAAATATCATAATGTGAACCCAGTAACACATTGTTTTTTTGTTTGTAATTCGTTCCAAGTCCTTGGAAGTAATTTCACTATATTACTAAGCTGTTTATCTCTCTAAAAGGTCATATTTATAATGGAAATTGCATTAACCTTTCATCGTTATCATATGTTCCAATTATAAGAATCAATTTTAAATGCCTTTGTGATATTTTTCTGGAGGTCACAACCATAAAACAATTGCACTTTCTGGTTGATTGGGCTTTTCTTTTGGTGCATCTAATTATAAACGGGTAGTAAACTCGATCTTTTTGCATTTTCAATAATCCCGATAACTGCAATGGTGTGGGTTTTTACGATATTATGGTGAAATGTGTTCCCCTTCACTGAAATCTAACATATAAAAAAACAAATTTTCAGAAACTTCTCTTAATTCCTATTTACAACGAAAAGGTCAAGTAGTGGTAGTGCCAGGAAACGAAACAAAATTGATTAAGAAATGAAGATGAAAATGATTTAAGAAGTACGAAGCAGAACGACAAGGTTTGACATCTATTTGCAAGGGAATTAGGTCTCGCGGCTTCAAAAGTGAACACGCTTAAGATGAACAGTGATCACAAAACAGCATTCAGGTACTATATCGAAGATTGATTTGATTTGATTTTTAATGGTGCACTGGCAACTAAGGCCATAATGGTCGAAGATAGAACAGCTGTTAATAATATGGATGGAAAATCAGATTCAGAAGCGAGTGCCACTGAGTCTAACGACCATTCAGGCAAAAGCAACAAGTATTTATGAAGATATTAAGGATAAGTACGGCGAAGCCCAAGCCAGGTTCATGGCAAGAAATGGGTGGCTTAATAGGTTCAAGCATCACGCTGGTTTCCACTATGTTAAAGTATGCGGTGAAGTCACCAGTGGTGATTCTGCAGCTGCAGAGAAATTTTGTGATGTATTAAAAAAAATTATTGATGAAGATTCAAAGCAGAAAATTTAATGTTGATGAGACTGCTCTATATTGGAAAAAAAAAAATGCTGGATCTAACATACATTGCCAGAGAAGAAAACACAATGCCAGGTTTCAAGGCGTCAAAAAGATAGGGCCACGCTCTTGCTTGGGGCTAATGCAGCGGGAGATTACAGATTAAAACCACTGCTGCTTGTGTACCATTCTGGAAATCCTCGTGCATTTAAAGGCATCAATACCCATGCATTTCCGATTGAATCAGAGAGCATGGATAACAATATCTCTCTTTCAGAATTGGTTTAAATGCTGTTTCCTTCCCGAGGTTGAAAAATATTGGAAAGACGACATTCCTTTCAAGATTTTGCTTCTATTAGATAATGCTCCTGGAAATTCTACGCATCTAGATGATTTCAATTCTAACGCGAGAGTCATATTTCTAATGCCAAACACGACTTCACTCATCTTTAGTTATATAAACTCCAGAAGGAAGAGGATGAATCAGATCGGTCCACTTGATCAGGGTGTTATTTCGAATTTAAAAGCATACTGTTTACACAAAACATTTGCTCAGGTATTGTCTGCAGTAGATGATGATAAAAATTTTATGTTAAGAGACTTTTGGAAATCTTACAATATTTACCACACCATCTTAAACATTAATAAGGCATGGGCAGAAGTTACTAAAAGTTGTTTAAATGGCACATGGAAGAAAATATGGCCATGGCATATTAAGGCTTCGAAGGATTTGAAAAAAACGAATCATACGAAGAGGTTACAGATAAGACTGTAAAGGCTGCATAGCTATTTCAGTTGGAGGTTGATGCCAATAGAGGAAGAGAAGGAACCATCTAACGAAGAACTTATTGACTTGCAGGCAGTGAAAGTCAAGATGAACCAAATGAGGAACCGAGACGCTTCATCACCAGAGAGAGATCGCAATGGCATTTTGCGAAATTGCATTGGCAAGGTTTGAGAAGGTGGATCTTGACAGAGAATGATTCTTAAAAGTTAACAGAGGGGTGAATGATATGCTTGCTTGCTACAAAGAAATCTACGATGAAAAGAAAAAAGCCACTGTCCGGTCATCCATTAATATGTTCTTTTGTAAGGTTGTGTGGCCGACACATTTATCTCTACAGTGGCGTACTTATCAGCCGAAGACGTCGATTCTGGCAAAGATGCTTGAGAGGAAAAATTTACTGACGTTATGCCTGTCTCCTGTCTTTTTTTTAAATTTTATAAATTTGAAATTTTTTTTTGAATTGCACGCTTTTTTGTAATTTTTCCTGCAAATGAGATAAAAAATTGAATAAATACAATAAATAATTCTATTTACTTGTTCGTCAAACATTTCTTTTTTGATTCAATCAATTCAGCGGGCACAGTTGCGAGTGCCGCACAAGCATGGGGGAAATTCCGACTTACGTAGTGTTCCGTGGAACGCAACTGTTATGTAAGGTAGGGAGTTCCTGTAGTTCATCTGACATCCATTTAGGCCTAAACCTTGAACAGTACTTCTTAGTTGGTACGAAAAGCCTAGTAGCTTCCACAATTAATTCTTCACTAATAACATTAGTTTGTATATAGCAACTCCTAGAATGGTTGGGTATTAATAAAATCAAAAAACACAAAACTAAATGCAAAGTACATTTTCTTACAAAAGGAAATTTTTAATAAAAATTTCATATATTCAGTTAAATTTTTAAATATAACCTAAAATGATTCCCACTATAAATTATGAACTGTGGTATTTTTTTTTTTTAGAAAACAATATGATAAATTATAATTGATGGAAAAACACAATGTGTTTAAAAGATTAGTTTCAATTTGTGAAGAAAATAAAATATAAAGTTATGCATTTCCTAAAGAGAGGGAGGAATAGAGGGATTAGACTTTTTTTTTTTTTTTTTGTTACTGAATAAATGGAAGTGATATATTGTGAAATCAATTTGCCTATCACACACTTCCTTATCTTTTAAACATGCCATGTTCTTCAGACTGTAAGATGCACTGATTTTTGAAAAGGGAAAAAAAATTAATTACAAACATTATACATATAGGTTTGTGTGCTTAAAAAACAGAAGTGGAACATGCATGAATGTTGTAAATATAAAACTCTTTGACTGCTCTGTTTCTGTACTATTTGTAACACTTCTAGTTTCATCTCTCTAGTGCAGAACAATATTAAACATTTTGAGCAATGCCTTTCTTAATTTATATATAATTAATGCTACAATGAACTTTTTTATAATGCAAACCATACAAAACTAGACAAGAATGCCTTAGTATTTTTCTGTATTCTTGATGGTCAAGATACATAAGCGAATACTGATAATAATGCCCGCAACACATACTCAGACATATTTGTATTATGCCTGTAGATGCATGTTTGCAGGCTAATTTGCATCTTGTATGGACTGAAAAACCCAGAATAACTTGCAGGGAAAAGCCAACTTCCTTTGTTCTAGATCAACTAACTACAGCAGTGATTGACGAGGACTTTATAAATTCCCCCAGTTGTCAATGGTAGAACCCATTACTCTCCAAAATAGTGGTAGACAACAATATATCAAGCCAACTAAGCTACCTTAGAGGGCACTTCATTGGTAGGAGTGCTCTCATAACAGCAAAGTAAACAAAAACTGTTGTTAAACCTTCCAGTGAAAGGGATACAAAATATGAAATCTTTTATTTCTGCTGGCATCATTACTGAAAAATTGGAGCACATTTTAGCATATATTTGCCAATGAATTAAAAGGTATATTTTAATTAATCCAGTCTGAATGAAGTTGCAAAGGATTTAAAATTAAATTGCCACCCTTACCTTTTCTTTTCAGGAAAAAAAAAAAAAATTATAAAAGAACCTTAGAATTTTTGTAAAGAATTTAAGCGAGTTTATAACAATGTATCAGTAACAATTTTTTTTTTTTTTTTTTTTTTACAGACCACCTAATTTATTTGGTTTATGAAGGTCATCACAGTTACATTAAATGATAAAAAAAGTAATGGATACTTCCTTTAATCTATATATATATATATATAATTTTTTTTTTCCAGGATGGATTATTCACCAATGAAATATGTGATTTTAGTACCCTAATCTACGTGCTCGTTTTTTGCATTCATTAGTTTTTTTTTAAGCAAACCTCTAATATTTCATTTATATTTGTGTGTGTGTGGGGGGGGGGGAGGAAATCCATTTATTTGGTTATTATTGAGTAGAGACATCAATTACTGTCATTCATATCTGCTATATGCAGTCTGTTACAGATCACTATGATAGTACAATTCCTAGAATATTAGCATTCCATTGACTCCCCCCCCCACCAAATCCTATTTATTTCTTACTCGGCCATCAGCTCTATAGGTTGTCTTCTTTTTAATTGGTTATTTTTCTCTTATATCTTTTTAAAATTATTTCATTCATATCAGCTTTATACCTGGTTTAATTATTATTAAAAATTAAATTAATATTACTTGAATAAGTGCACAGGCACACATCACTGCACATGGAAACATCAATGTTTATTTGGTATTACATACATTAAAAGCTTAGAATAAGAAAGATGGTAAAGTTGAAAGGGTACAGGCAACATTTTGAAGGGTACTTTGCCTTCTGGATTAAAGTATAGAGAGAAGAGTTGTTGTTGTTATTTGGTTTTTAGGAGCATTAGCAACTATGGCCATATTGCTCCAGGATATGCGGTGGTCATTCCCTGGCCTTTCCGCATCCTCCGTATTTGGTGGTGACGGGCTCGAACCCCGGTCTAATCAAGAAGCGTGTGCTACGCACTGCTACTGCTCCTTCCCACCTGGCTACGGAGGCGCCAGAGAGAGAAGAGAGGGAGAAAATTTTAAACATTTAGAAATATACGGAAGAAGGGAAAGCCAGTTTTATGAAGCACAACCCAACCAATATACATTGATTGTACAACTCAAGTTATCCCTATAGTAGTTAAAAAAAAAAAGTCTGTTCTGTTTATTAGTCCTAGGTATGGGGATTCTTCTGATTGCTGGTATGAGTTTCATGTGAGTCAGCCCTAGCACCTTACTCTGGACTCAGGTGTTAGCATTCAATGGTAGAAGACTGTTGATAGTCACTATTCTAAGTGATCATTTGAAGGGAAAAGGGCCATCTGTGCTGTGTGGTTGTTCCTTCTGGGGAACATCCTTCAGACTGGGTGACCTACAAACCCCTATACCTGGGACCAATAAATAGAACAACAGATAATGATCACATCCATAAAATAATGACCATTGTCTGTTCCACAGACTATAAGAAACACTTTGGATGGATATCATAAATAGTTTGGTCGGGTGTGCTTTGCAAAATTTTACCAAACAGCTCACAAACTTTTCTAGCAGATCTCACTTGGATTTCCCATTATTCTCTAAGTTTATAAATTCCCTTTCTTTTGCCCAGAAGATAGTGTGCTTCGAAATGTTAGCTATATCCTCTTCCTCCTCCTGCTTTATTCCTCCCCCCCCTTGATGCATTTAATTTTACAATAGAAGTGGTTACTTAGAGATGAATAACCTAACCTTTAAACACATACAGAGTGAATATTTCTCATTGAAATATACTTCTTGGTGAGTGCAAATGTAATATGAATCAAGAATCATATGTAGGGGTGGTAATTCCACTTAGGTTACAAAATTAAGCGGTTTCGTGCTGAATTTCAGACTTCACCTTTAGAAGCATATATCATATCTGCATATGAATAATTCTTGTAGAAAATTTTTTGGGTTAATTCTGCTATAAATGAGATTAGTTAAAGCTGAAGAAAAATACTTTAAAGCAATCTAACTTTAGTTGTGTCTATTTTCAGCATATTGTGGTTTACAAGTAAATGAAAGTTGCATTGATTTTATTTACGAACATGATAATCTAAAAGTTGTTTTAAGTGCTCAGTGAATATATTAGATCACCTAAATGCTTCATGAAATCAAAAGAATCATGGGATAGAGAAATGGAGTATTCCATCATTAATTAATAATGAAGCCTAATCTTGCACCCTAGCAGTAACAGGTTACAAAGTGATGGTAACAGCACAAAGTAGAGTTCTCAATTGTGTGTTGCTACTTTTTTGTATGTTCATTTTAAGCTGGTTTGAGCACTTTTATACCTCTGTCAATCTCCATCCCACACAACCAATACAGTTAATGAGCTGAATATTGTTTTTTTATATGGTACAGTGAGTCGAAAGCACAGTTTTAAGCGTGGAGGATAAAGTTAAAATGACATGATAAATTCAGGATATAGAAAAGAATGCTGTTTACCTTCAGCTTCTTTTAGTGAGATTAGTATTTCATACAACTTCAGAAAGCAGACAGGTTGAACTCACTGGGGACAATACAATGCAAAAGATACTGATTTATTTGCTTGAATAAACACTAAATTATAGAATTTTTTTTATAAATTTAATTTTTATGACAAAGTTTACATTTCATGTAAAAATAACTTTCTTACATTAATTTACAGAAAAAATATCATTCTTCCTCTCACTGTTTTTTTTAGGTTAATTGTAATGCCCATAGTTTTCTATGGGAAACTACAGAACTGACAAACTTGTGGAACAGAATCTGTTCAAAGTACTGTATTTATGAATTTTATTTCCACTACATCACAGTTTCACTTGATGCATTTTTGCAAATAACATATTTGAAATTAGAGAACACATCATAGTGCATTTTACATTTAGAGGTTTTTCAAAACAGTATTTGTACAGTGCTATATTACTATTACTATATTACTATATTACTGCTTTTAATGAGAAGCAAGGTTGTCTCCAGATGCTTGACTTTCAAGTGCCTGGAGCAAAACAAGAAAATTTTATCCCTACCCACTACATGAATAGGTTCTATTCATTTTGCTACCCTGTGAGAGTTGGTGCCTGTTAACACAGCTGTGCTAAAGTAGAATACATCTGCATTTAATTTATTTAAAAAAAAAAATTTCAAAACATTTAAATAAAACTGTGGTGATATCTGCAATCTTAATTCTTTTATGTTACATATAGTGCAGAGGGAGAGAGAGAGAAAGGGGGGGGGTTGACAAATAATCATCTAGAAAGATAGCAAGTAAAAATAGAAACAAAACCATTCTTAAAGGAACTAATGGTTTTAAAAGTATAAAATAAAATAATAATGCAAATGTGGAAATTAAGTATTTCACGAAAATGTTTACTGGATATTTATTCATGTCATATATAATTCACAGCATTTCATGTATTTACTTTACATTAATTGTATAATGTTTTGTTTTTCTATGAAAGCAGCTATAACTAAGAGGCTTATGTATTGATTGTAAATGTATGCATTGTGTGGGGGTTTTGCTGAATTAAAAACTTGAAGATACAGTGAAATCCTTGCCTGCTTAACTTGCCCAAGATATATATTCCGCCTAGGTAGTTTCCATATAATGTGGAAGGACAATGAACACAATCACTGTGCTAAATGTAACGGTCATTGTTATAACGTGTGTGGATGTGCAGTACAAAACAAGTGTCCCAGTAATTTTTAAAAATGATAACATCCAATTTATTTATGTTTATATGATGTATGAAGAAATAAGGAACAAAACATAAAGTGGTTGCTATGATCTTGAAAGCATTAGTAAAGAAATAAGCCACTGGAACTGTTTAACATGCATATGCTTCCTATGTGTATTGTGTGAAAAGCCCAGATCAGATAAAAATAAATTTCATATATATATATATAATTTTTTTTTTTTTCAGATATTGCTGAAAGGCAGAAGTACAATTTTGATTTTTGGGCCTTCTGTAATGGTTCCTCTCTCCCAATAACAATTTTAAATTATATATGTTTGGGATCCACTGTGAGCAGTAAGTAGGACTCAAAAGCCCTGCTGCTCAAAAGGCTGACCAATATATTTTCAATAAATAATTGTACTTTTATGGTTTTTTTTAAAGTGTAATTTTTACATGAAGACAAAAACTGGCCTCTTCAGTGAAACTCCAGAAAAAGCTTAGCCTTCTTCCATCCAAGATTTTTCTTTCAATCCTATTTATGTTTACATACACAGCTCGACAAAATTAACAGAAAAAAAAATGCGTCTAATGAATATTTTGTGAGTGGTGGTAGAAGGCATATACTTGACATAACAGGCATCCTGGCATGCAAACTCTGAGTATTTAATTAAAAATATCTACCACCTTACAAAGCCATGTTATGCAAATTATTCATGCCTATAAAAACACAGGTTGCAACCACATCTCAAGTACATGGCAAGTCTTCATTGTTTAGTTGATTTTTTGAGAGGGTGGACTGTTGGAAAACTTGGAGCTAGGCAAGTTGCACACAGAGGTGACATGTTGGCTTAATGTGTCACACAGTGTCATCTCAGCACAATGGAAACAGTTTCTGGAGATAGGAACCATTACAAGAAGAGCTGGCCAAGGGCTACATCAACCAGAACAGACTGCTATCTGGCACTAACAGCAATACCGAACCCTACGCCATCATGTCAGCAGCTGTCTCTTCAGGTTGCTGCAATCACGGGTGAACACAATTCCAACTGGACTGTGTTAAAAGGCTCAATTCAAGTGGACTCTATACCAGGAAGTTGTTTGTATCGCATTAACCCGAAACTACCGGAGAGTATGTTGAAACTGGTGCCACGAACACGTGATGTGACTTGGATTCCTGACAATGGGATATGGTTCTTTCCTTTGAGTCCTGTTTTAGCCTACAAACAGATTCCAGATGTTATTTCATCTGGTGACAATGAGGAATGCAGCACTATCCTTTCAAGATAAGAGAAAGGGACACTTATGGTGGAGGTGGTGTTGGATAATGATCAATGGCTGCATTGCTCTTCATATTTTTGAGAGGGGTACTGTAACTTTGCAGATGTACCAAGAACAGATCCTAGAAGCCTATGTGTGACTTTTTAGGGGTGCAGTTGGGCCAGATTTTTTTTTCATGTACAACAACACTACTGTATATAGAGTTCAAATTCGAACTAACATGTGGGATTCTCTTGGGTATTGCACTGCTCACCAAGTGACCAAGGAGGCACTTGGTGAGCTAAGGTTTGTGCAAGTGGAAGAATGGGATTTGTTGCCACAGTATCTTATAGACATCACCTTTATATTGAGCATAGTTCAACTGCTGTCAGGCTTGTTTTGCTATTGAAGGGTGATCACATGCCACGCAACTATATTTTTGAGCATCTTGTATCGACTTGTGTAATGGGATCTTCGGTAATTCTTATACAACCCCTATAAATGTCCCTTATCCCTGTCCAAAGTTTCTCGCTATCTTCCCATTTCATTGTTTTTCTATGGTACACCACCATACCAAATATTGTCCTGCTTCATCGCAAGCTGTACAAGTTCTGTTAATTTTATCGGGCAGTATATAATACATATATATCTCACTAAAAAAAATGGGGGGGGGGGTTCTTAAGACTAAATGAATTTTTGGACAAAACTTTGGGATTGTCAGCCTACTCAAGGATATCTGGATACACTTCTCATTTCATCCATTCATAAATGCAGTTCAAACTTTCTTCACAATAAAGAAGTTTTGGTAAGATTAACTGCTTAAATTCTTTAACCCCAGTCTTACTTTTGATATTGTGCTTTGAGGCAAAAAATGTTGGGATTGGGTGGAAGAGAAATATAGTTCAAATTATTAGTTTAATGCTTGTTATTACTATCCATATAATGTCTTTTGTTTGTAAATGCATGTGTTCATGAGCCAATTTGCGTTGGGAGTTTAAAAACCCCAAAAAAAATGTGCAGGGGGAACCCTACTCCCGCTATGCTAAGATCAGCTGTAACTATTGAAAGGAATTTTAGAAAATCTTCCCATTACTGACAGGAATCCAACATGGCTCTCTACAAATGCGTGGCAGACAGTAATGTATCCAACTGATTAAACTGCCACACAGGACACTGAAAAGGTTAAGGCAGTTATATATATATATATAAAAAAAAAATGGAAACAACATTCTTACATAAACGTTAATAAATTAGACCAAATTTGTGTTTAGAACACAAATTGTATCGACTTCTGTAATGAGGGATTGAGATTGGGTGAACCAAACTAATTTTTGTACTCTCTTGAACTCAGTTCAAGAGAGTACAAAAATTAGTTTGGTTCACCCAATCCTTCTTGCAGGACTGAAAGCACTTCCTCTTTGTTTGGAGGACTCTTTTTAGTTGGAGGCTTTGATACATTTTTTTCAAACCCTGAATGGAAAGGCCACAGTGTGTTAATTTGCATAGCATTTTCCAGTGAATTGCTGAAACTAAACAAGAAACACTTACTGAAAAAAAGTAAAGCAGCCTTTACTTGGCACACGTAATACCATAATACATGCAGATGAAATGGGCAAGCAAGTGTGAATGTCTTATTATGGCCATACTTAAATCTGCTCATAACTGATTGGAATAAGTGGGAGGGAAACAATTTTTAAATAACTGGGCTTAAAGTACAGGAGCCACTGGCAAGTAGCAATCATTAGCTGGAAAATGAACGGAGACGCACTAGGTAAAGGCATGGGTTTTACTTTCAGAAGAGGGGACTATGACAGTTTAAGGCACTATACGGCATCTATTAATTGGGCAGATAGTAGAGGAAGGGCAAACGCATTTGAATTATGCATTTGCCCTTTAAAGCAATATTCACGGAAACCGTGAAGCATATATTACCATTAAGAAAATATTGCACGAGGAAGATACCGAAATGGATGAATATGGAGCTGGCCAATATAATAAAGCAGAAAAGATAGCATGGGAAAGTCGCGGAGCAGGGATAAGTACCAAAGCCTACAACAGCTACAAGTTGTTTTGTAACAGTACCAAAAATAATTTTAGGGAGGTGAAGTCAAAGTATGAGAAAGCAATGGGTAAGAGAGCAAAGAATGGGGACAAACAATTGTTCATGCATGCAAATACAAAGAAGAAGAAAACAAATCAGATACCTTTGGTACTGGGTGTGGGAAAGTCTTAGATAACCCAGCTGATGAATCGAATAGGTACTTTGCATTGGTCTTTACTGGTAAAAGGCTCTCTATGCTGAAGGGAGGCTGCACAAGTTAGGATGAGCCATCTGAAATTAGCGATTTTAAAATTACCGATGACCGTTTATTAGAAAAACTTTCATGCCTGAGGCAATTAAGGCTCCTAGAGTTGATGGCATATACCCAGTAATTCAGAGGGAGATGGTCAGAGAGTGTATGGAACCAGTGGAGCTGATTATGAGGGCATAATTGAACTTGGGTGAGATTCCTTTTGGTTGGAGAAGTGCCACTTATCACCAATACATACAGGTGGTTCTAAGAGTGAAGTCACTAACTATAGACTGGTAGTCTGACTTCATTGGTAGGGGAAAGTCTTACAGGAATGATTAAGAGTGCAATCCAGGGACATATGGAAATAAATGGCATTCTGAAAGATACACAACAGTTTTGTTAATGAAAAATCATGTTTAACCAACTCAGTAAATTATTTTGATGTAGTTACTCATGAGCTGGATATAGGGAACAACTTACTATTTGGATTTTAGCAAAGCATTTGAATCTGTCCCTTATGACAGTTTACTGTATAAGCTGGAACAACATTGGGATCACTGAGATGTATTGTGGGGTAGAAAACAGGAGGTTGAAACCAATGGATGTGCTTCAGCTTTGCGTAGCATCAGAAGTGGAGTCCCTACGAATCAGTTCTTGGACCACTGTTTCTCATAAACGGTATCGATAAAGGGGATGATGGGAACAGGCTTCAAAGAATTGTCCAAAAAGTTGTAGATACGTTTTAATCACTTGGGGAATAGCAACCCAAAAATAAATTATACACTTTGTGGGGTTGAAATAAAAACAGTAGAGGAAAAAAAGGTTCTGCGAGTTACCATACAGGCAGATATGAAGTTTTCTGAGCAGTGTAAACAGATGGCAAGAAAGCCCATGGTCATAATCCCACTGTATAAGGCAATTATAAGACCACATTTGGAATGTCCAAGTATGGAGACCATCTAAAAAAAAAAGGTATTGAATTTCTTGAAAGGGTCCAAAGATGGGAAACTTGCATGGTGAGATCTGCAAGAGGGGTGACCATATGAGGGCAACAGAGCTTTGCCATCAGGCACCTTAGAAGGGGGAACCTGATTGAAGTTTATAAGGATCTGAGAGGCGGTTTATAAAATGAGTGAAGGCAGAATTTTTACTGTTATAAAGAATTCCAGAACTAGGAGCCCTAAATTTAAATTAGATGAGAAAAAGTTTCAACTAAATTATAGGAAGTTTTCTTTTAGCCATTGATTGCTGTAAAAAGTTGGCCTCCACGGGTACTGAAGGTTGACAATTTGAAGTCCAATTGAATAGTTATCTGTATGAGGAAGTAAAGGAAATACTAAATACATAATTTGAATTTCCTTTACTTTTTTTTTTTGGCCAGTGCAGCAAAAGCCTGTGACTTCCTTGCACTATATGGCTTTACTAATACTAAGTTAATTATATATTAAAAACGTTATTTATTAAAATTTAATTAATTGAAACACATATGTACAATGATAATCAATAAAAAAAAACTGAGTAAGTAAGCAACCAGTTATGGTAAATTTCATTTTTGAAACTGGCTACACTAACCTCTGCAAAGCAACACCTCCCTATAGTGGACACTTTCTTCTGACCCAATGGTGTCTGCTTTAGGGAGGTTCCACTGTATATGCATTTTATTTATCTTTAAAAAAATGTTAAAGTAAAAACTAATAAATATTACATAAGAATATTTTAACATTCTTTCAAAATTTGGACAACCCCAAAATAAAACTCTGCATTCAGGATTCCCCAGACACCCTTGTATGGCCACGCTCCCAGCTACTGAACATTACATAACTGCAACTCAATACTTCTTGAGTTCAGCACTGGATGGTTTAGTGAACGGCAGACGTGAGTTTTTTTTGGTGTTTCATAGGATAAAGAATGAGCACTAATATTTCACAAAACCAATCCTTAGAAACAAATTTTTAGTGATTTTTTTTTTTAGATATTTAAAGTTCCTAGATTCTATGCAAGTGTTAAGCAACAGTGACTTAATATTTACAGGGTTTTTAAATAAATGGTTTGGAGTCTAGGGCCTACAATAATAAAATATGAGAGAAGAGAAAGAAGAAAAAAGTACAATGAAGGAGGTTATATAGATTTATGTGCAATGCCAATGTAATCTATTATATATAGTGTCCTCCCCAGGCCCTATCAAATGGGCACAACACCCAGCTAAAATTTAAGCAATTCTTGCAGTACTCTATGGTGCTCGCTGACCTCTATCAATATTAATTCAAACATATTATGCGATTGAGGTCAATGTGACAGGAGCATATAATGTTAAATTATGGAATTAATTTTTGCTCTGGTTCACTTAAGTCACATTTATAAATAAGAAAGTTTTTTATAAATATTGAAGTATTACACATCCCCACCTGGCTGGCAAAATTTTCTGGATGGACACACACACACACCAGTATATAAGATAAGGATAAGAGTGCATAAAGTATAATAATTATTTAAAATTTTGTAAAATAATTAATGTAGTAAATAATTTTGTAAAAAAAAAAAAATATTTTACAGACTGATGTAATGTTTAATCAATAATTTGATGGCATTAATCTAATCTGGGACACTTATTATTACTTATTTCATAAAAGATTATATATATATTATAAAAATTTAAAACTTACCAGTACCACTAAAGCATTTTTTTGTAATATGGTAAACACTACCCCCACCACCATATGCCACCAGTAGTTGTGGCACATACCATAGGTCGGGCACCATTGCCCTATATGCATACATATTTATATTTACTCACTACACAGAAGTTTATTATTACATGAATGGTTACTTATATTAAAATATAATCCATATCACCGAGGTACTCATTATTAGCACTTCTGTCTCATCTTTTCATAGCTGCCAACTTTTGAAAATCTTAGGTGGGGTCACTGTAAGGAGGAGGAAAACAGGATATCTTTTGGCCAAAAGGCAAAAGAGGTTAAAAAAAAAAAGAAAAAAGTTTTTTCAGAAAAAATGCAGTAGGTTTCTAACGTCAAAACTGAACTGGAAAATAATTTTGCTGACAACATATACACTTATATTCAAGTATAGCCACAGGATTGCTTACCAGTACAGTATACTTTCACATCTTAGGCAAGCTAACGTAATGTTTGAAAACATGCTGCGCTGGTAAACAATCTTACGGCTATAATTTAGTATGAAGTGTGTATGTTGTCAATCAAATTTAATTTCTAGTGTTGAAATTTTGCAGTATCAATTTTTAAATTGTAGTCTGAGAACCTATCAGATGCTGCTATGAAAGCAAGAACTGAAAAGAACTGGCAAATGCACACAGAAGTTTGAAATATAATAAATTATCACAAATCATGCTTGCCATTTTAACAAATCACAGCAATGCTGAGTGTGGATTTCATTGGCACTGCAGTTTAGATGGTTATCAATAGCATTTCCAAAACTGTGTAGGGATCTGAACTTATTCCCCCCAACCAGGCTTGAATATTCTCTCACACTCAGCATTGGATGAGGAATTGCTAAAATGTCATGCACAATTTCAGATAATTTGCTGTATTTCAAGCTTCCTTATGCACTTGTCAAATCTTTCTTCTTATGTAAATGGATATGATAGGTTCTCACAATAAAACTCAAAGAACTGATACTGAAAAATCTTTATCTTCACTGGAAACTGTTTTGATTTGAATTTTTGTTGGTATCAGTTAATTTCAATTTGGTTCAAAAAAACTTCTGCACTGAATAGTGCTATTGGATAATGAATTGGTTCTCCCAAATATGATTATTATCATTAGCTATATGGTACAAGGAAGCCTGAGGCTTTGCTGCAACAGCAAAAAAAAAAAAAAAATAAATAAATAAAAAAATTGCTGAGAGAGAAGTAGAAGGAAATCACCAAGAAAGAAAGAATGATGATATCCATCTCAGGCCCCTGGGTGTGCCAAGCCATATATACTCACTCACCAGATGTGAGCCCCTGTTGTGGGAAGTACAAATGCACCCTTGACTCTTCTTTAAAAAATACTACTGGATAATTGTAGTTATGAAGAAATGTGAATTACAATTTTCATTGACGTCTAACTGCATTTTATTAAGATGTAAAAGTATGTTAAACAGCCGATTTTTATCATGTGACTTTTGTTCAGCCCACAGTGATACACAAGGCAATCGCCTATGGCACAACACTTTTAGGGGTCATATTTTTCCCACACACACACACAAAGAAAACAAAGAAACAGCATCAAAGCCCTTCGGAAAGGAGTCCCACATTTAGTTTTCCTCAGATGTCGAACTCTTTGGTTGAGGTGAACAGAACAATTTGCAACATAAACTACCAGTACAAAAATATCTACAATACTATAACTGGATACCTCTACTGCTCAGAATTTACCCAACCTTTAACAGCATATCCAGCAGGTAGGTATATTTAAATACTTTTTTCTTCCCATTAAAATTTAGCCGTCTTTGTGAAAAGTTTGATTTAAAAAATTGGGAATATACATTATTTTAAAAATAATATTCATACTGTAGCTTTCAAATCAGTCCTGGTCTCTGAATTTACGTTTTCTCTAGTTTTGTAGCAGTACACATAGAGAGAAAAAAAATGTTAATATGTGTGAGATGCTCACCTTCTGCTTAAAACACATAACACGTATTACAATTGACAATTGTATAAGAAAGAAGTTTATAAGAAAGAAGCTGATTAACATGCAACAAGTTATACTCCTGTAACGTGTTGCATGTTAACAATGTGAAAAAGTACCAAATTATTAGATATTGAAGAAGTTTTAATCACTTTATAATCATTTTTAGAAAATAATTCATGATGATTTCTGGTCAATTTGAAAAGGTTCAGATAAAAAAAAAAAAAAATCCAATAATATTATAATAAAGCTTAATAACATGAATATAATACAGCTTCAATTTAAAAAAAGATTACATAAACTACTCTGAGGTAGTCATATTTATTCAAAAGTAACCCACAGTATTTTTCTGTACTGAACTACCTGTACCAAAAATTATCTATATAATAGTTTCATCATACTTCACCTGGGACCTGAGCAGCAAGTTTTCCACGATGAAACTCACTCCATATTCATTCTCATGAAATTGAAAATATGTAAAATGAAAACTTTATATGTAAATGCTTTTAAATATTAATTTGTTCTTATTTCGATTTTGTTTTTCGATATTAGAGAGAAATTACTTCAAAAATCAAATCAGAATTTCTGAAATATATATTTTTCAAAAAACCACATAAGTCATTGCTAGTTCTTTTTTGATATAATACTGTCTTCTACATCACATCACCTGACATAACCTCTTTTTCCCATTTTAAAATCTTCATGCAGCTATCTAATATAGACTGTGTAATAGATGGACTGTATCAGCACTATAGGTAAGAGATGGCAGCATTTATTGGAAGTTAAGGCAATTTGTAAATAAATGAACACGTCTTTTGAAAGGTACTTGAAATTACCTTGAAACCCATAACATATTGGGTGTTGAATCACGAAATCCTTTAATATACATAGTGCTGCAATTATAGAATATTTTAATTAAATAACAAAATTATAAATGATTTTTAGCAACCAACTTTTGTGAGTATGTAGGTGTTGTGTATGTATGTTTTGAATGTTTTTTTTTAATGCAATATTAACAAATTATATCTATAGATGTACAGATTCTCGTCAAGCTGTACAGAGATGTGCTGCCATACTCGTAAGTGTATTTAAAAGTAATAAGTCCATTTTTATATTTATGATAGCTTTTAAAATTGGTGCAGGAGGGCATGCTCTTGCAACAAGATTCAACATGATTGAGGCAGCTTACACAAGCCAAAATTGATGACATTCTGTGCAATTCAGATTCAGAAGTTGATGAAACCGAATAAAACAATGCATGCATAAATGTAGAGGATATTATTGAAGAGGAAAATAATTAATGATGTTTTTATTTTTTTATAATTTTATTTTTTTTTTTACAAAATTTTATTTTCATTTTATTTTTGACAACTATTTATGTAGAGTTAAAAATTAATATTTAAAAGCATTACGTAGTTTTAAATTTTCACAAACTCTCACATTACTTTAAAAAATTCATTCTAGATCACATGCATACTATTTTGAAACCCACTCGTAAAAGGGTTCATGAAGGTAAAAAAAAAAAAAAAAAAAAAAAACACACCCTATTAAAAGAATAAGTTACTGTTATTTATTCACAATAAACACACAATGAAACAGCTTTTGACAGTGACTGCTCCATTAGTGGTCATCCTCTTTTTGTTGGACATGAAAAAAATTGTTTTCCACAAGTTTGAATGCTTTAATTAGACTGGCTGTTCAGTATCTAAAATTTCTTCTGTGATGGATTTGAGAGAATGACGGGAGAGACAACATGAAATTTTCACTAAGGTGCTGGTCTCATGATTTTATGAGCTTTCCCTACCTAGGGTTATACACTTTTCCAGTTTCTTTTTTACAGACAGGTAAAACTCTAATGCATTAGGGCTTAAAGCCTCAAGCTGTGAAAGAGATTTGACTGTGTATTTTAGTGCAAAATTGCATAATTTATACACAGCTAAAATTAGTAAATTTGCAATAGTGGCATCATTTAAGTTACATCTCATATTGTGAATACCTTCATGACAAGTTGCCATGATATTGCACTACTTCGAATAAGTAACGCTTCACCCGAAGGAGAAGACTGTTGTTACTTATTATCAGTGGATACCACCACCCAGACGGCACCGTTTCAGGGCTATTTGGCCCTTCTTCGATGCATCATTTATACACAGCTAATTTTAGCTGTATATAAATGATGCAATTTGCACTAAAATACACAGTCTAATGCGAAAATTTATTTTATTTTTGTTACACAGAGCATTAAAAACTACGATAAATGAATTAGCTTTCGGCTGGGTGGCAGCCTTCATCAGATTAGAATACTTTGAATGGCAGTTGGAATAGAGATGCACTGCCAGGATGGTGCGTGAGGCACGTGGTTAATTGTTTGTTGATGTTTGTGGCTGTGACATATGGTGGTGACGTGGCCAGCATTTGTCTATGGACAGAATTACTGCTTCTGTGATGGGGTTAAGTTGACAACCACTGTTCCTGTTCAAAGCGGTATCTGAGCATTTTATACTTAACGATTCCAACCAGGTGCGTCTTAGGTAATGGTGGGCCTTGTCCACAACCACGACATCGCGGTGTGGGTCGATGTCGTGGTGGGTTGTCCAGACATGCTCGGCAATAGCTGAGTGTTCTACATCCGCCAAACGGATCGCCCTTTTATGTTCTGAAAGGCGTTTCTCGAGTCGACGTCCAGTCTCTCCAACGTAGCAGCTCGTGCAGTCACGGCAAGAGATGCGATAGACCAAACCACTCTGTAGAAGGGTGGGGACAGGTGTTTTTATGTTGGAAAGGAGAGAACGCAGTTTCTTGCCTGGGAGTTGGATGCACTTTATCCCATGCGATCTTAGGATTCTACCGATCTGCTGTGACAGGTTGGGGTAGTGTGGGATGAATGCCCTCGTGGATGACTCGTCACTGTTGGCGTTGCTGTTGGTCGTCACGTTGTCGCGTGCTTGTAGATCACACCTGTTAAGGACGTCGATGGCGTAGCCACACCTCGTAAGGTCTACTTTGACTCTGGTGATCTCTTTGCGCCTTTCGTCTGCAGAGCTGGAGTGTGTCCAGGCGCGAGTTAGCAAGGTTCGGACGGTTGAGAGGAGGTGGCCCCGTGCGTGTGCCGACTGGAAGTTGGTAAACTGGCCCGCACACATAGGCTTACGATAAACTGCCGTCTTCAAGCAGGTGTCTTCGTGCCGGACAAGTGTATCTAGGTATGGTATAGAGTTGTTCGACTCCAGCTCAATCGTGAATTTTATGAAGGGCGACAGTGAGTTGAGGTGGGTTAGGAGTCGCTGACCTGAGTCTCTAGGGATCACTACGAACACATCGTCTACATAGCGACAAAAATTTTCGCATTATGAATCCAGAGCACGTAGGCCTGTTTTATTATACACATAGTCTAATCTCTTTTGCAGCTTGAGGCTTTAAGCCCTAACGCATTAGTCTTAACTTATATCATACACCATCATACAGGCATCTCTCATATTGTGAAGATATACTTCACAACTGTTTTGCCATCATTACATCACTTGGGTACCTACCTACCTACCCACCCACCGAAGAAGGGCCAAATAGCCCTGAAACGGCACCATCTGGGTGGTGGTGTTATCCACTGAGAATAAGTAACAACAGTCTTCTCCTTCGGATGAAGCGTTACTTATTCGAAGTAGTGCAATGTCATGGAAACTCGTCATGAAGGTATTCACAATATGAGATGTAACTTAAACGATGCCACTATTGCAAATTTGCTAATTTTAGCTGTGTATAAATGAAGGAATTTGCACTAAAATACACATAGACAGGTAAAATAAATTACACGTGTTGTTAAACTGAGCTATGAGATTTATAATTCTATTCTAAATCTAACATGTAGGGTAAAGGGACTGAATAACCTCATGACTACAATAATGCCACTTTATTTGTTTAAAATTTCTCTTTTATGTAGCTAGATTTTTGGAAGTAATTTTTTTAACAAACAGTAAGCTGTAGTTCCAAGTGCTATTTTTAAAAGAATAAGAATGTCACAATTTGGTTTTTCAACTTTTCCTTTTCCTTTTGTACAAAGATTATACAATTAAATCATTAATTTGGAACAGACGATGGAGATAGTCCAAACCAGTAAAAAATCTAACTTAAAAAAAACAGCAAATATATGTTAATTTAAATGTAATTAGGACAAAAAAAAAAGTTCAGATCAAATAAAACATAAAAAAATAATTTTTTTAAATAATAAAGTTTAAGTTTTATAATAACCTTAAATTTAATTAGATGCTCTCACCTGTTCTAAATTTTACTATATTGTTTAAAGAAATCAGAAATTTATTAAAAATCATAAAACAGAAAATTTATTTATACCCGGTATCATATTTTGGACAGTTCCCAAATTAATACAGTAGATGCAACATTGTGATCACTCTGGGCAACAGCTTAATTGATAAAAACAACCGATTTATAACAACCAATGAAACAAGAATACAGTTCAGCGCTGTTCATTCATAAAAAGGTGGAAGTGGACAGAAAGAAAACATTAAAAATCAAGCAGCAATATAAAATACTTTAATTTGACTGTCCACTATTTCTATAAGAATGTCATCACTAAAAAATGAATGTTTCAGAAATCCAAACAAACCAAAGAGGTAATTTGTTTTGCAGAGTAAGGACTTTAATAACCATATGAACTCTAAGAGATAAACAGCATTAAGGCACACAATGTGTCTGAGTTCAAGAACAAATTGCAACGTTATGTATCACTTTCATTTTACATGCGTAACCATAATAACAGAAACCGAAGCACTGATTAGTATTAATAGCAACAAATAATGCTTGCAATCTTATACAGTATCAGCAAAAAAAGAAAAAAAAAATTCACTATACATCCTTTTCCAATAGTTGATGTAGTTCTTAATTGAATTTATTCAAACTATCCACAACAACAACAACGGATAGAAGCTTGGTCCAGCAATCAATCACCTGTTGACTGGAGGCAAACTTTCACACATCCATTTTCACCAGCCTTCCTAAATTTGAATGTATGCCCTCTCATATGCATAGTCCAAGCAAGAAGAAGGATCCCACTAGCATTGAGTTTACTCAAGTCATTAAAAGCTTTAAACACTTTACAAGAGTCTAGTCTCCAAAACATGGTAATTTGTAGAACTGAAGCCTTTCTTGGTAAGAGCACACGCTGTTCCCCTCATTAATCTCATTGTGTTTCTCTGTACCTGTTCCAGCAGCTCTGTATCCTTCCTAAAATGAGGCTTCCAGACCTGTATGCAATACTCAAGATGTGGTGGCCTGGCCATTGCCTTATA
The DNA here is from genome assembly GCF_048544385.1 of Mastigoproctus giganteus. Taxonomy (NCBI): domain Eukaryota; kingdom Metazoa; phylum Arthropoda; class Arachnida; order Uropygi; family Thelyphonidae; genus Mastigoproctus; species Mastigoproctus giganteus. The sequence continues at coordinate 109,782,884 of NC_143579.1, forward strand.
CAATGGGATAATCACTTCCTTATCCTTGCTAGAGGACTTCATATCAGAATAAACAATTACTCCCAGGTCCTTTTCATTTTCCACTACCCTCAGTGTACGGTTGATATATTATTCTGGTATTACTATGCATATGCAGTATCTCATATTTGTCAAGGTTAAAACTTCAGTTGTCATTTCTAGATGTTGTTGTTGCAGCAGCAGCATACCTTCATTGCTGCCGTTGACTACCCTGCCAACTTTACATTTGCAAATTTAGATATTAGGCCCAATATACCCTCATTAATAAATACAGAAAACAATGAGCCCACCATCAAACACTGTGGGACTCCACTAATAACATCAGTCCACGAATATGGTGTCCACTGATAACCACTATCTTCTCCCACTAAACCATCCCTTTATCCACAGCAGCAACTTTCCCTTAATGCCATACTGCTGCAAAATACAGTAGCATTTTGCTATTTTTTTTAGTGTAGCATCTAAGTGTATATAATATCAGAATTATTTTTTGCATCCAGTTCCTTTCTCACTGCATCATAGTATCCCATCAAATTGGTCAGACAAGATCTCCCCTTAAACTCAAGTTGTGACTGAAGTGTAACTGCACTCCCCTCTAGATGGTACTGCATTACTTCTCCAACCAGCACCTCCATTGATTTCCATGGAACAGATGTTAGGCTAACAAGTCTGTAATTATTCATGTGACCCTTTGATTCCCCCCCCCCTTTGTAAATTGGAGATACATTCACACATCTCCAGTGCACAAAGGCTCTCCTGAATCCAAATATGCATCTCATAATTATGGCTAAGGGTTTGTTTACCTCTTTTGCTGCCTCCCTTAATATGATTGGATAGATCCCAGGTGCCTTTCTTATATTTAACTTCAATAATTTCTCTTCCACTTTCCTCTTGGTTATCAGAAAATAATTCTGCTCCCTATTAGAGCTTGATAAACTGGCATCTGCCTCCCTAAAGAATTCCTCATGTGTGAATGTAGATGAAAAATACCTATTCAGCTGTTTAACAGTTGATGAACCTGAGCAGGTTCATCAACTGTTAAACCATTGATCTCAATTGAGCCAATGTTCAATCAACCCCCAACTTCTACTGTTAATATAAGTAAAGAAGTCTTTGCTGCTTCCCCCCCCCTCTACTTCTTCTGTTTCTTTGGCAGAGAATTCTTGTAATCTGCCTTGGCTTGCCTAAAATCCTTTGTGACTTGATTGCAGACTAGTTTACATCTCTCATAGGGTCTGTAACACCTGATAATTAATATGCATTTTTATTCTCTGCCACTGTCTCAACAATTCATTGGACATCCATTTAGGTCTAAGCCTTGAGCAGTATTTTTTAGTTGGTATAAATAGCTTAGTAATTTCTGATTATTTTCCCGGATGCTTCCTATTCAGAATCTGTTATTGGTACAATGGGACAACAACTAATGATGTTGGTAACATCATCAGTTGGTCCCATTGTACAGAATTTAAATGCCTTTTGAAACCACTGCAGTCTCCTTTACAAAAGCAAAAACCCTTCCCTTTACTCTTGATGGCAGTTACAACTTTAAGTAAATCCCACATCAATACAATGATCACTAGCTCCTAGCAGGTTTTTTTTATCTGCAGATTCTTAATGCATGAAGTCACTGCTGATAACTAGATCAAGAGTAATGCTCTCTCTTGTAACATGCTACTGTAGAATACAGTCATCCAGTAAATCCATGAAACTTTGCTAGTGTATGAGTGACCAAACCACAAGTTCCAGTCAATATCTGGAAAGTTAAACCCCCCCCCCCCATTATAAGACATTCTGATATGCTGGTATTATTTCTCCCTACTTGTTTGTTGTACTCATCAGTCTTTTGGCCTATAACACACTGCTATTCTCATTTTTGTTTTCCCAGAGCTTATGTTACACCAAATTGACTCAACACTGCACTAACCACACATATCAATTGGATGCACTACCTTCAATTTTTATATGCTCCTTAACTAAGAGCATAACCCCTCCCTTCCTCTCCTTTCTATATGGGAGTTTTCCTGTGGATGTGATAGAGTGCAGTCGTGCGATTTCTTTGTTTAAGTTTGTTTGTTTGCTTAAGAGTTTAATGGTGCATTAGCATCGGTGACCATAATGCGCCAAGTCAAAACTTTAAGTAGTAGTAGTAGCACTTGCTGTTAATGGAAGCTTGAGGATGATCGTCTTAATCATGTGTCATCATTCAAATCATATTTCAGCAGCTCATTTGTCAAATATGGATCCAAGATATGCAGAAGGGTAAGTTCAAAGAGGCAAGTGTGGTTATTTATTTCTTTATTCAGCTTCTATTGAGATCTGGGCTTTCCAATCCACTTTCTGGCATGATGTCAGCAGTTGCATAGTGCCCTTGTCTAGTATGATGCAACCATTTTTAAATGATAGTTTCTCTCTTTTTTTTTTTTTTTTTTTTTTTTACATATATACTTTACAGAAGACTGATTTTTAGGTCACTTAACTAGGAATGCTAATTAAAAGAGTTTTTCCAGTGTGATGTTTACTCTGGAGGGTTAGTGGCTATAACTTTTCATCACCAGTCATAGAAAACTTATTTTGCATACCTCCACCAGTTTTGTCTTGCTGGTTACACAAGGAATACTCCATGGTTTTGCATTGTGTATTTTTTTTTAATATTCATCTTTGGAAGAGATTAATAGTGTTTGTTTTAAATGTTTTATTTAAACAACTAATATCAGACATTATATTTGATAAACATATTTTTAAAAAGTGGGAAAGGATCATATATTGTTATCTTCAATTTTTTGTGAAAATATATAACCACCAGAATGAAATACAATTTTTGCTGACATCAGAGGAATGAGCGGAATTCGACGTAAATAAGTATAAATTTTTAAGTTCAACAGTATATTTTACATAAAAGATTGTATAGACATCACTGAAGTTGAAAAATTCTGAGATAAATTATTTTTATTTTAGGTATAAGAAATTACTATCGCTGTGTAAAATAAAAAGATATATATACTAATTCTTTTTCAAACTTCAACCAAACAGGTTTGGCTGAAGTTTTTTGAAATTTTAGGTCTAACAGCTGGAGACAAAACGAAAACCCTACCTCTTTCCAATGATACTGTTGAGCGTAAGATTTCCGAATTATTCTCAGATGTTGAAGATTAATTGATCTTTGATCAATTAATCTTCAACATAATAAGTATTGCTCTATTAGATGTTTCTAATAGAGCAATACTTATTATGCTATGTGTTGCTGCCTTCTCAAAGCTCTGAAATATTCAACGCAATAAACACGTACATTGAAGTTAAAGGTCTTGAATGGAAAAACTGTGACAGAATATGCACAAATGGAGCAGCAAGCATGACTGGCAGGCACTTTGGAGTAGTAACAAGAATAAGAAAATTAGGTCGTGCTAGGATGGTTGTTACTCATTGTTTTATACACTGCAAGAATTTAGTAATGAAAAAAATTTCTCCAAGCCTAAATGACAATTCTCATGCAATCAATAAAAATTGTAAATTTTATATAGGTCAGTGCACGACTCTTTTCTATATTTTGTGAAAAAATGGGTGCTGATCACTGCACTTACCACTTCATGCAGAAGTTTAGTGGCTGTTGAGAGGAAAAGTTTTGAAAAAGTTGTTTGAACTAAGGCATGAAATTGAATTATAATTACATGGGGGGGAGGCATTCGATTACTGTTTCAGTTGCAAAGAATGGATAACAAAACAAGCATATGTAGCTGATATATTTTCACTTGTGAATGAGTTGAATTGTAGCCTAGCCTTCAAGGGCACATGACAACTGTTTTTAATTTGAACAATAAAATGGATGCATTTAAAAAAAAAAAAAAGTTAACGCTTTGGCGCAAGTGAGTACGTAATAAAAATTACTATATGTTTCCTGTGTTTTCTGTGTTTGTGGGTTCAGTGAAATTGGATATTGTAAGCATCGGGAGAATTATTTGTGAACATCTTGAACTTTCTCATGCCTTTGACATCTACTACGCACTAGAGAAATATCTAAGGTTAGGAAATTTGTGGGTAAACCCATTTGCAGCATGTGAAAACAACAGGCTGACTAACACTTGAAGAGGAACAACTAATTGAACTGTCTTTAGATTTAAAATTAAAATCAGCCTTTAACTCGACAAGTGTGTCTCAATTTTGGCTAAATCTCAAGTACACTACTGTATCTCAAGTACACTCATACACTACTGTATATTGAATATACAGTAGTGTATGAAAAGGCAATCAAGTTTTTATTATCATTTACAACTTATGTCAAATCACCTTTTCACTCATTAATGTCATAAAGACAAAAGAAAGGAATTGGCTTGATGACAGTCACACACTGAATATCTGAAAAACTGATGTTTTTCAAAAATTTAAATATTATTAAACTCTTTTATTCTTATGTATTACCATGTCTTTGTGCATAAGTTTGATAGAACATATTGCATGATAAAAAGTTTATTTAATTTAAAGAGATTTCTTATATACTTTTTTCTTAAAACAATTTTAACCAATTGTTTGTTTTGAATTTATAAAGACAAAGTTTGAGATGAAGTTTTGATATGATCAAAACCTTTTACGACATGTATTAATGAAATTTAATTGAATGAAGTATTTTTTGAGACGGGATTATTAAATACAAATAAGTAAATTTCCAAAAGAAAAGAAAAAAATATATACAATTCTTTCAAAATAAAAGCAAAAAAGAGAAATAAAAATCTAGACAACAACATAATAAATCAACCTCCATTTTTGTCCTAAGTCAGATTACTTGTAAATCTAGTACCTGTTGGATTGACATTAAATTCTGTCAATTTTATTAACAATTACATTAAAAATTTCTTAAATCTTTTTTACCTTTCATTTTACAATTTTTACTTTTGGATGTAGTTTGCTAAATTTTACCAGTCCTTGGAAGAATGTTTATAACCTTTCCAGCCTGCCACTGGTTTTCATTTGAGAAACACTGTTCTAAATGTCTTGCAGGACTGGGAAAAAAACCCATAAGCTAAAAATCTCCCTAAACCAAAAACAAATCTATGCTAATCAAAGGACAGCTCCACAGGTAACTACAGATAATAGCCCTGCCGACAGAATTAAAGTATTATGGAGTCATCTTTGACATAAAACTGACATTATATCTGCAGCTAGTGCATATTGCCAAAAAAAAAAAAAAAAAAAAATGAGGAAATACACCAGAATAACAGCAAGAATCAGCTGTGCTAACTGGGGCTTAAAGAGGAATACTATAAGGCAATCTTCCTCCCATTCATTACTTATAACACACAAAGGTTTTACAGGCCTATCTTGGTAAAAATAAAAAGAAGCTGAACTCTATACAAATGATTCCACTATTAATTATCAAGAGGGCATGATCATCTCAATCATTAATTAATGGATAATTTAGATTAAATGAAGCGTGTAAGCATCCACAACTAATTAATATATGGATGAAACAGGTATAGAACTTTGTTATGGCAATCCCAGCAAAATTATTGCTGCCAAAGGAAGCAAGAGGTTGTTCTGTAACAAACACTGATGGGGTTGAGTGGGGGGAGTTTCAACTTTTCAACAACTATTTAAACCTTCAGTAAAATGATTAAATAATCACTCAGATTACCAGAAAATTAAAATCATCGAAAATGTCATATGAACGTTAACAGATTTCTTACACACATTTTAACAACCCTTCACATAAAATCTTCAAAATCTGTTAAACTTCTACTATCATATTCCAGCCTTTCAAATCATCCTCAATGCCATCTTTTGGTGTTTGAAGGCCCTATGTACTCTTCATTACAAGGCCTTGCTACATTATATCTCACACATTAAAATGCTTTTGTGTTAAATTTGACTTGAAAATAAAACATTTTACGGTACATTTGGTTTTGAAGTTATTTCTACAATCTTATTCCAAGACTAACTTATTTGCAAGACACAAAAAAAAACAAAAAAAACAAAGAATTTACCTTAAAAAGCCGTGTTTAAAAATTAGCTTGTTGAATTATTATATATATTTTTTTGCCTTGGCACAATGCCTAATGGAAAATATGACCCTGCCCTCTGTGTTCATAACCACTGGTGGCACAGTAATTATGATTGTGTCCTTCCACACTATGGGCAAAACACAGGCTTTTTATCCAGTAAAACAGGCAACAACTATGAATACAAGCAGTCTCATGCACAAAAACAAAACGGTAGCAATAAAAATTCTCAAAAAATATCCAAAAAATGTAATTGCCCAAAACTATTTTAATTGATCATGCATTAGTAATAGTCCTCATTTGTTAATCTCAAGGATGTCTTGCTTTTTTCACCCTTCACAATATACAAGGTGCTACATAAAATTTAATAAGTAAATGTAATTCTACATCTTTTTCTTAAAGTAATTCCTTGGGACTTAAAATGTTGGGGCCCCAGTGTTTCTGTTATTATTAGAAGCATATATCTCTCCCCCCCCCTGCAATATTTGCTGAATTTCACCTTTTGAAACAAGAAGTTACAGGAAAGCAAGGTTTGGAGAGTAAGAGAACCATAGGAATTTGGATTTTAACAAGAAACTGTTGAACAGACGGGTGGCACTTTTGATAAATACCTTCTCCAAAGGCTAACAGTGATTACTAATAATGTCATGTCATATGATATGTTCTTCTGACCTACTTATTTCAAAAAAAGTCATAGTGTTCACTAAACACCTTCAAAAATGTGACAATCACAGAATGGCACACAGTGAACATTTAATATTACTTCTTATTATACCCTTTAAAGTTATCAATAAACAGCAAAGTAGCTGAAAACCTAATAGCAGTTTTTGGATAATAGGCTTTGAATAATAGATCAGTATGAAGAGGAATTCTTAACTGCTCTTAATTAAGAAAATAAATAAGTACTAAAAGTAGTGGCATTATTCAGTCCGTTTACTCTTCTTTAACGATTACAGGCACTGAAAATTAATGCATGCTAGATATGAACAGGGTCTTACAGGATTGAGTGTTTCTTTGTAACCACGTAAAAGAAAATATGAGATGCAAATTTTTTAAAAAATTCATTTGTATACTGCTGGTTAGGTAGATAGCCACAGATGTTAAATCATATTTAGCAGACAGCTTTACTACCACCATATCTATTACTATATCAAACTAATCTGACTGCACACAGTGGCACATTTTCTCCCTCTCTCTGCTGAGAGTTTTATGTATAAAAGACTAGTTGTGTATTTAAACATTGAGTTAAAAAAATAAGTCCCAAATTCATATAATGGGACCATGTTTTAGACACAGTGACTGAATATTTTTTTACACAGATTTATATAACAAAATAGAATTTCTTATGCATAACATAAAAAAATGATTACATCTTATTATACAATGATGAGATGATTTTCACAAAAGAGAATTACAAACTGTAACAGATAACTGTTAATTACACACAACTCAGACAGGTTTGTAAAAGGGGAAAAAAAAAAAAAAAAAAAAAAAACAAAACCCCACATTTCCACAGTTTAATAAACAGTTTAACATTGGTATACCAATAGGAAGATCTAATTTCATACATCAGGCCTTAGACCTCAACTGATAGCTTCTGATGTGCAACTGAATAAAAACATGAGATTTAACAAGATTGGTAGTGCACTTTCTCTGCATTGAGTATAAATTCATTTAACACTAAGTGGAATAACTAAAGGCATAGAGAAATCAATTTCAAACTGATATGCTGCAATTTTTTGTCAGACTGAAAATATTCACAAAATTATATAGAACTAGAAAGTACTGTGCAGTCAACACAAAAAGAAAGCACCAAAGTTGTAATTGGAGGTAGCACAATACATATATCCAGTGAAAAGACTTTGATGACTCTGAATTTTGAATCTTGCCAACTCCATCTAGGAGAAAGAAATGAGCGAAGTTAATATTTTGTGAGGGTTTGGGAAGGCAAAGGGCCTGGAAACTGCAAATGTGCAGTGTAAGGGGTGACAGGGTTGAACATGATTTTGAGATGGTATTTTGTGGGTGAAGGCTAGAATATATGCATTATTGGCATCCCAGTTATTTATTGTTCTAGCAGTACAATGAGTCCTCAAATAATAGTTGCTCAGTTGCCTGTAGGATGCTACCACTCTTAAGCTGCAGTTTCCAGAGTATTCACGATTTTCAAAATTGGGCCAAAGTTCAGCTTTCCACTGTTCCTCTTTCTCCGATCATGGCATTGTGATAATGGCATCATCTGACCTTGTCACAATGCTAATATGAAATCAGCATCATATAGGCCTTGTACATGCAGTGGGCATGTACCTTGTTTTTGACACTGCTCAAATTTTGGTGCTTATTATGTAGTTTCTCATAATTTCATGTAGTTTTTTTCTGCCTAACAAAGAGTTGTGGCTTATCAACTACTCAAAATATCACTTTTTTTTTTTTTTTTTTTCCTATCCTTTATATGTAATGTTTGTCATGCTTAGTGTAGAATAAATTTATATCAACTATATGTGTGCTATTTATGTCATCATTTCATCCTCATTTCATAATATCTATGATGAAAAAATTGGCTCAAAATTCAATGCTAACTATTAATTTAATATACTGCAGTGAATGGATTTCAGTACATCAATAAGTGTGATGTCATTTAAAGGTGTAAACATAAAAGAATTAATAAATTAGCTTAGAAGAAAATTAATCACAAAAATTCTCATGTTTTCGCATATTCTGTAATTATAAATGTTTATTTCCAGAAAATATTTAATACTCATTTTTGCATTTAATTAAATTGTATAGTTGGCAGCAAGCAATTTTTCATATTAAGACACTTGGTGCACCAAGATGAGTATATCTGCTTTACAGTCGTGTTTTTTTTTTTTTTTTTTTTTTTTAATAACTTAGTTTGTCAAAGGGAAGGGGAGAGCTCTTAGAATTATCTGTCAGATATTAACTTAATATAATTTCTGAGACACACCAGTCAAACAATTTTTTTTTTTTTTTGGAATAGAAATCGGATGACTATTCTTTTTGATTTGAAGTTTTTTTACTTCAAAGGATTGAAGAACTTCTCTTATGTTAGCCACCAAATTAATAAGGTTAAAAACGCAAAGATAGATAAATATAAGATAATTAAAAGATGTTCTGATCATTCCAATTTTATCTACATTGACTCTTAAACATCAGTATAAGTGGTCAAGTAGCATATTGTGAATTAATGTAAAATATGGACAAACATGCTGAAATATTTTAAATATTCAAGCTAGCCCAGACATTTATATATACAGGGTATTTTTTTTTTTTAATCGTGCTCTGGATCATGAACAGGAGAAATATCATTTTATCCAGTAAACAGATGTGTCAGCATAAGTGATATTAAAAATACTTTAAATACAAGAACCTAGAAAGGAATAGCGAAAGCTTAAAATACAAGAACCATATGGTGTGTGTGAGTGTACATTACTTAGTATTTTTAGAGAAAGTTATGATGTTCATCAAATAAGTAGGCCTGACCATATGTTTGATATGACCAAGGAAATATTCTATATTATTTTATGAATTTCATATTATTAAAAAAATTATAAATAAAATTAACAACACTGACATAAAAAAAAATGAGTTATTTATATATGGAATTCTGAATCATTTATGCTGCTAAGTTACAAAACAAAAAAAGCATATCTGAATATGAGAAACTGCCTGCTGTAAAAGTTTTCAGTTCCAAAGCTGGTTATGTTCTTTTTGCATGATATATATAAAAATGATCTAACATTTCTTAACAGCTAACTAAATAACTAGTATATATTCAAGAGACTTCCTATGGGCCTGTTTCACCAGTGAAACTTTACTTAAAGTTCTGATAGCAAATTTATGAATTATATAAACACCATTAATAATAATAATAAAAAATAGAAATGTCATAATTATCAAAGTACATCATATGTACACAGCCTTTCTTTATATAATAAATTACTGGACTTGGCCACAAAAAAAAAAAAAAAAAAAAACCTGTGCTATTAAAAAGTTACCACGTATAAAAATATTTAGTAATGTCACATATCTGAATGCCATCTTTGAAAAAATTATGAATACATAACAAAAATTAAAATACTTTTATACACTATTAACAAGCTTCTCATAATTTTACTGGAAGTCAACTCCACATGAAACAATGAAGTGATTTATTTTTCAGTCTAACCATAAATAACTAAAAAAAAAATATGGCCCAGAACGTGATGTGGGATGGACTGTACAGTGGTAATGACGGAACCAAGCTTGAAATGCAGTGAAGTAAATATGAATTCATTCTCACATGCCTGCATGCACACATATACACACACTAGGATGATGATGATGATGATGATGATGATGATGAAACTTATATACAAGTACTGGAGTTAGAACTGGACTTCCATGACTCCAACTTGCAATTATCTTTAATTATTTCTGCATTTCCTTTACAAAGTGTCCCTAAAGAAACTAATGCACTTGCAATGGCCAACCCAGATTGTCCAGCTGGGGTATATTCTTCACCACCTGAAGGCATTCTCACTATCAAAGACAAAACAGCTGCTTTACCACCAGAGCATGGTTCTAAAGCAATAGGTGTTGGATGGCACTGAAATAAGAAACAGTTTTCAAAAAAAAAAAGAAAAGAAAAAAAGAAAGTAATTTAAAACCTAAACTTATTTTCTTCTACTATTATGATAGAAGAAAATAAGGCTGATGCCAGCTAGTATCAGCTTTATTTTGATACACTGAAGTGAGTTTAAATTATAAAAAATGTCCACAATTCTAGGTCACCAGTATATTTAATAGTTTCTTTAACTTTAACTTTTTACTTTAACTTATATATTATGAGGTGTAATCAGAAAGTTTCTGAACTATATATTTGATTTTGTACTTACCATATTTAGTAACTGGGGCAGTGCCTCTCCATAACCTCTCTCAGGCTTCTAGACACCATTCAAAGAGAGGGAAATTAGGTTAATTAATAACCCATCTCTTACAAAATTCTCTCCACTCCTTATCTCACAGACTTTCTGTTTCTGCTGTGTGCTTTTATGTTGATACTTCCATGAGTGCTGTTTTTCTGAATTGGCATCTATAATTTCCACTCTCTCTTCCAAAGACATGCTGCATCCAATCAAATCTACTTAATGTTCAACTTCAAACTCACAGAACAAACAAACTTTTCTTCTTCTTCCTCATTTGTCTTCTCAATTTCTATTTTCTGGAACTATCTCCCTTTACACATTCTGAAAATTTACAATCTACAGAAATTCAAGTCTAATGTACTATAGCAAGTATTTACTCTTGCTTTTGAAGGCACCTCCACTGCTTAGTAGTTGCTTTGTAATCTCCTTCTCCATTGTGAATGGTTGTCCCAGGAACCATCGTGCAACCCTCTGGCTCACAACCTCCATAACTCCTCGTCTCCTACTATCATATGGAGTATCATCTTTTTAGTTTCCTGTCAAATGTCTCGACTACACAAAACACCAATCAGTTGCTTAATAACAGTGTGGACCTGGGTAATACAATCACCTACATCTTTCTCACATGTTCCCGACTAATGAATGATAGATCCCAAATATCTGAAATGATCTACTGCCTTGACTTTGCTGACTAAGGCATCCAAGTCTCTGCCTTCTCCACCAAATACTTTGTCTTTGTAAAATTAATTTTAAGAAGACCTCCCATGTTGTAAATATCCACTAATTTCCTCATCATGAAGTACATGTCATACTGATCCTGAGAAATTATCACTTGTTCATCAGTGAATAATAATGAATGAATAACACTGTCCCCAATTTGAATTCCTGTAACTCCACAAGAAGCATTCCAATGTGCTAATATTAACTGCATAAAGACAGATCCTAAATAGTGTTGGTGCCATCCCATATCCTTGTCTCAGGCCTTTGATTGTTACAAACTCAGCCAATGCCAGTCCCTCACACTTAACAGCGATTTTGCAACCATTATACATTCTCTTAATCAATTTGAAAATCAACTTGCTCACATTCATTCTATGCATTGATCTCCAGAGTCTGCTAATGGGAATTGAATCATAAGCCTTTTCAAGGTCCACAAAGACCAAATGCATTTCCTGCCCTTTGGCAATTATTTTTTTTCTATGATCTTGCCTTTAGGTGAAAACATCATCAATATAGAACTTTCCAACAGTAAAGCCAGCCTGTTCTTCTGACACACAAAAAGCAATACTCTTCTCTAACCTCATGGTTACAATTTTACTCAATAACCTACTCATGGAGGTCATCACACTAGTGCCTCCGTAATTTGAAGGATCGTTTTTATTGCCATTCTTAAAGATAGGAGTTATACATGATAAGGAACAATCATCAAGAGTTGCATCTCCTCCTAAAACCTGATTTAACATTTTTGTTTTTGTTATGTTGTATTTCATGAAACCACAAAGCCTACAGTATTCGATGTTTCATGGGGGGGGACACACACACATACACAGTGAGTCAACCAATTCTGTAATTACAGAAAATCTGTGGAAATTGAGTTGTGAAATATGTAACCGTTCTTGAATCACAATGCACCCATCGGATCTTTTCCTTTTCAGTGAAATTACAGTTCTGGAAAAATAAAAATTTACATGTTGCCAGACCCGAAGAGTACAGAGATTGAGGGCCCAACAGTCGCGGGAAGTTTTGGTTAAAAATTCCTTTGCAGCTAAAACAGAGTGAGCAGATTCATGATGGAGAAGAACCTCTATCATGTTACCTCTTGGAACATTTCCACTAGAGAGTATACATACTTGTAAAAACACAGATTTATAGTTTGTCCCTATTCGACAATTTCCTGATAAACAATTCCAAAAGTATTGAAAAACAGAAATGTAATGTTCTTCACACATTGGAATGAACTTCTCTGTCCTTAGGACATGATGATTTTGGATTCTTACATTGTAATGCTGATTTATTTCAAGGTCATACTCATAAACCCTTTATTCATTAGGCCTGATGTAGCCCAGTGGTCAGGAGCGAGAGTGCATAGCACGCGTTCTTTGAGTGAACCGGGGTTCAAGCCCGTGACTACTAAATATGATAAATATTTGTATTGACGATTTATTGTAAACTCTACTGACTTGGTTGTCATGCCGGAGTATAAACAGAAAATTTATTTTATTTATTTATAATGGGAATTTTGGATCTCTCTGAGATGTTTCCTTTCACTTCTGACACAGAGAAACCTAATTCTGCTATTGCTCACCAGTTAGCAAAACCAGAATAAGTGCAATTTGTCTAATGTGTCAAAATGCTTTGACATACTGCTTATGAGATTCACTAGTTAAATCACATATTGTGAGATGCCTTTTTCTGTGACCAAGTTTTAGGTTTTGAATCAGCTTTCCATCTGTTTTGCTTAAGATGGATATCATAAACATTCAACCTCTTCAAACTTCAACTTGTAGGTTAGTCACTCACACAGCATTAGTAAAGGCATATGATGCAAGAAAACAAGCTTATACAGCATCAGCAAAAAAAAAAAAACATACCATTCCCATTTCACCAATCCATTTGCTCCAAAAGCTTGTCCAGTTCTTCCTTGAATTTATTTAAGCTATCAACCACCCACTGACTAAAGGCAAATTTCCACACAGTTATTCTACAACTGTCTTTCCTCAATTTGAATTTAAGCCCCCTCATGTGCATAATGTGAGCAAGAGGAAGAATCCTATCAGCATTGAGCTTCCATAAACTGTACAAGGCCTTATACACCTCAATCAGATCACTTCACAGATGCCTTCCACAGATGGTTTCCAGATGCTGCAATTTTCAGAAATTAAGCCTTTCTTGTTAGGAGCAAACCTTTGTTCTCCTAACCAATCTTGTCGCCCTTTACTGTACTCATTCCAGTAGTTCTACATGCTTCCTAAAATGAGGCCTCCTGAACTGTATGTAGTACTCAAGGTGTGGCCCGACCATTGCCTTATACAAAGGGATAATCAGGTTTTTATTCTTGCTAGCAAAATGCCTGTATATCATTGACAAGACCCCATTACCTGCTTTGGCAGCCTGTCTGTGCTGCTCAGAAAACTTCTATCTGACTGAAAAATTACCTCCTGGTCTTTTTCATTCTCCACTATCCTGAGTGTAGTACCACACAGTTGTTACATTACTCTGGGGTTATTGCTACCCATAGTATTTCCTGATAAACAATTCAAGTCATCCAATAAATCCACAAAAGCTAGCAACCTTTTGTGGATTTATTGGATGACTTTTTTTGCAACAGAATGCTAGAGAGGCAATGAGAGAAATTGATCTGATTATCAGCAGAAAATCTTCATGCATTAAGAATCTGCAGATAAAAGTCCCACTAGGTGACAGTGATCAGTATACTGATGTGGAATTTACTGGAAGATGTAACTACTGTCAAGGGGAAAGTGAAGCACTTTTGCCTTTGTAAATGTGACTGCAGCAGTCTCAGACAATTTTTAAATTCTATGCAGTGAGACCAAGTAATGTTACCAAAATTAAGTTCTAAATGGTAAGCATTCAGTGAAGTAATTGTAAAAGATACTAAGTTTTTTCACGAACTAAGAGATACTGTTGAAGGCATAGACCTAAATCAATGTCAGATGAACTTATGAGACCTGTCTGTGAAGAAAAATATTAGCATAGGCATATGATGTAAGAAAGTAAGCTTATACAGCATCAGCCAAAAGAAGAAGAAGAAAAAAAAAAATAAATAAAGAATACCCCTTCCCATATATGGGATGTATATAAATGATCAAATGATACACAACCTATAGCAGGTATAAACTAGACTCAAACAAGTCACAAAGGAGATTAGATAAGTTAAAGCAGTAAATACTTCTTTGCTTATGTTAACACTAGAAGGAAGGGGACTAATAACATTAGTCCAATAGATGTGACTTAATTTTACATTCCTATAATGCTTGTCGACATTATGGGAATGTAAAATAGGATTATCCCCCTGCATATGCACTATTCGGACTCCCTCCAATCACTAGCTGGCAAACAAGATCATACACTAGCTGATCTAGATGCCTCCTAGAGGGAAGAAATTATTGATAGGTTCGGTCTGGTAGGCTATCTCCATGAGCATTCTCCTGTGTGATGTAGATGCTGCACTTTGATCTCTGCTTACACCTGTTTAGTTATTTCCAGTGTGTTGGCAGGTGGCTCCATAGCCAGGTGGGCAGGAGCAGCAGTGCGTAGCACATGCTTCTTGATTAGACTGGGGTTCGAGCCTATGCCCACCAAATACGGAGGATGCGAAAAGGTCAGGAAATGACCACTGCATATCCCCGGAGCAATATGGCCTTAGTTGCTAATGCTTCTAAAACCAAATAACAAACAAACAAACAGTTCCAATGTAGATGCAGTGTTTCAGGCCTTTTGGGAAGGGCATATACCCAAATTACTAACCAAATGTGGGATGGCAAGACTGTTTGTTATGATCCTCTGCTTGTTGCAGAATGACCAGACTTCACTGAAATTTGATCATTGCAATATAAGTTCTAGTAGTGTTTTAGACTCTTAGGTAGTAAGCCCTGTTACGAGTGGAATGTCTGTGAATAGTCTCAGGGACCATGTAATTCTTGAATGCTGTGATCAATGCAAAAAGAGATTCTATCAAATACATACTTTACATCCATGAAGGTTTTTTTTTTTTTTTTTTTTTTGTTAAGGACTGAAAAAAGATTTCATATTCCATGCAAAAAGGATTTCAAGAAGACTGGCAATGGTAGACTAACCTCAATCACTGAGTGTAGATGGGGAACTCCGAAGAAGCAGTAGTCAATAAGCTATACAAGAATGACGTCCTCAAACAGTTCATACAGGAGCAGCCAACTGAGATATGTTGGTAGCCCTTAGGCATTTTTGGTCTTGCACTCTTGGGATGTTTCTCAAGGTATTGTCTGAATGAGAAGCGTTCAGGCTGATTTGAATATCTTATTAAAGATGTGCAATGTGTACCATCAACTATGAAAGCACTGCAATTTTTATCATGAACACTGGATATCCATCAGGTCCAACTGTAGATTTATTTGACAATCCATTAACAACATAAGAGATTCTCTCTTTGAGTAATGACTATGGATGAAAACGGAGCAATATTCTCATATGATATGTGAATTTCCATAATTTGTACAGGTCAAACACTGATTTTTTCAACTCAAACCCAGTGCTGTATCGTCTGATTCGATCCGTGGATTGCATGAGATATTATTAATCAGGCAAAATGATGCAAGGAAGTACACTTATTCTGTATTAGCAAGATTTTTGAAACCATCGCAGAGTCAGGCAGTCTAAGGTGTGGGCCGCATTACCCCCCACCCCTTATTCCTCCCCAGAGAGTTGGAATTTTTTATCCTGCAAAACAGACCAAACAAATCATAGAATATGAGAGGGGCAATAAAGTTCCCAAACTAGTGCAATAAAAAGAACACAGACTGAAGGAGCTCAAAAATGGTTTTATTTTTATTCAAAGTAATCACTACCTGATTGAATGCATTTATTACACTGTTCTTTTTTTTTTTTTTTTTTTTTTGATTTGGTAGTTGTTGGCGCATCGGCTTCTGTGGCCATATTGCACCTCCCAAGGTTTTTGCAGTACTTTGATCCAGCCCGAGGCGGGAATCGAACCCGTGACCTTGGGGCTGCCGGGCAGGTACTTTACCCACTCGGCTAGCCTGGTCGGCATACTGTTCTAAACCGTTTCTGAAAAGAGCCAGTGAAAGCTTCCAAAGAGATGATGTTCACTTCGGTAGTTACATTTTAATTTATGTTCTCAACATCCTGAAATCTTTCCTTTGAGGGCAGTTTTCACCTTGGGAAAGAGGAAGTCTGTTGATGCCAGATCAGGAGAGGAAAGTGGATGGTTGATCTATATCAGGGGTGGGCAACCTCTGGCCCGTGAAAATATGTAATCCGGCCTGTGGTCATTTTCAAAATACATATAATAAAAGGTCGCAGTTTATTATATATATTTTTGAATTAATGGAATTTCTGACAAATTTAGAAAATACTCTGCACACTGCTACGACAAATATTGATCCAGATATCAATTCACTGATAAAAATAAACAGTATCAAATCTCTCCTTAAATATTATAAAAATAAAATTTTGCAATTTTATCTTCAATTTATACTTTGTTTTCTTATTAATAAAATTAATTATATGTACATGTATGTACAAATATTAAAATAAATAATATAAAAATGTTTATGACAATGTTTTCATTATACACCATTTTAATAATCCTAAAAATAGTAGAAAGCTAAAAAAAAAATTGGTCAGTTATACGTGTAGCTCACAGACATTTTATTTGGTCTGCCATTTATAAAGGTTGTCCACCCCCTGATCTATACAATTCCATGTTTCATCAGAAATGTCTTCACAACAAGTGCAGAATGGGCAGGAGCATTGTCATACAACAAGAACCAGCTGTCTCTCTCTTGAAATTACCGTCTGACCCAGGAAATGCTTCAATAGTCTTTGAAGCACTTGTACATAGAATGAAGCACTGACTCTCTCCCCTTCCAGTAAAAATTCCTCGTGAATCACACCGTTTGTCAAAAAACATGATCAGCATCTTTTTTTTTATTTTTATTTATTTTTTATTATTTTTATTTTATTATTATTTTTTTTTTACATGAAAACCCCAAACGACAGGTATTAGAACTTATAGTACTTAGTACCATGCTTGGGTTGGAGGTTGAGAAGATGAAAGAAGATATTTGTTGACATTAGACTTGAACTTCTGTAGACTGTAATTTTCAGGAAAAACGCACGAAGGAAGGTTGTTCCAGAAAACAGCAGTTGCATGAATAAACGAGGAAGATGAAAAGTTGGTTCTATGAATTTGAAGTTGGACAGTAAATGAATGTTGGCAGCATGTGTTCGGACTGTTTTGAAAGAGAGAGTGGAAATTATAGAAGCCAATTCAGAAGAACAGTGCCCATGGAAGTATCTGTAGAAAAGGCATGCAGCAGACACAGTACGCCTATGAGACAGCGAGTGGAGAGTCTGTTAGAGAGGAGTCATTAATTAATCTAACTGCCCTCTTCTGAATGGAATCTAGAAGTTGCAGAGAGCTTTTGGGAGCACCGCCCCAGATGTGGGAACAATATTCCATGGTAGGGAGGATTTGCAATTTGTACAGAGTGAACAGCTATTGGGAAGAAAAGTAACGCCAAGAGCGAAAGAGAAAACCAAGTCTTTTAGATGCAGAGGAAGCAATATTTGTAATGTGCTTGTGCCAAGAGAGATTAGAAGTCAGGGTAATCCCCAAAAGAGATATATCATTTTGCCTAGAAATCGGAGTGTCACCAAAGATAAGCATAGGAGCAGAAGAATCCTTTTTTCAAGATATAAGACAAGACTGAGTTTTAGAAGGATTGAAATCAACTAAGTTGTCTTTGCCCCATTGGAGGATTACCTGGAGACTGGCATTTAAGGAATTGGAAGCGGATATTTGAGAATTTAAAGCTGATTGAGTAGGGCAAGATTTCTCAAAATGGAAAGTGGAATGCAATGTGCTATCATCGGCAAAACTATGGATAGGATTTCCAGTCAATGGAAGGTCATTAATATACAAGAGGAAAAAAGTGGGGGAAAGAACTGAACCTTGGGGGATACCAGCATTAGTGGAGAAGTTAGAAGACAGAGAGCCATCTACCATCACCCTCAAGTGAGCAATCAGAGAGAAAACTGGATAATCAATTACAAAAAACAGTTGGCAAACCATAAGATGGAAGTTTGTTTAGAAGATCTTTATGCCAAACATGATCGAAAGCCTTTAAGATGTCAAGAGCAACTGCTTGTGTTTCACCGAACTTTTCCATTGAATTTGTCCATAAATGGTTAACATAAGCCAGAATATCACCAATGGATCGACACTGACGGAATCCATACTGGTGATCGTTGATCAGACAGAAGATTTCTAGGTAGTTTAAGAGTTGGCAATTAATTATTTTCTCCATTACTTTAAAGAGAGAAGTAATTGCAATGGGACGATAATTGGATGGAAGGGATTTGTTACCCTTTTTAGGAACTGGCTGGATATGAGCAAAAATCCAAGCAGAATGAAAAACACATTTGGAATAAGAAGGAGAAAAAAGGTGGCAAAGAACAGGAGTAAGTTCAGGTTTTGAGAACAAGTGGAGAAATACCATCAGGACCTGGTGCTTTCTTATCAACAAGATTCGTCAAAATCCTTCTGACATCCTTTTGATGGAAGACCACAGGAGGCATTGAATGGAGCGTGTTGGGAATGGTGGGAGGTGTTTTACCAAGATCATTAATACAGGAGTTGGAAGAAAAATAGGATGCTAGCAGGTCAGCTTTATCCTTGGCTGAAGTCACAGCAGAACCATCTGGTTTTGACAGAGGTGGGAGCAGAGATGGGCAAAAGTTGCATCCAATAGCTTTGGCAAGAGACCAGAATGCTCGGCTACCATTAGGGCAAGAAGCAAGTTTTCGACTCAGCCTGTTCAAACTCTAGTTTGGACTGAGTAATAACAGCTTTACAATTGTTGCGAGCTTTGATGTAGGCAGAAAATGAAACTGAAGAATTAGAAACTAGCCAATTATGATATGCAACGTTCTTCTCTTGAACAGCCTTAGCACATTTATTGGAAAACCAAGGTTTTCCAATAAATGTGCTAAGATGGAAGCCTTAGATAAAGGACGAGATTTTAAAGTGGAGTGTGGGATAAAGGATTCCATTCCTGCAAGAATAATTTCACTGACAAACGTTGACATCAGAAGTTGCACCTCCGTAGCCAGGTAGGCAGTACGTAGCATACGCTTCTTGATTAGACAGGAGTTCGAGCCCATGACCACCAAATACGGAGATGCGGAAAGGTCAGGGAATGACCATCGCATATCCCTGGAGCAATATGGCCTTAGCTGCTAATGCTCCTAGAAACCAAATAACAATAACAATAGTAATTTTGAAACAGTAATCTGACCAAGGAAAAGAAATCTTGCAGGTCATCCCATTTTGCATTCGTGTAATGCCAAACAATACGAGGTTGGGAATAGCCATAAGATCACAACTTGGTGATTGTCTCTTTTCCAGGGGTTCACATCTGGTGAGTATGGGCTTGGCACACCCAGGGTCCTGAGCTGGATATCATCATTCTTCTCTTCTCTCTCTCTCTCTCTCTCTCTCTGGGTAACTCAGAATTTTTTTTGGCTGGTGCAGCATAAGCCTCAGGCTTCCTTGCACCATATGGCTAATAATAATAATAATTGGAGAAGAGACAATCGCCAAGTTGTGATCTGAGGTGCTTAAAGGACCTCTCACTTCGACCGTGTACTTAGAAGGTTGTTTGTGAGAAAAAGATCAAGCATGTTGGCTGTATGGTTAGGATTGTCGGGGATTCTTGAAGGCAAAAGAATATGTGCAAGGTCATTAGTAATTGCAAAAGCCTCAGCATCTCGACCAGCTGGGTCAGTGTGACTAGAAAACGGAAGCCAGCTGGAGTTGTGAACATTAAAATCACCAAGGAAAATGACCTCACTGTTAGGAAAGTTGGACTGGAGAAAGTCAAGTTGCAAAGAGAGGAAGTCGAAGAGCCCCAAGTGATTAGTGGATTTGGGAGAATGGTAGAGACAACAAATGAATTTGACACAAAAAGGCAGAGAGATTTTAAGCCAGAGAAGATTGAAAAGAGGGGATTCCATATTACCAAGTCTCTAACAGGGAATATCAGAGCGGGCATATGCACAAGTACCACCTTTGAGGAGAAAGGAATCATACAGTGAATAATTTGGGCAACTGAGATGAGCAGTAGTTGAATCAACCGATAACTAAGATTCGGTCAGAAAAAGTACGTGGGGTTTGGCAGACTGCAAGTGGAAATGGACATAATCTTGATATTGGACTCATGTACTTGCACTGCCACCACCTGAAAAGAGCTGATGTAATCCAGTTATCAGCTGTAATTTCCAATCTATTCAGTTTAATTCTGTCTATCAGAAGACACTGACTGTCTTCTCTTCTGTGTTCCAATAATGTTTTACAGTAAATAAAATTTAATCCTTTTGTTACAGGATGTCAAAGAAAAGTGGACAGTGAACATCCAGTTTTTAATGAACAGCGGACAATCGATTATTTTTTTTTGTACAGTGTAAAGACAAATCTACATACCTTATTTGTAAAGAAACTGTCTGAGTTTTTAAATAATGTAATTTACACAGACATAATGTGAAGTGAAAAATATAACAACTTTCAAGGCATGCAAGAAAAAAAAAAAAAAAAAAAAGAACTCAGTGAGTCTGGAAACTCAATTTTTCAAATCAGTATTTTGCAGTAGTATCTGCTAGTTTATAGATTGCTAAAATCATTAGCAAAGGCAGACCCTTCACTGATTATAAGCTCATTAAAAATCATGAGTCATGCATCTTAATTGCTTCTTTTTTGTCTATGGATTAACTATAATTTTGAAATAACTGAAGAATTAGCAGAATTAAAGAGCTCTAGGGATACTGTTATGTCGAAAACATATTTTTGAAGATATCTGAAATGATAGGTGAACTTGGATTGAACTGATAATCCCTTATCAGCATTAGTTGAGGCATATGATGCAAGAAAGCAAGCAAGATGCAAGAGCATCAACCAAAAAAAAAAAAAACCCTTCCTATTTCACCAATCCAGTCACTCCAAATCTTTGTCTAGTTCAGCTTTAAATTTATTTTAAGCTATCAACTTCCACAACAATGGATGGAAGTCTGTTCCAGCAATCAACTACCTGCTGGCGTAAGACAAACTTCTGCACATCTATTCTACAACTGTCTTTCCTCAATTTGAATCTATGCCCCCTCAGGTTCTTAATCTGAGCAAGTGGAAGTATCACATCAGCATTGAACCTGTTCAAACCATTCAAGACCTTGTACACCTCAATCAGATCACCTGAGGTGCCTAAAGGATCACTCACTTCGACTAGTCTCCAGATGCTGCAACTTACAGAATTTAAGCGTCTCCTGGTAAGAGAACACTGCCCTTCTCTGTACCCATTCTAGCAACTCTACATCCTTCCTAAAAGGAGGCCTCCAGACCTGTACACAGTACTCTAGGTATGTCCTGAATATTGCCTTCTACAAAGGTATAATCACTTTGTCTCTGCTAGCAAAATTCCTATATATCACTGACAAACCTCCATTATCTGCTCTGGCACCCCTGTCTGCACTGCTCGGAGACCTTCACAGCTGACTGCACAATTACCCCCAGGTCTTTTTTGTTCTCTGCCTCTCTGAGTATAGCACTACACACTTGGTACATTTCTCTTGGGTCGCTGCTACCATTATGCAGTACCTTGCATTTGTCAATATTAAACTTCAGTTGCCACTTCAACCCTTGTCTCAACCTTTGGCAGGGTTGTCATTAACAACCCTGCCAAGCTTTGTATCATCTGCAAACTTGGACATTAAGCCTGATATACTTTTGATCGTTATCATTAATAAACAGACAACACAACAATGGGCCCAGCACCGAACCCTGGGGAACTCGACTAATAACATTAGTGTACGTAGAGCAGTGCCCATTTATTACCACTCACTGTCATCTCCCACTCAACAATCCCTTTATCCATTGCAGCAACTTGACCTTAATGCTATACCACTCCAATTTGTACAGCAGCCTTCCATGTCAACAGTATCAAAAGCTTTCCCAAAATCCAAGTATATTATTTGTTTCACCCTTTGTATTCCCTTTGTGAATTGGGGATACATTTGCACATTTCCAGTCCGTGGGGACTTCTCCTGAACCTATGGATGCTCTCATAATTAAGACTAAGGGTTTGCTTACTTTCCTTGCTACCTCCTTCAATATAACTGGATAGATTCCATCTGCCCCAGATGCCTTTCTTATATTTAACTTCAACAATTTCTCCTCCACTTTGCTCTCCGTTATTACAAAATCATTTAGTTCCCTGTTAGAGTTTAGTAAACTTCTGTCCTCCCCTTCCTTATAGAATTCCCCATGTATGAATGTAGGTGCAAAAGTATTCATTCAGTTTTACAGCTATCTGAGCAGGATCATCAACAGTCTAACCACCAACATCAAGTGGACCAATCTGATCCATCCCCTTCCTTCTAGAGTTTACATAAGTAAAGAAGTCTGTTGTTTTTCTTTATATCCTTTGCCAAGGATTTCTTGTAATCAAATCTGTGATTTGATTACAGATTAGCTTATATCTGCCATAGGCTTCTGTGTCACCTTCTAATTTTTATGCACCCCATGCATTTTCCTTCTGTGCCACGAGCCTCATTAGTTTATCTGACATCCATTTAGGCCTAAATCTTGATCAGTATTTCTTAGTTGGTATGAAACACCTAGTAGCTTCCAAGATTAATTCCTTGAAGGCTTCCCATTTAGAATTCACTGTTTTTAACATCATCAGTTGAGCTCACTGTACAGGTAGTTTGAGTTAATTCATTCCTAGTGTGCGCTCGTAAAGCAGGAATTTTTTTCCCATAGATGTAATGTTAAATTCAGGGGCTGCGTTCTCAACAATGAAATTATTTAGCTAATTAGTTTACGCCAAAGAAATAAAAATATAGCTTGTAACATCAAGCAAATTATAATAATAAAAAATTACTCATGGGTGAGTGGGCAGGCAGGTACCCTGTTGTTGCAATAGTGACAACCCAGTTATGAAGTATAACTTCACAATATGAAAGATTCTTGGTGTGCGTGGTTTAACCTCAAATATTTCTTGGCTAAATACCTAAGAGTAAGAAGGAGTTGGTTTATGCATAGTTACTGCACATTCATCATTTCTACTACCAAGGTAGCATACGAATGCATCACTTAATTATATTTCATATTGTGAAATATCTTCACAATGAGTTGGTTTATGCTATAACCATGCATAAACCAACTTCTACCTTCATACGCTTAGGCATTTGGCCAAGAAATATTTTTAGAATAGAATTATATAATGGGATTATGATGCCCTTATCTCTACTAGAAAACGTTCAATAAATCATCAGTAGGACACCATAAGCCTTCCCTGCACACTGTCTACAATGCTCGGAGAACTTTGTCTAACCATACCGTAACTCCCAAGTCCCTTTCTTCCACTATTGACTTTAATTCAACTCCACGAAGTGTATAAGTTATTTTAGGGTTGCTGTTCCCCAGGTGTAAGACCTTGCGTTTTGCTGAATTAAAGCATAGCTGCCACTTTTCTGACCATACCGGAAGTCTATCTAGGTCACTCTGAAGAAGCTCTGCTTGGTGGTAATCATTAATTACTATACCGATCTTTACATCATCTGCAAATTTAGACATCTTTATTTAATAAACTTTGAGTTTTATGTTATTTACCAATCTTAACATAAAAATAAGTCACAAAATACATTTTTATATTAAAATACAGCCATAGGATTGTTTATCCACTGCGATATTTGTTTTTAAATTAGCTTACCTAACATTTTTCTCTGTCTGTAGATTTCTGTTTAGATATTCTATTAGACATCAACTGATATACTGTTGCAGACTTTACATGCTTCAGAAATGTCAAGTCAAACATTTGTTCATAACAATGGCCCTGCAGTCTAGATTTGGGTGTTCAGGAGCACTTCCAAACCTTCACCAGAAATAGATCTGAACTCAGTTTCTGTTTTTATAACTTGGCTGAATATTCACTGATACTCAGCACTGCTATCAAAATGTTAAGCATGACTTGGAATATTAAACTACCTTGTGCACTTCTCTGTTCATCAAACAAGTGCCACTGTGTACCACAAGACTTTCCCTTAACAAAGCCATGCAGTGTATGAATTATTACTGCAGTCTTTTTCAGGTTTAAATGATCCTGCAATGCATCTTTAACCAGTGACTCCATTATTTTCCTGGAACAGAAGTTAAACTAAATGGTCTGTAATTACTCGTGTCACCCTTACACTCCTCTTTGTGTATTGGGGATACATTTGCACATCTCCAGTCCATGGGGACTTCCCCTGAATCCAAGGATGCCCTCATAATTATGGCTAAGTGTTTGCTTACTTCCTTTGCCAAATCCTTTAATATAACTGGATAGATCCTATCCACCCTGAGTGCCTTTCTTCTGTTTAGCTTCAACAATTTGTCCTCCACTTGGCTCTCAGTTATAACAAAATCATTAAGCACCCTGTTACAGTTTGATAAACTTCTGGCATTATCCTCCCTTAACTCCTCATGTGTGAATGTAGATGCAAAATACCGATTCAGATTGTCAGCTATCTGATCATCAACAGTCAAACCACTGATATCAAGTGGACCAATATGATTCTTCCCCTTCCTTCTATAGTTTACATAAGAAGTCTTTGCTGTTTTTCTTTGCATCCTTTGCTAAAGATTTCTCATAATCTGCCTTCACTTGCCTAACTTCCTTTGTGACTTGAATATAGACTAGCTTGTATCTATCATAGGCTTCTGTGTCGCCTGATAATTTATATGCATCCCATCCATTTTTCCTCTCTGCAACAAGGCTCATTAGTTCACCTGACATCCATTTAAGCCTAGATCTTGAACAGTATTTCTTAATCGGTATGAAAAGGCTAGTAGCTTCCACAATTACTTCCTTGAATGCTTCCCATTTTGAATTTGCTGCTGGTAACATCACCAGTTGGATCCACTGTACAGAATTTAAAAACCGCCTGAGACCACTGTAGTCACCTTTACAAAAGCAAAAACCCTTCCCTTTTCCCCCGATGGTAGTTACATCTTTAAGTAAATTCCAGAACAGTACACTGTGCTCAGTACCACCTAGTGGTTCCTTTATCTGTAAATTCTTAATGCATGAATAATCACTGCTAATAACCAGATCAAGAGTATTACTCTCTCTGGTTGTCTCTCTAATGTGCTGCTGTAGAAAACAATCATCCAGAAAAGTCTTGCTAGTGTGCGAGTGGTCAAAGCACAAGTTTCAGTCAATATCTGGAAAGTTAAAATCCCCTATTATTACACAATCTGATTTACTGGCCCACTCTATTTCTCTGTACAGTTGTTTGTTGTGCTCATCAGAGTCATTAGGCCTATAGCACACTCCTACTCTCATTTTTGTTTTCCCAGTGCTTCCATCACACAAAACTGACTGAACATTGCACTGACTATCTATGTCAACTGGATGGATTTCCTTAGGTTGTGTTTCTTAACTAACAGCATAACCCCTCCTCCTTTCCTGTCCTGTTTATCCTTTCTGTATACAATGTACATCCCAAATTCCAATTCTGCACTGCTTATACCTGTGTGACACCATGTCTCTGATATCCCAAAAATATCCAATATCTGCCTTTGATGTCTAGACCAGCACTTGAAATTCATCATATTTATTTACTATACTCCTAGCATTGGGGTACATGCAAGTATACATGCACCTGTTCTCATTCTTAGTTACCCTAACACAGCCCATTTATTTATTTGTTCCGTGATGACTGGCACAGGTCCCTGAAAACCCCAGCACCCCGCCCTCCAATCTAAAAGAAGCAGTGTAAGATTTACTTTCACCTCTATCTCCGGCTACCGTTAATCTTTTAGTATGTGAATCCCCCCCAAGCTAGCAGTTTTCTAACCCGCCTTGATTGCATCAGCAAATATCCTTTCATCCCTTCTATTTAAGTGTATCCCATCCCTGTAGAAGCAGTCTCTCCTATTAACAAGGGTTAACAGGAGAGACTGTTATCAGACTAAATATTGAGCTATTTCTGGGTGTAACCATAGTTGGAAGGTTAAATAATATTTACCCCAGAGGCTCACATCTGGTGAGTAGGGGCTTGGCACACCACACCCATTATTAGCCATATGGTACAAGGAAGCCTCAGGCTTTCTTGTACCATATGGCTAATAATAATAAATAATAATAATAATCAAACAGTTTATGGATAAGAATATTCGGATAAAAATAAATTTTGAAAAGAATTGATGTAATTTTTTGTTATGATCCAAATATATATTTGGATCATGATATGTTTAACAAAAATTAAATATGTTTAATAATAATTAAACAATATATTCGAGTTATAAATGAAATCTCACCTTTTTCCTTCCATCATCTGCATTAGACATGGATGATATGCTGATAGGCTGTCTTTCAACCTCAACAGCTACTCCTGCAAATGGTCTGCTAGCCATTTGCTCCATTTCTACAAATAACCGCTACAAAAAGAAAGAAAAAAAAAAAAAAAAAAAGGACTTTATGGCATATATAACAAAAGAAAAAGCAAACTATGAATTAATTATAACCTGTTCAATATAAGAAATTGCATGGGAATTTTGGCAATCAGAGTAAAGGACTTATGTGTTTGTTCTTGTAACTTTATTTCTGGCTTGTGTGTTATTTGGATTTTAGGAGCATTAGCAACTAAGGCCATATTGCTTAGGGGATATGCGGTGGTCATTCCCTGACCTTTCCGCATCCTCCGTATTTGGTGGTGACGGGCTCGAACCCCGGTCTAATCAAGAAGCGTGTGCTACGCACTGCTGCTCCTTCCCACCTGGCTACGGAGGCGCCACTTTATTTCTGGCATTGATCAGTTAGATGTCATTTGGATTATTGTGAGAGAGACAAGCATCACATATTTATAGTCATCAGTCTTATCTCAAATCAACAATTTACAGGGGTTCATTATGTTTGGGATACATCTCACTCTACCCTAACACTGCAGGGTGGTTAAGGGATAAGTTGCAGGCCACAACACCAGCATGTGATGGTGTAAGGGATTGCCTTAATGACAGAGAAACCTTGTCTACCATGGTATGTAAATCTGAGTGTTGAAGGTAAAGAAAGCCAACACGAGAAACTTTTAGCAGTCAAACATGTTTCCTGGTGCCGCAGCTTCTCCCTGCATTCTTGATAAACAGATGGTGCGTGTTATCGGTAGTGGCAGCATAAGTCGACAATGATGTATTGACTGGTTTTTTCTCATTATTAAAAGCAGATTATTGAAGTTCATGAGTATATTGCCTTAGAGGCACACCCTCCAAACTGCCTCAGTCTTAGGGTGTTTATTCCCCATTCCCACTGTTTTAACCTGATAGGAAAAAGACTTCTAGTGCAACTACCGATACTAATAAGGGTATCCAATCCACGTGTTTTACAAGTTTTGCAGCTCTGGTGAATGCAAAGTTTTCAGCTATACTTAGCCACTTTATTGACTTAATTGTTATATTATATTTTCTGTAAGTAGCTTATAGACCTAGTTAAGATCCTTGGTTTATTCTGAATTTAGATAGTGAAATTTTGGAAGTTAATTAATACTTAGTGTCCATAGATTTACCGTTCGTAACTTGCTGCCATTGTTATACAATACAACGTTATATCCCGTACTAGATAGTGTTAGCTTAGTATGGGATATAGTATAGTATATAGTATCGATTAATCAGTAAAAGGTATTAATCTTGTTAAACTTCATAATCAATTAAATTGTACTTTTTTAACCAAATAGCAACTTAGATTTTTTTTAGATTTAGATTTAATTTTATTGAAATTAAATCTAAATCATGATTCAGATCAGAGCAGCAAAGCAAAAGGCTCAAGCTAATGAGAGTGCTGTGGCTCAGAGGAGAACTGGGGGGGGGGTAGTTGCCCTCTGAATCGCAGCCTTTTAAAATGCATTTCTTGCTTGATGTTTGTGGAGCAATCAGGTACAGGACATGATATTGCCGAGGGGAATGTCTGTGTGCGTGATGTAAAGAGTGTGAGGAAATCAGGAGAAAACTCAGCGTTGTTATGGGCCTATATGAGAGCTTGAAGGACAGGGTGGATGCCCTCAAAGGATCTAAATTGATGGGCCCATCAAGTTCTCAGCTGCCTACATCAAGGCCAGAGTTTGCACTTGATCATCACACAAGACAGCAACAACCCCCCTAGGCAGAATGAGCTCAGGGGAGAACTGAGGGGGTGGGGGAAGTTGCCCTCTGAATCACAGCCTTTTAAAATGCACTACTTGCATGATGTTTGTGGAGCAATCGGGTATGGGACATGATATTGCCATGGGGGATGTCTTTGTGTGTGCATGATGCAAGGAGTGTAACAAAATCAGGCGACAACTCAGCTTTGTTATGGGCCTATATGAGAGCTTGAAGGACAGGGTGGATACCCTCAAAGGATCTAAATTGAGGGGCTCCATCAAGCTCTCAGCTGCCCACATCAATGCTAAAGCTTGCACTTGGTCATCACACAAGACAGCGGCAACCCCAAAAGCAGAATGCACTGGCCCGACAGGAACTAGTAGTTGTTGGTGACTCTAGTGTCAGGGAAATGGGGAACATGCTTTGTAAAAAGGATGTATGTCTGCCAGGGGCCAAGGGTGGAGATGTTGTAGAGCAGATATCATCTTTTAAGGGTACAAAAGGTGATATAGTTGTACATGTTGGCACTAATGATATTAAGAGTAGGAGACCGGCAGAATTACTTAAGTACA
Source organism: Mastigoproctus giganteus (assembly GCF_048544385.1). Taxonomy (NCBI): domain Eukaryota; kingdom Metazoa; phylum Arthropoda; class Arachnida; order Uropygi; family Thelyphonidae; genus Mastigoproctus; species Mastigoproctus giganteus. Next base: position 109,812,294 of record NC_143579.1, read on the forward strand.
GGTCACTGTTGAAAAAAAGCCGTGAATTAGAGTTCAATTTGAAAGTGTCTGCAATTCTGTCCAGACACGATAGGAGGGAGTATATGATGAGAGCTTTGTCGATCAATTCGGCCCTGGAAAGATTGTGCAAGGCTCAAGGGGTAGAATTTTTTTCAGCCTGGTCAGTACTTGTTAACAGAAAGGACTGCTTCTACAGGGATGAGATACACTTGAATAGAAAGGGTGCAAGAATATTTGCTGATGCTATCGAGGCAGTGTTAGGTGGGTTGGAAAACTGCTAGCTTGGGGGGGATACATGGACTAATAGATTAACAGTAGCTGCAGGCAGAGGTGAAAGTGATTCTTGCACTGCTTCTATTGGAATGAGCACGCAGCCTGGAAACAAGATGAATGAGATTTCAGAGACTGCTGGTAGTAATTGTGGTACAAGTAAACATATGGGTTGTGCTAGGTTAGCTAAGAATAGGAACAGGTGCATGTATACTTGCATGTAGACCAATTCTAGGAGTTTGGTAAATAAATTTGAATTTGAGGTGTTGGTCAAAACATTAAAGGCTGATATTAGTGGGATATCAGAGACTTGGTGTCACACAGAGACAAGGAATGCAGAACTGGAATTTGGGGAGTACAATGTGTACAGGAAGGATAGATAGGATAGGAAGGGAGGAGGGGTTATACTATTAGTTAAGAAACACAAAATCTAAGGAGGTACAGCCAGTAGACATCGCTGGACAGTGCAGTGTCGAGTCAGTTTGGTGTGACATAAGCACTGGGAGATCAAAATTGAGAGTAGGTGTGTTCTATAGCCCTAATGACACTGATGAGTATAATAATAAACTATACAGGGAAATAGAGTGTCTTATAATGGGGGATTTTTAATTTCCTGGATACTGACTGGACTCACACACTAGCAAGGCTTTTGAGGATTTATTGGATGGTTGTTTTCTTCATCAGCATGTTCAGGAGGCAACTAGAGGGAGTAATACTCTTGATCTGATTATCAGTAGTGATTTCTCATGCATTAAGAATCTGGAGATAAAGGAACCACTAGGTGACAGTGATCACAGTGTACTGAACTGGGATTTACTCAAAGAGGTAACTACCATCAAGAGTAAAATGAAGGGTTTTTGCTTTCGTAAAGGCAACTATGGCGGTCTGAGACAGTATTTAAATTCTATACGGTGGGATCAACTGATGATGTTACCAACAGAAAATTCAAAATGGGAAGCATTCAAAGAATTAATTTTTGGAAGCTACTAAGCTTTACATACTAACTAAGAAATACTGTTCAAGGTTTTGGCCTAAATGGATGTCAGATGAACTAATGAGACATGCGGCAGAGAAGGAAAATGCATGGGATACATATAAGTTAATGGGTGACACGGAAGCCTACGATAGATATAAGCTGGTCTGTAACCAAGTCACAAAAGAGGTTAGGCAAGCAAAGGCAGATTATGAGAAATCTTAGGCAAAGGATGCAAAAAAAAACAACAAAGAGTTCTTTACTTATGTAAACTCTGGAGGGAAAGGGATGAATCAGATTGACTTACTTGATATCAATGGCCTGACTGTTGATTATCTTGCTCAGAACAGACTGAATGAGTATTTTGCATCTACATTCACACATGAGGAATCCTGTAGGGAAGTGGAGGACAGAAGCCTTTTTTTTTTTTTTTTTTTTAAATTTAAGACAACACTTTCAAACCTAGGCTGAAGCCTATCCGTGGTTATGGTTACAAAGCATTAACTAATTACAGAGCATAAAGTTCAATTTTGGTTAATATAAAAATGTTAATACAGTCAAACTTGGTTCTAATGAGCATGAAAATAACGAGATCACAGCTGTAAAGAGCAAAAAGATGATGATTTTAATTTTCACATATTCCCATACAATCACACACTGTTATAACGAGCATACTACATGGATATACCAAACAAATTTCGGTAACTAAAGAAACATTCTAAATTGCTTGGTTGGTCGAAAAAACCCAATTCTTGGAATAGGCGAAAATGAAAATGGCGACTTAACTTTATGACCACCTACATTGGATTAGAAACCAGTTTATGATCATGTCCTTCTGGGGACGGGGGTTATACAATAGTGCATTGGCGTTCTGCTTGCCACATTACCATATTTACAGATTGTCTTGTATTCGCTGAACCATAAATTTATTTTGAGATTTCTAAGAACTTTGTATGCAGATCACTTTATCATTTTAAAGTAAAATGAGTTAGAAACAAACCCTTCCTTAAACATGTCTACTAACAATAGAAAGTGTCTCGATTCGCAAAAAAGTAAAAATTATTCGTGGGTTAAACGTGGTGCAAAAAATGTTGAAGTGTGCAAAATGTTTTCTTTGTCCTCTTCAAGTGTATCTACAATGTGGAAGAATAAAGATGTTTACATATCGGAACTGGAAAAGAACATAACCTAAAAAAAAATTTAGATAGTGCGAGGTTACAAACGTTGATGAAGCATTGCTTCAATGGTTCACCACACAAAGAAATGCTGGATTTTCAATAGACAGTCTGAACTTGAAGGCTCAAGCGGAAAAATTTGCTAAACAATTTGGATGCGACGATTTTATGTGTAACAACAGTTGGCTGGATCAATTTAAAAAGCGACATAACATCATTTTTGCAAAGATTAGTGGAGAATCTCGATCTGCAGATCCAATAATGGCAAATGAATAGATTGGCCATGTTTGGGCAGAAATCAAGAAAGATTTCAATGACGAAGACATCTACAACGCTGATGAAACAGGACTTTTTTATAATTGGACACCTGACAATATGTTTAAATTCAAAGGGGAAAAATGTGTTGGCGGAAAATAATCAAAGGCTCGCTTGATGGTGCTTGTAAGTGCAAATATGACAGGAACTGATATATATATAAAAAAAAACAACTTTGTTATCGGAAAATTGTGAAAACCTCGGAGTTTCAAAAACGTAAGGAAACTTGCTGTGGATTACACTGCAAACAAGAAAGCTTGGATGACTTCTGATATTTTTCAGCAATACATAAATGACTGGAATAAGGAGCTATTCAAAAAGAAAAAAATATTTTTTTGTTAGTTGATAACTGTCCTGCACATCCCCAGATTCAAAATTTGTCTAACATTAAGCTAGTGTTTCTGCCCCCTAATGCAGCATCAATTTTACACCAAATGGAGATAGGTGTAATCAAGAGTTTGAAGGATTTTATAAAAGATTTTTAGTTCTACATCTGATCAGTCAAAGAGAACAGAAACTTACTGAGCCTATATCGATATTGGATGCTAAAAATTTGTATGACTTATTAACTAGTGGTCTTCCTACAGAGAGTGACATTGTAGATGCTGTGTTCAAAAAAGACGATAATTGTGATGATATGACAATTGAAAGTGAATTGAAATCAGAGCCGACAATTTCACAAGCTCAAGGTGCAATGGACACATTAGTCAAGTAATGAGACTTTTAACGCATTGAATGTTTTAAGGAGAAACTTAAGAAATATCAAAGTGAAATGTTTAAAACAAACATTAATTTTACGATTCATAAATAAAGACTAATTGAAATCGTGTTTATTATTAAATAGTATTGTTTTTAATTACAGAGAAAAATTGTGTTTAGTATTACTTGTATAGTTTTAAAATTTCAGACAAATAAATTGTGTTTAATATTAAGCGTACTGTAGTTTATACAAGCATATTAATACAAATAATATGTTAATAAAAATAATACAAATATAATTAGATCTTAAAGATTTTACTTCCAGCAATCTTAGTGAGAAGAGTTATCTCTATTACCTACTTGAATTGCAGCATGTCTTCTAAAAACCACTGCAACATATTATTATAAAATAAGTAAATAGCTGTCTATCCGTGAACATGATCCAATGTCTCTCCCCTACCAGAGTGCTTACAGACAACTCCAAATTCATTCTTAAATCAAGATATTGAATGCAAACTAACATAACACTTTCCGTGGTCTCATCTTCACCTCAACTGCAGGTACCTGAGTCCAAGAGTCCAAACCGAAAAGGCCCATAAGATATTTCTATCCCCACAGCCCTCCATGGCCTGTTATTAAAAAAAAAAGGTAGCATTCAACCCAAACTGCAACCAAGTTCTTTTCCGAGTATCTACTATATCCATATTTGGAAAGAACATATAGGTTTGCCTAAATTTATCAGATTCTTGCCACTTAATTTCAAACGCCTCACATATTTGTTTTTTCCTTTTGCTTTATATCAGTTCTGGTGTCCTTCCTTCATCTGTTCAAGATGTCACACCCATAATAGTTTTCTTTATATTCCTTCTTGTATAATACATAAAGCCAGACAGTAAAACTTTATACTGAACTGGCAGCCTACCACATATAATCTGCAAGGCCTTTGTCGAGACAGTTCAGCAAGATGAGTAATACCAAGCACGGCAAATCTTTGTGCCTGAAATAAATACTAGTTAATGATCATCTTATCAATTTGATGCACCCATGATCAGACAAATAGGCACTCAAAGTAAATTTAAGGCACGGCCTTTAATGCAATCCCTTTTTACAACCCACCGGAGCTTGGCCCAAAGTGTCCTAATTTTTGTTTTTTAAAGTATTTTGCATGTTCCGTGAAGAACAATCTTTCTTCAAGCACTAGGCCTAAGTATTAATAGTAGTGGCATGTGATGCAAGAAAGCATGTGTATGAGCTTATGCAGCATCAGCCAAAAAAAAATATCACACCATTCCCTCCAAATGCCTGTCCAGTTCCTCCTTAAATTTATTCAACCTATCAACTTCCATAACGACAGATGGAAGTTTGTTCCAGCAATTAACCACCCGCTGGCTAAAGGCAAATTTCCGCACATCTATTCTACATCTGTCTTTTCTTAATTTGAATTTATGCCCCCTTAGGTTCGCAATCTGAACAAGTGGAATGATCCCATCAGAATTCAGCGTGCTCAACCGATTCAAGGCCTTATACACCTCAATCAGATCACCGCGCAGGTGCCTAGTCTCCAGCCACTGCAATTTGCAGAAGTTAAGCCTCTCTTGGTAAGAGGATCCCTTCATTTCCCTCACCAATCTTGTTGCCCTTCTCTGTACATGCTCAAGTAAATCTACATCCTTCCTAAAATGAGTACAGGTCTGGAGGCCTGCGTACAGGCCTCCAGACCTGTATGGCATGGCCTGACCATTGCCCTATACCATTGCCCCAGAGGAATAATCACCTCCTTTTCCCTGCTAGCAAAATTCCTATATATCATTGACAAAACCCCATGCAGACAGGCTGCCAGGGCAGCCTGTCTGCATTGCTCAGAAAACTTCATATCTGCCTGCACAATTACTCCCAGGTCTTTTTCATTTTCTACCACCTTAAGTGTAGTACCACACAGTTGGTACGTTTCTCTGGGGTTACTTCTACCCATATGCAGTACTTTGCATTTGTCAAGGTTAAACTTCAGTTGCCACTTCTTAGCCCATCTGCCCAAATTATCTAGATCCTGTTGCAGTAGCACACTGCCATTACTTTCATTAACAACCCTGCCAACCTTTGTATCATCTGCAAACTTCGACATTAAGCCTGATATACCTTCATCAATATCATTGATAAATATACAAAACAACAGTGGACCCAACACCGAACCCTGTGGGACTCCACTAATAACATTAGGCCATGAAGAGTAGCACCCATTGATTACCATCCTCTGTCTTCTCCCACTTAACCATCCTTTTATCCATTGTAGCAACTTACATTTAATACCATTTTGCTCCAATTTCTACAATCGTCTTTCATGCGCAACAGTGTCAAAAGCTTTCCTGAAATCCAAATATATGATATCAAAATTATTTTTTGCATCCAGTTCCTTTGTAACCACATCATAATATCCTATCAAATTTGTCAGACAAGACTTTCCCTTAACAAGCCCATGCTGTGTCTGAATTATCGCTGCAGCCTTGTCTAGATGATCCTTCAATGCATCTTTAACCAGTGACTCCATTATTTTACCCGGAACAGAAGTTAAACTAACTGGTCTGTAATTACTCGTGTCACCCTTCGATCCCCCTTTGTAAATTGGAGATACATTTGCACATCTCCAGTCCGTGGGAACCTCCCCCGAGTCCAAGGATGGTCTCATAATTATGGCTAAGGGATTGCACAGTTGCTTTGCCGCCTCCTTTAATATAACTGGATAGATCCCATCCACCCCAGGTGCTTTTCTTATGTTTAACTTCAACAATTTCTCCTCCACTTTGCTCTCAGTTATTACAAAATCATTAAGTATCCTGCTACAATTTGATAACCTTCTGCCATTTTCAAACCTTAATAATTCCTCATGTGTGAATGTAGATGCAAAATACTCATTCAGTTTGTTTGCTATCAGAGCAGGATCATCAACAATCGAAACATCGATGTCAAGTGGACCAATCAGATTCATCCCCTTCCTTTTAGAGTTTTATATAAGTAAAGAAATCCTTGCTGTTTTTCTTAGCATCTTTTGCCAAAGATTTCTCATAATCTGCCTTCGCCTGCCTAACCTCCTTTGTGACCTGATTGCAGACTAGCTTATATCTGCCATAGGCTTCTGAGTCGCATGATAATTTATATGCATCCCATGCATTTTTCTTCCCTGTTATGAGTCTCAATATTTCTTAATAGGTATGAAATTTTTAGTATCATCCACGATTAATTCCTTGAAAGCTTCCCACTTAGATTTTACTGTTGGTAACATCGTCAGTTTATCCCACTGTACAGAATTTAAAAACTTTCTGAGACCACTGTACTCACCTTTACAGAAGCAAAAACCCTTTCCTTTACCCCTGATGGTATTAAAAAGCTTTAAGTAATTCCCACATCAGTACACTGTGATCACTGCCACCTAGTGGTTCCTTTATCTGCAAATTCTTAATACCAGAATAATCACTGCTGATAACCAGATCAAGAGTATTACTCTCTCTGGTTGCCTCTCGAACATGCTGCTGCAGAAAACAATCATCCAATAAATCCACAAAAGTCTGACAAGTGCGTGAGTGACCAACACACAAGTTCTGGTCAATATCTGGGAAGTTAAAATCCCCGATTATAAGACATTCTGATTTACTGGCCCACTCTATTTCTTTCTATAATTGTTCATTGTACTCATTCGAGTCATTAGGCCTATAACACACGCCTACTCTTATTTTTGCTTTCGCAGTGCTTAATAGGTATGAACCAAACTGACTCAACGTTGCACTGTTCATCTGTATCAACTGGGTGCACTTCTTTTGATTTTATATTTTTCTTAATTAACAGCATAACACCTCCTCCCTTTCTATCCTATCCTTTCTGTACACATTGTACTCCCCAAATTCCAGTTCTGCATTCCTTATGTCAGTGTGACACCACGTCTCTGCTATCCCAACAATATCTGCTTTTGATGTCTTGACCAACACTTCAAATTCATCAAATTTATTTACTATACTTCTAGCATTGGTATACATGCAAGCATACATGCACCTATTCCTAGTTACCCTAACACATCCCATATACCCACCTGTTTCACAATGACTGCCATCAGTCCCTGAAACTCCAGCACCCCTAGCTCCAGGTCGCTACTTATTCTAATAGAAGTTGTGCAAGAATCACCTTCACCTCTGCCTGCGGCTACTTTTATCCTTTTTAAGTCTGTGAATCCCCCAAGCTAGCAGTTTTCCGACCCACCTAACACTGCCTCGATAGCATCAACAAATATTCTTGCACCCTTTCTATTTAAGTGTATCCCATCCCTGTAGAAGCAGTCTCTCATGTTAACAAGTACAGAGCAGGCTGAAAAAAATTCTATCCCTTGAGCCTTGCACAATCTTTCCAGGGCCGAATTGATCGACAAGGCTCTCATCATATACTCCCTCCTATCGTGTCTGGGCAGAATTGTAGACACTTTCAAATTCAACCCTAATTCTCGGCTTTTGTTCAACAGTGACCTGTATTTGTTAAGTAATTCTGTCGGTGTCCTACTCTTAATATCATTAGTGCCAACGTGTACAACTATATCACCTTTTGTGCCCTTAAAAGATGATATCCTATTTTGTCATTCTAACGTACCAAACTGAATCGTCCAGGAGCCTCACAGTCGGTGCTCTGTTAATACAAACGACCTTTCAGCAATATGTTGACTGTCTTGTCCTGGGATATCTGCAGCTTATAGTCTGCTCCAATTTTCCAATTCAGTTAGAATTTCTTCAGATCTTTTCTCTAATACAGAATGAGAATTTCCAAATACTAAAATTGCTAAATCACCAGCAGCATATGCATTCTTTTTTATTCCTTCTTTCTCATGAAGTAAGAACTCATCAAGGACTGTATTCCATGCAAATGGACCAATAACCGACTGAGGACAACACCTTTGTACTACGTTCTCAAATTTAGTAAATATATTTTCTACACTCACTTTACTATTATTAAAATACTCTCTAAATACTTTATATAACAAAACACAGCACTCTGTAGCTCTTATATGAGCAAGATGCCGTCCCATCACAACCTGTTGAAGGCAACCTTAAAATCTATAAAAATTCCTAGCACATTCCTATACCCACAGCCTGAATCAAGCTATGTACAGCATCCTCTGTTCCATAACCTTTTTTAAAAACCAAACTGGTTTGCAGAGGATATAGCCTTCATATTATAACTAATCATTAAGGATTTTTTTTTTTTATATAGACCCCAAGCATGAGAGGTATTAGAACCTATAGTACTTAGTACCATGCTTTTGGGTTGGAAGTTGAGAAGATGAAATTTGTTGACATTGGACTTGAACTTCTGTAGACTGTAATTTTCAGGAAATACAGTATGAAGGAAGGTTGTTCCAGAAAACTGCAGTTGAATGAATAAACGAGGAAGATGAGAAGTTGGACAGTAAATGAATGTTGGCAGCACGTGTTCGGACTGTTTTGAAAGAGAGAGTGGAAATTATAGAAGCCAATTCAGAAGAACAGTGCCCATGGAAATATCTGTAGAAGAGGCATGCAGCAGAAACAGTACGTTTATGAGACAGTGAGTGGAGAGACCCATATGAGGAATTGGTAGCAGATTTTCGAGAAGTTGAAGCTGATTGAGCAGGGCAAGGTTTCTCAAAATGGAAACTGAAATGCAATGTGCTATCATCGGCAAAACTATGGATAGGATTTCCAGTCAATGGAAGAAGGTCATTAATATACAAGAGGAAAAGAGTGGGGGAAAGAACTGAACCTTGTTGGACACCGGCATTAGTGGAGAAGTTAGAAGACAGAGAGCCATCTACCATCACCCTCAGTGAGTGATCAGAGAGAGAGAGAAAACTGGATAACCAATTACAAAAAGCAGTTGGCAGACCATAAGACGGAAGCTTGTTTAGAAGACCTTTATGCTGAACACGATCGAAAGCCTTTGAGATATCTAGAGCAGCTACTTGTGTGTCACCAAACTTTTCTATTGAATTAGTCCATAAATGGATAACATAAGCCAGAATATCACCAGTGGATCGACACTGATGGAATCCATACTGGCGATCGTTGATCAGAAGGAAGGTTTCTAGGTAGTTTAAAAGTTGGCGGTTAATTGATTTCTCCATTATTTTAGAAAAAGTAGAAGAAATTGCAATGGACGATAATTGGATGTGAGGGATTTGTCACCCTTTTTAGGAACTGGCTGGATATGAGCAAATTTCCAAGCAGAAGGAAAAACACCTTGGAATAAGAAAGTGAAAAAAGGTAGCAAAGAACAGGAGTAAGTTCAGGAGCACAGAATTTGAGAACAAGTAGAGAAATACCATCGTGACCTGGAGCTTTCTTAGCATCAAGATTTGTCAAAATCCTTCTGACATCCTTTTGATGGAAGACCACAGGAGGCATTGAATGATGCTTGTTAGGAATGGTGAGAGGTGTTTTAACAAGATCATTAATACATGAGTTGGAAAAAAATGGGATGCTAGCAGGTCAGCTTTATCCTTGGCTGAAGTGACAACAGAACCATCTGGTTTGGATAGAGGTGGGAGAAGAGATGGGCAAAAGTTGCGGCCAATAGCTTTGGCAAGAGACCAAAATCCTCGGCTACCATTAGAGCAAGAAGCAAGTTTTCTATAATGTTCAAACTCTAGTTTGGACTGAGTAATAACTGCTTTACAATTGTTGCTAGCTTTGGTGTAGGCAGAAAATGAAACTAAAGAATTAGAAACTAGCCAATTACGATATGCAACGTTCTTCTCTTGAACAGCCTTAGCACATTTATTGAAAAACCAAGGTTTAGATAAAGAACAAGATTTTAAAGTTGAGTGTGGGATAAAGAATTCCATTCCTGCAAGAATAATTTCACTGACAAACATTGACATCAGAAGTGGCAGCTCCGTAGGCAGGTGGGCAGGAGCGGCAGTGTGTAGCATACGCTTCTTGATTAGACCGGAGTTCGAGCTCATGACCACCAGATACGGAGGATGCGGAAAGGTCAGGGAATGACCAGAGAGTATAACAAATGCAGAGTTGGGGGGGGGGGGGGGAACCACCGGTGCCACTTGACAACCAACAATATACACTATGGCCTTAAATACTCAAGATAGAACTAATTTTTCCTTGACAATGAATTTTCTTGAGAAGCACTACTTTTAAACAAGTAACATCATCAAAAGACTATTCTCTTATTAATACCAAAGTTTTACTTTTGATAGTTAATTTTTCTAGTCATAAAACACAGAAGAAAAAAATAGTCCTTAATTTACAAATTTATTTTATAGGTCGTAGAGCTTGTGTTATATTAAAGATTCATAGTTTTAACTTTATACTGCATGGCAGTTTACAAAGAACTGCTTCATTTATTCTCAACAGATATCAGAGATTCAACTGAATCTAATATTGTGAAATTCTTTGCAACTCATTGCCTGGCTTTTCAAACAAGTAATGCTCCTCCATTAGAGAAGCCTGCTCTTACTAATTCTCAGTTCAATACCACAACCCAAACAGCACTGTTTTAAGGCTACTTGGCCTCTCCTCAGCATGTGGATAGCTAATAACCCAGTTGACATATTTACACAATAGTCAACTAGGTTCAACTGGCATGAGAAATGCCAAAAGAGGAATCATAGAATAATAAAGATTAAGGGCTATAAAGTTTTAAGCTATGAAAAAATTGAGACTATACTATAGTTGTGCACATAAATCATTGTAAAATTTGAATTTGAAACAAACTGAAGCGTGTGAATAAAGCATCATTATACATCAGTTCATATTTTGCAATCCTTCATGAATTGCTACTTGGCTCTTATACTAAGAATTTTCTAATTGTTTTGGAATCAGCAGATCGAGAGAGAGAGAGAGAGAGAGAGAGAGAGAGAGAGAGCATGTGTGTGTGTGTGGGTGTGTGTGTTTTTCGCTCTGAGTTGGTAGCTCACCACCTAGACACAGGACATTACCCATCCTTTGAAAATACCATAATCTCAGATAAACGACAAAACTTAAGCTAGAAACCAGTGAAACTCTAGCCATAAGATCAACAAACAAATCAATAAATATACATAGACCAATAATAATTTCAGAGTGGGATCTAAAACAAATATCCTACAAGTTCAAATCTAATAACAAAATATAACAGTACCCCCCCCCCCAACTCAGGACCTCTGCTAATGGGTAGTCACACACCTGGATTTCTGAGTGGAAACTTTCATATTCTTTCCTCTAAATAACATTTAAGCTGTTCTTAATCCCTAGATTTTCAAATTCCCAAACTATTAGTGAAATACGAGGGAGCAGGAATTTTCCTTCTATCCTGCTCTCTTCCTTTTGCTAAACCTCCCCTCCTACGCTTTTGAAATAAGACAATGGAATGTGCCTGGGCTATATATACAGCCTTTGACACGTGCTCGCTTCCCCTTTGAAGATGGTATAGATGAAAAGCCCCCATCGAGCTATGGGTAATCTTCTCCCATTACTCTCAATTATTTGCCATGCATGGATTTAGGGTAATAAGCTTATTTTTATTCCTTTGTCTTGTTGCAAGGTTTTTCCCTTCCTAAGCAGGTCTTTGAAACAATTTCCATCTATTTTGATTACATTTTACGTCGATGCAGTTATTCCTGGAAAATATCTCAGGTAAGAGATTTCATGCCTTGAAATATAATCTTAAGATCCCATTTATTATATTTAGTATTCTATTTTTATTTTTGATTTGATTAAATTTCAAAACATTGATTTAAATTCAAAATGAGGACTCAGATTCTCTACAAGAGAAAATTACAGTAGTATATCATCTGTCCAATTTCACAAATTTTAGTGGGTCTCAATCATAAGTTGTCTGTCCAAAATGTCTAGTAAAGTTTCGAGATAGTTTTTATGCAATGTCAATATTTTTAATTAGACCAGAAATATATATAATTAATAAAGTTAAAAGTAAATTTTAAAATCTATTATTATTTATTACTGATATTTTTAAATTAATTTTAAATGTTCAAAAAAAAAAAAAAAAAATTCAGAGAAATGCATACCTGCCTTCTCCTATAGAGATCATATTTCTGCTTAATTTTCCATAAAATTGCAGCAATGATAAGGAGTGAAAGGAAGCAACTAGTGAAAGAAATGAAATAATGTAACTGCAGAAGGGCAATTTTTATTCATAATATTGTTCTCAAGAGCATAAATCAAAAACAAAATTAATTCATCGTTGATAAAAACCACATAACAAATAAAATACATCCACTGTTAAGTATATATTAAAATCTAAGAACACGTACAAATTACGAAGCATAACAATAAATAAATAAAACTAAGCAGTGGCTTTTGACCTCATATACTCCAGTTTTCAAACATGAACTCCAGTGCAAGTCTATATGTAATACAAGAAATCTGCAACTTCTTCAGTGACGGAAGGTGGGAATCATGTGATCCTCAGCTAAGTTTACATTATAAGGGTGCAAAAATTCAATGTTCATAAACATGTACTTGGATTATATCACAGAAGTAATGTGCCCTCCCAAACTCTTGCCAATGCCCATCAATCTTGCTATAGTATAACTGTTACAAAGATATTAAGTCAAATATTAAACCTTTTCACGAATAAGTTTTTGAAGAATGTGAGAGCTGTGCTAAATTTTCTGACACTGTATTTTTTGTAGTTACTTTTTTTAGCAAATAAAACTGCCCATTGTTTTATATATGATATTATATTTGATAAATATAATTTTATATATTATTTTATATATGATAAATAATATTCATTTATCCTTATTTTACTAAAATGGAATATTTTATTATATTTGGTGAAATATATACATATATTCCCACATTGTTTCTAAATCACACCGATAAAATTATAGGGATAGTTCTACATGACAAAACATGCACAATTCTAAACAGTTACAGAGGTATGGGTGTTGGATTGGAATTTTAATAGTTGGTTTAAGGTACACATCACACTACATTCCAGGTGCATCAAAAAAAATTCAATGACTTTTATGCATGAATCAAGAGCATTCTGTCATAAGAATCTGCCATATTACCAATTCAATCCTCCAATCAGTGCACAACAAACATAACATCCACTGCTCCAATTACAACATACAGTATATGATAGCCTATTTGATATAATAATTTCCCGATTTCTATTGGTGCAATTTTAATGAAATTTGGGAAAGCTGAACAAATTGTTCTAAAGAAGCCGTTCTAAAATGAATTGAATTGAATTGAATAAAATCGAATTGTTCTAAAATTTCATGAAAATTTATCAACTAGGAGTTGAGTAATTACATGTAGATGGATGGAGATATGCTAATATCTTTGTCTGTCTGTGTATTATTGCTAGATTTCTATTGATCTGATTCTAATGAAATTTGGGATGATGCATGATAAGTTTCTTCAAAAGAGTTAAATATAAAATTCCATCAAAATCCATTTATTGGGTGTGGAGTTAGTACATGTGGACAGATGGACAAAGAAATAATAATTGTTGGATTTCTACTGAACCGATTTTAATGAAATTTAGGCGGTTCAACATATTTTTCTAAAACAGCAAAATATAAAATTTTATGAAAATCCATCCATCAGAAGTCAAGTTATTACATGTGAACAGACAGACAATCATGGTGAAGAGAACAGGTGCTTTTTTCTAATGTGCCTAAGAATGGCTATGGAGTTTTTAATAGTAATAAATAAATAATAATTTAAAATAAAATGAAAGTAAGCAAACATACACCTAGTAAAATGTTTATTCATACCATTCAGAAACCCTATAATTTTTCTCACTTTATATCACTTTTTACTTGTGATACACAGAACTACTCTTACAATTTTATTGGTGTTGAGAGAGAACACATGCATACATATATGTGGAAAGTGAAATTATTTTAAAGTACAATTCTCTTTAAAGGATGACAAAGAATATAATATTTTGAGGAGGTAAAAAAAAAAAAAAAAAAACACACCTACATATTCACAGCATAAACTCTTACTCTCTTTGATAGGATATTTTTGCATATATTTCACATTGTGAAGTCAAGTCTACAGGGATTTTCAGTGTTGGCAGATCATCTTCCTCCTTTTGAACTGTTTCTTCTCTTCCATAAAATCTTCTTCAGCCTGTCTTATGAGTGCCAGTGCCATATGGAAATCTGACAATTCCAGTTTTTTATTCCTAGTTCTTTATAAATTATGTAAGCATTGTACATCAACATATCTAATAGATGTAAAATGTTTTTTTCAATGAATTTCTTTCACTTTGTGTGAAGGATATTTGCATGTTTGATTTGAATACAAAACCCATACACTGGTTGTAAAAAATAACACATTCAGGTTTCATTTGATTTCTGCTAGTGTGACGATATATTTCATTTATTCAAATTATTTTGCCTTTGTCCATTGTTGATAATGCATGAACTCCTTTTCTGTCATGCCATTTCTGTTGGACAGTAAAACCTTTTAGAAAAAGTTTTATTGTCCAACAGTTTGCTTTTTCTTTTAACCATAGTGTTTTGGCATTCCAATTATTAGTGAAGAATGACTGCCTTTTTCTTAAATTGCGGTTTCATAAATACTCCACAAGAGATCATGATAGTCACAAAATTTCATAATTTTCAATTTCTGGTAGCATATATATACACACACATGATAGAATCAATAATATACCCAATCTCACAATCATACAACAAATAACTTCACCCCAAAATGATGATGTTTGGAAAGAAGGAAAATACTGCTGGAACTTCAACCTTTCTTTCCATACAACGTTACTCTCATTAATAAAGAAATTTCAAAATAGCCTCAGTAATTTTTGGTATATAATTTTTAAATTATCATGAACTTACAGATTTTCAATTTGATGAATTTGAAGTGCTAGTCAAGCCATCAAATGCAGATACTGTTGGGATATCAGAGATGTGGTGTAACACAGATATAAGGAATGCAGAAATGCAATTTGGGGAGTACAATGTGTATAGAAAGGATAAACAGGATAGGAAGGGAAAAGGGGTTATGCTGTTAATTAGGAAACACAAAATCTAAGGAAGTGCATCCATTTGACATAGATGGCCAGTGCAATGTTACGTCAGTTTGGTGTGACATAAGCATTGGGAAAGCAAAAATGAGAGGAGGAGGAGTGTGTTATAGGCTTATGACACTAATGAGTACAACGAACAATTGCACAAATAAATAGAATGGGCCGGTAAATCAAAATGTCATATAATAGGGGATTTTAAATTTCCAGACATTGACTGGAACTTGTGGGTTTGTTGCTCACACACTAGCAAGACTTCTGCGGATTTAACTGTTTTCTGCAGCAGCACCTTCGAGAAGCAAATAGGGGGAGTTGGATTCTTGATCTGATTATCAGCAGTGATTATTCATGCATTAAGAATATATGCAAATAAAGGACCCACTAGGTGGCAGTGTACTGATGTGTGATTTACTTAAAGAGGTAACTACCATCAGGGGTAGAGGGAAGGGTTTTTGCTTTTGTAAAGGTGACTACAGTAGTCTCAGATAGTTTTTTAAATTACACAGTAGGACCAATTGATAATGTTACCAACACAAAATTCTAAATGGGAAGCATTCAAGGAATTAATCTTGGAAGCTACTAGGCTTTTCATACCAACTAAGAAATACTGTTCAAAGTATAGGCCTAAATGAATGTCAGATGAACTAATGAGACTTGTGGCAGAGAAGAAAAATGCATGGGATGCATATAAATTATCAGACGACACAGAAGCCTATGGTAGATATAAGCTAGTCACAAAAGAGGTTAGAAAGCAAAGGCAGATTAAGAGAAATCTTTGGCAAAGGATACAAAGAAAAACAGTAAAGACTTCTTTACTTATGAAAGCTCTAGAAGGAAGGGGATGAATCAGATTGGTCCACTTTATATCAATGGTTTGATTAATGAGGATTCTGCTCAGGTAGCTGACAAACTGAATGAGTATTTTGCATCTACATTTACACATGAGGAATTCTGTAGGAAGGTGGAGGTGAAATTGTTGAAATTAAACATAAGGAATGCACCTTGGGCAGATGGGATCTATCCAGTTATATAAAGGAAACCCTTAGCCATAATTATGAGATCATCCGTGAATTCAGAAGAGGTGCCACGGACTGGAGATATGCAAATATATTCCCAATCAGAAAGGGATATCAAAGGGTGACAGGAGTAATCATATACCTATTAGTTTAACTTCTGTTCTGGGGGAAAGTAATGGAGTTACTACGAGGACAATAATGGTCATGGGATCTCTGCATTTCAATCGATAGACAAATCGTCGCAAAGGTGAACCGATCGAAGGACCAAACCACCCTCCTATCCTCCTTCGATTTGGTCCTTTGATTGGTTCACCTCTGTGATGACTTGTCTATCGATTGAAATGCAGAGATTCCATGACCATTATTGGCCTTGTGGTCCTCTGTCGATATGGGGCATAATGGTCAGTCTATTATTTTAGTTACTTTGTTTTATTTTCGTAGTTTGTTTAGTCTCTATTGGTGATATTTCATGTATCTTGGAACTGGCACCTTATCGGGAGCGCCACTAAATTCTATATAATTGGCTTTTTTAATGGAATTTCTAAATTATTTGGAGACTTTCGGCTACAATTTTAGTCTCGTTACTTTTGCTTTCCCTTCCCTTCCCTGTTGATTTAACTATTATGTTTAATTTTCACTCAATAGTTTTGCCATACTACTGGCATATGTTTTAATTTTATACTTAATATCGGTTATGCATTGGGCATCATGTGGAGGATTGTGTATTTTTCTGCCTCTAATGACAGTTTTATATTTATATTCTTATTTAATTTATTTTTTATCTTTATTTTCATAATTTTACTAACTATGTCAATTATTCAAATATATATATATATATATATATATATATATATAAGTAATTTGTGGCATTTTCCTGAGATAACTGCACACAAAGAACATAGTATATTCTTGCAGGCAATCTTTACAGTATACATACATGCTACACCAGTGAACTGTTGATGTGGGTGACTGTTGCTATTCCTTCATTTATCTCTGGCTAGAATCTCAAAGCAGTTCAATACCCAGAATATCATATCTGACTGCATAATTACCCTGGAAACTTTTTTTCATTTTTCACTACATTGAGTGTGGTACTGCAAAATTGGATGTTAATCTGGGCATTACTGCTAACCATATACAGCATCTTGAATTTGTCAATATTAAACTTCAACTGCCATTTCTCAGCACATCATAATTTTCTTAGATCTTGTAGTAATTGCTTATCTTGATTACTGTCAACCCCTGCTAACCTTTGTGTCATCTGCAAACTTAGACATTAAGCCTGATTAACCTTCATCAATATCATTAACAAATATAGAAAACAGCACTGGGCCCAGCACTGAACCCTGGGGAACTCCACTAATAACGAAAAGCAGTATCCATTAATAACTACTCTGTTTTTTTTCTACTCAAATGTCCCGTTATCTGTAGGTGTAACTTTTCCTTAATGCCATACTGCCTAATTTGTATAGCAGTCTTTTATGTGCAACAGTATCCAATGCTTTCCTGAATTCCAAGTATCGCCACTCCCCGACTTAAGAGTTGTGTTCCACGGAACTCTACGTGTCGGTATTTCCCTAAAAATGCTTATGCAGCACTTGCAAATCTGATCGAGCAAATTTGATTGAAGCAAAAAAGAAATGTTTAACAAACATGTAAATAGAATTATTTATTCACTTTTTTTTTTTATCTCATGCGCATGAAAAATTACAAAAGTGTACAAAATTACAAAAAGAGAGAGGAGACAGGCATAATGTCAGCTAGTTTAATCTTTCAAGCACTGTTGCCAGAATTAACTCTCCAGCTGATAAGCATGCCGCTGCTGAAGTTGAGAGCTGTGGAGATTTAGAAGGGGTTTTTTCCAACATAACACAAAATTTCTCTGTTGCTGCAGAATCGGCACTGGCAGCTTCACCGCATACTTTAATGTTTTGGAAATGAGCACGATGCTTGAACCTATTAAACCACCCATTGCTTGCCATGAACTTGGCTTGGGGTTCGCCATACTTATCCTTAATATCTTCATAAATACTTCTTGCTTCTGCTTGAATGGACATTGGACTCAGAGGCACTTGCTTCTGAATCTGATTTTCCATTGATATTATTAATAGCTTTTCCATCTTTAATATAGCACTTGAATGCTGTTTTGTGATCACTGCTGATCTTAAATGCGTTGATCCTTTAACAGGTTCTTTATACGTGCACTGTCCATTAAAACAGTATTCACTGTTGAAGCAATGAGACCTAATTCCGAGTAACAGATGACAAACTTTGTCTTGCTTCGTACTTCTCAATAAATCATCTTCATTTCTAAATCAATTTTGTTTCATTTCCTAGCACTGTGAGCACTTGCACTTTCTGTTGGTCCCTTTCCCTTCACCATTGTAATAAGTAAATAGGAATGAAGAGAAGATTCTGAAAATTTATTTAAGTTTTTTATATGACTGAAGATTTCAGTGAAGGAGAACTCATTTCACCATAATACCATAATGTAAAAACCCACAGAATTCCAGTTATCGGTATTATTGCAAATGCAATAAGATAGTTTACTACCCATTTATAATAGATTGCACTAACAGAAAAGCCCAATAAACCGGAAAGTGCAAATTGTTTTTATTGTTTTATGATAGTGACCTCCAGGAATGTGTTTTAGAAAAATATCACAAAGGCATTCAAAAATTGATTCTTATAATGGAACATATAATAACGATGAGAGGGTAGTGCAATTTCCATTATTAAAATGACCTTGTAGAGAGATAAATAGCTTAGTTATATAACGCAAATTTCAACTTCCGAGGTCTTGGAACAAATCACCAAAAAAAAGCAATGTGTTATTGGGTTCACATGATATTTTCACGATACCTCCATTTATTCCTATGGGATGCAAAATACGTTTCCACGATTTTCTAAGTTTGCACCGGCCAGCAGAAACTTTGTAAAGTTGAATTTCTGCAAGTCAAGATTATGTAAGCTGGGGAGTGGCTGTATATGATATCAAAATTATTTTTGTATCTAGGTCCTTTGTTACTGCATCATAGTATCAATCAGTGTGGTCAGACAAGATCACCCTTTAACAAATCCTTCCTCTAACTAGACTATACTAGATTCCTGTCTAGTTGGTCCTGTATTACTTTTTTAACCAATGACTCCATTATTTTCCCTGGAAGAAAAGTTAAGCTAATAGGTTTTTAATTACTCATTTCACCTTTTTATTCCCTTTGTAAATTAGGGATGCATTCCCACATCTCCAGTCCATAAAGATCTTCCCTTTAATCCAGAGATTCTCTCAAAATTATGGATAAGGGTTCATCACCTCCTTTGCTGCCTTTTTATGTTAAGTTTTAACAATTTCCCTTCCACTTTCCTCTCAGTTATCACAAAATCATTTGGCCCCGGGTGCCAAGCGATTATAGTGCGTTTCATAAAGTGATCTTTTCAAAGAGCTTTTTGCCCTATAGAGATTTTTTTTTTTGTTCTGATTACCATTTTCCTCATTTTCTACTCGAGTAGCTCTTTGACACTACAGGAAGTAGGCAAAGGCCCAGAAGTGAAAGACACCTTTCTGTTTCTTTTTCATATCTTTCCTAACACAACTAACAGACACTTGGTCACTTCATGGCACTGCTTCTGCCTCCCTGTGGCGTGGCCAGTAACCTGAGTGGTGAAGACAAACCCCCAGGGCCAAAAGGAGCCAGCATGGATAAAAATTCTTATCCGCCCTTAGAGCCTACAAGCTCAAGACCTGAAACTTACATTGACTATGATACCAATCATGACTTAGGTAATGACAATCCAAAGAGACAGGAGACCAATCACATGGAGCAACCCCTGCCCATCATTTTTAATTTTCTGCTCACTCACTGATCAGCCTATGAGCAAACTGTCTCCCTCCGTTATACAAAAACATCTGAAGGTATTGCTGGATCTACCAAGACTGCTAAAAGGTTTCAATCAGGTGACATTAGTGGGAACTACGAACCACAGGCATTTGGAGAAGCTTTTACAGCTTACAAACTTTGCTGGCATTCCAGTAAAAATATTTCCTCATGCAACCCTAAATTCATCTAAGGGTGTCATATCCAGTTGGGATCTTTTACATGTCACAGAGGAAGAAATAACCCAAGAACTGCAGGGACAAAATGTAATTCAAGCAAAATGTATAATGACTAAAAAAGATAATCAACTTATACCAACCAGAAATATTATTCTCACCTTCAATACACCCGACTTGCCCTCTGTAAAAGCAGGTTATTTACTTTGCCGCATTCGCCCCTACATTCCCAATCCTTTACGATGCTACAAATGCCAAAAGTATGGCCACTCACAAACTGTATGCAGAGGAGTTCCTGTCTGCCCTAACTGTGGGCCCTCAGATCATATACAAAGTGAGTGTATGACCACAAAAATGACCTGCCCAAATTGCAAAGGTGATCATCCTGCATATTCCAAAACATGTGAAAAATGTAAAACTGAGAAAACAATAGTAAAATACGTGGTTGAGAACAAAGTAAGTTTCCAAGAAGCGAGAAAACTAGTTGTACCTACTATAAAAACAAATATGTAACCTATGCCAATGCATAAAAAAGTATCAAACAGTCTCCACTCAAACCGATGTCACAGTTCCCACTAATTAATCAATTTCTAATTGGGCTAGAAATATCCTCTCTGAACAACAACCGAGTATACGTAAGCAACAACCCAAACTCTTAGATCAGGCAAATAATACTCCTCTGACGATACCAGCGGCATCTCCTCCTTCAAAGAATGCTATCGTATCCCATACTACAAACTCAAATGCAATTAAAAATATCCAGGACACAACCATGGACACAGATGGCACATCAATACAGGAAGATCCTGTTTTAGAAATCTATGCTGAAGAGGAAATGGACATTGGCCAGCCAGTTTTCTCCAAAAAAGATAAACTAAAACGGGAACATAATAAGCCAGTCACCTTCAAAAAGCAGTCAGATACAGCTCCATCAATTAAACACAAATAATGCCTTGTATTTTACAATGAAACTGCAGAGGTTTTCATTGCAACACAGATGACATCCATGATCTAATTAACCAATATTCTCCAGTTGCTCTTTGTCTTCAGGAAACTTATCTAACTTCCAAATTTATCCTTCAATAAAGAACTATTGCCTTTATTGAAGAGATCGTAATACAGCTAATGCTGCCCATAGTGGTGTGGCAATCCTAATAAATTCAAAAATCTTGAATAAACATATTCCACTTCAAACTGAAATAGAAGCTGTTGCTGCTCGTATAACTCTCCATATTGCAATAACACTAATTTCAATCTACTTACAACCAAACCATACTTACTGTTTAAAAGATCTCCAAGACCTCTTTATACAGGTACCTCCACCTCTCTGTATATTAGGGGACTTTAATGGGCACAACCCCTTATGGGGCTCTTCTAAATTAGACAGGGTCAACTCAGTGAAAGCTCTTTAGAGGCACTAAATCTCGTCTTACTCAATACTGGTGCACGCGTGCACGCACACACTCACTCAGCTCCTAACTGGACAAACCTCAGCAATAGATCTCTCCATTTGTTCTCCAGTACTGGCCCCGACCATAGAGTGGTATGTTGCTAATGATCCTATGGGCAGTGATCACTTCGCAATTGTATGCAACATATTAATAGCACAGACTCCTCTAACTCAACCCTGCAGGAAATGGAAATTTATCCGAGCAAACTGGGTAAAATTCCAGTCATCAATTGAAGAGGAAAAAATCCGTCTCCATCCTATTGATGATGTGACAGATTACATCACATCGCATCTCCTAAATGTGCCCAAAGACAATACCACTATCAAATCCCCCTGGCCAAAAACATATTTATTGGTGGAATGAGGAATGCACTACAGCAAAACAAGAAAAAAAATAGAGCCTGGAATTTGTTTTGGCAATATCCAACCACAACCAATCTGATAAATTATAAAAAATTAAGGGCAATAGCATGTTTCATACAAAGGCAAGCCAAGAAAAAATCCTGGACCCGCTTTGCATCCAGCAAAATAATTTGGAAAAATATTAGACAGCTATTTGGTAAGTTTCCAACCATACCATCTTCAATCATCTCCTGGAATGGGTGAGATCTATCAAGTCCCTTGAATATAGCAAATGCATTGGGAAGTACCTTTGCTGAAATATCAGCAGCATCTGTTTATACCACATCTTTCCAGCGAATTAAAAACAGTAAAGAACAGCATACTATTAACTTCCAAACTACTCGCAGTCTACCGTATAACAAACCGCTGGTGCCTCTGTAGCCAGGTGGGAAGGAGCAGCAGTGCGTAGCACATGCTACTTGATTAGACCGGGGTTCGAGCCCGTCACCACCAAATACGGACGATGCGGAAAGGTTGGGGAATGACCACCGCATATCCCGGAGCAATATGGCCTTAGTCGCTAATGCTCCTAAAAACCAAATAACAAACAAACATAACAAACCGCTGCAATATTCTGAACTTTTACATGCCATTAAAACATCCCACAATAGTGCTGCCAGACCAGATGGGATCTATTATGTCATGCTGCAACATCTTGATGACAAAGCTTTGCGCCTCCTTCTGCTCTTTTACAACCACATTTTTTTAGAAAATGTTTGTCCAGCTTCTTGGCATCATTCTATTGTTTTGGCATTCCTAAAACCTGGAAAAGATCCATCCAACCCCCATAGCTATAGACCAATATCTCTCTCTCAAGCTGCCTCAGCAAAATCCTTGAAAAATTTGTCCACAGTAGTCTGGATTATTGAGTCAGAACATCTAATGAGTTATAGTCAACACGGCTTTCGAAAAAACAGGTCATGCTTGGATCTCATGGTCAAGGCTGAATTTTTCATTTGGAATTACTTTGTTAAGCACAAACATCTAGTAATGGTTTCAATAGATATAGAGAAGGTATTTGACATCACATGGCTGCATGGCATACTTAGTGATCTTTACGCTCTCGGTCTACGGGGCAACCTTCCCAAATTTGTTCAGCATTTTCTACACTTTAGATCGTTCCAAGTGAGATACCAACATGCCCTCTCTGCAACTTTCATTCAGGAAGAAGGTGTTCCACAGGGATCAGTATCGAGTGCCACTCTTTTTGCTTTTAGATTCGATTCCATCACTAAACAGCTTCCAAATACAACTGAGACTTACTTTTAGGCAGATGACCTTTCCATCTCCTGCCATTCCCAAAGGCGCCTTCATAGGCAGGTGGGAAGGAGCAGCAGTGCGTAGCACACGATTCTTGATTAGACTGGGGTTCGAGCCCGTCACCACCAAATACGGAGGATGTGGAAAGGTCAGGGAATGACCACCACATATTCCCGGAGCAATACGGCCTTAGTTGCTAATGCTCCTAAAAACCAAATAACAACAACAACAACCATTCCCAAAACATGAGATCTATTGAAAGACAGCTTCAGATATCACTAAATAAAATACAACAATGGGCCAGCCTCAACGGCTACCGACTCTCTCAGCAGAAAACAGTTGCAATCCATTTTTGTAGACAATGAAAACTTCATCCGGATCCTGAACTTAATTTCCAATGTCTCCATCCCAGTCGCTACTAACATCAGATTTCTAGGATTAATCCTTGACAACAAATAAAATTTCTTAGACCATATTAAAAATGTACGTACTTCCTGTATATAAAAAAGTTAAATATATTTAGAACTTTATCCTCCCTAACATGGGGGTGCAGATCGCGCCTCCCTGCTTCGGTTACTCAGGGCATTAATCAGATCCCGTCTCGAATTATGATGCTCCTGTCTATGGTTCTGCCAGAGCAAGCGCACTGCGCTTGCTTGATACAGTTCAACACAGCACCTTGAGGATTGCACTTGGTGCATTCAGAACATCACCAACTCATAGCCTCTACATTGACACTCATGAGCCATCACAAACATTACGTAGGAAGACGTTACTGAAGTATGCTGTCAAAATACAAAGTTGTCCCTTGCATCCCATTCAGCCATATCTATTCAATATGCCACTAGAAAACCTTTACAGAAATAAACCTAGCGTAGTAAAACCAGCTGCTCTTCGCCTCCTTGAACTGACAGGTTTGGAATGTTTCCATTCATTTTGTACAACAGGTAGTAAATTTTGCTCAACCACCATGGAGTCCTGCCGTTCTACCAACTTGTGACACTTACCTCTGCCAATGGGGAAAGAATATTCTACCAGCATCAAATACCAGACAACTTCATGCAGTTCACACTCATAGATATATTGATTTTCCTCCAATTTATACAGATGGCTCTAAATCCAACTCAAACAAACGTTGGAGCAGCTGCAGTGTTTCCAAACACCACTTTTTCAGCATCCCTTCCACTTGAATTCAGTATCTTCTCGGCAGAATTATATGCAATTAAACTAGCCTTAGAAAAGATCTGTTCTGACTCTTCATTAAAATTTGTTATTTACACTGATTCCCTCAGCTCAATTATGGCATTATGTAACTCCTCAGATAAAGTTCACCCTGTTCTAAATAAAATTAGAAGATTATTACTGCAGATTGAAGAGCACAACCAACTGGTCACCTCCTGCTGGATTAGCATTAGCATTAGTAGAGGCATTTGATGCAAGAAAGCAAGCTTATGCAGCATCAGCCAAAAAAAAAAAAAAAAAAAAAGTAACATAAATAAATAAAAATAACCACTTCCACTTCACCCCTCTGTTCGTTCGAAATACCTGTCCAGCTGAGCCTTAAACTTATTTAGGCTATCAACTTCCACGACAAGGGATGGAAGTCTGTTCCACCCACCAACCACCCGCTGGCTAAAGGCAAATTTCCGCACATCTATCCTACATCTGTCTTTCCTCAATTTGAATTTATGCCCTCTCAGGTGATTTTTCTGAGCTAGAGGAAGAATCCCATCAGCATTGAGCATGCTCAAACCATTCAAGGCTTTGTACACCTCTATCAGATCACCCCGCTGGTGCCTAGTTTCCAGACACTGTAATTTGCAAAACTTAAGCCTTTCTTCGTAAGAGAACCCCTTTGTCCCATTCACCAATCTAGTTGCCCTTCTCTGTACTCGTTCCAGCAGCTCTACATCCTTCCTGAAATGAGGCCTCCAGGCCTGTATACAGTACTCTAGGTGTGGCCTGACCATTGCCTTATACAAGGGAATAATCACCTCCTTATCCCTGCTAGAAAAATTCCTATATATCATTGACAATACACCATGAGCTACTCTTGCAGCTCGTCTGCACTGCTCAGAGAACTTCATATCTGCCTGCACCACCACCCCCAGGTCCCTTTCATTCTCTACCACTGTCAGTGTAGTACCACAGAGTTGATACGTTGCTCTGGGGTTGCTGTTTCCCATATGTAGTACTTTACATTTGTCAATGTTAAACTTCATTTGCCACCTCGAAGCCCATCTGCTCAACCTTTCCAAATCCTGTTGCAGCAGCATAGTGTCAGTAGTGTCCTTGACAACCCTGCCAACCTTCGTATCGTCTGCAAACTTGGACATTAAGCCTGATATACCATCATCAATATCATTTATAAATACAGAAAACAATAAAGGCCCCAATACTGAACCCTGAGGGACTCCACTAATAACATTAGTCCACGATGAGCAGTGTCCATTGATTACCACTCTCTGTCTTCTCCCCCTCAACCACCCCTTTATCCATAGCAGCAACTTGCCTCCAATGCCACACTGCTCCAATTTGTGCAGCAGTCTTCCATGTGCAACAGTATCAAAAGCCTTTCTAAGATCCAAGTATATAATATCAAAGTTATTCCCTGCATCCAGTTCTTTTGTGACTGCATCATAGTATCCAATCAAATTGGTCAGGCAAGACTTCCCCTTAACAAAACCATGCTGTGTCCTAGCTATAACTGAAGTCTTGTCTAGATGATCCTGCAGTGCTTCTTTCACCAGTGCCTCCATTAATTTTCCGGGAACAGAAGTTAAACTCACAGGTCTATAATTACTTGTGTCAGCCTTTGATCCCCCTTTGTGAATTGGGGTCACATTTGCACATCTCCAGTCAATGGGTACCTCCTCTGAGTCCAAGGAAGCTCTCATAATTATGGCTAAGGGTTTGCTTACCTCCTTTAATATAACTGGATAGATCCCATCCACCCCGGGTGCCTTTCTTGTGTTTATCTTCAACAATTTCTCCTCCACTTTGCTCTCAGTTATTACAAGATTCTCTAGCTTACTGCTAGAGTTGAATACACCTCTGGCATTCCCCTCGCTGAATAACTCCTCATGTGTGAATGTCGATGCAAAATATTCATTTAGTTTGTTAGCTACCCGAGCAGGGTCATCAACAGTTGACCCATCGATCTCAAGTGGACCAATCTGATTCATCCCCTTCCTTCTAGAGTTTACATAAGTAAAGAACTCTTTGCTGTTTTTCTTCGCATCCCTAGCCAAGGATCTCTCGTAATTTGCCTTCGCCTGCCTAACCTCCTTTGTAACTTGGTTACAGATCAACTTGTATCTATCATAGGCGTCCGTGTCACGTGTTAATTTGTATGTATCCCATGCATTTTTCTTCTCTGCCATATGCCTCATTAGTTCATCTGACAACCATTTAGGCCTAAACCTTGAACAATATTTCTTAGTTGGTATGTAAAGCCTAGTAGCTTCCACGATAAGTTCTTTGAATGCTTCCCATTTTGAATTTGCTGTTGGCAATATCATCAGTTGATCCCACTGTATAGAATTTAAATACTGTCTCAGTCCATTGTAGTCGCCTTTACGAAAGCAATACCCCTTCCCTTTATCCCTAATGGTAGTTACCTCTTTGAGTAACTCCCACTTCAGCACACTGTGATCACTGCCACCAAGTGGTTCATTTATCTGCAGATTCTGAATGCATGAAGAATCACTACTGATAATCAAATCAAGAGTATTACTCCCTCTAGTTGCCTCCCGAACATGCTGATGTAGAAAACAATCATCCAATAAATCCACAAAAGCCTTGCTACTGTGTGAGTGACCAGCCCCCAAATTCCAGTCAATATCTGGGAAATTAAAATCCCCCATTATAAGACTCTCTGATTTACTGGCCCACTCTATTTCTCCGAACAGTTTCTTATTATACTCATCAGAGTCATTAGGCCTATAGCACACTCCTACTCTCAATTTTGATCTCCCAATGCTTATGTCACACCAAACTGACTCGACACTGCACTGTCCAGCGATGTCGACTGGCTTCACTTCCTTGGATTTTATGTGTTTTTTAACTAATAGCATAACCCCTCCTCCCTTCCTATCCTGTCTATCCTTTCTGTAGACATTGTACTCCCCAAATTCCAGTTCTGCATTTCTTATATCTGTGTGACACCACGTCTCTGAAATCCCCACAATATCTGCCTTTGATGTTTTGAGCAATACCTCAAATTCATCAAATTTATTTACTAAACTCCTAGCATTGGTGTACACACAAGTATACATGCACCTGTTCTTTTTCTTAGCTACCCTAACACAACCCATGTGTTTACTTGTACCCCAATGATTCCCAGCAGTCTCTGAAATATCCTGCATCTTATTTTCCAGGCTGCGGCTCATTCCAATAGAAGCAGTGCAAGAATCGATTCCAGCACATTCCGGAATTTCTGGTAATGAACTGGCTGATAAAGTGGCAAAAAATCCTTAGAATTAACAAATGTCCCTGTTCCAGCATAAGACTATCCACAAATCATTCGTGGTGCATGTTTAACAGAATGGACAGCACTCTGGCATTCCCAAATAAATAATAAACTTTTGCAATTTAAACAGGATCCTAATATTTGGTGTTCTAGTATCCGTACATCAAGAAGAGAAGAAATAGTCCTTTCAAGAGCAAGAATAGGTCATATTCATTTAACTCACCTTCATTTACTTACAGGAGATGATCCACCCCAGTGTACACATTGTTCTGTAAATCTGGCTGTGAAAACACATTCTCATCGAATGCCCATACTATAAACAAGACAGAAATACAACCCTGCTATCATTGGTTAACCTTCGGAAACCAATAACTCTAGAGAAAGCCATTGGTGACAATGCAAATATTCCTGAATTTTTCAAATTTCTGAAGCAAACTGGAGTCTTTAATCATTTCTGGTTTCAGCCTTTTCTGACATTGCAAGAATTTCTCATATAATAACTGAATAGGTACATTATAGCCAAAGCAGCTTATGCTCCATCAAACCCAACAACAACAACAACAAAATCATTTAGCTCCCTTTTAGAGTTTGATAAACTTCTGGCATTTCCTTTCCTAAAGAATTCCTCAGGTGCGAATGTACATGCAATGTACCTATTCAGTTTTTCAGCAATCTGAGCACATTTTATATATAGTAAAAAAGGCCTACGTGCTCTGGATTCATTACAAAAATTTATTTTGTTTCTCAGAGCAAACTAAACCAGAATTACAAGGCTGCCTCCCAGCCGAAAGCTTATTAATTGTAATTCTAGTTTAGTTTGCTCTGAGAAACAAAATAAATTTTCGTACATTTTATATATATATATATATATATATATATATATATATATAGAGAGAGAGAGAGAGAGAGAGAGAGAGAGAGAGAGAGAGAGAGAGACAACATAGCCCAAATGATCAGAACATATTGTGGCTTGTTCTGACTATTTGGGTTATGTTGTCTCTATATATAATGTTGCAATCTTTCACACAGAAATGAGCATCACCTAGTGTCATAAATAATTCATTTTTCATTTTCCTAATAAAAATTTCCTAATTCATTAGTGTGCATAATGAATTTTTTCAAAAATGTTAATGTTATAGGAATATTTTTAAGAAACTTTCATAATCAGGGAGAAAAATCACTTTTAGAGGTCTTACTTTACTAGGGAGAAAAAAAAAAAAGTCATTTAACATTGTAATCGAGGTAGTCATTTCTATCAATTTCTTTAATTAAATATAAAAAAGGTCAATCTCGCAATTTTTTTAAGAAATAAAATTAATAAAAAAGAAAATTTTAAAACTTGTTTGCAATAGTACTCATGTTTTCTTTCTTTATACTACAAAATTTGGGCCATTTCAATTGATAGCAATAGAGAAACTCACTTTCAAAGTAGATTAAAATATATCAAGGTTTTCTGTGAACTGAGATTTGTGATAGTTTTTAATAACATAGAAAACAGTGGGGATTCTTCTTCAACATTGTCAGTCTAGTGCTGGATAAAGGTCTCTCTCTCTCTCTCTCTCTCTCTCCATGCTCATCTGCAATTTTTTTGGATTACATCTCTCTCCATAACACCCCACCAGGCCTTCCTCTTCCTTGTTAACCATCCATTGGCTCCATAGTATTAATTTTCTGGCCCATCTTTCTTCACTATATCTTGCAATCTGCTAAGCCAGTTTCCACTTTAAGCACTAAATACATCAGTCATTTTTGCTTTGGCTCTGATTCACTCATTTCTCTCTTTGGATAATTTTCAGCATGCTCCTTTCCATCCTCCATTGTTTAACTTTTAATTTTTGGCTCATTTGTTTTGTTAAACGCCGTGTTTCACTTCGACATATATATATATATTTTTATTTTTTATGTAAACCCCAAACATGAGAGGTATTAGAACCTATAGTACTTAGTACCGTGCTTGGGTTGGAGGTTGAGAAGACGAAAGATGATATTTGTTGACATTGGACTTGAACTTCTGTAGACTGTAATTTTCAGGAAATACATATGAAGGAAGGTTGTTCCAGAAAACGGCAGTTGAATGAATAAACGAGGAAGATGAAAAGTTGGTTCTGTGAGTTTGAAGTTGGACAGTAAATGGATGTCGGCTGGTGGCGGCACGTGTTCCGACTGTTTTGAAAGAGAGAGAGAGTGGGAATTATAGAAGCCAATTCAGAAGAACAGTGCTCATGGAAGTATCTGTAGAAAAGGCATGCAGCAGACACAGTACGGCTATGAGACAGTGAGTGAATTGACTCTGTTAGAGAGAGGAATCATTAACTAACCTAACTGCCCTCTTCTGAACGGAATCAAGAAGCCTGGGAGAGGTTTTGGGGGCACCACCCCAGATGTGGGAACAATATTCCATGGTAGGGCGGATTTGCGATTTGTACAGAGTGAACAGTTGTTTGGAAGAAAAGTAACGCTGAGAGCGAAAGAGAAAAACAAGTTTTTTATATGCAGAGGAAGCAATATTTGTAATGTGCTTATACCAAGAGAGATTAGAAGCCAGGGTAATCCCCAAAAGAGATATATCATTTTGCCAAGAAATCGGAGTATCACCAAAGATAAGCATAGGAGCAGAAGAATCCTTTTTGCGAGATATAAGACAAGACTGAGTTTTAGAAGGACTGAAATCAACTAAGTTGTCTTTGCCCCACTGGAGAATTACCAGATCGACATTTAAGGAATTGTTAGCAGATTTTTGAAAAGTTGAAGCTGATTGAGCAGGACAAGGTTTCTCAAAATGGAAAGTGGAATGCAATGTGCTATCATCAGCAAAACTATGGATAGAATTTCCATTCAATGGAAGAAGGTTATTAATATACAAGCTGGATATCATCATTCTTCTCTTTCTTGGTGATTTCCTTCTACTTCTCTCTCTCTCTCTCTCACACACACACACACACACACACACACACACACACACACACACACACACACACACACACACACACACACACACACACACACACACAGGGTAACTCAGAAATTTTTTTTGGCTGGTGCAGCATAAGCACCAGGCTTCCTTGCACAATATGGCTAATAATAATAATAATAATAATAATAAAGAGGAAAAAAGTGGGGGAAAGAACTGAACCTTGGGGGACACCGGCATTAGTGGAGAAGTTAGAAGACAGAGAGCCATCTACCATCACCCTCAGTGAGCGATCAGAGAGAAAACTGGATAACCAATTACTAAAAACAGTTGGCAAATCATAAGATGGAAGCTTGTTTAGAAAACCTTTATGCCAAACACAATCAAAAGCCTTTGAGATGTAAAGAGCAACTGCTTGTGTTCCCCCGAACTTTTCCATTGAATATATCCATAAATAGGTAACATAAGTCAGAATATCACCAGTGGATCGACATTGACGGAATCCATATTGGCGATCGTTGATCAGATGGAGGGTTTCTAGGTAGTTTAAGAGTTGGCGATTAATTGATTTCTCCATTACTTTAGAAAGAGTAGGAGTAATTGCAATGGGATGATAACTGGATGGTAGGGATTTGTCACCCTTTTTAGGAACTGGCTGGATAGGAGCAAATTTTCAAGCAGAAGGAAAAACACCTTTGGAATAAGAAAGTGAAAAAAGGCAGCAAAGTACAGGAGTAAGTTCAGGAGCACAGATTTTGAGAACAAGTGGAGAAATACAATCAGGACCTGGAGCTTTTTTAGCATCAAAATTTGTCAAAATCCTTCTGACATCCTTTTGACGGAAGACCACAGGAGGCATTGAATGGAGCGTGTTGGGAATGGTGGGAGGTGTTTTACCAAGATCATTAATACAAGAGTTGGAAGGAAAATGGGATGCTAGCAGGTTAGCTTTATCCTTGGCTGAAGTGACAACAGAACCATCTGGTTTGGACAAAGGTGGGAGCAGAGATGGGCAAAAGTTGCAGCCAATAGCTTAAGCAAGAGACCAGAATGCTCGACTACCATTAGGGCAAGAAGCAAGTTTTCTACTCGTAGCCTGTTCAAACTCTAGTTTGGACTGATTAATAACTGCTTTACAATTGTTGCTAGCTTTGGTGTAGGCAGAAAATGACACTGAAACAAGCCAATTACGATATGCATCGTTCTTCTCTTGAACAGCCTTAGCACATCTATTGGAAAACCTTGGTTTTCCAATAAATGTTGGTCGAGATAAAGGATGAGGTTTTAAAGGGCAGTGTGGGATAAAAGGATTCCATTCCTGCAAGAATAATTTCACTGACACGATCTGAGCAAACGTTGACATCAGAAGTTTTGAAACAGTGATCTGACCAAGGAAAAGAAGTCTCGCAGGTCATCCCATTTTGCATGCTTGTAATGCCAAACAACACAAGGTTGGGAATAGACATGAGATAAAGGCTCCACTGGAGAAGAGACAATCACCAAGTTGTGATCTGAGGTGCCTAAAGGACCTCTCACTTCGACCGTGTACTTAGAAGGGTTGTTTGTGAGAAAAAGATCAAGCGCGTTGGCTGTATGGTTAGGATTGTCCGGTATTCTTGTAGGTAAATGAACAATCTGTGCAAGGTCATTAGTAATTGCAAAAGCCTTAGCATGTCGACCAGCCGGGGTCGGTGTGACTAGAAAACGGAAGCCAGCTGGAGTTGTGAACATTAAAATCACCAAGGAAAATTACCTCACTGTTAGGAAAGTTGGACTGGAGAAAGTCAAGTCGCAAAGAGAGGAAGTCAAAGAGCTCCAAGTGATTAGTAGAGTTGGGAGAACGGTAGAGACAACAGATGAATTTGACACAATGAGGTTGAGAGATTTTAAGCCAGAGAAGATCGAAAAGATTGGTTTGGTTTGGTTTGGTTTGGGGTTTATTGGCGCATCAGCAACTGAGGCTATAATGCGCCAAATACCGGTCATATATAAAAAGTGAAGATATTCAGTGACCTAAGTAGTTAGGCCACCATGTCAAGATATAAAAGGAGTAAAAGTACAAAACATATGAGCAAAGGAATGCCAAATGAATTTTAAATTCGATTAAAAAGGTTTACTGACTTTAAAAAGTTAAAAACAGCAGACACATTGTCATTGTCGGATAAAATCTGACTGAGTGTATAAGGCTCAGCCAGAGGACTAAAAGCGGTAAAATAAAAATCACGTTCGTGTCTAAAACGTGGACACTCGGTTAAAATGTGGCGTATACTTAAATAGGTGTCACAATTCTCACACATAGGACAGTCATCTGCCCTCAGCAAAAAAGCATGTGTAAGATGACTGTGTCCTATGCGGAGCCGAGCTAATACAACTTCCTCTCTGCGATTCCTGCGCAGACTAGACTGCCAATGTCCGATTACAGGCTTTATCTGATAGAGCTTGTTTGTGACTTGCTCATGCCAGGATTGTTGCCATTGGGACAGTAATTTATCGTGTATTAACTGCCTGTAGTCTGTATAGGGGACTAACAGGCAATAACTGTTTTGGGGTTCGGGTGACCTGGCCGCAGCATCTGCCAGTTCATTTCCCACTATCCCAATGTGGCTTGGAATCCAGCAGAAACGAATGTCAAATGAACACTCAAACAAGGAATGCAACGTCTGCTGAATCCGGGTCACAAATGGATGAGGATTATACCTCCTACCCGATAAAGCCTGCAGTGAACTTAGAGAATCAGTGTACACCATACACTTTTGGTACCTATGGGTTTTAATGTGGTCCAAGGCTAACTCTATAGCATACAACTCAGCTGTATATATGCTGCATTGTTGGGGAGTCTTTCCAGATATAGAAAGACCTGGAAAGATAGCAGCACATCCAACAGACAACTCCGACTTCGAGCCATCAGTGAAGATAGGCAAGAAGTCGGAATATTCGGTCCGGTGGGCAGTGTAGAGTTGGTGGTAGACAGAAGATGGAGTTGTGGACTTTCCCCAATTTTTAAGGGAGAAGTCGCATGATGGGATGCGAGCATGCCAGGGTGGAAGTGATTGCCTTGGTGACTGGGCAACATTGTCTACCGTGATGTCGAGCTCTCTGAGCAGATCTTGGACACGGATACCAAAAGGCCGATTGGCAGTCTGACGAGTGTTATATAAGTTTTCCCATTGTGGCTTGAAAACGGACGTCCACGTAGGGTTGTCTGGCAGGGATTTTAATTTAACAGTATATTTTAAAGACAATTGCTTTTGTCGCAATGACAGTGGTGGTTCAGATGCTTCAACATATAAACTCTGGACAGGGGATGTTCTAAATGCTCCAGTAGCAATTCGGATGGCTTGGTGGTGGACTGGGTCCAGCCATCTAAGTACGCTGTTTCTAGCCGATGTGTACACTTGGGACCCATAGTCTAGTTTAGATCGGACAAGTGCACGATAGAGGCTGAGCAAAGTGGAGCGGTCTGCTCCCCATTTATTGGAGGAAATAGAGCGTAGGAGATTCAGCCCTCTTGTGCACCTTGTCCGAAGTTGACGAATGTAAGGTAAAAATGTCAACTTCTTGTCGAAAATGAGCCCCAAGAATTTTGTCTCAGGTGCTACTGGAATGATGTCTTGTCCGAGTTTAAGTTCTGGTTCAGGGTGAAGGTTCCGTTTGCGACAAAAGTGTACGCAAACGGTCTTCTGTGGCGAGAACCTAAAACCATTAGTCACTGCCCAAGAGTTGACGTGGTCTATGGCATGCTGCAATTGTCTTTCGATGACCCTCATATTGCATGACTGCAAAAAGATGCTAAAGTCATCTACAAAGAGGGCACTGTTTACGGTAGGAGGAAGTTGTTCGATTATAGAGTTAACTTTGATTGCAAAAAGCGTAACGCTTAAAACTGATCCCTGTGGAACTCCCTCTTCTTGGCAGAATGGTCGGGAGAGGGTGGATCCCACACGAACTTGGAAAGACCGGTCTGTAAGGAAGTTTTTGATAAAGAGGGCAATGTGTCCTCTAAGACCAAAGTTATATATATCTTTTAAAATTCCATATCTCCAAGCCGTGTCATACGCTTTTTCCATATCAAAGAAAACTGACACCTGGTGCTCACGTTTTAGGAAAGCATCACGTATAGATGTTTCCAAGCGGATTAAATGGTCAAGTGTTGACCGATTCCTTCGGAAGCCACACTGTATCCTGGAAAGGAGGTCATTAGCTTCTAAATACCACAAGAGACGAGCATTGACCATTCTTTCCAGGATCTTGCACAAGCAGCTCGTCAGAGCAATAGGACGGTAATTGTTTGGTGTTTTTGGATCCTTTCCTGGTTTCGGAAAGGGGAGGATAGTTGCCACATGCCACGAGTCCGGAAATGTCTCTTCAATATAGATTCTATTATAGAGACAGAGCAAACGATCCATGGATTCCGATGAAAGATGTTTAATCATCTCATAATGGATGTCGTCTGGCCCAACAGCACTCGCCTTGGAGAGTAAGAGTGCTGCTTTCAGCTCCCACTGTGTAAAGGGCTGATTGTATTCCTCGCGATTGTTAGAGGACAGCTTTAGGTGATGTTTTTCTGCTCTCTGCTTGTGTGCGAGGAACTCTGGGGGGTAAGCTGTTTCTGAAGACACTTTAGCAAATGTCTCCCCTAGAGTATTTGCAATTGCAGTTAGATCTGCAATTGTACATCCATTATGTTCCAGGATCGTTGAAGGGTGTGAGTTGTATTTGCCCTTCATTTTCCGAACTTTGTCCCAGATGGCTTTGGGATTGGCGGCCCTTGTAAGGGAAGATGTAAATTTGATCCAAGATTCCTTTTGGCTCTGACGTCTAATGTACCGTGCTTTGGCACGTGCATGTTTAAAGGCTATTAAATTATCTGTGGTGGGGTAACGGCGGAAAAATCCCCATGCTTTATTTTGAGCCTTCCTAGCCGCTGTGCATTCTCCATTCCACCATGGTTTTGGAAAACGTGGAAAACGGGACGATGTCCTGGGAATTGCAACTGCTGCTGCCTGGGCTATACTTTCTGTGACGTTTTTAACTGCCTCATTAATTGACTCCTGGCTGACTATGGTGGTATTAAACGTTGCCAGATGACGAAAGGCATTCCAGTCGGCATGATCGATCTTCCAACGTGGT
The DNA here is from genome assembly GCF_048544385.1 of Mastigoproctus giganteus. Lineage (NCBI taxonomy): Eukaryota > Metazoa > Arthropoda > Arachnida > Uropygi > Thelyphonidae > Mastigoproctus > Mastigoproctus giganteus. The sequence continues at coordinate 109,848,447 of NC_143579.1, forward strand.
ATCCTCGACTGGTGACATTGTCTCCCATTTGAAATGGTGGATAACACGGGGAAGTGATCACTACCATAAAGGTTATCTTCAACCTCCCATGTACTCAGAGGCAGGAGGGAAGAGGAGCAGATGGAAAGATCAATAGTAGTAAATGTACGGGTAGCCGTGTGGAAAAAGGTGTTAGATCCCACATTTAGAAGGGCCAGATCATTGTTTTCAAGCAATCGCTCGATAATCCGACCCCTTCTGTTGATGTCAGAACTACCCCACAGCGGATTATGTCCATTAAAATCCCCTAATAATAGGAAAGGGGGTGGCAGTTGCTTAATGAGATCATCAAGGTCTGCCTGGGCGGTGTCGTTCCCAGGTGGCAAATAAATGGAGCAAACAGTTAGTAGGAACCCTACTGTAAGACGAACTGCTACAGCCTCTAGATTAGTGGTAAGAATCACAGCTTGAAAGGGGGTGTGGTTACCCACAAGGATAGAAACTCCTCCGTGGGCAGGTCCATCCCCAGCTCTGTCTCTGCGAATAACTGAGCAGTTACGTAAGTAAGGATCTTCATTTGCCGTTAAATATGTCTCCTGTAAGCAAAAGCAAGTTGGTTCATGCTTACTCAGGAGAGCCTTGATGTCATCTCTATTTCTACGAAATCCACGGCAATTCCATTGGAGAAATTTAAATGTACCCATTATTTTGATTTACTGGGTCCGTCTGGTGGCTTCCGAAGGGCTGAGGGCTTCATTTTCTCAGTCCTGGGTTTATCTCTCTTTGGAAAGACTGGACGTTGGCCTGTATCCATTTCTTCTTCGTCTTTCGCAAAGAGTTCCAGGACAGGGTCGTCCTGTACCTCCTTATTTTCGACATCCATTGTCTCTTGAATTGTAGATGTCTGCTCCCCTTTCTTCTTGGTTTCTTTAGTACTCTGTTTTGGAAGTGGTGGAGCACTAGGAGGTACGGATATAGCAGTAGCGGCTGACTGTGATTTTTGGGTGGGCTTTTCGGAACTTAATAAATAGCGCGCAATGGGGGTAAAAGACTCCCTTGGTGGAATACTCATATCAGTCTGAGTACCAATGGTACTTTTCCCAGAAGCTTTCTGGGCATATGAGGGCTTGGCGCTATTTATAGGTTGGATGCGTCTTCTGGCCTCCTGATAGGAGATGTTTAGCTCTGTTTTTAGTTTCTGAATTTCCTTCTCCTCTTTCCACCGCTGGCATGCTCGAGAGTATGCAGGGTGTTCCCCTTGGCAGTTTGTACAACTTGGCTTAGAAGCTAAACATTCCTTGCTCTCATGGTCTTTAGCACCACAGCGAGCACAGGCGGGGTTGCCACGACAAGCTGTTTGAGAGTGGCCATACTTTTGGCATTTAAAGCACCTCAGTGGGTTGGGGATATAAACCCTCACTGGGCAGTTTAAATAGCCTGCTTTTATGGAACTTGGAGGCCGTGGGGTGTTAAACGTTACGATGAGAACTCGGGTAGGGACGAGATTCCCATCCTTCCGCATCGATATTCTTTTGACAGCCGTCACTCCTTGCTCTTTAAGTTCAGAGCAGATCTCTTCTTCAGAAACATGAAGAAGATCCCACTCTGATATGACACCGCGTGAGAAATTCAAGGTTTTATGGGGAGTAACGATGATCGGTAATCCCCCTAAAGATGTGGCTTTCAGTAGTTGCTGTGCATGTTTTTGGCTTGCAGCCTCAACTAAAATGTCTCCAGAACGTAGCCTTTTGACAGATTTTGGGGATCCTGTCAACCCTTCTAATCCTTTCTGGATGAAAAAGGGTGACATTTTCCCGAGTGCCTGCTCTCCGGTGGAATGGAGAATGAGGAAAAGCGGTGTGACAGATGGTGGTGTATCCTCAGTTCTGGCTCTTTTTGCACAAGTATTTTCTGTGGTTTCGTCTCGGTTAGGTAGGGGCCTTGTTGGGGCCCCAGAAGAAATAGAATTTAAATTACTCATAAGAGTAAAGAAAAAGTGTCTGATGCCTAAGTACCTCACCCACCACGGAGCCCTACGAGGGGGCGCCCACTCGTGAACTAGCAGGTACTGCGTACACGAATGGGACGCCGAGTTCGCTTAGAACACCATACCCACGTTACCAATAAGTCTTTATCCCGTCCCAGGACCATAGGGAGGGAGACTTATTGGAACGCAGTTGACCCTAGCAGTATAATACCACCCGCCGATTGATCCCAGTCGAGCCGGTCCGGGACCACCCGTCTCGTCGAAGCAGGGGCCAAAGTGGTGTATTAAGGCTGGGCCCCTCAACCACCAGGATCCCCCTTTCCGCTTCCACGGGTCGCGGCGCACGGCTGCACACGCCGGATTCCAATGTTGTAACCCTGGAACCAAGGTATGGGCGTTGGATCCCAGTGATGCTAATCTGGAAAACCAGCATCATCACTGGGAGGTCCCCTCACCACGTACAGGTGCCCACGTCGAGGGGAGATCGAAAAGAGGAGATTCCAAATTACCAAGTCTCACAGGGAATATCAGAATGGACATATGCACAAGTACCCCCTTTGAGGCGAAAGGAATCATACAGCGAATAATTTGGGCAACTGAGATGAGCTGTAGTTGAATCAACCGATAACTGAGATTCTGTCAGAAAAAGTACATGGGGTTTGGCAGACTGCAAGTGGAAATGGGCATTATTGAGATTAGAATTGAGACCACGTATATTTGTGAAATGAATTAGGAAGTGTTTTGGAGGTTTAGATATTTTCACAGATAAGCTTACTCTATTAGTTTGACAATTCATGGCATACTCAATAGTAAAAAAAAGTGTGGGGGAACATGCTGCATGAAGTAATGAAATTTTGGATAGGGTGTACGCATGGTAAGAATATACCCAGATCCTTGGATATAATGTAGCCTCAACAATGCCTCCCACATTCACACTACTCGGACTCCCTCCAGTCACTATCTGGCAGAGTAGAGGTAGCAAGATTGTACACTAGCTAATCCGGAAGCCTTGTAGAGAGTTACCAATCGGTTTGGTCCGGTGTACTAACTAGTGGCCGGCCTGCGAACACCGTTTTAGAGCTGTACCCTCGAAATGTAAGGAAGATTGGAACTCGCCATGTTGTTCATCATAACCTCAAAAATCATGAATCATACTGCATGATGGAAGAGATAGTCAAGGGTTGGCCGGAACTTAGCTCTGGAGACTAAATATGGGTTCCACCACTTCAAGCCTCCAATAAGTAAAGTGGTGGTATTTCACCGGTTGATGAGTCATCTACCACCTAGTACTCCTGGTAACACAGAGGGGCGGCATTCCTCCATGTGGTGTGGGCACCACATCTCGACCCCTGCTTACGTTGGTTCACACCTGGGTGGTCCCCCACCATGTGTTTGTGCATGGAGGTTATACCCAGGATTACTAACAGTCCCACCATCGTGAAGGTGCAAGCAGAGGATTTGGCTGTCACAGACCGCCCGGACTTCGGCGAAATTGGGTCCACTTGACTTGAGTGTCACCCGAATATCAGTTCCATTAGCGTTTTAGACTCCCAGGTAGCAAGTACAGCTTGTTTGGCATATCTGAGAGAATGTCTATGACAACCTGAAGGACCAAATATGATATTGCAGGTAAATAAAAAAAAAATGCACTAGTTAAATACTCTAGGCTCAACTGAATTTTCTTATCTAAATATATTTCTAATTTTTTCATAAGCTATCCCGCCAAGTGGAATTATTCTTTCAACTTCTTCCCTTTCTTACCAACCATTGGTTTACATTCTGTAAATTTCTAGTCTATCGTTAATCAATAAATTAAAAAAAAAAAAAAAAAAAAAGAATAAAATGTCATTACATCTGGCAATATATCCAGCCCATTTTAAATTTTAGTCTTTTATATGTCCTGCAGGGATTAATCATAGACATGCTAAATATATTTATGAAATCGACAATTTTAAAAGCACAGTTGAATGCTGCTTGAGTCAAAGAAAAGAACATGGGCTGATGAAGGATACTAGCCCTTATTTCCAGGTAGCACAAAGAAAAAATGAAGTAATTATATAGAAAATTAGTGCAAAAAAAGATATTTAAAATCACTTATATCAATTTTTAACTTTTAAAATTAAATATTTGCAGAGAAAAAGGTATTGGGAAAAACATTTGAGTGGTTCTGGTATGTTGTGCATATATGGCATCAATTAACATGTCGAGATGGAGTCATGCATTATTTGGGAACTCTGATGATGGAATTCCCAAAGACAGGGATCATACTACAATAGAAACAAATGGTTAAACACTATAGGCCGCCGTAGCCTAGTGGTCAGGCGCGCGGGTGCATAAGTACACGTGCCTTGAGTGACCGGGGTTCAAGTCCGTGACTGCTGAATATGGTGCTGTTTCTGGTATTCTGTGTATCTTGTAACTCCTCTGACTGTTTGGTCGTCCCGGAGTATAAACAGAAAATTTATTTATTTTATTTATAATACAAAAATCTTGTATTATAAATAAAATAAATATGTGAACAGAGAATAGATGCAGGGAAACTGCTCAGCCAATTCCTTGTATATTGCATTTGAAAAAACATTATGAACCATACGTCACACTAATGAGATTACCCTTACGTTACGCTTGATTTATTAGGCAACAATGTTTGGGATTTCTTTAATAATTCAAATGTTTGTTACTGTGCGTTCACACAAATCGTATATTACTAGTACATAATACATACAAGTCAATTGTATTATGGTTACGAATCAATTTTAAAACAATTAGGGTAAATCTCTGCATACCTTCATCAGTGATTAAGAAAAAGATGTCTACATTGCAGCTAGAGTCCTACCTGTGTTGGAATCATGGACCTACAAAACAAAGGAACTACATAAATAAGAAAATTTTTAGTGTGTCCGTCCTGATGGTTATTGTTATTTTATTTACTTAGTTCATTAGTATCAAAGGCCATATTGCACTGTGTGTATTATGTCTGTACATACTGTGCATTCATGGGCCAGTTTGTATTTGCGAAAACTCAGAATAATTTGTGATGAACCACTACTCTCTCTCTGCTTGTGGTTGCCTAAGTCTGTACCTGAGAGTGTACTACGGCCTTGACTGAAGAGGCCTTTAAGAATTCCTCCAGTCTTTGATAAAAATTAAACCCAGACTTCCCCAAATAAGAGAGAAGAGGTAGGATTACTATACCCCTAACAAAGAACTCATCCTGATAGCTGGAAAACCTAAAAAATATGATGTTCCTGGAAACCAAACTGTTTTTGGCTGTGTTCTTGTCCATATGTTGGCCTCATAAATGCTTTGCCCTCTAGGTTCCTAACTTGGATAAGAGCTTAAGGTGTGATTGGCCAGTGAATTATTTGATATGCTGGCAGTCAATCTGGTAGGTAGATTGTGTTTTAGTTTAAAAGGTGGGAAGGGTTGGTTTCGGAGGCTTTGTTTTAATTTCTTTGTTCCTGTGTGGAGGAACAACTTTTTGTCTGCAGGCAATCCTGATTATTTCCTCACCTGTATTTGGATGGTAGCAGAAAGTGATGCTAAATTAGTTTTCTTTCCTCTCCTCTCAAGAGATCCCCTTTCCTATGCAGGGAAGGGGATCTCCCGAACTCATTAATTTATGATAATCTAGATGGTGAAATAATGTGGGGGGGGGGGACTCATTATTTCTGTTGTAAGTTGGATCTTCTGCAGTTGCTGCAAGGTCTGCTAAGAGCAAATGCCTATTCAGTTTGCCTACAATGTAGGAGAGTTTACTTTGAAAATTACAAAAGTTAGAATCTGTAATATACTTGGACGTACTTCACATAATGGAAAAAAAATCATCCAGGTTTGCATGATTTCCAATTAAGTCTTTTAATGTCAATGACTCCAGAGTTTGACAGACTATAGAGTTGCTGCCTGAATGTGATGGTAAGGCAACAGGAGTAAGCTTAGCTGTGTCACAATCAATGCACTTGCATGAATTATCTCCCGCTAACAGATAGAGATGCATAAAATGTGTATGGTTGATATCTATCTTGGGCAAAACAAACTCTGTTGATTTGTTCTAACAACTAGACTGGCATGGTTTTGGATTTTATTTAAAATGAAAAAAATTTTTGATTTGTATTTGTCATATTTTAGGCCATCTATTTTTACACACTTCTAGTAAACATATGGTAGCAATAATTCTGATGTATTTGCAGTGGTGCAACATTTGGGGGTGCAATAAAACATAGGCTGCTAGTTCATTTCCCAGGATCCAATATGACTGGCTAGTTTGTGGTTCTAAAGTGCCATAAATGGGATTGGATTTGTTACTATATTGGTTGTATGGAGGAAGAGCTGTTTTTCAGGGCAGAGTCTGCATTCAGAGAATCTGTGTATAAGGTCTCTGAAATTGCCAAGGTATTAAGATGTTTTAATGCAAGTTTAATGGCGACTCCGTAGCCAGGTGGGCAGGAGCAGCAGTGTGTAGCACACCCTTCTTGATTAGACCGGGGTTCAAGCCTGTGACCACCAAATACGGAGGATGTGGAAAGGTCAGAGAATGACCACCGCATATCTCCAGAGCAATATGGCCTTAGTTGCTAATGCTCCTAAAATCCAAATAACAACCTGCAAGTTTAATGGCTCAGTGATATAAATACTGCATTTTCCTGGAAGACAGATAGTGATGTATGATATGCGAGATGCTGTAATTGTGCCAACAGCAGTATCTGTTTTTTGAGCCATCAAGACAAAACAGTTTCTTCCAAGGTCAATCTGAAAATTGTCTTTGGAATAAGCTGTGCATAATTCACAGACATTGCAGTGGCTAATGAATTTATCCCTATGTTCATGTATGGTGGCTCTAATTGTTCTATTTATTAGTAAAAGTCATGAAAGTGAACACAACTTTTCATTAGGTTTGGTCTTATAAAACTGAGTTAGCTATGAATCACAAAGGAAATTCTGAATGGGATACAAGGGCACTTGGAATTAAGCAGCAGCATTTTTATTTCTGGAGATGGAGAGAAGATTCATCGCTTCTACATACCGGCTGTAAACTGGAGATGGTTGCAAAGCCTCCAACACAATTTTCAGAGCAATGTGCCAAACAGTATTCAATTTTACAGTAATGTTTTTTCTAGTGGAGCCATACACGGGAGAGGTCCACAGTCTAAATGGACTTGATTAGTTCATGATATAGATGTAACACGGGTGTACTGATGGTTCTAAGTGAATTCATCAAAAACAAATTCACTGAATGAGCAATTTATCGAAAGACACCTTTTCCAAAAATTTTGAAATAATTTATTTTTGATAAATCTGAAATATTTAACGAAACAACAAAAAATTACAGATTAGTAAAAACTGGATGCATTTCACATAACTGAATTAAACTGGATTTGTATATTTGTCAAAAAGTTTAATATGAAATTGGTTTTTTTTTTAAAGAACTGAGGAGTTGCATTGTTTAATTTTATACTGTACAAAATAACACATTAAAACCTTGTTATTTCGATATCAGATAATTTGAAGTAGTGTGTAATTCAGACTTAAGAGTAGTCCCCGACAAACACCATAGGATTTTGCACACTTCTTAGTTCGGATAATTCAAAACCTCCAATCATATTGCGTGTTTAGGTGGAAAGTTTCCATGTGCAAATGGCGTTTTCGTTCTCGTATATTTATGGCACTATACATAGTTGGTTTTTCAGAGACACATTCAAGGTCATTCTGGATTATTAAGTTTGCATGGGTTATGTTATATTGTTGTTATTTGGAGCATTAGCAACCAAGGCCATATTGCTCCGGTGCGGTGGTCATTCCCTGACCTTTCTGCATGCTCTGTATTTGGTGGTAACGGGCTCGAAGCCCGGTCTAATCTAGAAGCGTGTGCTATGCACTGCTGCTCCTTCCCACCTGGCTACGGAGGCGCCTGTTTGCATGGGACATAGCCTAAAACTTGAGAAATCATGTCACAGTAAGTTGCATCGTTAATGCTTTTCTAATTTTATTATGGTTTTATTTAGTGCAGGATTTATGAGGTTCTACTGTATAAATTTTAAATGCAATATGATAGAATACTATTGTGTGTTAGATTATACTCCCCTTAAGGCAGTTTTATTCTTTCTCTTAGAGAAAAATTCTATTTTAGTAAATAGAAGAAAGGGCTACGAAATGGGTAGAAAGAGGAAATATAGCATTAGCATTTAGCATTAGCAGAGGCATTTGATGCAAGAAAGAAAGCTAATGCAGCATCAGCCAAAAAAAATAAAAATAATAAAAAAATAAAAAATAACCACTTCACCCCTCTGTTCGTTCGAAATACTTGTCCAGCTGAGCCTTAAACTTATTTAGGCTATCAACTTCCACAAGGGATGGAAGCCTGTTCCACCAACCAACCACCCGCTGGCTAAAGGCAAATTTCCGCACGTCTATCCTACATCTGTCGTTCCTCAATTTGAATTTATGCCCTCTCAGGTGATTATTCTGAGCAAGAGGAAGAATCCCATCAGCATTGAGCATGCTCAAACCATTCAAGGCTTTATACACCTCTATCAGATCACCTCGCCGGTGCCTAGTCTCCAGACACTGTAATTTGCAAAACTTAAGCCTTTCTTCGTAAGAGCACCGCTTTGTTCCATTCACTAATCTTGTGCCCTTCTCTGTAATCGTTCCAGCAGCTCTACATCCTTCTTGAAATGAGGCCTCCAGACCTGTATAGAGTACTCTAGGTGTGGCCTGACCATTGCCTTATACAAGGGAATAATCACCACCTTATCCCTGCTAGAAAAATTCCTATATATCATTGACAATACACCATGAGATACTCTTGCAGCCGATCTGCACTGCTCAGAGAACTTCATATCTGGCTGCACAACCACCCCCAGGTCCTTTTCATTCTCTACCACTGTCAGTGTAGTACCACAGAGTTGATACGTTGCTCTGGAGTTGCTGTTTCCCATATGTAGTACTTTACATTTGTCAATGTTAAACTTCATTTGCCACCTCTTAGCCCATCTGCTCAACCTTTCCAGATCCTGTTGCAGCAGCATAGTGTCAATAATGTCCTTGACAATCCTGCCAACCTTCGTATTGTGTGCAAACTTGGACATTAAGCTTGATATACCATCATCAATATCATTTATAAATACAGAAAACAATAATGGACCCAATACTGAACCCTGAGGGACTCCACTAATAACATTAGTCCATGATGAGCAGTGTCCATTGATTACCACTCTCTGTCTTCTCCCCCTCAACCACCCCTTTATCCATAGCAGCAATTTGCCTCCAATGCCACACTGCTCCAATTTGTGCAGCAGTCCTCCATGTGTAACAGTATCAAAAGCTTTTCTAAGATCCAAGTATATAATATCAAAGTTATTCCCTGCATCCAGTTCTTTTGTGACTGCATCATAGTATCCAATCAAATTGGTCAGGCAAGACTTCCCCTTAACAAAACCATGCTGTGTCCGAGCTATAACTGAAGTCTTGTCTAGATGATCCTGCAGTGCTTCTTTAACCAGTGCCTCCATTAATTTTCCAGGAACAGAAGTTAAACTCACAGGTCTATAATTACTTGTGTCAGCCTTTGATCCTCCTTTGTGAATTGGGGTCACATTTGCATATCTCCAGTCCATAGGTACCTCCCTTGAGTCCAAGGAAGCTCTCATAATTATGGCTAAGGGTTTGCTTACTTCCTTTGTTGCCTCCTTTAATATAACTGGATAGATCCAATCAACCCCAGGTGCCTTTCTTGTGTTTATCTACAACGATTTCTACTCCACTTTACTCTCAGTTATTACGAGATTCTCTAGCTTACTGCCAGAGTTGAATACACCTCTGGCATTCCCCTCGCTGAATAACTCCTCATGTGTGAATGTCGATGCAAAATATTCATTTAGTTTGTTAGCTACCTGAGCAGGATCATCAACAGTTGACCCATCAATATCAAGTGGACCAATCTGATTCATCCCTTTCCTTCTAGAGTTTACATAAGCAAAGAACTCTTTGCTGTTTTTCTTTGCATCCCTTGCCAAAGATTTCTCATAATCTGCCTTGGCCTGCCTAACCTCCTTTATGACTTTGTTACAGACTAGCTTATATCTATCATAGGCTTCTGTGTCACGTGTTAATTTATATGTATCCCATGCATTTTTCTTCTCTGCCATATGTCTCATTAGTTCATCTGATATCCATTTAGGCCTAAATCTTGAAGAATATTTCTTAGTTGGTATGTAAAGCCTAGTAGCTTCCAAGATAAGTTCTTTGAATGCTTCCCATTTTGAATTTGCTGTTGGTAACATCATCAGTTGGTCCCACTGTATAGAATTTAAATACTGTCTCAGTCCATCGTAGTCACCTTTACAAAAGCAATAACCCTTCCTTTTACCCCTAATGGTAGTTACCTCTTTGAGTAAATCCCACTTCAGCACACTGTGATCACTGCCACCTAGTGGTTCATTTATCTGCAGATTCTTAATGCATGAAGAATCACTACTGATAATCAAATCAAGAGTATTACTTCCTCTAATTGCCTCCCGAACATGCTGATGTAGAAAACAATCATCCAATAAATCCACAAAAGCTTTGCTAGTGTGCGAGTGACCAGCCCCCAAATTCCAGTGAATATCTGGGAAATTAAAATCCCCCATTATAAGACTCTCTGATTTACTGGCCCACTATTTCCCTGTGCAGTTTCTTATTATACTCATCAGAGTCATTAGGCCTATAGCACACTCCTACTCTCAATGCTTATGTCACACCAAACTGACTCAACACTGCACTGTCCAGTGATGTCGACTAGCTTCACTTCCTTGGATTTTATGTATTTCTTAACTAATAGCATAACTCCTCCTCCCTTCCTATGCTGTCTGTAGACATTGTACTCCCCAAATTCCAGTTCTGCATTCCTTATATCTGTGTGACACCACGTCTCTGAAATCCCAACAATATCTGCCTTTGATGTTTTGAGCAATATCTCAAATTCATCAAATTTATTTACTAAACTCCTAGCATTGGTGTACATGCAAGTATACATGCACCTGTTCTTTTTCTTAGCTACCCTAACACAACCCATGTGTTTATTTGTACCCCAATGATTCCTAGCAGTCGCTGAAATATCCTGCATCTTATTTTCCAGGCTAATGAGCTAAATATTTCAGAAAAGTTAAATCTGATTTGTGAGGTTGATAAAAGAGTGCAAACCAAAACAGAAATTGCAAAACAATATGGTATTCCACTTTCAACTCCTGACATTTCTTAAAAATCGTGATGACATAGAAAAACAATTTGAGAAAGGAAACGAAGTTGGAAGGATGAAAATAACACGGAGTGCAAAGCACGAAGATGTAGAGAGTGAATTATTAGAGTGGTTTTTTTCAGTGTACGGCTAATAATATTCCACTATCAGGACCTATGGTGAAAGAAAAAGCTGAAAAAAAATTTCACTTAAGGCAAAGATTTGAAATGCTCCAATGGATGGTTGCAACGATTTCAAAAATGGTACAATATTGTAACAGTACGGATTTGTGGTGAAGGATCTTCAGTGGACATTGAGGCTGCAGAAAGATGGAAAAATGCGAAGCATGTTTTGCAGAGTTGCGATCCAAAGAATATTTTTAATATGGATAAAAGTGGAGTTTTCTACAATGTATTGCCAGATGGAACACTGGCAACGAAGGGAGAAACATGTAGAGGAGGGGAGAAGAAGAGTAAGGAAAGTGTAACGGTTCGGCTTTGTTGCAATTCAGATGGAAGTAAAGAGTTGCAGCCTTTGCTCATTGGAAAATATGAAAAACCACGATGTTTCAAAGGAGAGAAACGCCTGCCTTGCATTTACAAGGCTAACAAAAATGCATTGATGATGGCAAAATTATTCCGCAAGTGGATGCAATGTCTTGACAGAAACAAATTTCAGCAAAGGAAGTTAGCAAACACTTAGCCATAATTATGAGAGCTTCCTTGGACTCAGGGGAGGTACTCGTGGAGATGTGAAAATGTGTACCCAATTCACAAAGTGGAATCAACAAAGGGTGACATGAGTAATTACAAACCTCTTAGTTTAACTTCTGTTCCAGGTAAAATAATGGAGTCACTGGTTAAAGATGCATTGGGAAGCATTCAAAGAACTTATCTTGGAAGCTACTAGGCTTTACATACCAACTAAGAAATATTGTTCAAGGTTTAGGCCAAAATGGATGTCAGATGAACTAATGAGGCATATGGCAGAGAAGAAAAATGCATGGGATACTTACAAATTAACACATGACACAGAAGCCTATGATAGATACAAGTTGATATGCAACCAAGTTACAAAGGAGGTTAGGCAGGCGAAGGCAGATTACGAGAAATCCTTGGCAAGGGATGCAAAGAAAAACAGCAAAGAGTTCTTTACTTATGTAAACTCTAGAAGGAAGGGGATGAATCAGATTGGTCCACTTGATATTGATGGGTCAACTGTTGATGATCCTGCTCAGGTAGCTAACAAACTAAATGAATATTTTGCATCGACATTCACACATGAGGAGTTATTCAGCAAGGGGAATGCCAGAGGTGTATTCAACTCTAGCAGTAAGCTACAGAATCTTGAAATAACTGGGAGTAAAGTGGAGGAGAAACTGTTGAAGATAAACACAAGAAAGGCACCCGGGGTGGATGGGATCTATCCAGTTATATTAAAGGAGGCAGCAAAGGAAGTAAGCAAACCCTTAGCCATAATTATGAGAGCTTCCTTGGACTCAGGGAAGGTACCTATAGACTGGAGATGTGCAAATGTGACCCCAGTTCACAAAGGAGGATCAAAGGCTGACACAAGTAATTATAGACCTGTGAGCTTAACTTCTGTTCCAGGAAAATTAATGGAGGCACTGGTTAAAGAAGCACTGCAGGATCATTTAGACAAGACTTCAGTTATAGCTCAGACACAGCATGGATTTGTTAAGGGGAAGTCTTGCCTGACCAACTTGATTGGATACTATGATGCAGTCACAAAAGAACTGGATGCAGGGAATAACTTTGATATTATATACTTGGATCTTAGAAAGGCTTTTGATACTGTTGCACATGGAAGACTGCTCCACAAATTGGAGCAGTGTGACATTGGAGGCAAATTGCTGCTATGGATAAAGGGGTGGTTGAGGGGGAGAAGACAGAGAGTGGTAATCAATGGACACTGCTCATCGTGGACTAATGTTATTAGTGGAGTCCCTCAGGGCTCAGCGTTGGGTCCATTATTGTTTTCTGTATTTATAAATGATATTGATGATGGTATATCAAGCTTAATGTCCAAGTTTGCAGATGATACAAAGGTTGGCAGGGTTGTCAAGGACACTACTGACACTATGCTGCTGCAACAGGATCTGGAAAGATTGAGCAGATGGGCTGAGAGGTGGCAAATGAAGTTTAACATTGACAAATGTAAAGTACTACACATGGGAAAAAGCAACCCCAGAGCAACGTATCAACTCTGTGGTACTACACTGACAGTGGTAGAGAATGAAAGGGACTTGGGGGTGATTGTGCAGGCAGATATGAAGTTCTCTGAGCAGTGCAGACGGGCTGCAAGAGTAGCTCATGGAGTATTGTCAATGATATACAGGAATTTTTCCAGTAGGGATAAGGAGGTGATTATTCCATTGTATAAGGCAATGGTCAGGCCACACCTAGAGTACTGTATACAGGTCTGGAGGCCTCATTTCAAGAAGGATATAGAGCTGCTGGAACGAGTACAGAGAAGGGCAACAAGATTAGTGAATGGAACAAAGCGGTGCTCTTACGAAGAAAGGCTTAAGTTTTGCAAATTACAGTGCCTGGAGACTAGGCACCAGCGAGGTGATCTGATAGAGGTGTATAAAGCCTTGAATGGTTTAAGCATGCTCAATGCTGATGGGATTCTTCCTCTAGCTCAGAAAAATCACCTGAGAGGGCATAAATTCAAATTGAGGAAAGACAGATGTAGGATAGACGTGCGGAAATTTGCCTTTAGCCAGCGGGTGGTTGGTTGGTGGAACAGACTTCCATCCCTTGTGGTGGAGGTTGATAGCCTAAATAAGTTTAAGGCTCAGCTGGACAGGTATTTTGAATGAACAGAGAGTGAAGTGGAAGTGGGTTTTTTTTTGGCTGATGCTGCATAAGCTTGCCTTCTTGCATCAAATGCCTCTGCTAATGCTAATGCACTGCAGGATCATGTAGACAAGACTGCAGCAATAATTCAGACACAGCATTGGTTTGTTAAGGGAAAGTCTTTTCTGACAAATTTGATTGGTTATTATGATGTAGTTACAAAGGAACTGGATGGAAAAAATAGTTTTGATATCATATACTTGGATTTTAGGAAAGCTTTTGATACTGTGCACATGGAAGACTACTGCACAAATTTGAGCAGTATGGCATTAAGGACAAGTTGCTACAATGGATAAAAGGATGGTCGAATGGAAGAAGACAGTGGTAATCAATGGATAATGGTTTTTGTGGACTAATGTTATTAGTGGAGTCCCCCAGGGTTCAGTGTTGCGCCCATTGTTATTTTCTCTATATTTATCAATGATATTGATGAAGGTATATCAGGGTTAATGTCTAAGTTTGCAGATGATAAAAAGGTTGGCAGGGTTGTTAATGACAGTAAAGATAGTACACTACTGCAACAGGATCTGGAAAAGTTGAGCAGAAGGGCTGAGAAGGGGGGGGGCAACTGAAGTTTAACATTGACCAATGTAAAGTACTGCATAAGGGTAGCAGTAACCCCAGAGTAACGTATCAACTGAGTGGTACTACACTCAGGGTAGTGGAGAATGAAAAGGACCTGGGGGTAATTGTGCAGTCAATATGAAGTTTTCTGAGCAGTGCAGACAGTGCAAGAGTAGCTCATGGTGTCTTGTCAATGCTATTCAGGAATTTTGCTAGCAGGGATAAGGAGGTGATTGTCCGCTTGTATAAGGCAATGGTCTGGCCACCTTGAGTACTGTATACAGGACTGGATGCCTCATTTTAGGAAAGATGTAGAGCTCCTGGAACGAGTACAGAAGGGCAATGAGATTGGCGTGTGGAAGAAAGGGTTGCAGTTACCAAGAAAGGCTTAAGTTCTGAAAATTGCAGCTTTTGGAGACCAGGCACCTGCGAGGTGATCTAAATGAGGTATATAAGGCCTTGAATTGTTTGAGCAAGCTCAATGCTGATGAGATTCTTCCTCTTGCTCAGATTACTCACCTGAGGGGGCATAATACAAATTGAGGAAAGACAATTGTAGAACAGATGTGCAGAAATTTGCCTTTAGCCAGTGGGTAGTTGATAGCTGGAACAAACTTCCATCTGTTGTAGTGGAGGTCAACAACTTAAATAAGTTCAAGGCAGAACTTATATAACAAAAAGTTTTTTTATTATTTTTTTTAATTTCTTTGGCTGATGCTATATAAGCTTGCTTTCTTGCATCATATACCTCTACTAATACTAAAAGCCTAGCAGCTTCTACAATTACTTCCCTCAATGCTTCTCACTAAGCATTTTCTGCTGGCAACAACAGACTGTCCCATATAGAATTTAAGAGCTGTCTGAAACCACTGTAGTCATTTTTATGGCAGCAAAAGGCATTCCCTTTAATCTTAACAGTAGTTTACTGTTAAAGTCTTTAAGTCCCATTTTAGCACACTGTAATCACTGCCACTCAGAAGGTCTTTTACTTACAGTTTATTAATGCATGAAGAGTCATTGCCGATAATCAGATTAATATTGCTTTCTCTTGTTGCTTCCCTAACATGCTGCTGTAGATAAAACAGTCATCCAATAAATCCACAAGTTCCAGTCAATATATGGAAAGTTAAAATTGCCTATTATAAGACATTCTGATTTACTGGCCTACTCTATTTCCTTGTATGGTTGTTTGTTATTCTCATTACCATCATTAGACCTATAACACACTCCTACTATCATTTTTGTTTTTCCATGCTTATGTCACACCAGACTGACTCAACATTGTGCTGGTGATCCATGTTGACTGGATCCACTTCCTTAGATTTAATATGCTTCTTAACTAAGAGCATGTCCCCATCCCCTCCTCCTCTTCTGTCTATCCTTTCTATATTAATTAGTTTCGGATCTTTTGGTCTTTCTTTTTGAGCTTAATTTGCATGTACTATAATAATAACTTGTGACATAAGATACCCAGTGTATTAATGCTTTTAAATATAAAATAAGATTATTTTGAAGGTACTTTTAGCTTTGACTCAGTACTGAAAATTTGTCACTTGCTTCATTAGCACATTACCCCTTCTTTAACAAAAAATAAAGAACATTTTTCAGGTTGTAAATCCAGTCACCTGTTATTGTTATATTATATTTTAAATGAATCTTAAAAGTCTTTGTAAATGAACAGTATAGTAATTCAGTATAACTGCTATGTAATTTGGTTGTCTAGTATGACATTATATAAAAATGTTTTTTATACAATTTTTTTTTTTTTTTTCACCCACAGATATTGCACTTCTTCCTGTGGGTGAACTATCTTGCTACAGTTTGGCAAGGACAGCTGGTTATAGATATATAAATTTTTTTTTTTTTTTTACGTATTCGGGTCTGGGAAATTTGAGTATGGGGTTATTGCATCCATTGGTTTTGAACTACCTCCAGTGGATGCATATATAGACTGGACTGCAGGCCCAGCTCCACCGGCTGGGGATGGGCACAGGTAGCAGTTGTCCAGGTGATGGCTTCTACCTGGTGGAAAAGAGGCCTGACACACACACACTACAGAACATTCACTAATATTTCACAAACACACTAACCACATGTCCGCTTTGCAGAGTTCTGAATACTAGCACAGTGACACTAGGTGGAAATGGACAATCTGGGGCCCATGATACAGAAAGTACATGTTTTGTAGGAGAAATCCCCAGTGCCACTTGATGATAAACATTATACAGAATGTCCTTTCTGTACGAGAGTTTGCCTGTGGATGCTGACAAAGTAAGATGTGTCTGCACATCGGTTCTGACTGTAGATGGTGGAAGGTACTGTGATCGACCAGTGGTAGAACTTGATGCACGAGGACATTGTTGTATTTGAGGTATTTTGGCACAAGGGCCTCTTGGCCCATATTGTGCCTGTTCATGATTTAATTATCACTAATTTCACGTTATTATGATTAAGTACTATCATACAAATTTATGCGTTTTTAATACTGAAACAGTTTCTCCAAATCTGCTTCGTTACCAAGAATATGTGATAAGGTTAAGGGATACTGCAAGTTGGATAGGGAGCTGAAGCTGGATTTTCAGACAGATGAAAGTTGGGGACATTCGATTAGAATATCTTTGTTAGGTGCGACTGGCAAAAGAAACACTGAGGAGAATTCTCTCCTAGAAGCAAATATAGATGAACTGGATGCGGATGACCGATGTGGAGCATTACCAGAATCACTTCTTGCCAAAAAACTTGCAAGAGTACATAACTGTGAACCAATTAGATTCAGAGCTTATCTTAAAATACAATATCGAGCCTAGATCTGCTCAGCATGTCAACTGGGCAGCTGAATTGTTGTCCAAAGTCTGGCAGATACTATCCAAACAGCCAAGAATTTACAATGCCCAATTGCTATAAGTGTATAAAATTTGGTCATACTTCCCACATGACACTCAAAAGGAGAGCATGTGTGGCCATTGCACTCTAAGAGGCATGTTACAATGCGTGCAAGAAAAGTCAAGACTCCAAATATGCAAATTGTAAGAGTGTAGGACTTGCCTTCAATCACTTAGTGAGGGATCTTATATGTCCAAGCTACTTGAAGCCAGTGAAACAGCACCAACAGAAGGTGGATTATGGATAATTACCATAATTATTACCATAATTATAGTCTTGTGCCAGAAACAGCCACAAGAACTGCAGACAAACCTCTTCCTATGTTTGGGCACTGAGCATCCTGTAGTCATGCTGGCTTCATGTGGTTGCCAGGAAAAGCTACCTACCATTATTTGAAACATCCCAAATGTACAATTTCCATTTCGATTGAAAAATCTATGCAGATTACAATTAATCAGTACAGTTGTGGCACATTGTAGCAATCATTCTTCTTTTCCAAATACCACTATGGCACAGCCATTCAATAGACAAGAGATGGAAGACTTCATAGCTACACACCATTTACAGTTATAAACCAGCCACACAACCTTACAACTTACAGTAGTACACTACATGAAAGTTTGATAGATGTCACTATGGCCACTCGGGCAATTTCTCTTAAATTTACAAACTGGAAAGTGCAGGAAGCCTGGACTATGTGTGACCACTGCACCATCACCTTTCACCTACTTCGCCAAGTGGATACAATGCTACCTGCAGTCCATAATATAATAAAATTCAACCTAAAAAAAATTAAAAACTGGTATAAATACATAGAAACCCTAAAAAGGACAAAAACCATTATAATATAGACACACGGGTAACCAAAATAACTGATACTATTAGAAAAGCTGTGGAAGCCTTAATGAAAAGGAAGCAATCCATAACAAATGTAGTCCCCTGGTGGTGCCCTGAGCTGGCAAATCTCGGGTGAAGGGTAAACCAGGCCAGAAGAGTATTCCAGAGATCCAGTGCCTGTTGCCCAGCAGCTGAGATAAATGATCGTAGGAAGCTATACTGCTCTATGATAAACAGCTACATAAGCCTAATAAGACAAAAGAAAAAAGGCATCTTGGCAGACTCTTGTTGGTACCTCTGGTAATGCTGACCCCTGGGGTGTAGTTTACCATCACCAACTTACTGCCAAAGGGAGATGTGGCAAATGCTACTAACCATCCAACACACCTGGGAGGAGGCAAAGAGTAATATCTTGAATGTACTGTTTCCAGAGGACACTGATCCTCTCACCCAGGAACAGACCAAAATATGCAATGTGAATGGTAAATATACAACTGAAACTATAGAATCACCATTTATCACTGAAGAATTATCTGCTGCAATCAACAGAAATGAAGACAAAAAATGCCAAGGTCATGATTTAATAGAAAGAGAAATGATTTTGCACCCAGTTTGTTTCACACAGATAGTTAACTACTCACTCCATTTTAAAGAAACCAAAATTAGTAACAGTAGACTATCATTGATAGACATTACAGTGGGACCTCATACAGCGAACGCCCAATATGACGAACTTTTCGTACCATGAACCCAGGTTCGTGGGCCTGGGTTTTAACCTCTTCCCTTACTATTTTACCCTATTTTCGTGTCAAAAAAATACTAATTTTTTAGATAACAATTTTTATTGCTTTTATGCCATGTAACACGGTGCTTGATTATGGAACAAATTCAATGTTCAGAACTGCAATATTCTTCATTCATTATCCATAATTAATTCTTCATTATTAATTATCCATAATTAATTCTTGAAAACAAAACAGACAACCTCATGCAGCACAGTGCTCAGGAAAGCACACCAGGCAACAACAATATGCAAGGTATCACATCAGGCGTCATCTGATGCTTGTCTCAGATAAAAATATTCCAAAAAACGCACCCACCGGCGAATGCCCACAAGAGCCATATTGAGATGAATGCACCACTTTACCATGCGACGACGACTTCACTCAGGTAAGCATTGAAAGAACACAAATTCGTACACGACCACGAGATCTCAGGATAATAATTTATGACATTAAAATGCTAACCCGAGTTAACTCAGGATAATCAGGGAAGTGGTTAATATTAACACAACACATTCTGTTTTATTCACCATGTCTTTATTTTGTTTCAAGAAAGTTCCAAATTTGTTTTTTGAAAGTTTCTTTTGAAAAGAGCTTAAAAAATATTTTGAAAAGATTCAAAAAATGGGTCCTAAGAAAAGTGTCAGTGTAAGTCAGCCCAAGAAAATCACTATTGAAACCAAGAAAGACATCATTGCCAAGCATGAAAAAGGAGCTATGGTAGTTGATCTGACAATTGAATATGGAGTCAACAAATCCACCATTGGAACCATCTTGAGGAACAAGGAGACCACCAAGAATGTTGATGTTGAAAGGGAGTGACCAGATTAAGTACCCTAAGAAACCCCATCATTGAAGAAATGGAGAACTTGCTGCTACCGTGGATCCACCAAAGGCAAATAGCAGGAGATATCATCAGCAAAGAAGTCATCTGTCTGAAAGCTAAGCACATCTATGCTGACCTGAAGGAAAAAACTCCAGGGCTAAGCTCTGAAGAATCTGTATTTAAGGCAAGCAGGGGGGTTGTTTGAGAAGGTTAAGGGGAGGACTGGCATTCACAGTGTCATAAGGCATGGGGAGGCAGCAAGTGCTGATAAAGAAGCCGCTGATAAATTTGCCAAGAAATTTCAGAAGTTCAAAAAGTTCGAAATTTCAGAAAGATGAAGGATATCTACCACAAGTCTTCAACTGTGATGAAACTGGGCTTTTCTGGAAAAAAATGCCCAGTAAAACCTACATCACAAAGGAAGAACAAGCTCTGCCAGGCCACAAGCCTATGAAGGACAGGCTGACCCTCCTCTTTGCTGCCAATGCTAGTAGACGTGAAGATCAAGCCTCTCTTGGTGTATCATTCTGAAACACCAAGGGCATTTAAGAAGCACTTAATTGTCACAGGTAAACTTGGAAATCTAACCCAAAAGCTTAGGTTACTAAGCTTCTTTTCAAGGACTGGGTGCTTGAAGTCTTTGCACTTCAAGACTGCAGCAATAATTCAAACACAGCATGGGTTTGTTAAGGGAAAGTCTTGTCTGACAAATTTGATTGGTTATTATGTGGTCACAAAGGAACTGGATGCAAAAAATAATTTTGATATCATATACTTGGATTTCAGGAAAGCTTTTGACACTGTTGCGCATGGAAGACTACTGTACAAATTGGAGCAGAATGGTATTAAGGGTAAGTTGCTACAATGGATAAAAGGATGGTTAAGTGGGAGAAGACAGAGGGTGGTAATCAATGGGTGCTGCTCTTCGTGGACTAATGTTATTAGTGGAGTCCCACAGGGTTCGGTGTTGGGTCCACTGTTGTTTTGTGTATTTATCAATGATATTGATGAAGGTATATCAGGCTTAATGTCGAAGTTTGCAGATGACACAAAGGTTGGCAGGGTTGTTAATGACAGTAATGGCAGTGTGCTACTGCAACAGGATCTAGATAATCTGGGCAGATGGGCTAAGAAGTGGCAACTGAAGTTCAACCTTGACAAATGCAAAGTACTGCATATGGGTAGAAGTAACCCCAGAGAAACGTACCAACTGTGTGGTACTACACTTAAGGTGGTAGAAAATGAAAAAGACCTGGGAGTAATTGTGCAGTCAGATATGAAGTTTTCTGAGCAGTGCAGACAGGCTGCTAGGGCGGGTCATGGGGTTTTGTCAATGATATATAGGAATTTTGCTAGCAGGGAAAAGGAGGTGATTGTCCCTCTGTATAAGGCAATGGTCAGGCCACGCCTTGAGTACTGCGTACAGGTCTGGAGGCCTCATTTTAGGAAGGATGTAGATTTGCTTGAGCGTGTACAGAGAAGAGCAACACTATTGGTGAGGGGAATGAAGGGATTCTCTTACCAAGAGAGGCTTAAGTTCTGCAAATTGCAGTGGCTGGAGACTAGGCACCTGCGCGGTGATCTGATTGAGGTCTATAAGGCCTTGAATGGTTTGAGCACGCTGAATTCTGATGGGATCCTTCCACTTGTTCAGATTACCAACCTACAGGGACATAAGTTCAAATTAAGAAAGGACAGATGTAGAATAGATGTGCGGAAATTTGCCTTTAGCCAGCGGGTGGTTAATTGCTGGAACAAACTTCCATCTGTCGTTGTGGAAGTTGATAGGTTAAATAAATTTAAGGAGGAACTGGACAGGCATTTGGAGGGAATGGTGTGATTTTTTTTTTTTTTGGCTGATGCTGCATAAGCTCATACACTTGCTTTCTTGCATCATGTGCCACTACTACTACTACTACTTACAGTGAAGAAATACCTGGTGGAAAAGAACTTGCCACTGAAGGCTGTCCCTCACCATGGATAATGCATCTGACCACCCACTTGATTTAGAAGATGCCCTGGGATTGGAGTTCAGCTTCCTGAAGATTGTTTTCTTACCTCCCAACACTACACTTCTAATTCAGCCAATGGACCAGAATGTCATAGCAAACTTCAAGAAGCTCTACACCAATGCACTTTTCACCAAGTGCTTTGAAGTTTGCCATGCTTCCAGCTTTATGAAATTGAGGAAATTTTGGAAGGAAGAATTTAACATTGTGCATTCCATTAGACTCATAGAAAAAGCTTGGCGTGAAGTGTCAGTCAGGATCCTGAACTCTGCCTGGAGAAACCTGTGGCCAGCTTGTGTTCAAGGAGAAGATCTTGATAATGGAGCCCAAGTCATGAAGGACATTGTGGCAGCAGCTAAGGACCTGGACTTGGAAGAAGATGTAGAGCATTAATAGAGGAGCATGACGTGCAGCTGACTATGGAAGAGCTGAAGGAGCTGCATAAACATCAGGTTGGGGAAATGGAAAAAAATGTTTCCTCAGAGGAGGAGAAAGAGGAAAACATCACCAAAGGTCCAATGCCTTCAGCTACTATCAAGGAGATTCTTCAGGACTGGAAGAAGCTTCACAACAGGGTGTTGGAGTGGCACTCCAACACAGCTGAAGTGAACAGAGTCGGGGACCTCTACAATGGCATAGCACTTCACTACTTCAGGAGCCTCCTTAAAAAGAGAGAAAAGCAATCAACACTGGATAGATTCTTCAATGCTAAAAAGCAGAAACAGGCAGAAGAACGTGAAGCTTCTGAACATGAAGAACCTGTAAGCACGAACCTGTAACCACAAAAAAGAATAAAGTGTACGTAAATGGTGGCCTTTTTTTTTTGTGGAGGGTCCCGGTGCCAATTAATTTATTTCCCATTGGATACTATGGGAAATCGCATTTCATATCACGAACCGGTTCGTGGAACAAATTAAGTTCAAGGTACGAGGCCCCACTGTACAGCTATTATAAGCTCTTATAGTAGATGTTATGGCTGTGGTTTATGCAAGACAGATGACATTGAATTCCAATCAGCCAACTAATATAAGTATCATAAGGAAAAAGAGAAACCATGGTCTTAGATCAAAAGACTGATGCAGAAATATTCACAGCAAGAGTGATGGATGGCTTAGATGATGTCAGAAAAAAATGTCACAGTATTCATGTATTGAGTATTTAGCAGGAGAGAGATTATTTGTTGATTGGCCTGCTTCTCAGAAATTTACAGAAGATTTGAGGTTACTTAAAGAACAGAGAAAAAACTGATTGCAGAACTCTACAACATGGATGAAAAATGTCTAACTTATTAGATTTTACCTCAAAAAAAAAAAAAAAAAAAAAGCAGATCCTGTAACACTAAGATACAAAAAACAATCATGGCAATTGCCCTGCAGCAATGCAACTGAACTTACAAATTGCTGCTTTTTGTTGGTAAATCAACTAATCCAACAGATTCTACATATATAATTGTTTATCTTTATCAGTTTACTACTGCTTACAAAAATCAGCATGGACAGAACTTCTGTATTATTCAAAGAATTGTTTTTTTCATGGATTTGTAGTTTCGGTAAGAAACACTTGAAGAAAATAAACTTACCTGAAAAGGATATTCACTATCTGGATAATGCTCCTTCACATCCCAATTGTGAGGAACTTAAAGAAGGGGCACAAAGGCCATGAGTTTGTGCAATGTAACATCTCTGATCCAGCTTATGGATCAAGGGGGTTCAAGAATATCTAAAAAGAAGACATAGGTGAAAGTTTTTGAGTTCCATTTTGGAAAAAATAGAAGACATGAATATAGATCTTATAGAATCTTTTTAATTTACTGATGGCGGAGATGTGTTTATAATATAGCACTAAAAATGGAACGAAATTTCAAGTTCAACATTTATTAAATCTTGGAGAAAACTGTTGCCTGATTGAAAACACGAATGAAAGTCTTGATTTACAAGAAGATAATAATGAACATAGTTTATTAACTGAATTCAGGTTAACTGAAGGTTCTGAAGATTTATAGCAAGAAGATGTACAACAATGGATTCAACCATGATTCAACCAAATTGTCAGCAATTTGGTGGAAAATGAAATTATGCCAGTAATCACACACATCAAAGCAGCAAATGATGAATCTAAATATGAAGAGATGAATCAAATCCAAAGCCCAAAATTTTCTCAACAGACAAGTATGTCCAATTTTAAATTGATGAAAAATAGCCTGATTCAACAGTTAAAAAAGTGTTCTTATAAAAAACGTCACATTTCATCAGTTAAACAGATTACTGATTTTATGTAAGTAAATATATATGTATGTTTTAAGTGAAAATAAAATTCTTACGGTAGAGATGTATATTTTTTAGACTTTTGATTAACTGACCAACTATCATTCTCAATCACGTCGGATAAGAGGCCTTCTACAACACAAATGCTAAGTAGTCATTTTGCTTTACCTGGAGGTATGCAGAATTCTGTGACAGTTGTGATCCGAGTGAATCTCAGAATGTTTTGGAGGTTGGTTATAAAGGTCAATATTCAATTCAATTAAATTCAATTTTCCTGAGAAAAGAATTATGGAATAATTATGGGGAGAGAGAGAGAGAGAGAGAGAGAGAGAGAGAGAGATGGGGTGGGGAAGAGATGGGGGGTCAAAGCCTACATTTGCATAATACACAAAAAATTCTTTTATTCATTACACCACTGGTTCAACTATTATCATTGTGCTCATATTTTCATTTATAACATCGGTTAGTCACCTGCAAACCTCATCAATAACTCCATTCCTGGTAGAGGGTTATTGAATGATATACAATGAAGCTTTGAAGATTAAAAATTCAAGGCCAGTATTGTGAACAAATATATTCAAGAATGGTCTTTATATAGAATAATAGATTATAATTTCTGTAACCAAAATGTTTAGTACAATAAATTCTAGTTAAAATAATTTACATGGTTTATTAGTGTTGCTTTTAAATTTTATTTCTCTCTGTCTTTTTACACTTTTATGTATTTGGACTAACCAGACATATGACAATTTTGAGTAGGTCTAGAAGCACAAAAACAATAAAACATTTGCTCAATCTGTATAAACAAATATAACGTTTTTTCATAAAATAATCTTATTATTTTATGAAAATAATAATTAATTATAAGATACATATTGGAAAAGAAATGAATAACAAATGGATGAATATCTTAATATACTATACCATGTTTTAAATGAAATAATTCTGTCATTCAAAAAAAAAAAAGTAATGCCCACATTTTCTGAAGATAATATTTTTCACAAGAAAAAGTGAAATTCAAATTTAACTTTCCTGTTTTTAATTCCACAATTCAAAAACACCTTCACTGATAGTGCCAGGGCAACTGGTCATCAAATTGGAGTAGATGGTGGCAAGTGTCTCAAAGAGTTGTTAACGAGAATTTGATGGTGGAAACTAAGTTGATGGATACCATTATCAAGAAGCCAAAATGAACAAATATGACACTGTCACTGATGTGGGGATAGTTTCTGTAGATCACCATGTGGTGCAACACCACTTTGCTTACTGGTGACCTGAAGTAGTGAAACCCATACTTAGTCTTCAGAGAAAAGCTATGACAACCCCTATCTCTTTCTTTATGTAGTATGAGCGATGTCTTAGCTTATGATAGACGTCATAGTGAAATCCAATATTCTTTACAACCTCGAGGGTGTACAGTTCTAAAATAGTGTTCAAAGGCCAGTGGCTAGACAACCCACCATACTGAACTTATTCACAACTCTTCAGGAGACATCCAGATCAGCTAGTGTATAATCTACTCTACCAACTAGTGACTGGAGGGAGTCCTGATAATGTGTATGCAAGAAGAACATTGCTGAGGCCACAATATGTTAAGGAGCTAGGTATATTCAAGCTGTGTGTGCACACCATATCCAAAAAATTTTAATTAATTCATACACCTCCCCTTCCATTTTATCTACTGAAGGCATTATAAATAATCAAACTTACTGAACAAACCTATCTACAAAAAAGATCCCAATCTCCAAAAAAACTTCCTCATTCATTTCATAAATATATGTGGACTCATTTCCAATCTTAGGTTGGAAATAAGACCAATTATCATGATGTAGATAAGTAGTCGTTAAGGCAACCAATTATCAGTTGCCTTAACAACTACTTATCTAGGTTGCCCTAAACTATTCACTCTGACTCCTTTTGCATTAAACATATTACATGTGCATATGTCCACTATGATATTCGTTGTCAGAAGCCACCAATTTAGAATCTCCTCTTTTTGATCTCCTGTGGTTTAATCTCTCTCTCTGACCCTGTTCTGTCAAATTCACCTGATGCTTCAATCATTCTCACAGCTTCAATAATCATGCAAAACACTTGTACTACCTTTCTTGAAACTTGACTTTCTACAATCTAGCTTTCCTAACAGGGAGGTAATTTTCCTTGGAAATATTAATGTTTACAACCTCCAGCTGGGTTCAAGTTTTCTGGTTAGGTAGACCCAGCTGGTTGAGATGCTGAGGCCTTTGTGGTTACAAATGATCTACACAGCTTGTTCATTTACCTACCAAAATACCAGACAATCTTGACCACACACCTAACATCGATCTTTTTCTTACCAACTCTTCAAAGTACAATGCCAATATTATTGTGGTCTCCAGTCACTTCATCTCACAACTCGGTGATGGTCTGCTCTCTGATGGAGACTTTCTCTCATGGGCATTCTCAGCCTCATGTTGTTTGACATTACAAGAATGTGAAACAGGAGGAGCTGTGTAATTTCTATTCTTCTTTTCTTTTGCTGGATTACTGTTTTAAACCTTGTGATCTCAATATTTGCAAGATCATGTCAGTGAAATTATTCTTCTAGAACTGCAATCCTTTATTCTATATACCACCCTTAAATGTCATCCCTTATCAAAACCATAGTTTTCTAATAAATGTGCTAAGGCTGTCTAAAGAATGTAGCACATCGGAATTGGCTTGTAACCAAATCTCCAGCTTCACTTTCTACCTACCTACCTACACTGAAGCTCGCAAAAATTGTAACACAGTTATTAATCAGTCCAAACTAACTTTTGAGCAGGCTATGAGCAGAAACCTTGCTTCTTGTCCAAATGGTAATCAAGCATTTTGGTCTCCTGTCTATTGGCTGCAACTTCTGTCTATTAATACTACCACCTGAATACAAAGCCAACTTATAAACATCCTACGCTTCTTGTAACTCTTGTACAAATGATCTTGGTAACTCACCTCTTACCATACCCAATACACTACTCAGTGCTTCCCATGGTCTTCAAACAAAATAATGTTAAGAGAATTCTGAATAATCTTGATACCAAAAATTGTTTCTCAACTGTTTTTTAATTATCACCCCTAAAGGACTTTTTAAATTTTTTTTTTCCTAATCGCACCCCCCATGAAATTTTAAACAAGAAAATACTTTATAGTTAATATTTTTTTATTCAATGGGATCTCTGAGCCTAATGCTTCTTAGCTAAAATTTCAATGTTCAGTATGATATTAGTTTAATTCTAATGTCTCCTCTTGAACTTATGTCAATTCTGTTCCTTTCCTTTGTTAATATTTTATTTACTGAACTAAAACCACTTCAACCATATAAGACATTGGAAAACAAAGAAGTACTTTTGCCATTTCAAACCACATTGTTGGATAAAGAAGTTCAGTTTTTTTTTGATCCCCACAACTCAGCCATTCCACCGTTTTCGAATATGTTTGCATTCTTCATTACATTTTAATTCAATGAGTTCTTTGTGAATTTCTTCACTTACAGACTGGCATCGCATCCAATTGGATCTGACATCCATGGCGTCACTTCAAAAGAAAATAAGTCTGAAAATTATTTTTAATTTCCTTTCACCTTTTAAAGAACACAAATGATCTGAATAATCCTTAAGACCATTCTCGGTGAGAGGTTCAATGATTTCAGCTAACTCTTGCATACCCATGAAATTGTTTTCAAATATTTCCAGTACTTCATTCCAGTACTTTTAATATGCATTTGTTGTCTATCAACCATAATTAATTTCCCTTGAATTTGAAGTAATACTTCATTAAGTTTTCAAAAAATCCAAGCCATATAGTATACATTGTTTTTGTGTTTTCTGATCTCCTTTGCTAAATCTGTGTCTTCTTTGCTTTCTAAAAAACTAATTATCATATCAGAAAGGTTTTACAAATCTTGTTAGACAGTTTCTTTTAGAAAACCATCTGACTTCTATATGTAAAAGAAGTCTCACATACTGTTCTTCATTAGCAACACAATTTTCTGAAAAGGCGATCACATTTGTTATGCGACTTTATTTTACCAATGGTTTTAAAAACTATACTGAGAGATTGATAAAGAACTGGACTAAAATTTTTTGCAACCAGATAATGTCGGTGCACAATACAGTGTATTGAAAAAACTTCAGGACAGATTTCCTTTAGGTGGGCTACAAAATCTTCATCTTCCAACCATGGAGGTAGTACCATCAGTGGCACAGGATACTACATTTTCCAATGGTACTTGTTTTTGATCAAACCATGTTTTTACAGAAGCAAAAATGGATGCGCCAGTACAGTCAGTGTCTATACATTTTACAAACAACATCTCTTCTTGCAATTTACAATCGTCATCGAAATAGCGGCTTGCCATTAGAAGGGCATTATTGTCAGTAACTGTGGATCCATCAATCTGAATAGAAAATTTTCTTGTTTTTAGTTTGCCAATTAGCTGCTCTTCAAATGTTAACTGACATCTCATCGATTTGTCTTCGAATTGAATCATTGCTCAATGGCAATACTTTTAAAATACTGGAAGGACTTTGATGCATCACTGTGAAAATTACAGTCTCTAATGCAGGTCATATAACAGTCTCAGCAACTGTAAGAGCACTACCAGTTTTTGCAATGATTTCTGCAATTTTATAAGATGCAATCATTCCATCGTCATTTGTTTGTGTGTTCTCCTTAAATAGGGAAGTAACGGTGTTACATTGCTCAAAATTCTGTTTTAAAAATTTTTAAATATTCAATATGCTTACCAACTTTATCAGAATGTTTCCTTTTTAAGTGATCTAAAAGTCTTGCTGGTTTCATAGCCTCATTTTAAAAATAACTATTACACATAAGCTGTCTTGAGTCGAATGGGCTTTCAATAAAACCATAAGCTAGATATTCATCCAGATACTGTCAAAATTTTTTCTTATCAGCACTTGACATTATTGATGATGGGCTGAATAATTACAGAGAATTAAATAATAACAATACTGCAAAAACTATTTTTATTTAACTCTCACAGCCCATGTCACTCACAAAAGCACTGTGGATCAAAAATAAACAAATTCCACAAGGAAACAATAAATTAATACTAATTGTTGCTTAAAAAGTAGAAACAATAGACAAACATTTCCTCATTCCATCCATGCCTCATATATTGACCAATGAAACAAAAGAATAAATAAATAAACCATGCCCAACATGCCACCACCAGCTGTCGGAAAGGCGGCCAAGGATTGTGGAGAAATTACCTCTGAAATCACTTAGGCATTTAATGCCTATGAAAAACAAAGGTTGGTGAATTAAATCACTTCCACTTTTAAGAAAGGCTTAAAATTTCTCACTCACTCATATACCTATATGTTAAAAAATCAGTTGTCTCAGGTGAAAAGAAAACCCAATGAGAGAAATTAAATATTAAGGAATAAGATGTCATCGGCTAGGATTGAATTTTGGAGGGCCACAAAACCATTGTAATACTCATGATTTTTTCGTCCCTTGGGGACGATACCACCACCGTTAAGAAACCCTGATCTAGGTCTTACCAACCTTTCTCCACTTGTTCTCAAAGCTTGCTCCTACTGAGCAGAAATCATATCCATAGTTTTGCTGATGATAGCACACTACATTTCACCTTTCACTTTGAGAAACCTTGTCTTGCGCACACACACACAAACAGTGATAACTTCTTGTTTGTCACCACCAATTTCTTAAAAATGACAATGCCAGTTAATTCTCCAATGGGGTTCATGCTGAGCAATTCATGGTGTTTTGTGCAACTAGCATAGGCTACCAGAACTGATGGTTAATTCATTAACTAGACAATATTAGCAAAATTATGGTTAATGAAAAGAACAAAAAATTGGCAGAATTTTTTTTAAATTTCCAAATTTAAAGGGTGTAATTTTACTAATTTTTGTGAAGCAATAAATGGAAAAATCCATGTTATGATGGTGAAACATAGACGAGATGAAAAGTATTCAAAATAATGGAATCTCCTTCATAAATCTGGAGAGATGTAGGTATGAATTCATTTTGGCATATAAGATATACAACTATACAGTCAGTTCTGCTATAACATGCTACATGCATTCCTAAAAATCACAGTATTATGGTATTTTGTGCATTAAAAACAACACGACTTATGGGAAAAATAGGGATGATGGGGCTATGCACTAAAAAAAAAAAAAAAATGTTCCGTCTGGTAAGTAAAACAGTAAAAAAAAGTTAGAAACCCAATAAAATTGCTAACACAGGTTTAAACATCTTAAATTTCTATTAAATAAATAAACATTACAGTAAATATAGCACTTTACCTTGACAAGATTTGAAGTTTTCTTGTTGGAAGTGGGTGTGGTGAAGAGCTATAGCTGGTGAGTTATAGCAAAGAGGTAGAATGAGAGTTATCATTCTTAGGACGAAATGTTGTTATACCCGACATGGAAGGGTGCGACTCACTGTCCTGCTTTTCTTTCTTCTGCACTGGCTTAAAATAACTATCTAGCTTTTGTTGCTTTTCTTGCCTCCTCCTTTCATACAGGAGCTGCCTGTATGGTTCCAAATGGGTCTGAATTCTGCCAAGCACTATCCTACTATGTTCAGCATTATAATCATTATCTTCAATTCACTGCAGGTGCTTTTCAATTCCACTTAAAGCAGCTGATAACTCTGCTGTTTTAAGTTCTAGTGGGGCAGCCTGATGGACTTTGTCATCGTCCTCATCTTGACTTTCCACTTGGGTGGCTACAAATGAGTTGTTGCATGTCTTCAGTAGATAGATCCTCATTGTGAGACTCCAGAAGCTTTTCAACATCTTCGTTTTCTACTTCCTCGAAACCATCTTCTTTTGCAACAGCAACACAATCTGCTTTGATTTTTTTAGTTGCTATGAAAGTTCAAAGCCTTCAAAATCATGCATTAAATGAGGGATAAGCTATCGCCACACCCGATTCAAGCAGTCTTTTGTTACGTAATTCCAGGCTTCTACAATCATATCAAATGGCAACTTTGATGTTAAATTTCTTCCAAAATTCTATAACAGTTTGTACCCTGTCACCTTCAGTAGCAGTCAGTTCTGCTACTGAAGCACTGTATCAGCACTGTAGCAGCAATTAACAACTTGAATGTTCACCTTAAATGTTATCATACCCTGGTCAAGGGGCTGTAATAGAGAGGTTGTGTTCGGAGGTAAAAAGATGAATTTGATATTTGGAGAGACTCTCTCCAGGAATTCTATTTATCAAGAATTATTAGAATTTCAAAGTTCTTCTTGCAAGAATTCTTGAAAATGTCATGGTAAGCTCAACTAAAATATCAGTGAATATTTACCCAGTCATTCAACCTTTCTTGCTATACCTATAGTGAACACTAAGGCTAGATTTCATTATTCCTTTTTAAGCTTGCAGATTGGCAGAGTGATAAACCACTATTGGTTTTAAATTCAAGTCTCCGCTGGCATTGGTGGCAAACATCACAGTTAAGCGATCTTGTGAAGCCTTAAATCCTGAGACATGTGCTTTTGCCTTAGAGATGTAGGTCCTCGAAGGCATGTTTCCAATAGAGTTCTGTTTCATCCAGATTGAAAATCTGATCCAATGTGTAGTCACCTTCTTCAATTATTTTCTGTGCCACAGGCAGGTTCATTATTTGCATTTGTGGCTTCGCCAGACAGCTTAACATTGTGAAAAGAGTAGCAGTGTTTGAAGCAACTAAACCAGCCACTACTAGCATTAAAAGGAGCCACTTCTGCAGGATTTGGTGATTTGTTTTTAAGGTCTTCATATATAGTTAGTGCTTTCTCTTTTACTGTGAGAAAGCTTGCTCCCGATTTTTTTTTTTTTTCTTTTTTTGTTTAGCCTTCAACCCATATGCTTAGCAGCACTTGAAATTGTTTCGCTATACAGGTAGCTTTTAATTTCGCGGCATTGTCTCTGATGGTGAGCAATGTGGATTCACTTATGCCTGTTGCTCTTGACATATCACATGTTCTCTTATTTCTTTCAAAACTTCTGACTTTTTTTTTTTTTTTTTGGTTGTAAAATTTAAAGCAGTAAAAAAGATAAACAATCAGTAACATCGAACACAGCATGCACACAAGAGAAGATTCTGAAAATTTGTTTTTTATACGAGTGAAGAGGAAAGGGAAACACGTCTCACCCTAACGTAAAAACCCACAGCATTCCAGCTATCGGTATTATTGCAAATGCAATAAGATCGAGTTTACTACCTGTTTATAATTAGACTGTGCTAACAGAAAAGTACAATAAACTGGGAACTGAAAATTGTTTTATGGTAGTGACCTCCAGAAATATGCTCCTCTGCTCGTGCTATCCTGTCTCACGAAATTTCTGTTCAAACAGAATATCTTGTGAATACAGTGAATAATAACAGTGTCTCCGACCAATACAATTACAGTAAACGGGAAATATAGCTCACACATTGACATTTTTTAAGTTTCATAAACTTGTATGTATGTAAACTGCGCAGGTCGTTATTTCAGCTTGGTGCTGGGTTTTATTAACCTGGTGGTACTCACAGACGAAATTGCGCACGAGCCAACACGAAAATCACATTATAGTAGAACTGACTGTATTCAATATCTGGAATATAGTTGTATCTGCATTTAAATTAAATGGTCGTAGCTTATTATACATCTAACGATTTTTTTTCCCCTAAATTCATCTGAATAAACAAAATAGTTAGCACTTATTATACATACAACTGTTCTTCCATATTTTTGGTGGGAATTTGCAACTTGTAAGAATTTCCAAGTGTTTTTTGTTTAACTATCATTGTCAATTATACTAAACGAATACTTTTAATCGCATAGATTATCTTATTTTTTTTTAGCTAACTATTTAAATAGTTAGTTTCACAAACTTGTATGTATTGCTGCATCAGTGGTTGTTTGGTTGCTATAGGGTTTTAGGCGAAGCAGCAAGTTAGGCCACATTGCAGAGTATATAATATATGTCTATGTTCTGTGATTGATTTGCTGTTTGCTGGACAAAAAACCAGTTTCCAGGAGAAAAAAATCATGCCAATCTCATCTCACACTGACTAAATCAGCCACATTGTGAAAAAGATCCATAAAAATTCTTCATGTCATTGACAGGATTCTAACTTAGATCTTTTTTACAGATGTGGGGAGGGTGGTGATTATACTAACTGTATTACCTACAAGGGCCATTGCATCAGTAATTTTGGTGTGAATTTCAAGATTTCACTGTTGTAAATGTGAAATCGTCAGAATTAGCCTTTCATGCCATTAATGAAAAACATACTTTTTTACTTAACGAGGCCAAAATGCTTAGTGTCCAAGTAATTATACCACTCTATTAATTGCAGAAACTGTAAAAATTAAATTACACAAGAATTCTGTTAATGTTCACCAGCCATTTCTAATCTCCATTCCGTGGGCTTTTATGCACATGCGTGAAGACAATCCCTATTCGGTAATTTTCGTTCCTGTGATCATGATATACGGTCAAAAAGCATTGTCAGCTTCAGGAAGGAAAATCATTTTGCAATTTTTTCATTAAATTTCTTTTAAATAATTTATTTAATTTTTAATTGCATTAGACTAATTTTTAATTGTATTCAATTGATTTTTAATTATTTTTTACTGTAATGTAAGATTTTCGATTTTTTTGTTTTAAATTCTGGAGAGTATCATACGGAAGTGTTCTACATATTATATTGAGGTAAACTTCTCTTATTATTTTACAAATATTGATATCAACGTAGAACATATTGAGCATTACAGCTCTAGTTCATATTATCAAAGTTACGTATCATATATGATAAACCATAATGCATACATACATTATAATAAAATATAATATTTATTATAATAAATATAATAAAATAAAATACATTATAATAAAATATAATATAATATAGACCAGGAATGGCCAACTTAATTTGTGATGCGATCTACTGTTTTCCTTCGAAATGTGCCACGATCTACCATCTCAGAAATTTCATTGCACAAATTGAGGGATAACTGCATATTTAAAATTCGCCGTGATCGACCGAAAATAAATCCACAATCGACTCATTAGCCACCCCTGGTATAGACCATTCAATGTTTATTGCATGGTTTTAATGCTTTAAAATGGTTGATAACATATACGATACATATTGTAAAAGCTCAGGAATGCAAGATACACATAACAAACAAAACGTATAACGAACAAAGTCTTGGACCAGAACTCATTCGTAAACCGTGGGTTTCCTGTATACAGTTTTCAAGTGCCAACTTTTGACTTTCAAAAAGCTGCAGATCAGAGATTTGTAAGCAAGAGGGGAAAACAGCAGGTTCCTTGGTCAAAACAAGTTAAAACCAGGAAATTTTTGTAAAAGGGTGTGTATTCCAAAAAAACAGGAAGTTTTTTAAAAGATCACACTGCACTATAAATTAAATTTCATTTGCAAAATACACATTTCATATTAAAATGAAGCCATAAGATTCTAATTCATAAGTTTCGATATCTAATATTTTTCCATCTGTGGATTTCTGTTTGGATATTTCATTAGACATCAACTGATTCTGATTCCTTTAAAGAAAGATACCATTGCTGATTTTGCTCTCTTCAGAAATTCTAGAAATGCCAAGATAAAGTTTTATTCATAACAATGGCACTGATTTCTAGCTTAGCTGTCAGATGCATTTTCACAGCTCACCAGAAAGAGCAGATCTGAACTCAAGTTTTTCTAACTTTGCTGAATATTCTCTGAAACTCAGCACTCATGATATTGCAAAGCATCTAATACTTCATCTATTTCTTCATCTTTAATGACAACAAGAAGCACTGGAAACTTGTGCACAAAAATAATTTCAAATTTGAAAATGATATACTGCCAGATGATGAAATTTGTACTACCATAAGATTTATAAGAACATTATTTTTGATATTCTCATAAATGATGTTCTTGTATGCCATGTGACCACATGCAGATTATGCATGTGGTCACATGCAGACTATGCATAAATCAGAATCATCCATCTAGTTTAGTCTGCAATGGTAATCAACTACCAAAATGGAAGTGGAAGATCTGAAAATTGTTGGTAAAAATGAATCTGAATATAGCATTCTTCAACATATCTATGAGTAATCACCTCGGTATATGGATGTGAGGTATACTGGATTGGAGAGCTATGTTCAGATTTTCAAATGCTGGCATAACATATAAAATAAACAAGCAACTTGTTTTATTTAAACCAAAAGAGAAAAACAAACTTTCTGCACAAGTGAGGATAACACAACACATTCATACATATAATTATCAGCTTTGCTTAGCCTGTTTATATTATGTTTGACAGAAGTTTACAATTCAGAAGTTCTCTTTCTTGAGGCCATCAGTTTATCTTCTTTCAAAACTTATGGATCATGAACCGGATTTGAACATGCGTCAGTGCCATACACTAGTGATTGCTGGTTACACTTCAATTTTGTAGCTCTCAAAAGTTCTCATATTGCTTTTCTTACCACTTCTAACAACTTATTTTAAACAGATCAGCCAAAAGTTTCTACTGTTTTACCTGTCTAGTTACGTTTAATCCAACACAGTACATATGCTTCAAAAATCTTTTTTACTTCAGTGGCATGCACCACTTTAAAACTACCTTTCAGAATTTTAGAATTCAGAAGTTCTCTTTCTTGAGGCCATCATTTTATCTTCTTTCAAAACTTATGGATCATGAACCATAAATTTCTACCAAGTATTCAAGTAATAAATTTCTGCCAAGTATTCATCCACTTCCATAGGAAGGCATGCAGCTCCCTTTTCGGCACACAATTTAATATGAAGACAAAAACAGCCTACTACGAAGTGCTTAATCTCCTCTTTTAATACCCATGCTACTCCAGTTTTTATCTTGCCATAACTGTGTGTTTTCAAAAATAAGTGGCAGACAGATTTTTCAAGGAATGCTTTCAGGTTGGTCTCTACCAACACGAAAAGATTTCTTGAAAAAAAAAAAAAAAAAAACACTCTTGGAACTTCTTGAAAAAGAAGTGCTAAAAGGAAAAGTATATTTAAACTTCAATTGGTGACAATTCCACTGTTCAAGAATTTGAAGATGTCCAATGTTCAAGGTGTCAATGCCAAGTAACATTCAAATGCTGCCACTGAGAGCAAGCTACATTTTGATTTGATTTTTTTTTAATTACAAAAGGTTACCAAAGTGGGATATAGCTTGGAATCACTTTGATTACTGCCATCTGTAGCAAGCAAAAATTGGTCAATTTTTCAGAGCCACCACTGCCTTTTCTTTCCCTACCCATGCAGTTTCACTAATAATGCCTGTTCTTTTTATTCCTCTATGACCCATATTTTTTTGCTATTCTGCTATCAGGAAACATATTTCTGAAAAACACGCCTGCATTATTTTTGCATTTTTTTTTGCACCATATGCTGTTGTCTGCAAATGTAATTAAATAAAATAATTAGTTTGCAAATGTCTAATTAAATCTAGTTTCCCAACATTGAAATTGAAATAACACATCTACATAAAGTAAAAAAGGCAAACATGTTATCTCTTTCTGATTTTACAACACAGAAAATCTTGTATATTTGATTTCCATAATTTTACATCATATTTCTTCAACATCTTACAAAATGCTGTTAATTAGCCTCAACACCACCCACGTCCAATTAAATATCACATATTACAAAGAACAATGCTATTATCTTGCAACACAGACTATGACAGCACACCTGTTGGCTAACTGGTTAATGAAAATAAGCAGAAATTTGTCAAAAAAAAAAAAAAAACCCCCAGTTGTAATGTAAGATTATTACTATGATTAATACCATTCATATACCACGTTGTTTGTTATTTGGTTTTTAGGAGCATTAGTAACTAGGCCATATTGCTCCGGAGATATGAGGTGGTCATTCCCTGACCTTTCCACATCCTCCATATTTGGTATATACCACGTGAAATAAATAATATAGTTTATTAGTTAATCGCCTAAACCACTATACAATTTAAGGTGACGTTTCAAGCATCTTATCGATACACACCATCAGACCATGCTGCTGACAGGCTCCTCTTGCCGATGCTTCCACAATGCACTTCAGGCTTCTGGGAGCATCGACTAGAGGAGTTTTAACTTCACATTATTATTATTTTATTTATTTATTTTTTTGTGAAAAGAAAAACACACAGAAAAAGAATTGCGTGGGTGATGTCTTGGTGTATTGCTCTGACTAACTGTGTAAAATACTGGAGAGAATAGTCAATTCCCATTTTATATGCATAACTGCCAACTCTTCAGATTGACAATGTAGAATTCATCTTTTTTACTTGCCCTGTCTTACTGTTGCCATATAGTTGATTACAAAGAGTTTCTCCATCTGTTTACAAAAACAGTTCAAGTTAAGTGACTGCTTTTCATTTTTTTTGTTTCAGGAACAGGAACTCTCTGGGAGTAAGATGATACTGCAGAGATGCTAGAAAAAGTTTTCCCAAGAGCACTGGCTTTTGTACTTGAATCTGAAACATCATATCATTATACCGAATCATCAACAAAGGGTGCGATGTGTATTTTCCTTTGATTTCCCCATAATGATTTAGTTTTGCTCGATGGGCAACAGAGGATATAAAACAGATCCATACTTCTTTTTGGCTCTGACATTGAACATAGCATGCTTTGGATGGTGTACATTATGGCATCACTGATAGGCTCCTGACAGACTGTAGGGATGTCAAATTCTGCCAGATGTTGGAATGTATTCCAGTCAGCCTGATCAATCTTTCAACATAATACCTAAATGTGGTCTTTCCCTAAGTAGGATGGTTATCACAGGGAATTGATTGGTTCTATATGAGTTTGCTTCCATTTGCCACTAAATGAAGGTAGGAGAGAAGAGGAGTAGTTAGATAAATCAATAGTAAAAAACATTAAGATAGGCACATGGAAGAAAAGGTGCTGCTTTCCATATCAAAAAGGGAGGGAGGGGATCATCGTCAGTGAGCATATGCTCAATTATACAAGCATATCACCCTTGTACTGATGTGTACTAACCCACAAGATAGTAGCAAAAAAAACCCAACTTTCCACATCACATGTCCAACCTCTCTAATTTGTCTAGTTCCTCCTTAAAATTATTCAATCTACCCATTTCCACAAAATGGAAGTTTTTTCCAATGATCAACAACCTACTGGTTTGAAAGCAAATTTCCAGAAATCTATCCCGCAACCATCCTTCAATTTAAATTTATGCCTACTCACATGTGTTGTCTGGGCAAGAAGGATGCCATCAGCATTTAGCATAATCAACCCATTCAAGGCCTTTAACACCTCAGTCAGTTCCGTCATAGGGTCCTGGTTTCAGGATGCTGCAATTTTCAGAACTGAAGCCTTCTTAGTAAGCATACCCTCTTGTTCTCCTCACTAATCTTTTTAGCATTAGCATTAGTAGAGGCATTTGATGCAAGAAAGCAAGCTTATGCAGCATCAGCCAAAAAAAAAAAAAAAAAAAACCCACTTCCACTTCACCCCTCTGTTCGTTCAAAATACCTGTCCAGCTGAGCCTTAAACTTATTTAGGCTATCAACCTCCACCACAAGGGATGGAAGTCTGTTCCATCTTGTTGCACTTCTCTGCACCCATTTTCACCAGATCCACATCCTTCCTAAAACGAGCCTTCCAGACCTGTATTCAATACTTGAGATGTGGATAATCACCTTCATTTCCTTGCTGGTGTGGCAAAATTTCTGTATATCATTGACAAAACCCCACACAAACTGTCCTGATAGTCTGTATGTCTTCTGATAATAAACAGGCAAAGGCAACTACAGGAACTCCCTGACTTATATAATACTTGACTTACGGAAATTTGACTTTATGTAAGTTTTTGTTGGCCTGTGCAAACTTAAAAAAATCGTCAAAACGTATTTTGCATCCTGTAGGAATAAATGAATGTATCGTGAATATATCGTAATGTGAATCCAATAACAACATGGTTTTTTTTTTTTTTTTTTTTTGTAATTCGTTCCAAGTCCTTGGAAGTTGAAAATTTCGCTATATTACTAAGCTATTTATCTCTCTAAAAGATCATTTTTATAATGAAAATTGCACTACATTTTCATCGTTATCATATGTTCCTGTTATAAGAATCAATTTTGAAGGCCTTTGTGATATTTTTCTAAAGCACGTTTCTGGAGGTCACGACCATAAAACAATAAAAACAATTGCACTTTCCAGTTTTTTTTGGGCTTTTCTGTTAGTGCATCTAATTATAAACGAGTAGTAAACTTGATCTTATTGCATTGGCAATAATACCGATAACTGGAATTCTGTGGGTTTTTACGTTACGCTATTATGGTAAAATGTGTTCCCCTTCACTGAAATCTTTAATCATATAAAAAACAAATTTCCAGAAACTTCTCTTTGGAACAGCTGTTAACAATATGGATGAAAAATCAGATTCAGAAGCGAGTGTCCCTGAGTCTAATGACCATTCAAGCAAAAGCAACAAGTATTTATAAAGATATTAAGGATAAGTACGGTTAACCCCAACTCAAGCTCGTAGAAACCAACGAGTGGTTTAATAGGTTCAAGCATCGCTCTGGTTTCCAAAACAATAAAGTATGTGGTGAAGTCGCCAGTGCCAGTTCTGCAGCTGCAGAGAAATTTTGTGAAGTGTTGGAAAAAATTATTGATGAAGGCAGCTATTCAATGCAGCAAATTTTTAACGTTGAAGAGACTGTATCGGAAAAAAATGCCGGATCAAACATACATTGCCAGGTTTCAAGGCGTCCAAAGATAGGTCCATGCTCTTGCTTGGGGCTAATGCAGCGGGAGATTACAATTAAAACCACTGCTTGTGTACCATTCTGGAAATCCTCGTGCATTTCTGATCAAACCATAGAGAATGGATAACAATATCCCTCGTTGAGGATTGGTTTAAATGGTGCTTCATTCCCAAGGTTGAAAAATATTGTAAAGACAATTACGTTTCTTCAACGATTTTGCTTCTATTAGGTAATGTTCCTGGACATCCAACACATCTAGATAATTTCAATTCGAACGTGAGTCATATTTTACTGCCAAACCCGTCTTCACTCATCCAACCTATAGATCAGGGTGTTATTTTAAATTTAAAAGCATACTATTTATGAACAACATTTGCTCAGGCATTGTCTGCAGTAAACAATGAGAAAAATTTTACATCGAAAGACTTTTGGGAATCTTACAATATTTATCACGGCATCTTAAATATTAATAAGGCCTGGGCAGAAATTACTAAAAGTTGTTTAAATGGCACATGAAAGAAATTATTCCCACGGCACATAAAAGGATACGAAGGATTTGAAAAAGACGAATCATACGAAGAGGTTACAGATAAGATTTTAAAGGTTGTAGAGCTGCTTCAGTTGGAGGTTGATGCCAAAGACGTGGAGGAGTTAATAAAGGAAGAAGAGAAGGAATTATCTAACGAAATTATCTATTTCACTATTGCTGACTTGCAGGCAGCAATAGTGAAAGGAGAAAATGCTGACGAAGCTCAAGATGAACCAAATGAGCAGTCAAGACACTTCATCCCCAGAGAGATAGCAATGGTGAGGTTTGAGAAGATGGTTGTTGTTGCCTGGTTTTTAGGAGCATTAGCAACTAAGGCCATATTGCTCTGGGGATATGCGGTGGTCATTCCCTGACCTTTCCGCATCCTCCGTATTTGGTGTTCACGGGCTTGAACCCCGGTCTAATCAAGAAGTGTGTGCTATGCACTGCTGCTCCTGCCCACCTGGCTATGGAGGCGCCTTTGAGAAGATGGATCCTGACAGAGAACGATTCTTAAAAGTTAACAGAGAGGTGAATGATATGCTTGCTTGCTACAAAGAAATCTCCGATGAAAAGAAAAAAGCCATTGTCAGTCATCCATTAGTATGTTTTTTCGTAAGGTTGAGCGGCCAACCCCTTCTAAATCTCCACAGTCCTCAACCTCCGCAGCAGTGTACTTATCAGCTGAAGATGTCGATTCTGGCAACGATGCTCGAGAGGTAAAACTTGATGATGTTATGCCTGTCTTCTCTCTTTTTTGTAATTTTATAATTTTGAAATTTTTTTAAATTGCATGCTTTTGTACTTTTTTCTGCACACGAGACAAAAAATTGAATAAATACAATAAGTAATTCTATTTACATGTTCGTTGAACATTTCTTTTTTGATTCAATTAATTCAGCGAGCACAGTTGTGACTGCTGCACAAGTATGGGGGAAATGTCACGACTTAAGTACATTCCACGGAACGCAACCCTTACGTAAGACTGGGAGTTCCTGTACATAAAATCATCAAGGTTTGTCTAGGGATATCAGTCTCAGGTGGCAAAGAGATGGGGCAAACTATTAATAAAAACCTGGCTGCAAGATTAATTGCTACTGTCTCCATGTTGGTGGTAAGCAGCAATTGCTAAAAAGGGGTCTGGCTGCACATGAGGATAGAGTAGGATCATCCCAATTCTATCCTAACCTATCCTTATGAATGACAACAATATTACGGAAGGGTCATCATTCGCCTTAGTTGTCTTCTGCAAGCAAATGCAAATTGACTCGTGCTTTTGAAGAAGGGGGTCCTGATGTCAGTGATATCTTGCTGATATCCATGGCAATTCGAACGTTGGAATTTAGTCCTTATTGGAGCCTAATAGAAAGATCACTTGACTTCCAAAGGCTTTTACTCAATACTGAATTTGTCCTCTTTTTTATGAAAACCCCAAACATGAGAGGTATAAGACCCTATAGTACTTAGTACTGTGCATCCTACATAAAGAAGCAGTGCTGGCCTGTATCATCATGCATCTCCTTAAATTTGACATCAATTTCTTCTTGTGTTATAAGTGACTGTTCCGTGTGTGTTTTGTCCCCCCCCCAGCTTTTCTTCTGCAATATAGGCATGGCAGCTGAATGGAGTTTCGGAAGCTTAATATCATCATCATCATCATCAGCCATTTTCAATCCACTGCAGGATGAAGGCCACTCCAGCAACTTTCCAGTTCCTTCTGTTTTGAGCACTGGCCATCCATTTACTACTCAAAGACTCATGAATTTCATCTATCCATCTCCGCCTTTGTCTTCCAGGTTTTCTTCTAGCTCCTCTTGGGTACCATTCTGTTATTTTCTTAGTCCATCTGTCATCATGTCTTCAAGCTATGTGTCCTGCCCAAGACCATTTTAGTTCTTTAGTTTTGATAAGAATGTCCTTTACTTGAGTTTGCTGCCTAATCCATGTGTTTCTCTTCTTACCTAACAGTCTGATTCCCAATATAATTCGTTCCATTCTTCGCTGTGTAGTTCTTAGCTTCTCTTCCATTCTTTTGGTGAGTGCCCAAGTTTCACTTCCATAAGTCATGGTGGGGAGTATACATTGGTTCATTATTTTACGTTTCAGACAAACTGGGATATTGCTCTTCAGTATGTGACTATATTCCTGAATGCTATCCATCCAAAATTTATTCTTCTCTTGACTTCCAGCCATTTATCATTATTACAGCTAATAACTTGTCCCAGATAAGTATATGACTCCACCTTTTCAATTACTGCTCCTTCAATCATTATTTCCCTTTCTGTGGCATACTTGTTCATCATTACTTTTGTTTTAGCCATATTCATCTTTAGTCAAAATCCTTACTAACTGTGCATAACTGATTAAGATTTTCCTCTAATTCTTTGGGATCGTGGCTTATGACCACAATGTCATCTGCAAATCGTAAATGGTTTAGGTACTCTCCGTTCACATTGACTCCTTTCTGCAACCAGTCTAATCTTCTGAAAGCTTCCTCAAGGGTAGCAGTAAACAGCTTCGGAGATATTGTGTCTCCTTGTCGAACTCCTTTCTCGATTTTAAATTTGCTACTGTCTTTGTCTAGTCTAATAAAGGATGTAGCACTCTCATATATTTTCTTCAAAATCATAATATATGGAGTATCTATGGCCTTGTCTTTCCAGTGCCTGAAACATTGCCTTATGCTGTATGGAGTCAAATGCCTTTTCATAATCCACAAATGCCAGGCATAATGGTGTTTTATATTCATTTGTTTTCTCCATTAGCTGTGATATTACGTGAAGGTGATCCATAGTTGAGAATCCTGTCCTAAAGCCAGCTTGCTCTTTCGGTTGATTCTCATCAAGTATTCTTTCTAATCTGTTAGTAATGACCCTTGTGAACAACTTGTAGATATGGGATAACAAGCTAATTGGTCTATAATTTCCAATTTCTGATTTATCTCCTTTCTTATGCAGCAAAACTATGATTGCATTATTCCACTGCTTAGGCATCACACCTTTTCTAATGCACTTTGTGAAGAGCCTTGCCAGTTTTTGTGTTATGTCTCTTCCTCCCAATTTTAACAACTCTACAGTAACTTCATCTTCCC
Organism: Mastigoproctus giganteus; assembly: GCF_048544385.1. Taxonomy (NCBI): domain Eukaryota; kingdom Metazoa; phylum Arthropoda; class Arachnida; order Uropygi; family Thelyphonidae; genus Mastigoproctus; species Mastigoproctus giganteus. Next base: position 109,892,063 of record NC_143579.1, read on the forward strand.
CCGGGGCTTTCCGATTCTTCATTTTCTTCAATGCATGTTCTACCTCATCAGGAAGAATATCGGGTATGTCGTATGTGTTGCTACTTTGCAATCCATGTTCCCCACTGCTGGTATCATTCCCTCGCTCCTTGTATAATTCTCTATAGTAGTCTTCTGCTATTTGAATTATGCCTTCTCTGCTGTTTGTTTATAAGTACACCATCGCTATTCTTCAGTTTCAGTATCATTTGTCTTTCTGTATTACTGCTCATGGCTGCTGATTTAAATCCTTTGTTTTCCCTTAATGCTTGTTCTACTTTTCTTGTGTTAAATCTTCTTATGTCCTCTCTGTGTCTAATGGCTTTGCATAACTCAGTATACTCAATTTTCTCCCTGTCAGTGTTTTTCTTGCTCTTCCGTTTCAGTATCATTTGTCTTTCTGTATTACTGCTCATGGCTGCTGATTTAAATCCTTTGTTTTCCCTTAATGCTTGTTCTACTTTTCTTGTGTTAAATCTTCTTATGTCCTCTCTGTGTCTAATGGCTTTGCATAACTCAGTATACTCAATTTTCTCCCTGTCAGTGTTTTTCTTGCTCTTCATTTGTCATCTTCGGTTCATCATGACAAGTGTTTCTTGACTAATTTTTGGATTTCTTTGCTGGAAATCTTTGGATTTCTTTTTCCCTATAGGTTTTTTGGGCTTTATCACTTTCAGAAAGTTGTAATATTCCTCGTCGATATCTTGGTCCTGAGCAGTCTGCAGAAGCTCAAACTTGTTCTTAAGTTCCAGTACATACTGCTTTTTCTCCTTTACTGTTATCTCAAAGACCTTTGTATTATTTACTCGAGTCAGTTTTTTCCTTTCCTTTCCTACATCTATATCAAGTGTACATCTTACCATTCTGTGATCACTTCCAACATTTACCTTATTCAGGATGGTGACATCATTCACAATATATCTTCTGTTAGTGAGGATGAAGTCGATTTCATTAGTTGTTAATCCATTTGGACTCTTCCATGTCCACTTTCTGTTCACCCTTTTCTTGAAAAAAGTGTTCATTACTGACAGTCCTTGAGATTCTGCAAATTCCACAAGTCTTTCACCTCTTTTATTTCTTTCACCAATTCCAAAATTTCCTATAGTTCCTCTTTCTGCGCTGCTTTGCCTTTTTCCAACCTTAGCATTGAAGTCCCCCATAATAATAGTGTAGTGGGTTTTCTGCTCATCTAGAAGACTCTCAATTTCAGTGTACATTTCTTCAACCTCTTCATCATCATGGCTTGATGTTGGTGCATAAATCATTATAATCTTTAGCTTGTACCTCTTAGAAATCTTGAATATTAGTCTTGACACCCTTGGTGATGTACTTTTGAATTCCAAAATGTTGTTTTTAAAATCTTTATGGACCAGAAACCCAACTCCACCTTCACTCCTTTCACTGTTTCCATTGGTGTACAGCAGATTTCCACTTGATAAACTTATAAGTGATTCATTTCTTCTTCTTGTTTCAGCCAAACCGATGATATTCCAATTCACATTTTCTAATTCCTTTTCCAGCTCTAATATCCTGTCTTCACCGATGAGTGATCGTACGTTATAACAGGCCAAGTTCAATTTCCGTGCATGGCAGCCTGGTCGTAGCCAGAGATTCTTAGCACCCTCTGCTTCCACTCTGATCCTCTCGCTGCCGTAAGAGGGAGAGTGAAAGCTGCTGGGGACTGAGGGCCATTTGTATTGTTGTGCTCTCACTGCTGGAGGGTTTGGTCTTTTCCTCTTCACGCTGACCAGGCGTCTTGAAGAGAACCACTCTACACATTCGTTGCCACCTAAGTGACGTAACAGGGCTTACCATCGAGAAGGTGTGCATGAGTGGATTTTAGGGAGGCAGGCCAACCGGACTTCTCCTAAATCTTCTGTAATAGAGAGATATTGGATCCATCAGTGTTTTAGGCTGAGTGTCTGATAACATACAGGATACCTGTTCCCCTCTAAGCCCCTTAAGAAGCTTAATAAACAGTGTGAAAAGGGAGTAAAAAACTCCTTTGATAGAATGGCCATTTCGGTTTGTGTTCCAACAGAACATGAAAGCAAACACAAAAGTATCATGGCATGCCATATGTGAGTGTCTGTATTTTTGGCACTTTAAAGTACCTTAAGGGATTTAGTAAGCATGACCTTACTGGGTAATCATATACCTAAATGTAATGGAGTTAGGAGATGATGGTGAGTTGAAAGAAAGGATGAGGTTTCTTGGGAGGGCCCTAGATTCCTATCCCTATGAACAAATATTCATATTACAGCAGTGACTCCTTGTGACTTTAGTTCGAAACAGATTTCTTTTTTCAAACACTTTGGACATACTTCGAGATCACACCATGAGATGAATTTAGTGTCTTTGGGGGGGGGGGGGTCACTACTGTAATTGGAATTTCCCAACCAGAAGTGATTCTAAGAAGGTGCACTGAATTCTTGTTGCATTTTGTTTTTATATTTCTAAAATACTGCCAGGATGTAGACGTTGAACCGATTTTGGGAGGAGATCAAAAAGAAGAGATTCCAAATTACCAAGTCTCTAATAAGAAATATCAGAGCACAAGTACCATTCCTTGAGGCAAAAGAAATTACAGAGAGAATAATGAGGGCAACTTAGATGAATAATGGTTAAAGCAATGATTATGGGATTCTGTGAGAAAACGTAATTGGAGTTCAGAAGATTTCAACTTGAAATGGGCAATGCTGAGATTGGACCCAAAATCACATATAATAATGAAATGGATAAAGCAATTTTTGGGAAGGTTAGATTAAGAACATATCCATCTCCTAGACATATCATGGCCTTGACAATACCTCCTTCATTCAGACCACTCAGTCTCTCTCTCTCCAGGCACCCACTGCCTTTCTCTGCCACACAGAGGGACAGCATTCCTCTGTGTGATGCACCATGCCTTCACACCCACTTACCTTGGTTCACACCCAGTTGATCACTTCCAGTATACTAGGTGCAAAGTTTGTATGTTGGTGGTGTCACACATTGCATACAGGGTTATACCCTGTATGCAATGTGTCAATATGCAGAATATCAACAGTCCTACAACACGAAGGTGAAGGTGGACGAGCTGTTGAATTTCAGCAAACTCCAGGCACAAAATGACTGGAATTTAAGAAAACTCAGCCCACTTGACTCATAAGTGACCTGAATATCAGTTCCATCAGTGTTTTCAACTCTCAGGTAGCAAGACATTACTTTAATACTATCTAGAAGATGTCTGTGACAAGCTTGAGAGACAAGAGGAAGTAACTGGGGCAAAAGGAGACCGGACTTTGGAGATTGGTGGAATTGAAGATCGATTACCTTTTCAAATATAAAATTGACTTCAAGCACTGCTCTATACATACACAAGGCCAAGGAATGATGGGAAATTAAGTCAAGAAATATGTAACTTACCAGAGAGCATTCCAAAGAAAAGGAAGGAAGGGACAAGTCATTATTAGAGGAGGACATGGCAAAGTAATATACAAGTAACTAATAATATTTATATCTGTTAATTATTTGGATAAGTTTCAATTTTTATTTAAAAGATAAATTTTGACTTGGGAGGTGGCAGAGGGCATTACTTTTTTTTTTTTTTTTAGGGGGAAATCCTGGTATTAGCAATACTTCATTTAAATGTTTACTTACCTGGAAAATGTAATAAAAAATTGTAGCAGATCTAATGTTCTATGTTGTGAGAAAGAAATCTGCAGAACAAAAGGGGTACTGAAGTTAAAGACATAAACATAGAATGTTGTGTTGTCTACACCAAAAATATGTTCATCATGTGAGAAACGAAGTTTCAAGTTTCCAATTCCACATTTGTGATTCTCGTGTAATACCCGTTCAGATGTAGATGCTGAAATGAAAGAATTTTTTTTGAACACATATTTTTGAAACTAAAGTAGAAACTTTTTAAAAAAGTTTGTCAAATACACTAGAATAGGTTATAATAGTCAGATAACAACATAACTGGACATAACTGTGACTAATTATATTTAAAATAAGAATGTATATAAAAATCATGTATAAAGAAATATTTATCTATACAATAAACTCCTGTTATAACCCCCCTCACTTTATAATGCTATTCCGCTTTTAGTTTAATGGCCTTTATTGTGATTCCAATCAACTGTGGAGTGTGGGAGGCACATAATGTTTTGGACCAATTCCTTCCAAAATTCCTAAAACAGGGAATTTTAGAAGGAATTGGTCCAAAAAAAAATTTGCTGCACACATAAAGAGGACAATATAATAAAATGAAATATACATTTTATGAGTAAAAATAACATTAAATGTTTGAAATATAATTCAAGCACATAGCTAAATGTCAGTGAAATGATTGAGTAACATGCTTATTAAAATAGGAAAGAATGAATAAATATATCATTATTGAATTTTGATAAAATTTTCCTGTCTTAATTTTCTTGCACACAACAATATAAGAGTATGAAATAAAATAAAAAAATCTGAAAGATTTAATTGCCTAATAGAAACACTCCTTATATAATAACAGGAAAACCATACTTATCATCTATTAGTTTATTAAAAAAAGCTAAGTGTGCAAGGTCTTCTGCTCTGCAGCACCATGATCAATTCATAGTGTGTTACCAATCACACTATGAACACATGAAGTTCTTGTAGACACAAACCATTGCAAGTAAAATTTTATTTTGTTAAAGAGTAACTTGCTTATTTCCATCTTTCCAACCCTGAACTTTGTCTTGGCATTCTGTAGAGGATTTTACCCAATGAATTTCGTTCATAGTTAATGACTTGTCACTGGTCCTGTTACTCCCGGTCAGGAATCTGTCTTTATTTCTTCTCCTACTTTCTTTCAGTTCTTTCAGAATTTCTCATGCTCTGGCTTTCTTAAAAGATGACAGTTATTGTCTGAATTATAAACCTATTTTGTATTTATCAATCAATACTTATACTTAACTTTCTTAAAATTATTCATAATTGTCAGGGAAATGGGAAATACATTGCACAAGAAACATAGATGAAACAGGACTAGGCTATGTTTGCCAGGGGCAAAAGTAGATGACATTGTAGAGCAGATATCTTTTAAGGGCACAAAAGATATTGTTGTATATGTTGGCACTAACGATATTAAGAGTAGGAGATCTGGAGATTTACTTAAAAAGAACAGGGCAATGTTGAAAAAATCGTTGAGTTAGGATTGAATTTGAAATTGTCCACAATTCTGAGACATGACAGGAGGGAGTATCTGTTGAGAGTCTTGTGAATCGGTTCAACCATAAAGAGAATGCTCAGGGCTTGTGGGGTAGAATTTTTTTTCAGTGTAGAATATTTGCTGATGATTCCTCAAATAGGCCTCTGAGGTTGGGTATATTCATATTACGTTTTTAGCGTTTTTTCACCAACCTTTCATGGAGTAAAATAAAATTAAAATAAAATAAAAACAAAACAAATCTTGATAACTATATTTACAATAACCTGTATTTACAAAATTAATATACGTATTACAATATTAAAAGTATTAAAACACAAGATTAAAATGCATTAAAATATACTAAGTTAAAAGCGATAAAATCCCGTAGCTTTCAAAGGCTCCAGCCTTCTTCTTCAGCAGTACTCTCTATTATTCAGTACACCTTTAAATATCAGCAGGGTAATGGTAGGCATCACATGTTTCCATTCTCACATGTTCCGCTCTCTTGCAGTGTGGAACCGGAAGTGGCTCGAACGGAAGTCGTACGGAACCGTTCATCCTTTTTTAGGATAATAGTCTCTAAAAGGGGGTGAATCCGTACACCCCTATCCCTATTAATGTTGGTTGTAGAGCTGATCCGCAAACTCTCGAGCCACTTACGGTCCCAGAACCTATGCGCCCGATCGGTGATAGTGGCATCGTCTGGGGAGATCTGGTGCTGCTTCTCCCAAAAATGTTCGGCCACGGCGGACTTGTCATATTCCGCATTTCTTATTGCTTTTTTGTGTTCCCCCAGACGATCTTTGAGACGACGTTTTGTCTCCCCTACATAACATTCCCCACAATCCGGGCATCTAATATTATATACGACCCCACTAGCATCCTCTTTTTGAATGGGGTCCTTAACTTGAGACACAACTGTGCGCAGTCTTCGTCCCGGAAGCTGCACACAGCGTGTCTGATATTTTCTTAATACTCTAGTTATATAATCCGTCAAGCCCAGATAATAGGGAATGTATGCAGTAGATACTGGTATAAAAGATTCATCTCTCCTCTGATTTTCATTAATAAATTTATCTATAATCCTCTGGGGGTAACCACATTTAGTAAGATCCGCCGTGACACGTTCATACTCTGCTTTCCTATCATCGGAGTTACTGCAATGTGATTTCGCTCTATTAATTAGCATTCTTATGACACTGTTCCTATGATGGCTGGTCAGGGCTGAATTATAATGCGTATATTGCCCTTTACACATCGTTTTTCTAAAGACTTTTGTCTTTAACTGCTGGTCTTCCCTACAGACCAACACATCCAGGAACGGCAGAACTCCTCCATCTTCAACTTCCGATGTAAATTGTATGAATTGGGAGAAGCCATTTAAGATATTCAACACATGATCTTCACTCCCCTTCCGAACAAATGTAAACGTATCATCCACATACCTTTTCCAGGGGCGCATAGGGAGAACACTAGCATTAAATATTCTGGTCTCGAGCTCCTCCATAGCTAGATTTGCTATAATTGCGCTAATGGGGGAGCCCATAGCTGTACCATTAACCTGCTTATATATAATGTTATCAAAAACCATAGTGTTACTTGAGAGGCACAATTCTATACCCTTCCTAATATCTTCTGGATTAAGTTGCGTCCTAGTATTTAGGGTAGTATCCCTCTGTAAAACTATGTTTGCACACCACACTCCATGGTCAATAGGAATACAAGTGAATAACGATTTTACATCAAATGATATCATAATTTCATCCTCTTCTATACGCTGGCTCCTAATAAAGTGCACAAATTCTTTACTATCCTTGATACTATATTCAGAGAGTCCTACTAGTGGAGACAATAGTTTGGCTAGGAAACCCGAAAGTGCATACGTCGGACTACCTATAAATGAGACTATAGGTCTAAGTGGCACGTCTACTTTGTGGATTTTGGGTAAGCCATAAAACCTTGGCATTTGGCTACCTGTAGCATGTAGTGTCCAATATTGTTCTTTAGAAATCTTATTAGATTTAAGCCAACTCTGCAACATTCCGTTCACTTGTCGCTCCAAACTAAGAAGTGGACTCTTCTGGATAACCTTATAGGTTGTCTGATCTTCTAATAAGCTCAACGCTTTATTCTTATATACTTCTTTATTAAGAACCACCGTTGCTTTGCCTTTATCCGCGGGTAAAATTATAATACTATCATCTTGTTTAAGGTTTCTTAGTGCTAGTTTTTGCTTCACATTAAGATTGGAAGGAGCACTCTTAGCTTGACTAAGGATGGCTGCTATTTTCACTAGAGCTTCATTAGCTATATCTACGGGAAGTTTATTTATGGCCCTTTCCACACCCATTGCAATTTCTGCAACGGGTATTCTGGGCGGTACCATGGCAAATTTTGGTCCTAGATTTAGGACCTCCAACTGCTCTTTAGTTAGTTGTTTATTACTCATATTAATTACAAAATCCTTAGTAATATTATCATTATTGCCTCTCACCTTACTTTGTTCTTTAAGCCTGTCAAACTTCCCTATTTGTCTCCGTCTATAGCTATCAGAAATATGCTTTACTTTAGCTGTCACTACACTAATCACACCTGATAGGTGCATCGGTGTCAATATATCCCTTATTCCTTCAAAGCACTGTCTTTTTTCTTTCCTAATATTATGTAAGTCCCTATGTAATTTTCCAATCCATATATTTAAGATCTTCTTATGATACCATCTGGCGACGTTAAATAATCGCTCATCCTCAAAAGGTAGCTTTGTTAGAAAGCATCGCGGTATAAGTTTGTGTGTTTGCACACCGATGTAAGACATCGGTGTGCAAACCGATGTTTTTATTTTATTTTAATTTTATTTTACTCCATGAAAGGTTGGTGAAAAAACGCTAAGAACGTAATATTTGCTGATGATATTGAGGTAGTGATAAGTGGGTCGGAAAACTGCTAGCTTGGGGGTGAGGAAGTAACACAGACTAATAGATTAACCAGAGCCATAGGCAGAGGTGAAGGTGATTCTTGCACTGCTTCTATTGGAAAACGCAGAATCCTGAAAAGCAAGGTGTCGGGGATTTCAGGCCCTGCTGTTGGTCATCAGGGAACAAGTGAATATATCAGCTGTGTTAGGATAACTAAGGGTAAGAACATGTGCATGTATACTAATGTTACAAGCATTGTAAATAAATTTGATGAACTGATTAAGTCATCAAATGTAGGGATCATCATAGTCATCATTGTAGAGATAGTGGAGACATGATGCCACTCAGATATAAGTGATGCTGAATTTGAATATGGGGAGTATAATGGATGCAGGAAGTAGAGATAGAACAGGAGGAATGGAGAGGTTATGCTCTTAGTTATGAAGCATATTAAATCTATGGCAGTGCATCCACTCGATACGGGTGACAAGTGCAATGATGAGCTGGTTTGGTGTGATATAAGCACCAGAAACACAAAATTGAGAGTAGGAGTGTGTTATAGGCCTAATGATTGTGAAGAGTATACCAAACTACTATACAAAGAAATAAATTGGACCAGTAAATCGGAATATCTTATAGTGGGAAATTCTAACTTTCCAGATATTGATTGCAATTTGTAGGTTGGTCGCTCACACTCTAGCAAGACTTTTGTAGTTTTATTCAATGAATGTTTTCTACAACAGCATGCTAGAGAGGCAACAAGAGAAAGCAATACTCTTGATCTAGTTATCAGCAATGATTCTTCATGCAATAATAATCTACAGGTAAGAGACCCACTGAGCGGCAACGATCACAGTGTACTAATGTGGAATTTAATTCATGACATACCTACAGTCAAGGGAAAGGCTTTTGCTTTCTTAAGGCCGACTACAGTGGTCTCACACAGACAGTTTTTAAATTCTATGCAACCGGACCAACTGATGATGTTACCTACAGCATATTCTGAATGGAAAGCATTCAGGTAAGATATCGCGGAAGCCACTAGGCTTTTCATACCAAACCTAAATGGATATCAGATGAACTATTGAGACGTGGTAGAGGAGAAAAGTGCATGGGATGCATATAAATTAGACTGGTTGACAAAAAATTCTTTTTCCCCACGCTGTTAAAATTCAGGGAGATTCTTGTAATTTCACATTGCTAAATTCAAATACGGTACCCATATTGCAATTTTAAGGAAGAAGGGGTTAATGTCAAAAAGTTTCTAGCAAAAAAGCTTTCACATATTTTAAGAAAATGTTACATACAATACTAAATACTGAACAATCGGTCTATTAACCGTATTCTATTTACAAAAATGTTTATCTTATAACAAAATACTTATTTTGTAATTTTTTTCCTTTTATAATTGTCCATTGGTGTCTCCTGTACGAGATTTCAACAGTTGTCTGCCAACATATTTGGACACCATTTTCTCTGGTATCTTTTTTCCACTTGAGAAATATCTTGGTGAAAACTTTCAGTGTTCATCGGAGACATTCCTTAGTTTTCAGGAAAAAAGTGTAAATGGGAATATAGAAAATGAAGCTTTAATGACAGGTCTTGGTTTTCGGTCATTAACCTACAGTGGCAGACAAAAAAACTGCATCACCTTAAAAAAAAGTAACATTTGTAGTGAAACATATAAGATATTGCGTCAGATAACGCTTCTATTACATCAGACAGCAATTTCAAGGTATTGCACCAGCCGTTTTTATAAATACGGTGTTGGAAGGGTATACATGCTCATTAGTATCCTGTTTTGCAGAAGCGTAAGCATGGCTCCATACGTTCAGTTGACATTAAGAAAAAAAAAGTAGCTGTTGCTCTGTCCCAGGAAGGGCTTTCTACGTGTGCTATCACTGATAAAATAGGCTGCCACCAGTCAACAGTATCCCAGGTGCTGAAAATAAAGCGTGAAACCGGTGATGTGAAGAGGACCTGGATCAGGCAGTAAGGGAGTGACTATGCCTTCCGTATCAATATTTGAAATGGCTATGCCTTCATAATCACCATGCTAGTGGTCCTGATCTAAAACTGGACTTTGAGATGGCCTCTGGTGTTGAAACAAGTGCATGAACTACCCAAAGACGGAATGTGGTCTGCATGACTATCGGTCGAAGAAGAAGCCTTTGTTGACCCAACAAATGAGGAAGAAGTGACTTGCTTGGGCTAAAATTTATGGACAAAAGAGCAATGGGACACCATCTTTTCTGATGAATTGAAATTTAACCTGCATGGCTCAGATGGAAAGCTATATGTCAGAAGACGAAAATCGAAGGCATACCATCCTGACTGAATAACACTGCCGGTCAGATGGCCTGGGGATGCATAACAAGCAAAGGGATGGGGCTAATTAAGTTTATTAGTGGAACAGTGAATGCAGAAACCTACACTGCAATCTTGGAGGAGTGCCTGAAACCCGTTATTAGGGATCACCTCACAGATATCCAAAACTACATTTTTCAACAGAACTCAGCACCTTGCCACACAGCAAAATTGGTAAGTTTTATTGTAGATTTAATGATGAGTTTGTATTCTTGTCTCACAAGGCTTAAAACATATTTACACCAATGTTTTCCCTTGTTTTTCTTCCTTAAGGTGCAGTCATACCTCAGAAATGCTGGCATTACAGTGTTGGACTGGCCTGGTAAGAGTCCAGATTTGAACCCTATTGAAAATTGCTGGTACATAATGTTGTCTAAAATTGATCAGAAGAAGCTAACAAGTAAGATTCAGCTGCAGGAGATCATTGTAAGGGTGTGGTACCAAGAAATTGGGCAACCGTATATCCAGAAGTTGATTAACTCTATGTCAGACCACTGCAAGGCTGTAATTGCAGCTCGAGCAGGAATAACAAAATATTGAGGACTTATTTTGCTGATTTACATTACATAATACTATAATGTTAACTTGTCATTTCAGTTTGTATACATAAAAGCAATAAAATGTATGTTTGGTTTTCATGATTGCTATTTGCATGATTTCTCATATTTCCAATCATTATGCATTTTACCCTTTGAGAAGATATTTATGGCAATTAGGTATATCAGGTGGAGTCTTTTTATTGGATTTCATTCACAGAGATATATATCCTATCTAACAAGTGCAATTGACACATTTCTGCAACCCACAATGCAGTGCAAAACACATTATTTGTAAAATTCACAAGTGATGCAGTTTTTTTTTGTCTGCCACTGAAAACTGATGAGAACTTTTTAAGCAAATATCTCAGTTTTTGAACATACAGTTGGACCTCTATATAACAAAATCGATCATTTGCTTGAAAAACTTCGTTGTAGAGAAATATGACCTTTTCAACAATGAAAAATACCATTTTTTTTTTTTATGAAAACCCGAAAAACTAGAGGTATTAGAACCTATAGTACTTAGTACTGCTTAGGTTGGAGGTTGAGAAGACAAAAGAAGATATTTGTTGACACTAGACGAACTTCTGTAGACTGTAATTTTCAGGAAAGACAGCATGGGTTTGTTAAGGGAAAGTCTTGTCTGACAAATTTGATAGGATATTATGATGTGGTTACAAAGGAACTGGATGCAAAAAATAATTTTGATATCATATATTTGGATTTCAGGAAAGCTTTTGACACTGTTGCGAATGGAAGACTATTGTACAAATTGAAGCAGAATGGTATTAAGGGTAAGTTGCTACAATGGATAAAAGGATGGTTGAGTGGGAGAAGGAGGGTGGTAATCAATGGGTGCTGCTCTTCGTGGACTAATGTTAATAGTGGAGTACCACAGGGTTCGGTGTTGGTTCCACTGTTCTTTTGTATATTTATCAATGATATTGATGAAGGTGTATCAGGCTTAGTGTCGAAGTTTGCAGATGATACAAAGGTTGGTAGGGTTGATAATGATAGTAATGGCAGTGTGCTACTGCAACAGGATCTAGAAAATTTGGGCAGATGGGCTAAGAAGTGGCAACTGAAGTTTAACCTTGACAAATGCAAACTACTGCATATGGGTAGAAGTAACTCCAGAGAAATGTACCAACTGTGTGGTAGTAAACTTAAGGTGGTAGAAAATGAAAGACCTGGAAGTAATTGTCCAATCAGATATGAAGTTTTCTGAGCAATGCAGACAGGCTGCCAGGGCAGGTCATGGGGTTTTGTCACTGATATATAGGAATTTTGCTAGCAGGAAAAGGAGGTGATTGTCCCTCTGTATAAGGCAATGGTCAGGCCACGCCTTGAGTACTGCGTACAGGTCTGGAGGCCTCATTTTAGGAAGGATGTAGATTTGCTTGAGCGTATACAGTGAAGAGCAACAAGATTGGTGAGGGGAATGGAGAGATCCTCTTACCAAGAGAAGCTTAAGTTCTGCAAATTGAAGTGGCTGGAGACTAGGCACCTGCGCTGTGATCTGATTGAGGTGTATAAAGCCTTGAATGGGTTGAGCACGCTGAATTCTGATGGGATCCTTCCACTTGTTCAGATTACGAACCTAAGGAGGCATAAATTCAAATTAAGAAAAGACAGATGTAGAACAGATGTGCAGAAGTTTGCCTTTAGCCAGCGGGTGGTTAATTGCTGGAACAAACTTCCATCTGTCGTGGAAGTTGATAGGTTAAATAAATTTAAGGAGGAACTGGACAGGCATTTGGAGGGAATGGCGTGATTTTTTTTTTTTGGCTGATGCTGCATAAGCTCATACACTTGCTTTATTGCATCACAATGCCACTACTACGTATGAAGGAAGTTTGTTCCGGAAAACGGCAGTTGAATGAATAAACGAGGAGATGAAAAGTTGGTTCTGTGAGTTTGAAGTTGGATAGTAAATGGATGTTGGCTAGTGACAGCACGTGTTTGGACTATTTTGAAAAAGAGAGAGAGAGACTATTAGAGAGGAGTCATTAATTAACCAAACTGCCCTCTTTTGAATGGAATCTGGAGAGGTTTTGGGGCACAGCCCCAGATGTGGGAACAATATTCCATGTTAAGGCGGATTTGCGATTTGTACAGAGTGAACAGCTGTTTGGAAGAAAAGTAACACTGAGAGCGAAAGAGAAAACCAAGTTTTTTAGATGCAGAAGAAGCAATATTTGTAATGTGCTTGTGCCAAGAGAGAGATGGGAAGTCAGGGTAATCCGCAAAAGAAATATATCATTTTGCCTAGAAATCGGAGTGTAACCAAAGATAAGCATAGGAGCAAAAGAATTCTTTTTGCGAGATATAAGACAAGACTGAGTTTGAGAAGGATTGAAATCGACCAAGTTGTCTTTGCCACACTGGAGAATTACCTGGAGATCGGCATTTAAGGAATTTCTTTTGTATTCAAGATAGCGGGTATTCGAGAAGTTGAAGCTGATTGAGCAGGGCAAGGTTTTTCAAAAAGGAAAGTGGAATGCAATGTGCTATCATCGGCAAAGCTATGGATAGGATTTACAGTCAATGGAAGAAGGTCATTAATATACAAGAGGAAAAGAGTGGGGGAAAGAACTGAACCCTGGGGGATACCAGCATTAGTGGAGAAGTTAGAAGACAGAGAACCATCTACCATCACCATCAGTAAGCGATCAGAGAGAAAACTGGATAACCAATTACAAAAAACAGGTGGAAAACCATAAGATGGAAGCTTGTTTAGAAGACCTTTATGCCAAACACGATCAAAAGCCTTTGAGATGTCAAGAGTAATTGCTTGTGTTTCACCAAATTTTTACATTGAATTTGTGCATAAATGAGTAACATAAGCCAGAATATCACCAGTGGATCGACTGATGAAATCCATACTGGCGATCGTTGAACAGATGGAAGGTTTCTAGGTAGTTTAAGAGTTCGCTCTTAATTGATTTCTCCATTACTTTAGAAAGAGTAGAAGTAATTGCAATGGGATGATAACTGGATGGGAGGGACTTGTAACTCTTTTTAGGAACTAGCTGGATATCAGCAAATTTCCAAAAAGCAGAAGGATTTTGATTTGATTTGATTTTTAATGGCGCATTGAAAAGCAGAAGGAAAAACACCTTTGGAATAAGAAAGTGAAAAAAGGCGGCAAAGAACAGGAGTAAGTTCAGGAGCATAGATTTGAGAACAAGTGGGGAAATGTGGACGAAACATTGAGATTCGTCAAAATCCTTCTGACATCCTTTTGATGGAAGACCACAGGAGGTATTGAATGGAGCATGTTGTGAATGGTGGGAGGTGTTTTACCAAGATCATTAATACATGAGTTGGAAGAAAAATGGGATGCTAGCAGGTCAGGTTTATCCTTGGCTAAACAGAACCATCGGGTTCTGACAGAGGTGGGAGCAAAGATGGGCAAAAGTTGCGGCCAATATCTTTGGTAAGAGACCAGAATGCTCGGCTACCATTAGGGCAAGAAGCAAGTTTTCTACTCTTACCTGCTGAAAATCTAGTTTGGACTGATTAATAACAGCTTTACAATTGTTGCGAGCTTTGGTGTAGGCAGAAAATGAAACTGAAAAATTGGAAACAAGCCAATTACGACATGCAGCATTCTTCTCTTGAACAGCCTTAGCACATTTATCGGAAAACCAAGGTTTAGATTAACCCCGGGGGCTCACATCTGTTGAGTATGGGCTTGGCAAACCCAGGGTCCTGAGCTGGATATCATCATTCTTCTCTTTCTTGGTGATGCCTTTCTACTTCTCTCTCTCTCTCTCTCTCTCTCTCTCTCTCAAACACACACACACACACACACACACACACACACACACACACACACACACACACACACACACACACACACACACACACACACACACAGGGGGGGTAACTTGGGAATTTTTTTTTTTTGGCTGGTGCAGCATAAGCCTCAGGCTTCCTTGTACCATATGGCTAATAATAATAATAATAATAATAATAAAATGTCTAATGGTTAAAATGGGGTCACAGTACTCTCACACATGGGAGGGTCATCAGCCCTCAGCAGAAATGAGTGAATAAAACGACTATATACTATGCAGAAGCAAGCTAGAACAACTTCTTTACAGTTCCTGCACAGACTAGACTGCCATCTTTGGATTACAGGCTTATTTTGAAGCAACTTGTTAGTGGACTGCACATGCCATAATTGTTGCCACTGGGTGTGTAATACATTTCTTATCACTTGCCTATGGTCTGTATAGGGGACTAGCAGACTGTGATATTGTGCTGATTTGGCTGCAGCTGGTTGGGTAAGATGGTAAGTTTAAAAGATCTGGTTGGTTTAGAGATTTATTAGGTGCATCAGCAGTTATGGTCATAGTGCTCCAGATTTGGCTGCAGCATCTGCCAGATAATTTACATTGATCCCAATATGGGATCAATCAGAAGCAGATATAGATTCACAAAGGGTAAACAAATTTTTATATCTGATTACGAATAAAGCTTGTAATGCGCTTAAAGAATCAGTGTGAACCATACACCTATGATAATTATTAGTTTTAATGTGATCCAAAGCTAGCTCTATAGCGTACAACTCTGCTGTGTATACTGCACTCCTGTGGAATTTTCTGAGAAACCGTGCTACCTGGGAATACAGCAACGGATCCCACAGATGACTCTGATTCCGAGTCATCAGTAAAGTCAGGCAGGAAATCAGAGTAAGTGGATCAATGGGCAGCACAGCGTTGTAGGTTGACAGATGGTGAGGTGCTTGCCTTTCCCCCAATGTTAAGGGAAAAATTGCATGATGGAAAGTGTTGCCTTGGTGACTGGGCAACATTGTCTACCATGATATGAAGTTTTCTGAGCAGATCTTGGACGTGAATACTAAAGGGACTGTTGGCAGTCTGGCAGGTGTTATGCAGATTTTCCCATCATGGTTTGAAAACAGATGTCCAGATAGGATTGTCTGGCAGGGATTTCAGTTTAAAAGCATATTTTAGGGACAATGCCTTTGTCAGAGAGATAGTGGCAATTCAGTTGCTTCAACGTATGAAGTCTGGACAGGGGATGTTTGGAATACTCCAGTAGCAATGAGGATGGCTTGATGGTGAAATGGGTCTAGCCATCGAAGTATGCTGTTTCTAGAAGATGTGTACAAGGGACCCATAATCTAATTTAAAATGGCAAGTGCACAGCAGAGTTACAGTAAAGTGCAGCGGTCTGCTCTCCAAGTATTGGATGAGACTGCATGTAACAGGTTCAGTGCACTTTGTCTGCAGTTGATGGATAAGAGGTAAAAAAGTCAACTTATTATCATAAATCAGCCCTAAGAATTTTGTCTTTGATGCTACTCGAATGATGTTTTGTCCAAGGTTGATTTCTCGTTCAGGGTGAAGGTTCCATTTGTGACAAAAGTGTATGCAGATGGTCTTCTGAGTTTAGAACCTGAAACCGCTACTGACTACCCAAGAGTTGACACGGTCAATGGCATGCTGCAATTGTCTTTTGATAACCCTCATGTTGCAAGACTGTGAAAAGATGGTAAAGTTATCAACGAAGAGGGCACTTTATACATTTGAAGGAAGTTGTTCAGTAATAGTAGAATTAACTTTTATAACAAAAAGTGCAAAACTTAAAACTGACCTTGGGGATTTCCTTCTCTTGGCAAAAAGATCGAGAGAGAGAGAATGGACCCCACACAAACTTGGAATTAGCGAGTCAGTAAGCAATTTTTAATAAAAAGGGCTAGACGACCCCTAAGACCAAGATTGCAGATATCTTTCAGGATTCCAAATCTCCAAACTATGTCATACACTTTTTCCATGTCAAAAAAAAATTATCACCTTGCTTTTAAGGAAAGAATCGTGACTAGATGTTTCCATTCTTATTAAATGATGAAGCGTTGATCTATTCCTTCAGAAGCCACATTGTACCTTGGAAAAAAGGCCATTTGTTTCTAGATACCACACGAGGTGGGCATTAACCATCTTTCCAAGATCTTGCACAAGCAGCTTGTCAGAGCAATGGGGATGTAATTTTCCAGATCCTCTCCTGGCTTGGGGAAGGCAACAACTATTCCCGTATGCCAGGAGGCTGGAAACTGATCTTCAAGATATGTTCTGTTGTGCAGACAGAGCAGAAGATCCATAGATTTAGATGAAAGATGTTTAATCATCTTATAATGGATGTTATCTGGCCCAATGGCACTCACCTGGGATAGAGATAGTGCTGCTTTCACTTCCCATTCTGTGAGAGACTGATTATATGCCTCACAGTTACTTGACGACAATTTCAAAACCTGCTTTTCCACTTTTTGTTTGAAGGCTAGAAACTCAGGAGGGGGTAGGATGGTTTGGCAGACACTCTTGCAAATATCTCCCCTAGTGTTAGCAATTGCAGTTGGGTCTGCTATGGTACAACTATTATGTTCTAGGATTGATACAGTGTGCACTGTATATCTGCCCTTCATTTTCCAGACTTTGTCCCAGACAAGCTTAGGTGACAGTCTGAGTAATGGAAGATGAAGAAGATCCAAGATTCCATCTGACTCTGACATCTAATATAAAGTGCTTTAGTGTGTGCACATTTGAAGGTTATCTCTGTGGTGGGGTAATGAAAAAATTTCCCTCACGCCTTGTTTTTTGCCTCCTTTGCTGTTGTGCATTCAGCTTTCCACCACAATTTACAGAAAGGTGAAACCCTTGTCAACATCTTTGGAATTGCAATTGTGCTGCTTGGACAATACTTTCTGTGACATACATAACTGCATTGTTAATTGGCTGTGTGCCAACTGTGGCATTATTAAATGTTGCCAGATGCTTTAAGGAATTCCAGTGAGGGTGATTGATCTTTCACAGTGATATCCTAAATGGGTGGTATGGTCTCCCTTGGCAAAGGTTAGATATCACAGGGAAGTGATTACTACCATAAAGGTTGTCTTCAACCTCCCACATACAAACAAGGAGGAGAGAAGAGGAGCACACAGAATGAAATCATCAAGATTTGCGCAGGTGGCAAATAAATAGAACAAACAGTTAAGAGAAAATCTACTGTTAGCCGAATTGCTATTGCATCTAGGCTGGTGGTAAGTGGCATAGCTTGATAAGGGATATGGTTAGCCACAAGGATGGTGACTCCTCCACAGGCAGGTCCAACCCCAGCTCTACCTTTATGAATAATAGTGCAGTTACGCAAGTGAGGATCCACACTTGCCTCAAGCTTACAGAGGTGGGCCTTGATGTCATCACAATTCTAACGAAATCTACAGCAATTCCACTGTAAAAATCAATTTTAGGTGGTCATTATTTGGTGGTCCATCTGATGGCTTCCGAAGGGCTTGAAGGCTTTATTTTCTGTCCTGGATTCTCTCTCTTTGGAAAGAATGGGCATTAGCCTGTATCCAGTTCTTCTTCTTTGGCAAAGAGTTCCAGGACTGAGTTGTCTGGTATCTCCTTTTCTTCAACATCCATTTTATCTGGTATTATCAGTGATGCTTCAGGTGTGGCTTTTCTTTTCAACTTGGTTTTGGTAGTGGTGGAGTACCAGGAGATATTGGAGTGGCAGCTGACTGGGTTTTTTGGTGGGATTTTGCGAGCTCAATAAATTGTGCACAATAGGAGTGAATGATTTATTTATTGGCTCAACTGGTCTCCTTGCCTCCTGACAGGATATGTTCAGCTCTGGCTTGAGCCTTTGTATCTTTTTCTCTTCTTTCCACCGCTGGCATGCCCTGGAGTATGCACGGTGCTCACCTTCACAGTTCATGCAAGTGGGTCTGGTGGCTGTACATGCATTCGCTCCATGGCAGGCTATCTGCGAATGCCAATATTTTGGGAATTTAAAACATTGCAGTGGGTTTGGGATGTATAGTCTAACATTGCAATTTATATACCCAGCTTTTATCGAGTTTAAGGATGTTGGAGAGTTAAATGCAAGGATGATGTTTCTAATTGGTACCTACTTCCCATCCTTATGCTTGGAAATTCTTTTCACATATACCACTTCTTGTGGTTTCAGTTCAGAGCAGATTTCTCCCACGGTTACCTCAAGGACATCCCACTTTGAGATGACAGCTCTTGATGAGTTTAATGTTCTGCATGGTGTCGCAGTTATCGATATTCCTCTGATTGATGTTGATTAGAGTAGCTGCTCTGAATGCCTGTCGCTTTTTGTTTCAATTAAGAGGTCCCCAGAACAAAGCCTCTTAACTGATTTAGGGGAACCTGCTAACCCCTCTAAATTCTTTTGTATAAAGAAGGGTGACATTTTCTCAATAGGTTTCTCAGTTTGTGAATGGATAATCAAGTATCTTGGAATAGGACCTGACAGTTCTTCAGTTTGTGCCTCTTTGTGATATTGGCTTTGTCTATATCATCAGTTTGATTTTCAGTTAGGGACTGGATTGGGGCCCCAGAATAAATTAGTCTATCAGGATTTATGGCATTTTTTATTATTGTTCTGTGCATGGGCTCCCCACCATGGAGCCCAAATGGGATGCCTACTCTCAGTAAGCAATAAGTGTGCTCAGGAGTGGGAAGCCAGGGCTACACAGACACCATACCTGCATTGCTGCCAGCCTGAATCATGTCCCTCAGACCATGAGGGTAGGGGTGACATTGACAAGGTTGACCCTTGCGGGTGAACCCACTAGCTGACTGGTCCTAGCCGGGCCTTCCAGGACCACCTTTTGAAACTTATGCCACTTTGGCCCCTGCTTCAACAAGATATTGGATTCCACTGACACTAATCTGGAGAACCAGCAGCATCACTGGGAGATCTCCTCACCACATAAAGGAGCCCACATTGAGGGGGAGTGGTCCGTAAGCTCCCATCTTGTAGCAGGAGCCAAAGTGGTGTACAGGCACTCCCTAACTTACATAATACTTGACTTATGCAAATTCGACTTTACATAAATTTTTGTCGGCAAGTGCAAACTGGAAAAAATATGGAACGTATTTTGCACCCGTACGGATAATTGTGAATATATTCTAATGTGAACCCAATAACACGTTTTTATTTATTTATTTTTTTTTTGTAATTCATTCCAAGACCGTGGAAATTGAAATTTTTGCAATATAACTAAGCTATTTATCTCTCTAAAAGATCATTTTTATAATGGAAATTGCATTACACTTTCATCGTTACATATATTCTGTTATAAGAATCAATTTTGAATGCTTTGTGATATTTTTCTAATGCATGTTTCTGGAGGTCACGACCATAAAACAATTTGTACCTTCCAGGTTATTGGGCTTTTCTGTTAGTGAAATATATCATAAACGGGTAGTAAAACTCCATCTTATTGCATTTGCAATAATACCAACAACTGCAATTGTGTGGCTTTTTATGTTATTATGGTGAAATGTGTTTTCCCTTCACTGAAATCTTCAATCATATAAAAGACAAATAAATTTTCAGAATCTTCTCTTCATTCCTGTTTACTTGTTACAACAGTGAAGGGAAAGGAACCAATGGAAAGTACAAGAGCTGGCAGTGCTACAAAATGAAACAAAATTGATTTAGAAATGAAGATGATTAATTAAGAAGTACAAAGCAGGACAATGTTTGTCATCTATTGCACGGAATTAGGTCTTGCTGCTTCAACAGTGAATACTATTTTAAGGGATAGTGCACCTATAAAAGAACACGTTAAAGGATCAACAGTGATCACAAAACAGCATTCAGGTGCTATGTTGAAGGTGGAAAAGCTATTAATAATAAGGATGGAAAATCAAATTCAGAAACAAGTGCCCCTGAGTCCAATGGCCATTCAAGCAAAAGCAAGAAGTATTTATGTAGATATTAAGGATAAGTACAGCAAACCCCAAGCCAAGTGCGTGGCAACCAAAGGGTGGTTTAACAGGTTCAAGCATCGCACTCATTTCCAAAACATTAAAGTATGAGGTGAAGCTGCCAGTGCCAATTCTGCAGCTGCACAGAAATTTTGTGATGTGCTGGAAAAAATCCCTTCTAAACCTCCACAGCCCTCAACTTCCGCAGTGATGTGCTTGTCAGCTGGAGAGTTAATTATGGCAACGATGCTCGAAATGTAAAACTTAACTTGCTGATGTTATTGAGATAAAAAAAATTGAATAAATAATTCTATTTATATGTTCATCAAACATTTCTTTTTTGCTTCAATCAAATTCAGCACACAGTTGCGAGCGTTGCATAAGCATTTAGGGAAATTCTGACTTATGTAGAGTTCCACGGAAAGCAACCCTTATGTAAGTCGGGGAGTGGCTGTATTATGGCTGGGCCCCTCAACCACCAGGATTCCCCTTTTTGAGTTTCCATGGGTCGTGGCACATGCTGCACAGACTGGATTCCAATGCTCTAACCCTGAAACCAAGGCATGGACGTTGAATCCCAGTGATGCTACTCTGGAAGCCCAGAAGTATCACTGGGAGGTCCCCTCCCACATACATGTGGTAAATAAATAGAACAGGTGGTCAATACAAATCCTCCTACAAGGCAGATGGCACCTTCTCTAAATTGGTAGTTAAAGGGATTTGTTAGAAGAGTGGGTTATGGTTGCTTACATGTATTGCTACTCCACTATGTGCATTCCTATTCCTCAGTCTATATGTGTGAATGACAGTACAATTTTGTAATATGAATCTCTATGAATCATCACTAACCTTTAAGTGCATCACTTATAAACACAGACAAACTCATGTAGGTGCAAGAGATCCATGATGTCATCCAAATTTTGATGGAACCCACAGCAACATCAGTGGAAAATTTTAGCCTTTTTATGGGCCCTTCAGTGAACTTCTCTACAGTCATAAGCTTTTTTTATAAAGATATTTACTTTTATTTGGAGTGTATTGGGTAGCTTGTATCTATATCTTCATCTGCAAAAAACTCTAGAACTGAGTCACCAATTGCCTCTTTTCACTTCAAAACCCATTCCATCCTGGGCAGCAATTTATTTTGGTGATTGCTCCTTGACATTTGTCTTTGACAAAGGTGGAAGAAAAGTGAAATAGGAGTAGCAGCTTCCTTCTCTGTTTTGTTACACCACTGAGCATTAAAAGGTATTATTATGTCTGTGGAACAAACAAATCTTTTGGTTAGGGTGGACAGCTATATTTGTGTTCTAACTGATCACAATCTTTTCACTACCTCAGCATGTCTTCCTGTTGTTATTAACTGCTGAGACCAGTTTCTTTCTTTCTTTCCTTCCTTCTTTCCTGATATAAGGTGTTCCAGTTTATGTTTCTGGATTACCTTTTTGTTGTTTCCAACTAGGAAAGTGGGATTAAGTACAATGTACTTCCGAATAGTTAAGACATGCTGATTTTGAAGAAGGGCAGGCAATCATTTCATGATCTTAAGAACCACACCAGGTGCAGATAGGAACACCATGACGGCCATACTTGAATGACTGTCCTGATGGCATTTAAAATAAAGGATTCAGAACCTACATCCAAATTTGATAATTAAGTTATCCTGCTCCGACTGATGTTGAATGGCTTGTAGAGTTAGAAATCAGGATAAGATTGAGTAGGTGCCAATGTTTTCTCCCTATGTACCAACAAACAATTAACTGCAGTTATTCCTTGTTAGTTTAAACCTTGCTTTAGCTATGAATAGCAGAGTTTTTAAACCGTTATTTATGAATTTTTGGAATGCCAAGAATTTTGGAATGTTGAGAAACAACATTCCAAAAAATATGGCACATTGAATAAGCTCTTTAAAATATAAGAGGCGGCAAATGTGCTAACAAAACCAAAGTTAGAAAAGAAAAAAGTTTGTCCTGAGCATTGCAGTCTCTCCTTTTGTGCACTTAAAATATGACAGGTGGTCTACAACTTTTTACCCCCTGGCATACATATATCCTGGTCCTATTCCACCTATCCTTAGTTAATGATTTTCATAGTGAAGATATACTACCCATATTTGGTGATTAAACTTAGGTTGTTTCATCCATTTATTAAAATTCTGAATCAAACAAATAAACAAAGTTACTTTCATTAATTGGCTATTATTTAAATTATAATTATTTTATTTATTTTATTTTTTGGAAATTCGTCTATTTAAGAACAAGCAATGGGTAGGGTGGATTAAAAAATAAATAAAACTCACCTGATGCAACAGATAAATTAAAAAATGCAGTCTCTGAGCATGAAATTGTGAACTCAACATCAACATCTGGTTTGACAGGAACATTCACGAAGTTTATATTGGTGTAATGGCGATCTTCAGGTTTGGACATATTGAAAGTATATTGAAAATCTATGGATAAATTATCTATAAAAAAGGAAAAAAAGACATGTCATATTGAAAGTGTAACTGTTATAAAGTAACAAATAAGTAATTTATATATTTTTAAACATTTTCACATAATTCATAGCAAATACAAGTGAAATATGTATGTTTTCCATTTTTATTAATAATAACATATATATATATATACAGTGCAAGCATTCTTGCAACTTTTTAATTTGGTGGTTGTGCTACAACTCATAGCAGAACTCCCCCCCCCCACCAAATACCGTATTTCTTTGATTCTAAGATGCCTTTGATTGTAAGACGCACCTTAATTTCAGAAAAAAAGCTTTGATTCTAAGAAAAAAAAATAAAATAAATCTAACAAATATTTTTATTATAATAGAATTCAATTTACTAACAACAATAGTACCGGTATTTATCAGCTCAGAAGGTATTTATCCTTCTGAATCTTCTGAGCCGTCGATATCTGCATCTGAATCAATATCAGAGTCAGATTCTTCTGAGTCGTCATTATCTTCATTATTCCATAATAAATCATCTTCTGAGCCACCGAGAGCATTGGTGATGCAACATTTTTTAAATAATGTGCTTGACTATTCTTTCTGGGATCAGCTTCCAAGCTGTTGATACCCATTCTGCCAATTTTAATGCCAGTGCTTTCTTAATTTTTCCAGAAGGTGTCAGTGGAAGGTTGTCAGTCAACAGCCAGGATTCATAGTCCTTTCTCAAGTAATCCTTAAATGGTTTGTTGACTGAAACGTCGAGTGGCTGCAGTTGGCTAGTCATGCCACCAGGAATCACAACCAAGTAACCACGTTTTCGCATGATTTTATTTTTGACACGTTCGGACAAATGTCCACAAAATGCATCAAGTACAAGCATGCTAGGTGGGTTACGAAGATTTCCAGGATGTCTATTCCACACAACATTTAGCCAGTCTTCATAAGCTCTGCCGACATCCATCCATTTTTTGTGCACGCACAATAACATCTTTGGGGAAAATTTCATTTTTCGGAATGGTTTTTCGATTTAAAATTAAATATGGTGGCAACTTTCAACCATCAGCGGTGATGCACAGCATCCCACTGATATGCTGCTTTTCGTAGCCCTTATAATCTTGATTTCTTTAGTACCTTTAGTGTTGATGGTGTAATTTCGAGGCATATCGAATAAGACCGGGTTTTCATCAACATTTCCAATTTGACTAAACTCATAGTTTCTTTTCCTTAATTTCATCACCTGTTGCTAAAAGTTAATCAGCTTCTGTTGAAAGTCTGCAAGAATTTTTTGACAGACAGATGTTTGGTGCCTTAATGATAACATCTGTTGAGTATGGGCTTGGCATACCCAGGGTCCTGAGCTGGATATCATCATTCTTCTTTTTCTTGGTGATTTCTTCTATTTCTGACTCTCTCTCTCTCTCTCTCTCAGAGGTAACTGAATTTTTTTTTTTTTGGCTGATGCAGCAAAAGCCTTAGGCTTCCTTGCACCATATGGCTAATTATAATAATAATAATTATAATAATTCACTATGACGCACGAGTCTGTCGCACCAGCCGCGACTGCCTTTAAAAATTATTTTCTCTATTCCGAGGGACTTGGCAACTTCTCCAGCTTTCAACTGCATGGCTTGTCGAGTGATGGGTAATCCTTTTGCGTGTATCTCCGTTACAAAACATATCACAGCTTCATCGACTTGTGGAAATCTTTCTTTCTTAGGCCCTGTAAAGCACATTGTTGTTGCTTTGCACGAAAATATGGAATTGTGATCGTTTCTCCAACGATGAACATTTACTTCACTAATGTCAAAATGTCGACCCGCAGCTCTATTCTTCATACACAATATCTCTGCATACACAATAACTTTCCATTTCAATGCGGCTTTGTAGTGCAATCTTTTTGATATTTTAATCAGCAATAAGGGATCAAAATTCTCCACTTCTTACATACTTTCGAAGATACAAACAAAACTTCCTAGTTTTTGCTGAGTGAGCTCCACTATAATGAAATAACTGTGGCTTCACATTTTGAAAGCACGTGAAATCATCCACGCCACTTTGTTCTCCAATGGAATTGGAGAATGCAATAACAGTCAAACTTGGAGGCAGAGTTTCGAAGTAAAAACAAAACAAAAACGTGTGGTGCTGTGAAAAGCGTGGGAAAATTTGGAAAAAAACTGTGATTGTAATATGCACCCTGTTTTTAGAGACATTTATAGGGGAAATGTGCGTCTTACAATCAAAGAAATACAGTATATAAAATCATTACCACTTTTTGAGATCATTTCGGAACTCAGCTAAACTGATAACAATAACTGAAGAAATAAGAACGTGTTCAGGGTTATTTACTATGCAGAGTGAAAATTTGTAGATAAAAAGAAAAACTTTAAAGCAATTTAAAAAACTTTTTGACTGTCCACTATTTCTTTGAGAAAGTCATCAATAAAAATGAAACTATGATAACATTTCTGGAATTCCATACAAACTATTAAAAACATAAAGAAAATATTAAAATCAAGAAAAGAGTTAAAGTGGTTAATGTTCTATTGTAAAAGCAGTGATTGACAGATACAATACATTCCTTTGTGAAGTAACAACACCAACAAACACAAATTGTACCAAGCAATATCAAGTAACTAGTTATGCAACATGTCACAGTTCAAGAACAATCAGAATGTTACTTAACCATTTCCACTACACATGCATAAACCGCAATAAATCAAAGAAAAAAAAAAAAAAAGTAACAAAATAAACCAAAGCGCTGATTAAAATCAATGACATTTTTTATATATATCAGTATATATATATATATATATGTCTGATTGGGGCTTTGTAAAAGTGATAACATGAACTGAAGTGCTGATGACAATCAATAAATTTTTTCTATTTATACATGTCTGATTGATCCATCATAAAAGTGATAACATTATTCATGATCACAATAAGTGGTGTGCACTGTATACAGGGTGATTCAAGGCATGGAGGCATGTCTTGCTTATTTTCAGGTTTAGCCTATTTGTTGTCTGAATCTTTATCATATTTGGGGTAAAAATTTTTTAATTTGACGTTAAAATCGGATTAAGGATTAATGCTTAGATTTCTAAAGCATTTAGGGCATAAGCCTCAAGCTATGGGAGCGTCTAGACCAGTGTTTCCCAATGTGGATCCCACGCCCCGCAAGGGGGAAATTTGATTGTTCAAGGGGGCAATTCAAAAATTGCTCGTCTGGAGTTTAAAACAACCGCCTACTATGATTTAACTTGTACAAAAGAAGAATTGTTGGTATCTCAATTTGAAATAAGCATTCATTAAATGTTGTACTTTCTATAGGGCCGCACTTGAAAGTTTGGAGTAATATCAACTACAGTTTGCTCGGAGAGTATTGCTTACTAGTGAAGGAATAGCATGTACTGTATTGGACGACTGCTTATGGCATGCGCAATGAGCAAGCAAGGTGGTTGTCTACTGTAGCCTACCGCAAACTCCGCATGTTATATGAAATAGGTAATTCCTTACATACAAATGCTCATTTGGGCGTCGTGACTGTACATTTGGATAGGTTTGGCGATCTCAGATTAAAATAAAAAATTACTTTGTCTGCGCACAGAATTATTATTAATGAAGAAACACAATGGTATGTATTTGTCATATTTGTATATTTCTGTGGTCTCAGTAAATAAGCAAATAAGTCCAAAAACTCGAATTTGCAGGAGAGGAAAAATAAACTTCACACTCTCATATAAACATGCATATATCCGAATATACAAATATTTATTACTCACACTAAAACTACAATAATGAAGATATCTGCATGTCACATAATAGTAAATACTTTATTATAGTGCACTTATCTCATTTTTGACAAATTAGACTTATCTGCTTGTTCACAGAGACCACAGATTTAATAGCCCGAATTCAGTAATTTGTGTGATTTATTCATTCAAAAAGCATACTAATAATTAATTTTGATATATTAAAATAAAATTAAATTAACTTTAATGCATAGTTTATTTTTAGTTTTTGATTTATCTTATATTTATTTCTTTCAGTTGCACAGTAAAATGAGTAGTGCAAGTAAAAAAAAGTTCATCAGTATTCAAAGGAATACTTAAAATTTGGTTTCATACCCGCTGTCCACGATCAAAGGTCGCTTTTTTGTCTTTTAGGTCAACAATGCTTGACCAACGAATCAATGAAGCGAGGTCGTCTTGAGACGCATTTGAAGGCGAAACATAATGCTCATGTAAATTCAGATTTAAATTACTTTCAAACTTTAAAGAAGAATTTTGAAAAAAGAGCAACATTAAAGTCTCTGTTTATTGCTCATACTGCAACTGTCAATCGTACTCTTGAGGCCAGTTATGAAATTTCTTTACTCATTGCTAAATCTGGGAAAAAAAAATCATACTATAAGAGAGAATTTAATCAAACCATCAATATCAGCATTTCTTAAAACAGTTCTGGAAAAAGATGACAAAGATGTGAAAGCTATGCCACTCAATAACAATACTGTTAGCCGAAGAATAGATGAAATGAGTGAAGATATTGAAATACAACTTGTTGGAAAGCTGAAAACAAGAAAATTCTCAGTGCAAATGGATGAATCAACTTTGAGAGACAGTGAAGCCATACTGATAACTTATGTAAGATATATTGATAAAGGTAATTTTGCTGAAGAAATGTTATTTAGTAAATCATTAGAGAGCACCACTATCTCCAAAGATATATACAATAAGCTAAAAAATTACTTAGATGACAATAATATACCAATGAAAAAAATAACATCTTGTGCTGCAGATGGTGCTTCTAATATGATGGGCAAGAAAAATGGCTGTTTAAAATTGATGAAAGATGAGAATCCAGAAATGCTTCTTGTGCATTGTGTTATTCATACGGAAAATTTGGTAGCTAAAAATATTTCGCCTGTTCTTAATGAAGTACTAAAATCAGTTATAAAGTGTGTCAATGCTATTAAAGCTAATGCCAAATGTGAGCGTCTCTTCAAGATTTTTTGTGAAGAACAAAATGCAGACCATGTGAGACTTTTACTTCACACTGAAGTAAGGTGGCTCTCGAAAGGGAACTGCTTGAAAAGATTTATGGAACTATTTGATACTATTAGTGACTTTTTAAGTGACAAACCTGAAATGAAGCGGTCGATAGTAAAACATTTGAGTTATTTAGCCGATATCTTTGAAAAACTAAATATATTAAATAAACAACTTCAAGGAACAAATAAAACTCTCGTCGATGCAAAAGCGAAGATATTTGGTTTCATTACATTTATTGAATTATGTCAAAAATATATTTGTAACAAAAATTTTGAACAGTTTTGTTGGCTGCAAAAATGTGAAGTGACTGATACTGCTGTACTTGTTATTGTCGATCATCTGAAAATTCTGTCCGCTGATTTAAAAGAAAGGTTTTCTGATTTAAAACAAATTGATTTTCCAACCTGGATGATGCAACCAATGTTAGTGGATTTGTCTGATGTATCAATGCAGTACCAAGAAGAAATGCAAAATGATGAGTCAGTTAAAACTTTATTCAATATAAAAGGAGCAATGGCATGGCTTTGTGATGAAACAGAAATTAAATACCCAAATTCAACCAACTTTGCAAGAGAGCTATTGTTACCGTTTCCATCTTCATATTTAGCTGAATGTGGATTTAGTGCCATAAATAATTTGTTACTAAAGAAAAGAAATCGACTGGATATCAAAAAACGGGGAGACTTGAGACTGAAGCTGACTAAATTGGAGCCCAATATAAAATCTCTCTGCAGCAAGCATAAGGGTCTCACTAAATTTTGTGCAATCATCTAGAAGTGACTTCACATGGAATGTTGAAATTATTAAACAATTAAATAATAATTACTAAAAATTAAAATATTATAGAAAAATCTTTCATATAAATTATTTTGTACTTAAATTTTAGTTGTCTATTATATGTTTTGAAAATTTACTTACTGTTTTTTTCTTAATAATTTCCTAATGATTTCTTCCTAAAACCTAAGTCTTGTGTCCTGAACAAGTTGTAATTAGGCTTCATTTAGGGAATAATTCAATTTTTGAATATAAAAAATATGTATATGTTACATAGGGGGCATCAGAATTTTAGAAAGACTTAGGTGGGGTATGGTAAAAAAAAGGTTGGGAAACACCGGTCTAGACTATGTATAAATATAGTGCTAGTGCATCAGAAATACATAGCTATATCTGAATAAATCAGAATATTAATAAAATGGCATTGTTTTAAGTTATATCTCAAATCGTGAATACCTTCACGAGTTGCCATGATATTGCACTGCTTCGAATGGATACCACCACCCACGGTGGTGGTATCCATCTGAGAATAAGTAACATTAGTCTTCTCCTTAGGTGACGTGTTACTTATTTGAAGTAGTGCAATATCATGGCAACTCATTGCGAAGGTATTTTCAATATGAGATATAACTTAAAACGATGCCATTTTAGTAATATTTTGATTTATTCAGATATAGGTATGTATTTCTGATGCGCTTCCACTATATTTATACATGCTTAGATTTCATAATTTCCATATTAAAATTTTGGCAAATTAACTATTTCCTTCTCAATAGGAAGGTCGTTACTATCTTCAGTTTAGTCCAAAAACATTCTGTACTTAAGAAATTAATGTAAACAGATTTTGTTTAAAAGATGCAAAACAGCAAATGCAATGGTTTTAGTGTGAGTACAACACAGCTGTATTCATGGCTAGCCATTCACAGCTAAACACATAGTGAAGAGTGAACTTCACACAACTGTTGTTTGTTGCTTTTTTTTTTTTCAAATAAAACTGGGACACATTCATTTCAAAAGCACAGAGATGACATTTTCAGACTAAAACAAAAATGGGTAAAAACTTTTTCTAATTAAAAAAAAAAAAAGCAGTGAATTCACAAATTTTTTATTTAAAAATCTTAAAATCTAAACGTTAATACTTAGTCCAATTTTAACATCAAATTCAAAAATTTCAATACAAATATGATAAATAGCCAAATAAAAACCAAACATATTAAGGAAGTATACATATTAATTAAAACATTATTTATATTTAAATAAAGGGATTGAAATATTTCAAATTGATTTTAAAGCTGAACTAAGTATTAATGTTTAGATTTTATGATTTCTAAATTAAAATTTTACCTAATCAACTTTTTTTTTTTTTCTTAGCAAGAAAGTTGTTCCTTGAATTTGATTTAGTCTATAAACTTCATCTAAGTACTTCTGAAATGAGCATAAACCAAATTTATTTTAAGAAATAAACAAAAGAACTCCAATGGTTGTAGCACAAGTAGAGTTGACACAAGCTGCCAATGTATAGCCAGTAGTTCTAGACGACTAAATACAAACTGAAAAAGCATCATCAAAAGCTTTCAGGAAAGCTATTGATACTGTTGCACATGGAAGACTGCTTTACAAATTGGAGAAGTATAGCATTAAGGGTAAGTTGTTGCAAAGGATAAAGGGATGGTTGAGTGGGAGATAGCAGAGAGTGGTAATAAATGGACACGGCTCTACATGGACTAATGTTATTAGGGAGTCCTCCAGGGTTTGGTGCTGGGCCCATTGTTGCTTTGTGTATTTATCAATGATATTGATGAAGGTATATGAGGCTTAAAGTCCAAGTTTGCAGATGATACAAAGGTTGGCAGGGTTGCTAATGACAGTAAAGACAGTATGCTACTGCAACAGGATCTAGAAAAATTAGGCAGATGGACTGAGAAGTGGCAACTAAAGTTTAACATTGACAAATGCAAAGTACTACATATGGGTAGCAGTAATCCAAGAGAAACATACAAACTGTGTGGTTCTACACTCAGGGAGTTGGAGAATGAAAAAGACCCGGGGGTAATTGTGCAGTCAGATAGTGTTCTTTGAGCAGTGTGGACGGGCTGCCAGAGCAGGTCATGGAGTTTTGTCTATGATATACAGGTAACCCTCGGATAACACGGTAGTTTGGTTCATTCAAAATCTTGTGAAATGTAAAACAGTTTTATACGGGACTAAGAACCAGTACAAAAAGTGCGGTTAAGTTCCAAAAACTAACAAAAATACGCCATTTTTTTTATAACTATCGGAATCTTAATTTTTATAGTGGTAATAACTTAATATTTTAACTTTATTTTTATAATAGTAGTAACTTCTTCTTCTTCTTCTTTGGTCCTTAGCTGGCAGCTGGGGGAGGCGGTTGGCCACGCAACCAGTATGCTGCTGTAGGTGCCGCAGGGTTTCGGACTTGCTCTGTGATGTTCTTCCATACCTTACGATCCATGGCTTCAGTCCTGGCCTGGTTAAGGTCGAGACGTCGGCTCTTTAAGTCATCTTCCACTTGCTTGGCCCACGTTTTCCTAGGCGCGGTCCGTTGGATGCTCCATTGGGTGGGTCGTTGTCTCCAAAGGAGTGTGGATGGTATTCTGTTCGTGTCCATTCTACATACGTGGCCAAACCATCTGAGCCTTCGCTTCTGGATTTGGTCGGCAATGGTTGGTTGCTGTTGGCATCTGACGCGGATGGTATCATTAGTGATGCGGACGCGAAGAGAGATGCCCAAGATCTGCCGCAGGCATCGCATTTGGAATACCTCAAGTTTGTTCAAATCTAACTTGAGACAAATCCATGTTTCCGATCCGTAAAGAAGAATGGGCAGGATCAAAGTCCGGAAGAGTTGGATTTTAGTCTTTGTGGAAATGTTGGTCCTCTTCCACAGACACCATTTGAGCGAGGCGAACGCAGTGGCCGCCTGTCCAATTCTGCTGTGGATTTCCATGGTGGATGCAACTTTCTTCTCCTGGACCAACGACCCAAGGTATTTAAAGTCCTGCACTTGCTCGATCTGGACGCCTTCGAGATAGATGGTGGCTTGCGACCCATCTGTTGTCAGGGCCTTTGTCTTACCAGCATTGATCTTCAAACCGTATGGCCGGGCAATGCGGGCAATGTCGTAGAGGATGTCCGTGGCTTCAGCGTCGTTACCGGCAAGGATAGCACTATCATCAGCAAACATCAGGTCAGTCACATAGTGATCCTTGTCATATTGTATGCCCTGTCTGTTTCTGAATGCTTGCCTCATAATGGCGTCGACCACGATGTTGAAAAGCAACGGGGAGGCTACATCCCCTTGGCGGACTCCAGTTTGGATGGTAAATTCCTCAGATAAATCGTTCTGGATGCGCACCTGGCTGGTTAAACCGTTGTATGCAGTTTGGAGGAGTGTGATGACTTTTCGAGGTACATGTTCAACCTCTAGTAGTTTCCATAAGGCAGGCCGGTGAACACAGTCGAAAGCAGACTTAAAGTCAATGAAAACAATGACGGTTCGCTGTCCACACCGGATCCTCTCCTCCATCAGCTGACGAATGGCAAAGATTTGATCACAGCATCCTCGCCCGGGTCTAAATCCTGCCTGTTCTTCTCGACTGGTTTGCTCGCGATGTTTTTGTAGTCTTGACTGGATGATCTTCATAAAGACCTTTCCGATGATGGAAAGGAGGCTGATGCCACGGTAGTTCTTGCAGTCCCGGTTATCACCTTTCTTGTGGATCGGTACGATAATGGCTTTCCTCCATGTTAACGGAATTTGTTCAGTGCACCAGATGGTTTTGAGGAGTGAGTGTAGTCGGCGAAGCAGTACATCTCCCCCGGCTTTGATCGCTTCTGTGGTGACTTGGTCCACTCCTGGTGCCCTGCCATTCTTCAGGGATTGTATGGCTGCTTTCACTTCTTCTACTGTAGGCTCAACATCGACCATGGAGACCTCAGGGGGGTCGATCGAGAGTGCTGTTGCTGGCGGTCCCTGAGGTGGGTCGTGATTATACAAAGCTTTGAAGAATTCACTCCACCGTTGCAGGCGTTCGGATGGTGATCGCACGAAGGTCCCATCAGCATTCTTGATGTTGTCACTAGTCAATTTGGTCTTTCCACTCAGACATCTGAGGGTGCGGTACTCGTTTTTGGATGCCGCCACTTCAAGATCGTCTGCCACTTGGTTCCAGTATGCTTCTCTTTCTGCTGTCATTCTTTGTCGGACTTCTCAGTTTAGCTGCCGGTACCGTTCAAAGTCGACCAACTTTGCCTGTTTCCGTTTGTCCACGAGGTCGAGGCACTCGTCTGATATCCATGGTTGTGTTCGACGTCGGGCAGGTGGACATAGGGGCTTGGCACATTCCAGGATGGCATCAGAGATCTGCTTTTCTTCTTCATTTATATCCTCGGGCACAGCCAGCATCTCGAAGCGGTTGGATAGGGCGATCTGATATGCCTGTTTGTTGGCAGCATTCATTAGCTGCCTCCAGTCCAGCTTGGCTGACCGAGATGATCTTTTTGCATGCCGTAATTTGAGCTGCACCTTAGCCCGGATGAGGTAGTGATCAGATCCGCAATCAGGTCCCCTCATGGCACGAACGTCCATGAGTGATGAGCGAAATCTGGCATTGATCAAAATGTAGTCCAGGATTGCTGAGTCCTTGCCAGATGGATTTCGCCATGTAAGTTGATGTTTTTGAGGGTGCTGGAAATGGCTGTTTCCAATGATCAGGTTGTTAGATGCGGCAAAGGACAACAAACGTAAGCCGTTGTCATTGATCTTCCCATGGCCAAACTTGCCCATTGTTGTTTCCCAACCAGATCTGTCCACGCCAATATGGGCATTAAAGTCCCCTGCGAGGATGATCACTTCTGTCTGCGGAATTGAATCCAGCGTATGTTGGAGCTGGTTGTAGAAGTCATTCTTGGTCGGGTCCAGGCTAGTCTCAGTTGGCGCATAGGCGGAGATAATATGGGTCTTGATGGTGCCCTTGACAGTAAGGACTGCCAGGCGGTCCGATATTGGTTGGAAAGTGATCACACTACTGGTGGCGATCACATTACTATTTAAGTAGTAACTTAAATAGTAATAACTGAACAAACGTCTTACCTTACAAACTGTGATACTTATATGTCAGGTAATGTACCTTTATTTAATTTTCTTCCTCTTCATCGCTGCTAAGCACAATCTCTTCTGCACTCTTCAAAGTCAGAATTATTTTTTATGGTCTCAAACAAGCACAAGTTCAATAGTACAGAACTTAACCCAGGAACTTAACTTAATACAGTGGACCCTCGCTTTAAATGATATGTGAAAATTGGAAAGAATATTTTCCAGTTAGCAAAATAAAAATAAATTTACGCTTACATACATAACTTAATTAATACGTAGTGTGATATGTACGTACTAAGTAATTGATATTTCTGTTCACTGGCTTTTTTTTGTAAAATTTAAAACAATGAAAATGATAAGCAATTAATAACAAAGAACAGAGCATGCACAAGTTGCAACAAACACTATACAGAGTAATGAGTTTCTGAAATTTATGGGATTGAATATTTCATCGAAAGGGAAACACATTTCACCATAATAATGTGAAAACCCACAGAATTCCGGCTATCGGTACTATAGTAAATGCAAGGAGATAAAGTTGACTATCCATTTATAATTGATTACACTAACAGAAAAGCCCAATAAAATGGAAAGTGCAAATTGTTTTTATTGTTTTATGGTAGTAGCCGCCAGAAATGTGCTTTAGAAAAATATCACGAGGTGATAACAACTAGCAAGTCAACAGCAGTGATTCACAAAAAGGAATGGAAACATTAAAAATTACATCTAACGTAATAGCAGGGTTTCCCAGCACAAAAATGTTATGCGAGATTTCCAGCAAATTTCAAACCATGTTAGAGCGAAACCTTGTTGTAGAAGTACCATGTTGTGTTAGGATTTCTGCAATTTATCAATTGTGTTGTAGAAGTATTGTGTTATACAGGGGTTGACTGTATAGGAATTTTACTAGCAGAGACAAGGAGGTGATTATCCCTTTCTATAAGGCAATAGTCAGGCCACATCTTGAGTACTGCATACAGGTCTGGAGGTATCATTTTAGGAAGGATGTACAGTTGATGTACAGAAGGATGTACAGAATGGTTTGAGCAGGCTCAATGCTGATGGGATACTTCGGCTTGCTCAGATTAAGAACCTGAGGTGGGCATAGATTCAAATTGAGGAAAGACAGTTGTAGAATAGATGTGCAGAAGTTTGCCTTTAGCCAGTGGGTAGCTGATTGCTGGAACAGACTTCCATCTGTTGTTGTGGAAGTTGACAGTTTAAATAAATTTAAGGCTGAACTAGACAAACATTTGGAGTGACCGGATGGGTGAAATGGGAAAGGGATTTTTTTTTTTTTGGCTGATGAAGAAATGCAAGAAAGCAAGCTATATAAGCCTCAAGTAATGCTAATATAGTGTCTTCATTCCAGCAATGTTCTTCTGTGTTCCTGTAACATAGATACCTGTAGCAAAGAGTCACTAAATAAAACATTTCAATCTGTAACTATTCCATCTAATAAAAATTCTTGGCAGCATTTCTAATTCTAGCAATATTTGAATTATCCAGTTTCAACTTCCATCCTTGTTAAGTCTTGAGGATCTATTCTGCCAATCTGATGAACTTGAATTATTTCTGTGATCTCCTCGAGGTTGAACTCTCCTGTGATCAGAAGACAAAGGAATGCATACCAGAGCCTTAATACCTCCTTCCATGATGGATGATATACCTCCATACTTGCACCAAACATTTTCCTTAACTAGGATCTTCCCATATTCACCCTGGAGAAAGTTCTCAATTTGTTTTAAAATTTCCTTAGCAGTGAAGTCTCTCCTTGTAAATGTATTATCTACACTCAGTGTTCACTGAATTATGACCACCTCATCCTAATGAATAATGGACTGTGCTACATAGCTTGTAGTATAAAAAGCTGAACAGCTTTGTATGCTAGAGCAGTGGAAATTTGCATCTGCTCATGAAAGATAAAGTAGCAGTTATGGAATGTAGTAAAGAAATCATGGAGTTTCAGAGTTTCAAAAGGGTACAATTGTGGGAGCTACCTTCTGTCTGGTATTTCTGTATCAGATATGCGCAGTTGCTTATGGTCCACTGTAGTTACCGTGTACAAAGAATGGTGTCGAATAGGTCAAACCAAATCCCACAAACAGAACTGTAAAGGATTACGTAAGGTATATATTTGTGACAAGCAAAGGGGGCAGCACGTCGTACTGGCTGAACAGCAGATTACTGTGCGACAGTTGACATCACAATACAATACGGCGAATACAAGAATGATATATCTCAAATGATGATGTGCCACAGACTCAGATATATGGTTTTTTTTTTTTTTTTTTTTTTGTAGTTGTTGGTGCATAGGCTTCTGTGGCCATAATGCACCTCCCAAGGTTTTTGCAGTACTTTGATCCAAGCCCGAGGCGGGAATCGAACCCGGGACCTTTGGGTTGCTAGGTAGGCACTGATATATGGGGTTCCATAGAAGATGACCCAAGATACACCCTCTCCTCACCACTGATCACCATTGATGGCAAATGCTGTGCTGTCAACAACACATTGGTTGGCCACAGGAGGACTGGAAAACACATGTGCTAGTTGGATGAGTCCAAATATAATAATTGGTACAACACGCTGACAGATGCATTCATTTGTCATGTAAGCAACACTAGTCCATGGACCCATCATGCATGATGCCCACAATCCAGGCAGGTAGCAGTGATTGCTTAATAAGGGGCATGTTTTGTTGGAGAGAAATAGGACTCCTCATGTGTATGGATCAATGTTTCACTGGTGAGGTCAACTGGCAGCTTTTAGGAGACCACGTCCATCCTGCCATGTTTTTTTCCCCACAGGGAAAGAGGACCTTCCAAGATGATAATGCACCACATCATCAGGCACACACACAGTGTTTGTTTGTTTGTTTGTTATTTGGTTTTTAGAAGCATTAGCAACTAAGGCCATATTGCTCCGGGGATTTGTGGTGGTCATTCCCTGACCTTTCTGCATCCTCCGTATTTGGTGGTCACGGGCTTGAACCCCGGTCTAATCAAGAAGCATCTGCGGCTCCTGCCCACCTGCTGCTCCTGCCCACACACTGTGTACAAGTGGCTCTAGGAACACCATCAACATACTGCCTATCTTGATTGTCTTCCAGATTCATCTGACCCCATACAATTGAACATCTATGGGATGTTCTGGAATGGGTTTGGTTTTTTTTTTGGTTTTTTTTTTTTTTTTTTTAGGAGCATTAGCAACTAAGGCCATATTGCTCCGGGATATGCGGTGGTCATTCCTTGACCTTTCCGCATACTCCGTATTTGGTGGTGACGGGCTCAAACCCCGGTCTAATCAAGAAGCATGTGCTACGCACTGCTGCTCCTTCCCACCTGGCTACGGAGGCGCTCTGGAATGGGAAGTGAGGTGTATGGACACACAGCATCATCTATTTCAAAACAGTTGAAAGCTTCGCAGGCAGCATGGCTGCAGATCCATATGGATATCTTCAGAGGTCTACTGGTGGATGTTACCCATGTGAATGGTGGCTCAACATGATATTAAGTAGCTACAGTAGAGCATCAGTTAATCCAGAATTAATGTCAGGCCTCTTCCGGATTGTCAAATTTTCCGAATAATCAAACTTAAGGTAATATTAAATAAATTCTGTTATAATGTATTAAGATAAAATAGAAAGACTTTACATACTTTGAAAAAAGAACTTTAATTTAAAAAAAATAATAATAACTTATACATAAAAATTTGCATATTTACATGTGTGTATATTCAGATAGGTATTTTACTGCAAATTTTAGGTAGAAAAAATTTAACGTAAATTTTTTAAAATAATGTTCAGTTGTTTTTTGCTTTAGCATTAGTAGATGCAAGAAAGCAAGCTTATGCAGCATCAGCCAAAAAAAAAAAAAAAAAAAAAAATATATATATAAATAAATAAATAAAAAATAACCACTTCCACTTCACCCCTCTATTCGTTCGAAATACCTGTCCAGCTGAGCCTTAAACTTATTTAGGCTATCAACTTCCACAAAAAATGGAAGTCTATTCCACCAACCAACCACCCGCTGGCTAAAGGCAAATTTCCTCACGTCTATCCTACATCTGTCTTTTCTCAATGTGAATTTATGCCCTCTCAGGTGACTATTCTGAGCAAGAGGAAGAAACCCATCAGCATTGAGCATGCTCAAACCATTCAAGGCTTTATACACCTCTATCAGATCACCTAGCTGGTGCCTAGTCCCCAGACACTGTAATTTGCAGATAGGCCTTTTGCCTTTCTTCGTAAGAACACCCCTTTGTTCCATTCACTAATCTTGTTGCCCTTCTCTGTACTTGTTCCAGCAGCTCTACATCCTTCTTGAAATGAGGCCTCCAGACCTGTATACAGTACTCTAGGTGTGGTCTGACCATTGCCTTATACAAGGAAATGATCACCTCCTTATCCCTGCTAGAAAAATTCCTATATATCATTGACAATACACCATGAGCTAACTCTTGCAGCCCGTCTGCACTGCTCAGAAAACTTCATATCTACCTGCACAACCACCCCAGGTCCCTTTGATTCTCTACCACTGTCAGTGTAGTACCACAGAGTTGATACGTTGCTCTGGGGTTGCTGTTTCCTATATGTAGTACTTTACATTTGTCAATGTTAAACTTCATTTGCCACCTCTCAGCCCATCTGCTCAACCTTTCCAGATCCTGTTGCAGTAGCATAGTGTCAGTAGTGTCCTTGACAACCCTGCCAACCTTCGTATCGTCTTCAAACTTGGACATTAAGCTTGATATACCATCATCAATATCATTTATAAATACAGAAAACAATAATCGACCCAATACTGAACCCTGAGGGACTCCACTAATAACGTTAGTCCACAATGAGCAGTGTCCATTGATTACCACTCTCTGTCTTCTCCCCCTCAACCACCCCTTTATCCATAGCAGCAATTTGCCTCCAATGCCACACTGCTCCAATTTGTGCAGCAGTCTTCCATGTGCAACAGTATCAAAAGCCTTTCAAAGATCCAAGTATATAATATCAAAGTTATTCCCTGCATCCAGTTCTTTTGTGACTGCATCATAGTATCCAATCAAATTGGTCAGGCAAGACTTCCCCTTAACAAAACCATGCTGTGTCTGCGCTATAACTGAAGTCTTGTCAAGATGATCCTGCAGTGCTTCTTTAACCAGTGCCTCCATTAATTTTCCAGGAACAGAAGTTAAACAGGTCTATAATTACTCGTGTCGCCCTTTGATCCTCCTTTGTGAATTGGGGTCACATTTGCACATTTCCAGTCCATGGGTACTTCCCCTGAGTCCAAGGAATCTCTCGTAATTATGGCTAAGGGTTTCCTTACTTCCTTTGCTGCCTCCTTTAATATAACTGGATAGATCCCATCCACCCCAGGTGCCTTTCTTGTATTTATCTTCAACAATTTTTCCTCCACTTTACTCTCAGTTATTACAAGATTCTCTAGCTTACTGCCAGAGTTGGATACACCTCTAGCATTCCCCTTGCTGAATAACTCCTCATGTGTGTGAATGTCGATGCAAAATATTCATTCAGTTTGTTAGCTACCTGAGCAGGATCACCAACAGCTGACCCATCGATATCAAGTGGACCAATCTGATTCATCCCTTTCCTTCTAGAGTTTACATAAGTAAAGAACTCTTTGCTGTTTTTCTTTGCATCCCTTGCCAAAGATTTCTCGTAATCTGCCTTCGCCTGTCTAACCTGCTTTGTAACTTGGTTACAGATCAAATTGTATCTATCATAGGCTTCTGTGTCACGTGTTAATTTGTATGTATCCCATGCATTTTTCTTCTCTGCCATATGTCTCA
Source organism: Mastigoproctus giganteus (assembly GCF_048544385.1). Classification (NCBI taxonomy): domain Eukaryota; kingdom Metazoa; phylum Arthropoda; class Arachnida; order Uropygi; family Thelyphonidae; genus Mastigoproctus; species Mastigoproctus giganteus. The sequence goes on from NC_143579.1 coordinate 109,932,042, forward strand.
TTAGTTCATCTGACATCCACTTAGGCCTAAACCTTGAACAATATTTCTTAGTTGGTATGTAAAGCCTAGTAGCTTCCAAGATAAGTTCTTTGAATGCTTCCCATTTTGAATTTGCTGTTGGTAACATCATCAGTTGGTCCCACTGTATAGAATTTAAATACTGTCTCAGTCCATCGTAGTCACCTTTAAGAAAGCAATAACCCTTCCCTTTACCCCTAATGGTAGTTACCTCTTTGAGTAAATCCCACTTCAGCACACTGTGATCACTGCCAACTAGTGGTTCATTTACTTGCAGATTCTTAATGCATGAAGAATCACTACTGATAATCAAATCAAGAGTATTACTCCCTCTAGTTGCCTTCCGAACATGCTGATGTAGAAAACAATCATCCTATAAATCCACAAAAGCCTTGCTAGTGTGTGAGTGACCAGACCCCAAATTCCAGTCAATATCTGGGAATTTAAAATTCCCCATTATAAGATTCTCTGATTTACTGGCCCACTCTATTTCCTGTACAATTTCTTATTATACTCAGAGTCATTAGGTCTATAGCACACTCCTACTCTCAATTTTGATCTCCCAATGCTTATGTCACACCAAATTGACTCGACACTGCACTGTCCAGCAATGTCGACTGGCTTCACTAACTTGGATTTTATGTATTTCTTAACTAATAGCATAACCCTCCTTTAATATAACCCTCCTCCCTTCCTATCCTGTGTATCCTTTCTGTAGACATTGTACTCCCCAAATTCCAGTTCTGCATTCCTTATATCTGTGTGACACCACGTCTCTGAAATCCCCACAATATCTGCCTTTGATGTTTTGAGCAATACTTCAAATTCATCAAATTTATTTACTAAACTCCTACACTGGTGTACACGCAAGTATACATGCACCTGTTCTTTTTCTTAGGTACCCTAACACAACCTATGCGTTTATTTGTACCCCAATGATTCCCAGCAGTCTCTGAAATATCCTGCATCTTATTTTCCAGGCTGCTGCTCATTCCAATAGAAGCAGTGCAAGAATCACTTTCACCTCTGCCAGTGGCTACTGTTAATCTATTAGTCCTTGTATCCCCCCAATCTAGCAGTTTTCCGACCCACCTAACACTGCCTCGATAGCATCAGAAAACATTCTTGCACCCTTTCTATTTAAGTGTATCCCATCCCTGTAGAAGCAGTCTCTCCTGTTAACAAGTACAGTCCAGGCTGAAAAAAATTCTACCCCTTGAGCCTTGCACAATCTTTCCAGGGCTGAATTAATCGACAGGGCTCTCATCGTGTCTGGGCAGAATTGCAGACACTTTCAAATTCAACCCTAATTCATGGCTTTTTTTCAACAGTGACCTATACTTGTTAAGTAATTCCGCCGGTCTCCTACTCTTAATATCATTAGTGCCGAGGCGTACGACTATATCACCTTTTGTGCCCTTAAAAGATGATATCCGCTCTACAACGTCATCAACCTTTGCCCCTGGCAGACATACCCTGGTCCTGTTCCATCTATCCTTTTTACAAAGCATGTTCCCCGTTTCCCTGACAATAGAGTCAACAACAACTACTAGTTCCTGTGGGACCAGCGCATTCTGCCTTGGGGGCTGCCGCTGTTTTGCGTGATGACCAAGTGCAAGCTCTGGCATTGATGTGGGCAGCTGAGAGCTCTATGGGCCCCTCAATTTAGATCCTTTGAGGGCATCCACCCTGTCCTTCAAACTCTGATATAGGCCCATAACAATGCTGAGTTGTCGCCTGATTTCCTTACACTCTTTACATCACGCACACACAAAGACATCCCCCGCGGCAATATCATGCTCCGTTCCAGAGAGTTCGGCAAACATTTCACAATATAAGGGACAAACAAGCAGAAAGTGAGAGGCCATTAGCTGACTCTGACAGGATGAGCACTGGGGTGCTCATCCTGTCAGAGTCAGTTGCTAGATGGGTACAATACGTATGTCCAGTTCTCAGCCTTGCCAACACCACTTTCTCTCGTCCTTTTTTGTCAGAAACCTGAGAGCCACAGATTTGGTTCTTCTTTTATCTAGTAAAGTTTGCTGTAAGTATTCCTTTTCCAGATCTGACCAGTTTTCATAACATGCTTGCGAATAAGACTTATAGTCAGTGTATGGAACCTGAGGATGTTGTGAGATATTGGGTTGAGGATGTTTAGTGACAAATTTAGCACTTTCATTTCCTGGAATGCCAGAATGGCCAAGGATCCAGCAAGAATGATTGACTGATTGGACTGACTGCAAGAGAAGATCTGGGAATGAATGTGTTTCAATGTAAGATGAGAAGAGGTGAAATTATCCTTATGGCAGAGACAGTACTGAGGGAGCCAGTATAAATTATTGCAGGTGAGATGGAAAGCTCAATAATCTTACTAAGTGCTAACTTGATGGCGTGAAGTTCAGCAGTGAAAACACTGCATGCTAACGGTAGTGTGGCTGCAACTGTATATGAAGGAAATACTGCTGCAGCAACTACCATACTGTCAGTTTTTGATCCATCGGTGCTGTCTGATGTAGGGAGGTATGACATTCTTCCCCCAGTTGACAAAATGTGTATCATGGAAGCCAGAAACATATATCCAAATTGGAACAGGTGCAGTTTTGTCCTGAAAAATATCAGCCAAATCAACATTTCCACTCTGAATAAGCTCTTTGATCCTGAGTGATGCAGGTCGATTTTCACATGGCTTATTCTCATAGAAGGAATCTCACTGAGCGTGATAAAGATACTCCCAACTGGGGTGCGATGGAAGACTCTGGATCTTAGAAGCGTAGAAAAGCAATGTTTTCCTACGAAGATGTAATGGAGGATCGTGGGCTTCAATATAAAGACTTTGCATTGGAGAAGTCCCGAATGCTCCCAGTGCAGTTCTCATGGCACTGTGCTGGGTGATATTTAGCCATTCTAATGTTTTTCCTGGCTGAGTCATATACAGGAGAACCACATAGTCTAAGCATGAACGAATCAGACTCTTGTACAGGTGAAGTAAGGAGTACTGAACAACTTCCCTGACATGGATGAAACTGACCGAAGCATGTTCAACTGTTTTACACAAGTAGTAGTAGTAGTAGTAGTGGCATGTGATGCAAGAAAGCAAGTGTATGAGCTTATGCAGCATCAGCCAAAAAAAAAAAAAAAAAAATCACACCATTCCCTCCAAATGCCTGTCCAGTTCCTCCTTAAATTTATTCAACCTATCAACTTCCACAACGACAGATGGAAGTTTATTCCAGCAATTAACCACCCGCTGGCTAAAGGCAAATTTCCGCACATCTATTCTACATCTGTCCTTTCTTAATTTGAATTTATGCCCCCTTAGGTTCGTAATCTGAACAAGTGGAAGGATCCCATCAGAATTCAGCGTGCTGAACCCATTCAAGGCCTTATACACCTCAATCAGATCACCGCACAGGTGCCTAGTCTCCAGCCACTGCAATTTGCAGAAGTTAAGCCTCTCTTGGTAAGAGGATCCCTTCATTCCCCTCACCAATCTTGTTGCCCTTCTCTGTACACGCTCAAGTAAATCTACATCCTTCCTAATATCACATATCTACAAGTGATTTGTAGATATGTGATATGTGTGCTTGGAAGTTAAGCTTACTATCGAATATCAGGCCCAGAAATTTGATGCTGTTTACTACTGGTATCGGACTATTGTTTAGCTGTAGTTCAGGATGAGGATGGAGAGAATGTTGCTTACAAAGGTGAGTGGTTGTAGACTTCTGCTGAGCTAGTCGATATCCATTGCGTGACATCCACGATTCAATTCTGTTGATGGCAAGTTGGAGTTGACGTTTGCTAATGCTCATGCTTTGCAACTGGCAGGAGATGGCGAGGTCATCCACATACAAGCTGCCACAGTTTTGGGGATGTCTCAGGTAATGTTGACTCGAATTACAAATAATGCTGTGCTGAGTATAGATCCCTGTGGTACTCCTATTGCCTGAATATGTGATGTAGAGATTATGTTCTGATAGTGGACCTGAAAAGAGCAGTGGAATAGGAAATTCTGAATTATCTGAGGGAGATGACCCTTTAGCCCTGGATGATAAAGGTCCATAATAATACCATGTTGCCGGGTAGTATCAAATGCTTTTTTGATATCTAAATTGACCATGACTAGATATTGCTTCATGACAAAGGCATCGCGAATATTTGATTCAGCTTTGATAAGGCCATCAAGAGTGGATCTGTTCTTACGAAAGCCATACTGATAATCTGTTAAAAGATTGTCTGCTTCTAAGATCCAGGTAAGCTCTTATGTACCATCCTTTCAAAAATTTTCCCCATGCAGCTTGTGAGAGATATTAGCCTATAATTTTGGTATGGCAAGTATGAAAGAATGACGCCAGGAAAGCGGATAAGCATCTTCTGAGAAGATCCGTTTATAGACAATCAGTAGGGTACATAGGTCCACTTCAAATAATTGTTTTAGCATAATGTAATGTATGTTATCTGGGTCAGCAGTACTATTTGAAGATTTATTTCAAATTTTAAATAAAACGGTTGATTGTATGGGAGTGAGAGATGTGTGGAGAACTTAATTTTGTGGCATTCTGCATTTGCCTTGATGTGCTGAAAGGAGATGGAATAGGAAGCAGAAGCAGACATTGCAGAGAATGATTCTGCTAGCACATTGGCAATTTCCTTAGGTGCAGATGGAATGGGATAGATCTTTCCCATTCCAGCATAGTATTGGAGAGGGTGATCGAGAGAAATTTCCATTTAGTGCTTTTATTCTTCTCTAAATGAGCCTTGGGTCAGTGTCTTTGGTGAGAGTTGAGGCAAATGGGAACCAGGAGTCACGTTTTTCTTTTTGTCTAATCTGCCTTGCTTTGTCTTTAAGTCTTTAGTATTCAATTAGATTGCTGGTCGTAGGAAACTTAGTTGTTCCAAACACGGTTTTTGTCACGCTTGGCATCAGAGCAATCTGTATTCTAGTTGTGGTGGGAGCACTTGTTAGGTTGTGACTTCGGAATGGTATTTTTTTCTGCAGTTAGTATCTGACTGGTAATGTAAGTAGTTATGTCATCAATGGGATGTTGCTGAACATAACTCCTGTCTAACTGGACCTGGGTGGAGTAGCTGTCCCAGTTTGCCTTCTTGAACTTCCAGCTAGATCACTGCTCGAGAGTTGGAGTTAACCATGTTTGTAATGAGCAAAGAATTGGAAAGTGATCACTGTTTTAGAGGATCATTGATCACTGACCATGTCATGCTTGGAAAAATTGATGATGAGCAGATTGACAAATCTATTGCAGAGGTAGATCCCTTAGGTAGGTGAATATAGGTGGGAGATCCAGAGTTTAGTATAGTTAGGTTGTTATTATTCATGAACGTTTCGATTAATTTGTCTCTTGTGTCAATTGCAGGTGACCCCCATAATGGATGGTGGCTATTGAATTCACCAAAATGGCAGATTGGAGATGACAGTTACATAATCAGATTATCAAGTTCTGTATTTGAAAATTGTTGAGAAGGGGGAAATATATATAGAAGGTAGGGTTATATACATACTGTGATGGCTTCTAGACTAGTTTGTAATTGAGTGTACCTGTAGGGTATATTTGATTTCACAAGCACAGCTACTCCTCCACGGGCAGGATGCTCCAAGATCCTGCATTTTCTATACATTGCATAGTTTGTAAATTTTGGTGAAGCTTGAGATGATAAGAAAGTTTCCTGAAGACATACTGCTATCGGATTGTATTGAATTAGTAAATCTCTTAAGTCATCAGAATTGCTGCTTAGTCCTCTGCAGTTTCATTGAATGATATTAGACATTATTCAAGTTTAGTTGTGGTGGTCTGACTGTTTTTTTAGAAGAGGAGCATTTCTGTCTGTCTTGTTTTATTGTATCTTTTTCCAGGAAATAGAGGTACAGTATCCATGTTGTCAATTGCATGGAGTTCCAAAACGGGCTCTTCATTATTTAAATGCTCATTTACTTTCACACTATTTGCGGAAGTTTCCATTTTTTTTTTTTTAACCTGTGTCAGATTGTAGTTTTTCTTTTTCAAATGGGACTGATGGAGTTTCACTAGGAATGCTGATTGGGCTATTTGTTGCTTCAGTAATTTTCCATGGAGGATTATCTTTCTTAGTGATTATAAGTGTAGATTTCAACCAGTTCACTAGAGAGATGCTAGGCAGAACAGAAACTTCAGTTTGTGCTGCAGTAGATTAAGTTCCGAGTGCAATCTGCATAAGAACGTCCACTAGGTAAGTTCAACATGACTTGCCTATGTGCCTCAGGAAACATGACTTTATTTTGTATTTTTGAATTTTCTTTCCTGTTATCCAAACTTCACAGATTTTGGAAAAGGCTGGGTGGCTTCCTTTGCAGTTTGGACAAACGGGTTGTGACTGTGCAATCTGCTTGAGTATGCTCTTTAGATCCGCAGATGGGACATATGGCTTCACCTCTATATGCCTGCTGTGAATGACCGTATTTCTGGCATTTGAAGCAACGAATGGGATTCAGAATGTATGGTTGAATCCGACAATTTAAATAGCCAGCTTTAATTGAGGATGGTAAGTCTGGAGTATTGAATGTTAAAATGATGGATCTCATTGGAGTGAGATTTCCATCTCTTTTAGTCATAACCCATTTCACATCTATTTCTTTTTGATTGCTGAGTTTCTGGAATAGTTCTTCTTCAGATACTGTAATTAGGTCCCACTCGCAGATGACACCTTTTGATGAATTTAAGGTTTTGTGGGGAGTAATTGTTATTGTCAACCCAGCAAATGTTGTCTTTAACAGGCATGTAGAGGTTCAGAATGTTTTGAGGTGGCTGTTTCAATTGGGGGGTCCTCCAGATTGCAGTCTTTTCAACATTTTTGGTGATCCAGCAATACTCTAGAATGTTTTTGAATTAAGAATGGTGACAATTTGCCAATAGGTTGGGCGGATAGTGAATGTATCACCAGGAAATTTGGAATATCTTCATGACACTGCACTTCCCTTCAAAACCTTTGGTTGGTTAGAATCATGGTCAATGTCAGGAGGTTCTGATCTTGAGCTTGAAGGCTCTAAAGGTGGATGACAGCTTGTATCCATATTGGCTCCTTTTGGCCCTGAGGGTTTATCTTTACTCCCTAGGTTACCGGCCCCACTACGGGGAGGCAGGAGCAGTGCCACTTGGTAGCCAAGCAGAGAAGTTAGTACAGTTATAGTAAGAGTATTAAGTTAAAGAAAAAGGAACTTTCCTTTTTCTGGGCTCACTTCTTAGTGCTTTTAAGAAATTAGAGCTGCTTTACAGAAAAGTTAATTAAGTAAGACAGAAAACAATGAAAAACTCAGTCACAGTAGAGAAAATGCTCTTTAAACGCACGAGGATCGGTTGGTCATGGAAATGCCTGCTACCCAGGGACATTTGCGAACAGCCAATGGACAACTCTGTGAAACATTTCAGCAAGCTTGCAGAGAACGTGTACTTTTGCAAGGAGACAGGATATGGCATGATCCACTTTCTGAGGCAATCGAGGCATGTACACCAAGTTATGTACGGTTACTGTTTGCAATGATATGTGGATTTGGAGAACCTGAAGATGTACTTGAACTATGGGAAAAGCATACAGGGCATGAGTGAAGATTTCATAAGACGTTATTCTGAAGAAACTAGCCTTCTCTATGAAATGTCGAAAAATTATGGTCTGAGCCTTCGAAAAGTGCACCTACCAGCTGCTGAAATGATGACAGCACCTCTGCATTGGTAATCATTTGACGTTTTGGAAGAACACGCCAAAGGGATTGCAAATACAGAAAAATTAAACAACGAACAAAAAATGGCATTTTACATTATTCTTGACACCATATACAATAAGTTAAACACTAATCATAACTGGTTTTTTTTTAGATGGTCCGGATGGAAAGGCAAAAACATTTCTTTACTCAACTATACTACGCACCGTACGAGGCAAGGGAGATAGTGTTACTCCTGTTGCGTTTACAGGTATTGCAGCAACTCTGTTAGCAGGAGGAAGAACTGCTCACTATTGTTTTAAGATACCTCTGTTCTGAATGCAACTTCAACATGCAGTTTAAAGTCAAACACAGAGGAAGCTAAGGCACTTCTACTATCAAAACTGATAGTGTGGGACGAAGCACCAATGACTCACGTTAACACCTTTCAAGCAGCAGACAGACTACTGGACAATCTGACAGGATTAGACAAGTCTTTTGGAGGAAAAGTTATACTACTCTAGGCAGAGACTTCAGGCAAATCCAACCGGAAATCTACGGGCTCAAGATCTCTAACAGTTGCCAGCCTATGTTTCTTCATTGAATAAAGAAACTAGGCTATGGGCACAATTCCATGTACTGAAACTTACACATAATATGCAAACAATAGCTAGCGAGAAGGAATTTTCAGACAGGCTATTAGAAGTAGGCGATGGAAGTGGTGCAACTATAAGTTTGCCCACAGCCTGTTTTTCAAACACACAAACCCTGTGGAACAACTCTATGGTAATATTAACTTCAACACAGTTACAGCTCAGCTACTCAAAGGCAGAGCAATACTGTGTGTTACAAATGAGGATTCTGTGATGAAACAGAACAACAAAGAGTTAGACCATATTCCCGGAGAAGTGACTGTTTACAAAAGTGTGGATACCGTAGCAAGCGATGAACCAAATGAGCATCTGGCATACCCTGAAGAATTTTTCAACAGTTTAATACCAACAGGAATGCCTACTCATGAGCTAAAACTGAAAGTAGGTGCAGTAATCATGCTACTACGGAATATTATGCCATCAAGGGCACTCTGCTATGGCACAAGATTGTTAATTACGCTTCTACAAAGACACATCATAGAGGCTCGCGTAATAGATGGATTGAACTTACATGCTGTACCCATACCGCAATTTTTTTTTTTTTTTTTTAAACGAAAACCCCCAAACTCGAGAGGTATTAGAACCAATAGTACTTAGTACCATGATTGGGTTGGAGGTTGAGAAGACGAAAGAAGATATTTGTTGACATTAGACTTGAACTTCTGTAGACTTCAGGAAATACATATGAAGGAAGGCTGTTCCAGAAAATGGCAGTTGAATGAATAAATGAGTTATTCATTAATATTTGATTCTGTGAGTTTGAAGTTGGACAGTAAGTGGATGTTGGCTGGTGGCGGCATGTGTTTGGACTGTTTTGAAGGAGCGAGTGGGAATTATAGAATCCAATTCAGCAGAACAGCGCCCATGGAAGTATCTATAGAAAAGGCATGCAGCAGAAACAGTACGTCTATGAGACAGCAAGTGGAGAGACTCTGTTAAAGATGAGTCATTAATTAACCTAACTGCCCTCTTCTGAATGGAATCTAGAAGCCTGAGAGAGGTTTTGGGGGCACTGCCCCAGATGAGGGAACAATATTCCAAGGTAGGGCAGATTTGCAATTTGCACAGAGTAAACAGCAGTTTGGAAGAAAAGTAATGTTGAGAGCGAAAGAGAAAACCAAGTTTTTTAGATGCAGAGGAAGCAATATTTGTAATGTGCTTGTGCCAAGAGAGATTAGAAGTCAGGGTAATCCCCAAAAGAAATATATCAACTTGCCAGTAAATCAGAGTGTCACCAAAGATAAGCATAGCAGCAGGAGGATCCTTTTTGCAAGACAAGACTGAGTTTTAGAAGGACTGAAATCAACTAAGTTGTCTTTGCCCCACTGAAGAATTACCTGGAGATCAGCATTTAAGGAATTGGTAGCGGATATTCGAGAAGTTGAAGCTGATTGAGCAGGGCAAGGTTTCTCCAAATGGAAAGTGTAATGCTATGTGCTATCATTGGCAAAACTATGGATAGGATTTCCAGTCAATGGAAGAAGGTCATTAATATACAAGAGAAAAAGAGTGGAGGAAAGAACTGAACCTTGGGGGACACCAGCATTAGTGGAGAAGTCAGAAGATAGAGAGCCATCCACCATCACCCTCAGTGAGTAATCAGAGAGAAAACTGGATAACCAATTGCAAAAAACAGTTGGCAAATCATAAGAAGCTTGTTTAGAAGAACTTTATGCCAAACACGATCGAAAGCCTTTGAAATGTCAGGAGCAATTGCTTGTGTATCACTGAACTTTTCTATTGAATTTGTCCATAAATGGGACATAAGCCAGAAAATCACCAGTGGATCGACTGACGGAATCCATACTGGCGATCGTTGATCAGACGGAAGGTTTCTAGGTAGTTTAAGAGTTGGCAGTTAATTTATTTCTCCATTACTTTAGAAAGAGTAGAAGTAACTGCAATGGGACGATAATTGGATGGGAGGGATTTGTCACCCTTTTTAGGAACTGGCTGGATATGAGCAAATTTCCAAGCAGAAGGAAAAACACCTTTGGAATAAGAAAGTGAAAAAAGGTGGCAAAGAACAGGCGTAACTTCAGGAGCACAGGTTTTGAGAACAAGTGGAGAAATACCATCAGGACCTAGGGCTTTCTTAGCATCAAGATTCGTCAAAATCCTTCTGACGGAAGACCCGAGGAGGCATTGAATAGAGCATGTTGGGAATGGTGGGAGGTGTTTTTCCAAGATCATTAATACAGGAGTTGGAAGAAAACTGGGATGTTAGCAGGTTAGCTTTATCCTTGGCTGAATTGACAACAGAACAATCTGGTTTTGACAGAGGTGGGGGCAAAGATGGGCAAAAGTTTTGGGAAGGGACCAGAATGCTCGGCTACCATTAGGGCAAGAAGCAAGTTTTCTATTCTTGGCCTGTTCAAAATCTAGTTTGGACTGATTAATAACTGCTTTATAATTGTTGCGAGCTTTGGTGCAAGCAAAAAAAAAATTGAAGAATTGGAAACAAGCCAATTATGATATGCAACGTTCTTCTCTTGAACAGCCTTAACACATTTATTGGAAAACCAAGGTTTAGATAAAGAACGAGATTTTAAAGTGAAGTGTGGAATAAAGGATTCCATTCCTACAAGAATAATTTCACTAACACGATCTGAACAAACGTCGACATCAAAAGTTTTGAAACAGTAATCCGGCCAAGGAAAAGAAATCTTGCAGGTCATCCTATTTTTAATTCTTGTAATGCCAAACAATATGAGGTTGGGAATAGCCACAAGATAAAGCTTCCATTGGAGAAGAGACAATCACCAAGTTGTGATCTGAGGTGCCTAAATGACCACTCATTTTGACCGTGTACTTAGAAGGGTTGTTTGTGAGAAAAAGATCAAGAGTCTTTGTGTATGGTTAGGAATATCCGGTATTCTTGTAGTTAAATGAACAATCTGTGCAAGGTCATTAGTAACTGCAAAAGCCTCAGCATCTTGACCAGCTGGGTCGGTGTGACTAGAAAAGGGAAGCCAGCTGGAGTTGTGAACATTAAAATCACCAAGGAAATTTACCTCACTGTTAGGAAAGTTAGATTGGAGAAAGTCAAGTTGCAAAGAGAGGAAGTCAAAGAGCTCCAAGTGATTAGTGGAGTTGGGAGAACGGTAGAGACAACAGATGAATTTGACACAATGAGGTAGAGAGATTTCAAGCCAGAGAAGATCGAAAAGAGAAGATTCCAAATTACCAAGTCTCTGACAGGGAATATCGGAATGGACATATGCACAAGTACCACCTTTGAGGTGAAAGGAATCAGTCAGTGAATAGTTTGGGCAACTGAAATGAGCAGTAGTTGAATCAACTGATAACTGAAATTCTGTCAGAAAAAGTACATGGGGTTTGGCAGATTGCAAGTGGAAATGGACATCGTCGAGATTAGAATTCACCACGTGTATTTGTGAAATGAACTAGGAAGTACCTTTTATTCCATCTGATACAATATGCCTTTCAAATTCAAACAAAGACAGTTTCCTATACATTTAGGAAATGTATAGCATTTTTAATGACCATTAACAAGTCACAGGGACAGACGAAGAATATGCTTATACCTTCCAAAATCTGTGTTCAAGTCACGGGTAACTATATTGGTCTCTCAAGAGTTAGATCAAAGGACTCGTATTGTATCTGAGAAGAATGAAATTTTTAACTGTGTTTATAATGAAATTTATGAATAAAAAAATAAAATGTACTGATATTTAATTAATAACCTTTAAGATATGATGCTGATGGCATATGTAATGATGGGTACAACTAGTATTATATATTATTCATATAATTTTTATATTTTTTCAGCAAAATTTAATTTCTAGTGCAGAGAAAGCTTTAATCTCCTCTTTTCGTCATCCATTAGCACTACTCAGGGATAAGTTTTTTTGAGCCAGACCGAACAAATTCTAAGGACCACTATATATATATATATATATCAATTATGTCATCTTTCACAATTGCATCCGATAGATTCTCATACTGAAATTAATTGAACTGATTACTGAAAAATATCTATATCTTCAGTGATAACAAGAATTAATGGAAACTTACAGCTTTTCTGTTTTTATTTATTTTTTTTTTTTGCAAAATCAATTCATTCACAATCTGATTCAAAAAAGTTGTTCCCTGAATAGTTCTGCTAAATGATGAAACTGTTCTCCAGATATGATTGTATTTACATTATTAGCATTAGTAGAGGCATACGATGCAAGAAAGCAAGTTTATGCAGCATCAGCCAAAAAAAAAAAAAAAAAAAAAAATCCCCCCCCATTTCACTCCTCCATTCGTTCCAAATGCCTGTTCCAACAAATTATAGTTAAATATATTTAAATTAATGGTTTCAAAAACTTTATTTGAATTCTATATGAAGCTATCAAACTCTCGACTGGCATAAGGAACCACTTTGGTCAGATTTCAGGACAGAAGGTAAACTGGCTGCTAATTAAGTCCATGCATTCCTGGACTTATTCATATCACATCAACATCACCTTGGCTGCACATTAGTAAACCTGAACTGATGTGCCTTTTTTTTTTTATTATATGTATAAAATACTTTTGAGAATGGTCTCATCACTAGGTATAATATGCATTGTTTTTTTTTTTTTTTTTTTTTTTTTTTTAGGAGCAATAGCAACTAAGGCCATATTGCTCCAGGGATGTGCGGTGGTCATTCCCTGACCTTTCCGCATCTTCCGTATTTGGTGGTCACGGGCTCGAACCCCGGTCTAATCAAGAAGCGTGTGCTATGCACTGCTGCTCCTGCCCACCTGGCTACGGAGGCACCATAATATGCATTGTGCTAGAAATTAAAAATGTACAGAATACAGTTTGATTTTTTTATGGCTAATTGAACACAGTACACTATTATCAGGTGTTTTTATGGCCATATTTGATATTGAAAATAATGAGAAATTTGCAGATGGTTACCCACTTTTAATACAGGTTACATGGCACGTGTGGTGAAGGGACACTCGTGCACAAATGTTTATGACTACTATAGCAAAATCTCAGAAGTCTAAATCAGTCACTAAGCAACAATATTTCTTTACTGCTCTCTGCACTGGCCACTCAGCTACACCCAATCTTGGTATACAACGTGAGTCTATGTGCATTGAGAAGTATGACATTCAGTGAAAGCATACCTGATCAAATTTTTAGGTTATGTGTTTCAATCCAATGAGGATGTCTAACAAGCAGTAAAAACACGGCTTACACAGAAGGAGGCAACTTTCTATTGCACTGGTACAGAAAATTTGCCTGCACAATTACCCCCAGGTCCATTTTCATTCTCTACCACTGTCAGTGTAGTACGACAGAGTTGACACGTTACTGCTTCCAACATGTAGTACTTTACAATAACCCGAAAAAGGCCTCTGAGGTTGGGAAAATTCATATTTTAGCATTAAATCAGCTCACACACCAACCATAAGAATAAGTATTTACTGTAACTAAAATATTTACATATTAAAATAAATATTTACAAAAACTGCTATTATATTAAATTAAATACATGTAAAACCATTAAAACTGTGATAAAATCCTTGGGATAAAATACACTAAAATAAACCGAATTAAAAGCGATAAAAACAATAAAAGTCTCTGGAGCTTTCGGAAGCATCGGCTTCCTTCCTCAGCAGTAACAAAACTTCTTGCAGCACATCCATATATAACAGGCTCACGGTACCTACACACGTGGTGCAGTCGGTGCACGGTCTGAACTGGAAGCGGAAATAGCTCGGGAACGTGTTAAGCAAAACCGTTCATCCGTACTTAGGATAACAGTTTCAAACAGAGGATGCATACGCATACCTCTGTCCCTATTCATAATATTGTGGTCGGATGAACAGATTCGTAGGCTCTCGAGCCATATAATAGCAGTTTTTGTAAATATTTATTTTAATATGTAAATATTTTAGTTACAGTAAATACTTATTCTTATGGTTGGTGTGTGAGCTGATTTAATGCTAAAATACTTTACAATAAATTGGAAGGTTATGCAGAATTGGAAATGACACATCTGGCCATTCGTACATACTGTGTTTTGTACAACACAATACAGAAGTTTGTAAAAGGACATTTTTTTTTTGATAGATCCCTCATACTATATACGTATGAGGGTGGTTCGAGGCTGCCCCCTGGACATTTTCTTTTTTAAGGAGAGACTAACACCACACCAATGAACCACTTCTATGGCAGGCTGTGGCAACATTGCTTTCGCTTCTTACTATGTGATCATGCTCCCAGCATCTGTGTAGTAGACACAATATAATGGCATCACTCCAATTATGTAGTAGCTCTGCATAATCAAATTTCTAGTGTACCTACACACGTGGTGCAGTCGGTGCACGGTCTGAACTGGAAGCGGAAATAGCTCGGGAACGTGTTAAGCAAAACCGTTCATCCGTACTTAAGATAACAGTTTCAAACAGAGGATGCATACGCATACCTCTGTCCCTATTCATAATATTGTGGTCGGATGAACAGATTCGTAGGCTCTCGAGCCATATAATAGCAGTTTTTGTAAATATTTATTTTAATATGTAAATATTTTAGTTACAGTAAATACTTATTCTTATGGTTGGTGTGTGAGCTGATTTAATGCTAAAATACTTTACAATAAATTGGAAGGTTATGCAGAATTGGAAATGACACATCTGGCCATTCGTACATACTGTGTTTTGTACAACACAATACAGAAGTTTGTAAAAGGACATTTTTTTTTTGATAGATCCCTCATACTATATACGTATGAGGGTGGTTCAAGGCTGCCCCCTGGACATTTTCTTTTTTAAGGAGAGACTAACACCACACCAATGAACCACTTCTATGGCAGGCTGTGGCAACATTGCTTTCGCTTCTTACTATGTGATCATGCTCCCAGCATCTGTGTAGTAGACACAATATAATGGCATCACTCCAATTATGTAGTAGCTCTGCATAATCAAATTTCTAGTGAAAGAGAATGTGATGAAAGAGAATGTGAAATCCATTGAAATTCTTTGCAAGTTATGTGCACAGTATAGTGAAGAGATCCTCTAGTGTACAAGCACACAACCGTCGCAACAAATTTTTAGAAGTTAGTGAACAGTCACCAAGCAAGATCTCACTTGTCATGTCATCATGATCTAATCATTTGTGAAGCAGACACAATACAACATAGAACCAATTCTTATCAGTCCAGTATACAGTAACTGTGTATTATCAAATTTCATGTGAAAGAGAACCTAGTATTAGCATTAGTAGAGGCATACGATGCAAGAAAGAAAGCTTATGCAGCATCAGCCAAAAAAAAAAAAAAAAAACACGCTCCAATTTCACCCCTCTGTTCGTTCCAAATACCTGTCCAACTCAACCTTAAATTTATTTAGGCTATCAACTTCCACAACAAAAGATGCAAGTCTGTTCCACCAATCAACTACCCGCTGGCAAAAGGCAAACTTCCGCACATCTATCCTACAATTGTCTTTCCTCAATTATTCTGAGCAAGAGGAAGAATCCCATCAGCATTGAGCATGATCAAACCATTCAAGGGCTTTATACACTTCAATCAGATCAGGTGCAGGTGCCTAGTCTTCAAACACTGTAATCTGCAAAACTTCAGACTTTCTTGGTAAGAGCAACCCTTTGTTCCATTCACTAATCTTGTTGCCTTCTCTGTACTCGTTCCAACAGCTCTACCTCCTTCTTAAAATTAGGCCTCCAGGCCTGTATACAGTACACAAGGTTTGGCCTGACCATTGCCTTATACAAGGGGATAATCACCTCCTTATAACTGCTAGAAAAATTCCTGTATATCATTGACAAGGCACCATGAGCTACTCTTGCAGATCGTCTGCATTGCTCTGAAAACTTCATATCTGCCTGCACAATTACCCCCAGGTCCATTTTCATTTCTACTACCATTTTCATTTTCGACAGAGTTGATACGTTACTCTGGGGTTACTGCTTCCTACCCATCAAGCCCATCTAATCAACTTTTCTAGATCCTGTTGCAGCAGCGTATTGGATTTTGTGTTAATGCCATTAACAACCCTGCCAACCTTCGTATCATCTGCAAACTTGGACATTAAGCCTTATATACCATCATCAATATCATTTATAAACACAGAAAACAACAATGAACTGAACCCTGAAGGACTCCACTAATAACATTAGTCCACAAAGAGCAGTGTCCATTGATTATTACCACTCTGTCTTCTCCCACTCAACCATCCCTTTATCCATAGCAGCAATTTGCCTCCAATGCTGCACAGCCAAATTTGTGCAGCAGTCTTCCATGTTCAACAGTATCAAAAGCCTTTCTAAGGTCCAAATATATGATATCAAAGTTATTCCCTGCATACAGTTCTTTTGTGACCATATCATAGTATCCAATCAGATTGGTCAGACAAGACTTCCCCTTAACAAAACCATGCTGTGTCTGAGCTATAACTGAAGTCTTGTGTAGATGATCCTGCAGTGCTTCTTTAACCAGTGCCTCCATTAATTTCCCTGGAACAGAAGTTAAACTAACAGGTTTAAACTGTCACCCTTTGATCTTCCTTTGTGAATTGGGGTCACATTTGCACATCTCCAGTCCAAGGGTAACTCCTCTGAGTCCAAGGACGCTCTCATAATTATGGCTAAGGGTTTGCTTACTTCTTTTACTGCCTCCTTTAATATAACTGGATAGTTCCCATCCAACCCAGGTGCCTCTCTTATGTTTATATTCAACAATTTCTTCTCCCCTTTCCTCTCAGTTATTACAAAATCATCTAGCTCACTACAAGAGTTTATGTTACCTCTGTCATTCCCCCCCCTGAATAACTCCTCATGTGTGAATGTAGATGCAAAATACTAATTTAGTTTGTTTGCCAGCTGAACAGGATCATCAACAACTGAATCATCAATATCCAGTGGACCACAATCTGATTCATCCCCTTCCGCCTAGAGTTTACATAGGTGAAAAATTCTTTGCTGTTTTTCTTTGCATTCTTTGTGAAAGATTTCTAATAATTTGCCTTTGCCTGCCTAACCTCCTTTGTGAGTTGGTTACAGACCACACTCCTACTCTCAATTTTGATTTCCCAGTGCTTATATCACACCAAACTTACTCGGCACTGCACTGTCCAAGCGATGTCAACTGGCTGTACTTCCTTGGATTTTGTATATTTCTTAACTAATAGCATAATCCTTCCTCCCTTCCTATCCTGTCTATCCTTTCTGTAGACATTGTACTACCCAAATTCCAGTTCTGCATTCCTTATACCTGTGTGACACCACGTCTCTGATATCCCAACAATATTTGCCTTTGACATTTTGACCAACACTGCAAATTTATTTACCAAACTCCTAGCATCGGTGTACACGGACCTGTTCCTTTTCTTAGCTACCCTAACACAACCTATGTGTTTACTTGTACCGCAATAACTCCCGGTAGTCTCTGAAATCCCCTGCATCTTGTTTTCCAGGCTGCTGCTCATTCCAATAGAAGTAGTGCAAGAATCACTTTCACCTCTGCCAACAACTACTGTTAATCTATTAATCTGTGTATCCCCCCCAATTTAGCAGTTTTCCGACCCTCATAACATTGCCTCGATAGCAGCAGCAAATATTCTTGCACCTTTTCTATTGAAGTCTATCCCATCCCTGTAGAAGCAGGCTCTCTTGTTAACAAGCACAGACCAGGCTGTGAAATATTTTACCCCTTGAGCCTTGCACAATCTCTCCCGGCCGAATTGATCGACAAGGCTCTCATCATATACTCCCTCCTCTCATGTCTGGGTAGAATTGCAGACACTTTCAAATTCAACCATAAACTAGAAAACCACTGAAATTCTCTGCGGGTTATATGGCATGTGTGGTGAAGGGAAACTCGTGTACAAATGTATATGAGTACTGTAACAAAATTTCAGAAGTCTAAATTGGTCACTAAGCAACAATATGCTCATACGCACCTAATTACTGTTACTGATTTGAACATTCATAGCACCAAGAAACTGATTTTTTGAAAAATAGGCACGTTATATTGCATGCAAATTGTTTGTAAGTGCTAGAAGTGTGGCATCAATTATTTCTGGTCACTTCCTACTGAAACAAGTGTGTGCACAATGAGTGCCAAAGCTATTAATATTCAATCATAAAGGACAGCAAGTTGACATGTCCATGCAACGTATGTAACTAACCACTCAGAATCAAAGTTAGATGCATTCCAGTTGTGAATACTGACTTGTAATGAGATGTAGGTAGATAGACAATTTCACCAAGCAATTGTGTCACAAAGACTGCCTGCATTCCAAAGAATTCAAGACAGCCATCAGCTGGCAAAATCACAGACAATATTTTTTGTAATGTGGGAGTAATGCATGTTGATTTTCTGACAAGATATATGACTATTAATGCCCACTACTGAAGTAACGTACTGTGCAATAATGAGCAATATGCATCTAAACAGAAAAGGTGGGAGAGATCATTCTACTATATGATGCACACTGGCAACCTTGAATTGGGGAAATCACAAGCCATCTTTCTTCACAGCTTCCAGCTGTGAAGAAGATGGCTCATGAGATGAAGAGCCTGGCATTGTGGTCTGAAGTGACTAAGTAAACAGGCTGTATCTTTCTAATACCAAAATTTGTGCTTTGCCACAATAACAGAATAAATATCAGAATACAGGAAGAATTCCACAAAAAAGAATGTTGGTATTGTAATTGTGGTATGAATGCGCTTCTATGCAAAAACTTAAGTCTGGGTCAACCTTTAACTGCCTTTGTATAATGCAACTTATAAATACATTTTTATATATATATGGAAAGAATTTTTAATAGTATAAGTTAATACATTGAGAAAGAAACACTGAGAAACAAACTCACAGAAACAAAAACCGCCTTCTTCTTCTGGATTTCCAGTATAGTGGTTAGATTCATCACATCTGTAATAGTAATAATTTCATAAACTAACGTATTAATGCTTAAAATGAAGACTCGCACAATTTTTATTAGTAATGAGCAAAATCAATAACATTGTCATAGCAATTCATATCATTCAAACAGTAATTATTAGTAGATGGGCATAATTCAGAGGTTAAAACTGATTGATTCAATTATAGTTAATGGATGGCAGATTTACTTTATCAACATCTCAGTTAGTAATGATTATTACCTCATTGTATTCTTTACTTGTCTTTGATTGTTTCTAATGAATTTTATTCAGTCAAATTCGTATCAGATCTTAATTGTGTAAAATTTTCATTTACTGTTTGGGCATTAAATATAATATTAATAACACACACACACACACACACACACACACCCCCCACTGGTCAACAACATTGGTTTTCTTGCATTCTTTGATTTATCTGATGGTTTTCTTTTTTAGGCAAACTTGCAAATGGTAAATTGCTACTGTCTTCACCATGGCTGTTCAGATTAATCTGCATGTAACAACTTGAATCTGCAATGAAAAGTAAATGGAAGACTACAATAGCTATAAGTTGATCTGAAATATTGCTAACAAAGAAAAGGTTTAACAGGGGCTGAGTTGGGGGGAAAAAATCAATCTAAACAGCAAAGAACAGAAACAAGGAGTTTTTCATGTATGTGTGTACACAGAAGGAAAAAAATTAATCAAATAAATCAGATCGGAATCTTGTGTAATGGATGTGGAAAAGTCTTCAATAACCAGCTATCGTTGCTGATCATCTTATGAAAGACCCTTCATCACAGTGAGGTAAAGCCGAGCAGTATGAAATTAACAAAACTGAAATTACAAATGAACCTTTATTAGAAAAATATGAGGCTAAACAGAAGTCTTCTGGAGTTAGTATTCTTAATGGCTAAATGAAAGAAGCAGACTTTTTCTGCAACTACAAAGAAAAAAAAATTCCACGTCCTTCTCAATCCTCTCCAATAGTTTGTCCAATTGTTCTTGAATTTATTCAAACTATCCACTTCCACAACTATAGTATTAGTATCAGCAAAGACCAAATGGTGCAAGGAAGCCTATGGCTTATGCTGCACCAGCCAAAAAAACATAATAATATAAAATAACAAAAATAATAAAAAAATATTAAGAGAAAAGGAAATAGACAACCTATTAGTAATATCCAGCTGATCTTTGAATTTCCCCAAACTGACAGCCTCTAACAACCATGTAGGTAACTTCTTTCAGTCATTTATAACTCGGTGGCTAATATAAAACTTCCTGAAATTCAGTCTAAACATCTCCCCACATAGCTTGAAATTACGGCCCCTTGTTCTAGAATCATTTATAACTGAAAATTTTGTCGTTAATCATTTTGCTTATGTCTCCACAGCCTTAAACACCTCAATCAAGTCTCCTCTAAGGTGCCTAGTTTCCAAGTTCTGCAAATCCACACATTCAAAGTCTTTCCTCATATGGATGGCCTTTTGCTGATCTCACTGGGTGAGTTTCTAGTCTTTGGACACTATCAAGAAGTACAATGTCTTTTTTTAGGTGTGGTCTCCATACTTGAACACAGTATTCCAACTGAAGTCTAACGATAGCCATATATAATGGGATTATGACGACCTCATCTCTACTTTCAATTGTGTGATAAATCATCGATAGGAAATCATGGGCCTTCTTTGTAACCATTCTACAATGCTTGGAGAACTTAATGTCTGACCGTATCGTAATACCCCAGTCCCTTTCCTCCACTACCGGCTTAGTTCAACTCCGCCAAGTGAATAAGTTATTTTGGGGTTACTCTTCACCAGGTGCAATACCTTTCACTTTGCTGGATTAAAGCATAGCTGCCATTTTTCTGGCCATTCCTGAAGTCTATCTAGGTCACTCTGAAGAAGCTCTGCTTGGCGGTGATCATTAACTACTCTACCAATCTTTACATCATCTGCAAATTCAGACATCACATCCTCTATCCCTTCTTCGATGTCATTTATGAAAATCGAACAGTTGTCCTAATACTGATCCTTGGAGAACCCCACTTCTTATGTCAACTCAATCTGAGGAATAACCATTTATCATAACCCTCTGTCTCCTACCCCGAAGCCATCCAGTTCTCCATCTAAGGATATTCCCTGTGATTCCAACCTGTTCCAGCTTATAAAGTAACTGCTCATGTGTGACCAAGGCAAATGCTTTGCTGAAATCTAAAAAATAACAATGGAGAAACTATTCCCTAAATCCAGCTCATGAGTGACGTCTCAAAATAGCTAACCAGATTAGTTAAACATATTTTCCCTTTACAAAACCATGCTGAGTATCCTTCAGAATTCCATTTCTATCTAGATGATCTTGAAATTACCCTTGATCATTGTCTCCATGATTTTCCCTGCTACTGAAGTTAGACTAACCAGCCTTACGTATTGGAGATATGTTGGCACTTTTCAAATCCAACGGAATCACTCCCGAGTCCAGTGATGCTCGCATAATTAGTCTCAATGGTTCAATGCACTCACTTGCCACCTCCCTTAAGATTATAGGATATATGCCATCAACCCCAGCAGCCTTACCGGCCTGTAGGCTCAAAAGTTTTTTCATTAAATAAACATGTGAAATTTCAACATCATTAATTACATTTTTTTTTAAACTTCACTCCCATAATTTCTTATTGACACAAAGGGTTTTTCTTCTGTAAATACTGATGCAAAGTAACTGTTGAGTTCATCTGCAACTTCAGATAGGGTATTTAATATAATCTCACGTCCATTATACAAGGATCTGATCTGGTTTGTCCTTCTCTGCTTAACCTTTCCTAACCTTTTCTATGGCACCATTACAGATCAATTTGTAGCTGCTAAAAGGTATAGTTAGAGGTTTCTTCCAGCAATCACTCACCAAACTTCTACATATCTATTCTGCAACCATCCTTCCTCAGTTTGAATTTATGTCCACTGATATATGCAATCTGAGTAGGAGGAAGAATTGTAGAAGCACTGAGCTTACTTAATCGATTCAAAGCCTTAAATTCAAAGCCTTGGAGTCTGGGTGAGAGGTTAGCCTGTGCAGACATTGCTCCTTAAAGCTCTTCAAACAGAGAAGTTTTTCCTGATTTATTTTCTGCTTTATTAGTTTAAATTGTCATATTAACTTATATTCTAGAGTAGCTTTATATTCCTAGTTACGATACTTAGTTTAAAGTTTAACTTAGACAGAGATTTCGTAGATATTACTTAGTATCGCTAACGGTATCAAATCCACGTGTCACAAATTGAACGAGAGGTCTTTTAACCAAATTTAGTCGATTTATTAACCAATTGTTATATCAAATTATCTTCTATAAGTAGATTATAGACCTAGTCAGGATCCTTAGTTTATTCTAAATTGAGATAGCGAGATTTCGAAGCTAATCAATACTTACGAGTCCGTAGAAATACCGTTCGTGAATTCCCGCCATTTTTACACGATAGCATAAGCTTAGTGTAGTATACTGCATAATATAATATTGTCAATTAATCAGTAAATCTATTAATCTTGATAAACTTTATTGTCAATTAAATTGTATTTTTAACTCTATAAATATATATAACGACTTAATTGTAACAAATAATTAATACATAACTATAGTGGTACACGTGATACGGAAGTTGTATAAAGGGAACACTAGATACCGAAATAAAAAAAAAAAAAAAAAATATATATATATATATATATATATATAACATAACTGTTTTGGGATATAACTTAAGGATTTAATTTTTTTTTAAATTTTATTGAATTAAATTGGAATCATGACTCTGACCAGAGCAGCAAAGCAGAAGGCTCAAGCTAATGGGAGTGCTGTGGTTCAGGGGAGAACTGAGGGGGGCAGTTGCCCTCTGAATCACAGTCTATTAAAATGCACTGTTTGCTTGATGTTTGCGGAGCAGTCGGGTACGGGACATGATACTGCCAAGGGGGATGTCTTTGTGTGTGCACGATGTAAGGAGTGCAAGGAAATCAGGCGACAACTCAGCGTTGTTATGGGCCTTTATGAGAGCTTGAAGGACAGGGTGGATACCCTCAAAGGAAATAAATTGAGGGGCCCATCAAGCTCTCAGCTGCCCACATCAACGCCAGAGCTTGCACTTGGTCATCAGGCAACACAGGGGCAGCCCCCTAGGCAGAATGCGCTGGTCCCACAGGAACTAGTAGTTGTTGGTGACTCTATTGTCAGGGAAACGGGGAACATGCTTTGTAAAAAGGATAGGTGGAATAGGACCAGGGTATGTCTGCCAGGGACAAAGGTTGATGACGTTGTAGAGCGGATATCATCTTTTAAGGGCACAAAAGGTGATATAGTTGTACACGTTGGCACTAATGATATTAAGAGTAGGAGACCGGCGGAATTACTTAGCAAGTACAGGTCACTGTTGAAAAAAAGCCGTGAATTAGGGTTGAACTTGAAAGTGTCTGCAATTCTGCCCAGACACGATAGGAGGGAGTATATGATAAGAGCCTTGTCGATCAATTCGGCCCTGGAGGGATTGTGCAAGGCTCAAGGGGTAGAATTTTTTTCAGCCTGGACTGTACTTGTTAACAGGAGAGATTGCTTCTACAGGGATGGGATACACTTAAATAGAAAGGGTGCAAGAATTTTTGCTGATGCTGTCGAGGCAGTGTTAGGTGGGTCGGAAAACTGCTAGTTGGGGGGGATACAAGGACTAATAGATTAACAGTAGCCACTGGCAGAGGTGGAAGTGATTCTTGCACTGCTTCTATTCAAATGAGCAGAAGTCTGAAAAACAAGATGCAGGATATTTCAGAGACTGCTTGTAGTCATTGCGTTACAAGTAAACACATGGGTTGTGTTAGGGTAGCTAAGAATAGAAACAGGTGCATGTATACCTGCGTGTACACCAATGCTAGGAGTTTGGTAAATAAATTTGATGAATTTGAGGTATTGCTCAAAACATCAAAGGCAGATATTGTTGGGATATCAGAGACGTGGTGTCACACAGATATAAGTAATGTGCAACTGGAATTTGGGGAATACAATGTATATAGAAAGGATAGACAGGACAGGAGGGGAGGAGGGGTTATGCTATTAATTAAGAAACACATAAAGTCACAGGAAGTGAAGCCAGTTGACATCGATGGACAGGGCAGTGTCGAGTCAGTTTGGTGTGACATAAGCATAGGGAAATCAAAATTGAGAGTAGGAGTGTGCTATAGGCCTAATGACTCTGATGATTATAATAATATATTGTACAGGGAAATAGAGTGGGCCAGTAAATCAGAGAGTCTTATAATGGGGGATTTTAATTTCCCAGATATTGACTGGAATTTGTGGGTTGGTCACTCGCACACTAGCAAGGCTTTTGTGGATTTATTGGATGATTGTTTTCTACATCAGCATGTTCGTGAGGCAACAAGAGGGAGCAATACTCTTGATCTGATTATCAGTAGTGATTCTTCATGCATTAAGAACCTGCAGATAAATGAACCACTAGGTGGCAGTGATCACAGTGTGTTGAAGTGGGATTTACTCAAGGAGGTAACTACCATCAGAGGTAAAGGGAAGGGATTTTGTTTTCGTAAAGGCGACTATGATGGTCTGAGACAGTATTTAAATTCTATACAGTGGGACCAACTGATGATGTTACCAACAGCAAACTCAAAATGGGAAGCATTCAAGGAACTAATCTTGGTCGCTACCAGGCTTTACATACCAACTAAGAAATATTGTTCAAGGTTTAGGCCTAAATGGTTGTCAGATGGACTAATGAGACATGTGGCAGAGAAGAAAAATGCATGGGATACATACAAATTAATGGGTGACATGGAAGCCTATGATAGATATAAGTTGCTCTGTAACCAAGTCACAAAGGAGATTAGGCAGGCAAAGGCAGACTACGAAAAATCCTTGGTAAAGGATGCAAAGAAAAACAGAAAGGAGTTCTTTACATACTTGAACTCGAGAAGGAGAGGGATGAATCAGATTGGTCCACTGGATATTGATGGTTCAACAGTTGAGGATCCTGCTCAGGTGGCTAACAATCTAAACGAGTATTTTGCATCTACATTCACGCATGAGGAGTTATTCAGGAAGGAGAATGATGTAGGTAAAGTAAACATTGGCAGTGAGCTGGATGATTTTGTAATAACTGAGAGGAAAGTGGAGAAGAGATTGTTGAGGATAAACATAAAAAAGGCACCTGGGGTAGATGGGATCTATCCAGTTATATTAAAGGAGGCAGCAAAGGAAGTATGCAAACCCCTAGCCATAATTATGAGA
Organism: Mastigoproctus giganteus; assembly: GCF_048544385.1. Taxonomy (NCBI): domain Eukaryota; kingdom Metazoa; phylum Arthropoda; class Arachnida; order Uropygi; family Thelyphonidae; genus Mastigoproctus; species Mastigoproctus giganteus. The sequence continues at coordinate 109,957,564 of NC_143579.1, forward strand.
GCTTCTTTGGACTCAGGGGAGGTACCCATAGACTGGAGATGTGCAAATGTAACCCCAATTCACAAAGGAGGATCAAAGGCTGACACAAGTAATTATAGACCTGTTAGTTTAACTTCTGTTCCAGGTAAATTAATGGAGGCACTGGTTAAAGAAGCACTGCAGGATCATCTAGACAAGAATTCAGTTATAGCTCAGACGCAGCAAGGTTTTGTTAAGGGCAGGTCTTGCCTGACCAATTTGATTGGATACTATGATGTAGTCACAAAAGAACTGGATGCAGGGAATAACTTTGATATTATATATTTGGATCTTAGAAAGGCTTTTGATACTGTTGCACATGGAAGACAGCTGCACAAATTGGAGCAGTGTGGCATTGGAGGCAAATTGCTGCTATGGATAAGGGGATGGTTGAGTGGCAGAAGACAGAGAGTGGTAATCAATGGACACTGCTCAACGTGGACTAATGTTATTAGTGGAGTTACTCAAGGTTCAGTGTTGGGTCCATTGTTGTTTTCGGTGTTTATGAATGATATTGATGATGGGATATCAAGTTTAATGTCTAAGTTTGCAGATGATACAAAGGTTGGCAGGGTCGTTAAGGACACTACTGACGCTATGCTGCTGCAACAGGATCTGGAAAGGTTGAACAGATGGGCTGAGAGGTGGCAAATGAAGTTTAACATTGACAAATGTAAAGTACTACATATGGGTAACAGTAACCCCAGAGCAATGTATCAACTCTGCGGTACTACACTGACAGTGGTGGAGAATGAAAAGGACCTGGGGGTAATTGTGCAGGCAGATATGAAGTTCTCTGAGCAGTGCAGACGAGCTGCAAGAGTAGCTCATGGTGTCTTGTCAATGATATACAGGAATTTTTCTAGCAGGGATAAGGAGGTGATTATTCCCTTGTATAAGGCAATGGGTAGGCCACATCTTGAGTACTGTATACAGGTCTGGAGGTCTCATTTCAAGAAGGATGTAGAGCTGCTGGAACGGGTACAGAGAAGGGCAACAAGATTAGTAAATGGAACAAAGGGTTGCTCTTACGAAGAAAGGCTTAAGTTTTGCAAATTACAGAGTCTGGAGACTAGGCACCGGCGAGGTGATCTGATAGAGGTGTATAAGGCTTTGAATGGTTTGAGCATGCTCAATGCCAATGGGATTCTTCATCTTTCTCAGAATAATCACCTCAGAGGGCATAAATTCAAATTGAGGAAGGACGGATGTCGGATAGATGTGCGGAAATTTGCCTTTGGCCAGCGGGTGGTTGGTTGGTGGAACCGACTTCCATCACTTGTTGTTGAAGTTGATAGCCTAAACAAATTTAAAGCTCAACTGGACAGGTATTTCGAACGAACGGAGGGGTGAAATGGGAGAGGATTTTTTTTTTTTTTTTTTTTGGCTGATGCTGAATAAGCTTGCTTTCTTGCATCATATGCCTCTACTAATGCTAATGTTAATACCACAATCAGATTAATCTGCAGGTGCCTGGTAAGAGCACCCCTTTGTTACTCTCACCAATCTTGATCTTATCTGCACCCATTCCAACAGCACTACATCTTTCGTAAAATAAGGCCACCAGACCTGTACGCAGCATAGAAGAAGTGATCTGACTACTGCCTTATACAATAGGATAACCACCTCCTTATCCCTGCTAGCAAAATTCCTGCACTCATAATCTGTACGACAGCCTGTCTGCTCTTCGCAGAGACCTCCATATCTGAATTATCCCCTGGTATTTTTCATTTTTATATATAATGTTATTGTTTCTTATTATAAACTTTATATTAAGTGCTTCAGAATAAGAAATGAAACTGACAAAAAAATAAAAATAATCTTTTAGCACAAAAAGAAGATCATTAAAAGTTTTCCAAAAACTGCAGGTATCATCATCAGCCCTTTTCAATCCACAGTAGAATGAAAGCCTCTCAAGCAACTTTCCAGCTCCTTCTGTTTTGTGCAATGGCCATCCATTTACTACCCACAAACTTGTAAATTTCATCTGTCCATCTCCGTTGTTGTCTTCCAGGTTTTCTTTTAGCTCCTCTTGGGTACCATTCTGTTATTTACTTAGTCCATCTGTCATCATGTCTTTGAGCTATGTGTCCTTTCCAAAAACATTTCAGTTCTTTGGTTTTATAATGGACTGGAAACTGAAAAACAACTCTGAGTGCATACCCAAGTGACTATAGAAATGTCCTTTACTTGTGTTTGCTTCCTAATCTATGTGTTTCTCTTCTTATCCAACAGACTGATTCCTAATATAATTCATTCCATTCTTCGCTGTGTAGTTTTCAGCTTCTCTTCCCCTCTTATGGTGAGTTCCCAAATTTCACTTCTATAAGTCATGGTGGGGAGTATATATATTGATTCATTATTTTACATTTCAGACAAACTGGGATATTGCTCCTTACTATGTGACTCTATTTCCTGAATGCTGTCCATCTGAAATTTATTCTTCTCTTGATGTCCAGCCATTTATCATTATTACAGCTAATGACTTGTCTCAGATAAGTATATGAATCCACCTTTTCAATTACTGCTCCATCAATGATTGTATCCCTTTCTTTGGCATACTTGTTCATCATTACTTTTGTTTTAGTCATATTCATCTTTAGTCCAAAATCCTTACTAACTCTGCATAACTGATTAAGATTTTCCTCTAATTCTTCGGGATCGTGGCTTATGATCACATTGTGATCATAAGCCATTATGATCATAGCATTCAAAGAACTCATCTTGGAAGCTACTAGGCTTTACATACCAACTAAGAAATATTGTTCAAGGTTCAGGCCTAAATGGATGTCAGATGAACTAATGAGACATATGGCAGAGAATAAAAATGCATGGGATACATATAAATTAACATGTGACACAGAAGCCTATGATAGATATAAGTTGATCTGTAACTAAGTTACAAAGGAGGTTAGGCAGGCGTACGCAGATTACGAGAAATCTTTGGCAAGGGATGCAAAGAAAGACAGCAAGGAGTTCTTTACTTATGTACACTCTAGAAGGAAGGGGATAAATCAGATTGGTCCACTTGATATCGATGGTTCAACTGTTCATGATCCTGCTCAGGTAGCTAACAAACTAAATCAATATTTTGCATCTACATTCACACATGAGGAGTTATTCAGGAATGGAAATGCCATAGATGAAGTAAATACTGGCAGTGAGCTAGATGATCTTGTAATAATTGAGAGTAAAGTGGAGGAGAAATTGTTGAAGATAAATACAAGAAAGGCACCTGGGGTGGATGGGATCTATCCAGTTATATTAAAGGAAGCAGCAAAGGAAGTAAGCAATCCATTAGCCATAATTATGAGAGCTTCCTTAGACTCAGTGGAGGTACCCATAGACTGGAGATGTGCAAATGTGACTCCAATTCACAAAGGAGGATCAAAGGCTGACACAAGTAATTATAGACCTGTGAGTTTAACTTCTTTTCCAGGAAAATTAATGGAAGCACTGGTTAAAGAAGCACTGCAGGATCATCTTGACAAGAATTCAGTTATAGCTCAGACACAGCATGGTTTTGTTAAGGGAAGGTCTTGCCTGACCAATTTGATTGGATACTGTGATGTAGTCACAAAAGAATTGGATGCAGAGAATAATTTTGATATTATATATTTGGATCTTAGAAAGGCTTTTGATACTGTTGCACATGGAAGACTGCTGCACAAATTGGAGCAGTGTGGCATTGGTGGCAAATTGTTGCTTTGGATAAAGGGATGGTTGAGTGGCAGAAGACAGAGTGGTAATTAATGGACACTGCTCATCGTGGACTAATGTTATTAGTGGAGTCCCTCAGGGTTCAGTGTTAGGTCCATTGTTGTTTTCTGTATTTATAAATAATATTGATGATGGTATATCAAGCTTAATGTCCAAGTTTGCAGACGATACAAAGGTTGGCAGGGTTGTTAAGGACGCTACTGACGCTATGCTGCTGCAACAGGATCTGGAAAGGTTGAGCAGATGGGCTGGCATATGAAGTTTAACATTGACAAATGTAAAGTACTACATATGGGAAACTGCAACTCCAGAGCAACGTATCAACTCTGTGGTACTACACTGACAGTGGTAGAGAATGAAAATGACCTGGGGGTAATTGTGCAGGCAGATATGAAGTTCTCTGAGCAGTGCAGATGGGCTGCAAGAGTAGCTCATGGTGTCTTATCAATGATATACAGGAATTTTTCTAGCAGGGATAGGGAGGTGATTATTCCCTTGTATAAGGCAATGGTCAGGCCGCACCTTGAGTACTGTATACAGGTCTGGAGGCCTCATTTCAAGAAGGATGTAGAGCTGCTGGAACGAGTACAGAGAAGGGCAACAAGGTTAGTGAACGGAACAAAGGGTTGCTCTTACGAAGAAAGGCTTAAGTTTTGCAAATTACAGTGTCTGGAGACTAGGCACCGGCGAGATGATCTGATAGAGGTGTACAAAGCCTTGAATGGTTTGAGCATGCTCAATGCTGATGGGATACTGCCTCTTGCTCAGAATAATCACCTAAGAGGGCATAAATTCAAATTGAGGAAAGACAGATGTAGGATAGATGTGCGGAAATTTGCCTTTAGCCACCGGGTAGCTGGTTGGTGGAACAGACTTCCATTCCTTGTTGTGGAAGTTGATAGCCTAAATAAATTTAAGGCTCAGCTGGACAGGTATTTCGAACGAACGGAGGGGTGAAGTGGAAGGGTTTTTTTTTTTTTTTTTTTTTGGCTGATGCTGCATAAGCTTGCTTTCTTGCATCATATGCGTCTACTAATGCTAATGCTAAAATCATCTGTAAATTGTAAAAGGTTTAGGTACTCTCCATTCACATTGACTCCTTTGGGCCAAAAAATGGGCGAAATTTCAGTCAGCAATTGCTCTAGACAAAAAAAATTATACAACTATAGCCCATAGATGAAGTCACCGATTATATCACACCCCGCCTTTTATTTGCAGCTAAATGCTCAACTCCATTATTGAATCCCCAGACCCATTGCCACTTCAGCTATTGGTGGAACGAAGAGTGCACAAAAGCGAAGAAGGAAAAAAATAAAGTGTGGAATTTATTTCATCGAATTCCAATCACAGTTAATATTATTAACTACAAGCTAAGGGCAAAAGCATGTCTCATTCAAAGACAAGCCAAGAAAGATTCTTGGACTCAGTTTGCATCAACTATCAATAGAAACGCTGACCCAAGATTAATATGGAAGAAAATTTGGCAGCTTTCCAGGAAGTTTCCAACCATTCCTTCCCCCCAATTCTTTCCTGCAATGGGAAAGAACTCTGCTCCTCTGGATATATAGCAAATGCCTCAGGCAAAACCTTTGCCCAAGTCTCAGCTGCTTCGATCTACAATCCGGAATTCCAGATATAAGACCACCACAGAACAGACAACCATCAACTTTTGAACTTCACCGTTAACTTCCATATAACCAGCCTCTACAATGCTGTGGACTTTTGCAAGCCATCAGAGCAACATGCAATAGTGCCAGATGGGATATATTGTATCACGTTACAGCACCTTGATGAGAAAAACTTACGACTGCTGCTAGTCTTTTTTAACAGAATCTTCCTGGAAAATATTTATCCGATCTTTTGGCACCCTGCTACAGTTCTGGCCTTTTTAAACCTGGAAAAGACCCTCCATTGCTTACAGTTACAGACCAATATCTCTGCCTAGTTGCCTCAGTAAAATTGTTGAAAAAAATTATCCATAGTCGACTCACTTGGATCATCGAAAGTCAATATCTACTAAGTAATAGTCAGCATGACTTTTGCCAAAATAGGTCCTCCTTAGATCTGATGATCAAGGCTGAATCTGAAATTCACAATGGCTTTCTGAAAAACAAACACCTTGTTACGGTCTCCATAGATATAGAGAAGGCATTTGATACTAACTGGCATTATGGCATTCTCCGTGACCTTCATATGCATAGTCTGCCTATATTTATTAGGAACTTCCTCTAGAGAGGCTCTTTCCAGGTCCGATATCAAAATTCCCTTTCTAATACATTCTCACAGGAAGAAGGCATACTGCAAGAGTCAATATTGAGTGCAACCATGTTTTCCCTTAGAACTGACTCCATTATAAAAACTCACAAATACTGTAGAGGCATACCTTTATGCTGATGATCTCACTATTTCTTGCCATTCTCAGAATACGAGATCTATCGAATGGCAATTGCAGATGTCCCTTAAACTCTTAAACGGCTCTTAAACTCATCAGTGAGCAGGCCAGACTTTTTTTCACTCCCAAAAAGCCATGTTTTTGGTAAACAGGTGAATAAAATATTTGCCGAATTCTCAAGTATTATTTCCAGTAAACAATTTCTTTAAAACTTTAAACTTTTTCCATATATAGTTTTCTACTTATTCTTACATTATATTTAATTTTATTAAAATAACATCAAAACCCCTTTTATAAAAATTTATTTATAGCAATTCTTTATTATTACATATTTTATTACTATTAAACCAACAACATGGCTTTTTGGGAGTGAAAAAAGTCTGGCCTGCTCACTGATGAGTTTAAGAGCCGCGGTATTTTGACTGTGCGAAGGTAGCATAATCATTAGTCTTTTAATTGAGGACTGGAATGAAAGGTTTGATGAATAAAAACTGTTTAGTATTAAATTTTGAAATTAGATTTATTGTAAAAATGCAATAAATAATGTAAAATAACAATGGGCTCGTGAGAGCCCATTGTTATTTTTTTTTTAAATTTGCGAGCCCATTTTTGAGACGATCATTTATTTTATAAAACTAATCCTGAATGCAATTATTGAGTATCCAGAGCTGAAACTATGGTGGGGCGAGGGGGCCCCATTCCCAGCATTTTAATGGTGCAATCAATCGGTTATGTATTTTAAAACTGCTTCATTTTTGATTTAATTACAGTCGGACCTCTGTTTAACGAACTTCTTTATAGTGAATTTTTTGAATTCCCCTTGGTAATTACATTTAAAATAGTTTCTATTGAACGAAGAAAATTTCCATGTAACGAACAGATTAGGAGAGACAACTGTCAGAGGTGCATTGTTCTCACCTCTGACCTTTAGGCAATTTAGATAATTAGAAAGTGTGAATTAAGGGTGAAAGGGATTACCCTTTCACCCTTAATTCACACATATCATGTTTCACAATGTTAGTGGTGTCTGTAAAACCTATGCAGTCACATACCGAGAAGTCGCGCTAGTCAATATGCTTTCTATAGCCAATCAAAGGATTAAGAAGATTCTTGACATGGTTTATAGCTCTGGTCAACATGTGTTGTGGTTCCCCTTTACTCCGACAAATGAGTATATGTTTTTCGGAGAAGTGAGTGATCCATGCCTTCTAGTAAATTTCTCCTGTCTTATGGTCACAGTGATTCTGACATTTTGCACTGTGTTCAAAGAACTAGTGAGAGTAGCAACGTGAGGAGGGGGAGATTGAAACAACTAAGATATTATAGAAACTTTACGAAGATGAAATGTTGGCAGAACATTTCATTGAAAGGCTCAGCAAAACTTTGTCGAGCCTTTGACTGAGCAGAAATGTTCTAAAATGTAGTGGCATACAGGATTATAGCCTCTGGTCAACCTGTGTTGTGGTTCCCCTTTACTCCGGCAAATGGGCATATGTTTTTCGGAGAAGTGAGTGATCCATGCCTTCTAGTAAATTTCCCCTGTCTTATGGTCATAGTAGCTGAATATCCATGTGATTCCGACATTTTGCATTGTATTCAAAGAACTAACCCGCCCCTGACTCGAGATATCATACTGGTCACGAAAAATGCATTGCATGCTCTAATCACACTAGTAGTAGTGTGAGAGTGGGAACCACCTCTAGCAGAAGCCGCTGAAGACGTCACTTCTGTGACCGATCAAATTTACTCAGTAGAAAGTTGGAAAAATTGCGAGCCCATTATTAAAATATTCACAGCTCACCACTGCGTCTTTCCCATCAGAAAATAGCTGCAATCCAATTTTGCAATCAGCACAAATTGCATACAGATCTCAAACTTTGGATGTCAAATTCCACCATACCAATTGCCAGAAATATCAGATTCTTGGGACTAATCCTAGACAGTAAGCTAAACTTCTTTGAGCATATTAAATTAATATGTACTACATGTCTTAAAGAGCTGAACATGCTAAGAGCTTTATCTGCCCTGGGGCGCCTCCATAGTCAGGTGGGAAGGAGCAGCAGTGCGTAGCACACGCTTCTTGATTAGACCGGGGTTCGAGCCCGTCACCACCAAATACGGAGAATGCGGAAAGGTCAGGGAATGACCATCGCATATCCCAGAGCAATTTGGCCTTAGTTACTAATGCTCCTAAAAACCAAATAACAACAACAAACAACAAATCTGCCCTGGCTTGGGGAGCAGATTGTATGACTTTGCTGCTCTTATATAGATCAGGTCCCGTTTGGATTATGGCGCTCCAATCTATGATTCTGCCTGAAGGAGCATACTATGCTGGCTGGATCCTATTCAACATAATGCACTGTGCACTGCACTTGGTGCATACAGGACATCTCCAACTTATTGCTATACACTGAAGCTAATGAGTCCCCTCTGTATCTTCACAGAAGAATACTATTTCTTAAATTTGCAGCCAAAATACAAACTTGCTCTTCATATCCTATTCAGCCACACTTCTTTAATCAACCACTACTCAATATTTATAGAAATAAACCTAGTAAAATAAGACCCGTAGGCCTATGGCTCCTTGAAATATCACAGAACTGGAATGTTCCTCTCCATAATAAGCAAAAGATAAAGAATTACTCTCACCCACCATAGATTCCCTATTCTCAACTGATCTACAATACTTATTTTCTTCAATGGGGTAAGAATTGTCTACAGACTCTCAATGTGCAACAACTCCACGCAAGCCATATTCAAAACTATGCTGACTTCTTGCCAATATATGCGGATGGCTCCAAATCTAATTAAACTGTTGGAGCAGCAGCAGTGTTTCCCTCTGCTATCATATCAGCTTCTGTTCCACCTGAGTACAACTTTTCAGCAGAACTACATGCTATAAAACTAGCTCTAGAAAATTTGACTCTTCATCCATCTGCAAAATATTTAGTTTACACAGACTCTCTCAGTTCAATTACAGCATTGCAAAATTCCTCTCATGTGGATCACATTTTAAATCAAATCAGGAATTTGCTAATGCAAATGGAAGATCGTCAGCAACTAGTGAAGTTTTGCTGGATTCCAGCACATTCGGGCATGAAAGGTAATGAACTGGTTGATATATCTGCCAAAAATCTGTCAACTTTAGACTTAACCTCTGCCCCTATTCCAGTGCCTGATAATAATAACTTAATTCAAGCAGCATGCCAGACACTGTGCAGAGTTATGGCATTGGTTATGCCATAACTCTGCACAGTGGACAGAGTTATGGCATAACCAAATGAATAACAACCTTTTCCAGTTGAAACAAGACTCAAAATTCTGGCATTCAAGCAATCAGACAGTGCAGCAGGAAGAAGTGGTACTCGTACGAATAAGAATAGGACATACCCATCTAACTCATCTCCATCTACTCACGGGTGATGATTCTCCTCACATTGAAACATATTTTGATTGACTGTCCACACTATCAACAACATTGAACGTCAATACTTAAAAATCTGGCTAATCTTCGAGAACTGATGACATTACATCATATCATTGGAGAGGAGGCAAATATTAATGACCTTTTCTGTTTTTTGAAACAAATTGGAGGGTATAATCTTTTATGAATAGGTTTCTGAATGGAAATGAAATTGAGCTGGGTTTCATTCTTAATTATTTTCTAATATTCCTACGAATAGGCACACTACAGCCTTAACAGCTAATGCACCAACACCCACCGTGATTTCTGTCCACTCAACATATGTACAGGCATACCTCGAATAACAAATAGGATGTGTTCCACGAAATTACTTCATTAAGCGAAACTTCGTTTTCAGAGGTAAAAATACTATGGCCAGAATAGGGATATGTTCCTACGTAAAGAAAATGAAAAGCTTTTTTTTCGAACAAAGAAAAGTTTTATTAAATAAACAGTCAACTTACATACAAAGTGAAATCACATTTTAAAATATGAGTCTAAAGTTGATTGTTTATGCTTTTTTCTTCTTTCATTTAGCAATTGTCTATACGGAGTTACTGCATTTAACATTGATCGCTTAACAATAACACTTCTTCCTAAATCAGGATCATTTTCACTAAAAAAATTTGAAAAGTTTTCAATGTCATTTAAGCACCTTTTTAAATCTTTGGTTGTTAACACTTTTTCGGCAGGAACTTCTTTAACTTCGTCTTCATTATCTATGTCTTCGTTGCTAACAAGGTTTTCTAAATCTTCCACTGAAAAACCATCATCTTCTGCATTCAATAAATTTCTAACATCCTCTTCATCGACATTTTCGAAACCTAGTGATTGAGCCATCTGGATAACTTCATTTCTAATTTCTTGGATGTTATTTTCTTCTTCTAGTACAACTTCTGGCCATATTTTGCGCCAAACTCCATTTAAGCATTTCTTAGTGACTTCTTTCCAAGAACTATCAATGTTTTCAATTGCGTTTTTAATGTCCTCTAGTTCAGTTAAATTGCTTAATGTTCGATGCAGATAATAAGCTTTAAATGATGCTATTACTCCCTGATCCAATGGTTGAATCAGGGAAGTTGTGTTTGCTGGAAGAAACACAACTTTGACAGGAATGCATGTGTCCAACGTGTTAAGATCAGTAGGATGTCCCAGAGCGTTGTCTAACAACAAAAGAGCTTTTTCTTCAAAGTTGTTTTTTTTTTTGACAATACTGTTTTACTTCAGGACAAAAGTGGTTAACAAACCAATCAGTAAATAACTCCTTGGTAACCCACGCTTTTCTATTTGCTTTCCATATTACAGGTAAATTCATTTTTATGTTACCTTTTAACGCCCTCGGATTTTCTGAATGGTAAACTAATAACAATTTTAATTTATAATCGCCAGAGGCATTTGATCCAAAGAGTAACGTTAAACGGTCTTTGGCTGCTTTGAACCCAGCAGCTGATTTTACTTCAATAGAAATGAAATTTTTTGTTGGTAGCTGTTTCCAGAACAAACCGCTTTCGTCAACATTGAACACCAAATTTGGAAAATTTTGACGTTCAATTATTTCCTTTAGGTTTTCTGGAAACTTATTTGCAGCTTCTCCTGTTAATTTTACACTATGAATCCTGGCCCGTTTTTTAAATTTCTCGAACCAACCACGAGAAGCCCCAAAGGTTTCCGTAATTTCTTCAGTTTGTTTAGATTTCAGGTGATTAAACTGGAATATTTTTTTTTATGTTAAATGGGGCTTGAAATTGCCGACTTCGTTATATCGAAGCTTCGTTATCAGAGGTAACGTTAACCGAGGTATGCCTGTATAAGATATTTGACCATTATTCAACAAGAAAATATCATCATACTGAACACAAGATTTTCACAAAATAGTCAAGGAGTCCCGGGGAAGGCTTCAGGATCAATTCTGATGTGAAAAGTTGGATAACACCAAATTAAAGAACTATAATATCTCAATCCAAAATTTTTCAAGCACACTTAACTCTAAGGAGTTTGTGCAATGGATTAAGGAAAAGAGTAAGCTGAGAAGTTTTATAATTACAAGAGCCAACCAATAAAAATTTATTAAAGTGATAATTTAATTATTATCAGAGGTCTTAATTATAGTGCATAAAACCAACCAATACCCAAGTTTCCAGAATTTTTTTTTTTTGTTAGTTGTTGGCTCATCGCTTCTGTGGCCATAATGCAACTCCCAAAGTTTTTGCATTTTCTACTCTGATCCAAGCCCAAGGTGGGATTCGAACCAGCGACCATTGGATTGCCAGGTAGGCACTTTACCCACCCGGCTAGCCCGGTCAGGAAATATTTTAACAAAGCATTTCAATACCAATCTCCAAGAGTTAAGTAATCTGAAACCTTTTAATAATTTTAAAATAAACAACTTTTTAAAGAAAACTGTACAAAAATCTTATGTGAAATGAAAGATTTCAGTCAACGAAAAGTTAATGTTGTTTGGAAAAAAAAAAAGTTAGCAGGGAAAGTGACACATTCTAACATCTTGTTCTTTTGGCTAAGTTGGTATAATACTGGGTTTTATAAATGGTAGATAGAATATACATAAACCGAACAGCTTTGGAATGCATTATGGAATTGGATTAAATGAAAGGAATTAAACCATGAAATTTAATTAAAGCAAATTACATCCTGCCTATCTTTGCTATGGCTTTCATAACAATATATCATAAAACATGGAAAAATTATATGATCAGGTAGGAAAAACTAGAAAGGAAGCAACTACAGTTTGATAAATTTGCCTGTTTCCACAGTTATATTGGCAGCAAAAACTAGATGACCACTTCACTAAATAAGACAAACAATGCAAACAGTAAAAATGAAATTTGTAACATCAGGATGCACAAAACTGAGTATTTGAGTAAAAATAAGTTCAAAATATTCCTAAACAGTGAAAAACTAGGCAGAAAATGTGACTTAAAATATAAAACTTTCTGGGAGAGCCCCAATCCATAACAAAGTCTTTGGGATTAATGTTAACCACGGAAGAGATACTGTGGGCATGATGTAAAGTCTGAAAGGACGATGATAGATGAAAATTTTTAAATAAATATACAGCAGGACATTATAAATCCAGCAATGGACCTAACCTCCAGATATGTGAAAATAAGATTTCTGCATACTGTAAAGATCATTTTGGATGAGTATAGCTACTTTTGTGCAACGATTTTTATTTATTTATTATTTTTTTAAATTTATAGGTGGCGAATTTTGCTCCCCTATTGTTGAAGTTTAGACAGCTTTTAGTATGGTGTAAGTGTGCAATCAAGCACACAAAGTGTGCTTGATTGCATACTTACACCATACTAAAAGCTGTTGTAAAACTAACCTTAATGTGACCAGTTATTGTAACACTGAAGCAGTATCATCATTTATTAATGAGTTGGTAGAACCACCTTCCTTCCCTCAACTGGGTTTTATGCACATCTTGATAGAGTATTTTCAAACTGTACAGTGTTAGATGTTCATACTGTGGATGAATTTCATTTTAATTGTGATCATTTATACATTGTTTATGGTGAGTGCTGTCAACTAATTCATTTTTCTCCTTGTTAAAGGATAAGGTTATTTTTAAAATGGTGTTTACAAAATGTAGGCAAGGCTGCAGTTTACTTATCACAGTAGCTTGCTTTCATGTATGGTTTGTACTTATTTAATTTTAAGCAACTGCTATTCAGGGTTTGCAAGAATTTCCCAGTGTTTAGCACGTGAAATATTTTCTCTGACACTTGTGCCAGATTTTTGAGGTTAAGAAAGTCTTGACTGATAGTTTGTGGCTATTCATTTGAAGCAGGAGTAAGGAATTTCTTTCAGGCAGTCTCTCAGGGTCATGTGGTATGTAGTACTCCAGATAACAGATTTTGTATATTCTTTGGTTCCAATAGTTATCTTTTTGTAACCATTAAGTTTGTGGCCTGACTTAGCATATAAAGCTGATTGTCTTTGATCTGTTTTACCAGGTTCATACTTGAGAGAGGACATGAAAGTTATTAAGAAGTAGTAGTAATAGTAGTAGTAATGGCAAAATGATGCAAGAAAGCAAGCTTATATAGCATCAGCTAAAAAAAAAACCACCCTACACAATTCACTCAATCTGTACCCTCAAAGAATTTGTCTAGTTCTTCCTTCAGTTGCCAGGTGCTTCTGCTGTAGGTTTTGATTCTTTTTTAAATTTTTGTTTTAAATCTGCTTAATTTTTTTATTTTAGATGAAGGTATTATGTTGTATAATAAAATTTTAGTTTCAGTGGCTGTGCTGAAAATCTGGAAATGATATATCTTTTCATTTCCTAAGGCTTCTAGTTCCAGAAGTGTTATACCAGGTTTCATTCAATTTTAGTATTCTCTTTTCTTCAAAGTGTTGGAACAAATATTATTGAAACCTCTATCTTATCAAATTTTTGTGAACTGTCTAAATCCTGTCTGGAAGTAACAAACCTTAATCAATCACCTGTGTTCAACAGTTAACTTGGATGAATTAATCTCACCTGGAATGCTGTATTTGACTTGTATGTTTATTATAATATATTGTTGTTATTATTATTCTTATTGAATTATTTTTCTGTATGACTAACTTCACTGATTACTATTTTGCAACCTTGTTTCAAGATTATTGGACTGGTGCTACTGGTATTGAAAGATATTTTATCTGAGCATGTTTTGCCTTTTTTTGAATGGTACTATGGTGGTTTGAATCAGATTTCTGTTCATATCTGTCTGGGAAGTATACTTCTCACACAGATATCAAGGGAAACTGGATTCGAACAGCCTTTCCATGCTTCTTTTTTGGGAAGAACTTTAATTTTATTTCGTATGTAGATGATTTTACTTATGTATTTGTTTACAAATGTATTTGTACATATGTTTTGTATATAGACGATTTTACATATGTACATACGTAAGTCAACATACTTTATATAATTATGGGTTCTAAAGAATTAAAAAGTGGAATAAAAAAGAAAACCCGCTGCTTTAACTATCATTAACAAGCTCAAAGTGATAGAATAATTTGAAAATGGTGTTATGGGAAAAAAAAAAATTGCTGAAGAATTTGGTGTGGGCCAACAGGCTGTGTCAGATATTAAAAAACAATCTATAAAGACATTTGATTTAAAATTCGATGTGGGGAGTGATAAAAGCAATGTATCAAATAGCCAAACATTAAAAAAGCCAAAAGAAGTGTCGATCAAGTGGCATTGGCATTGCATGCCAATGCCACCTGATAAATGTAAAAAGACAATACAATTTATCCATCTATCAGTGGATAAATGTATTATCTTTTTATAGTTTTTAAATAAAGGCTCTGCAGTGACATTTTTTTATTTATTTTTATCAGCACTACCTATATCATTAAATTTTCCATTTATTTGTGTTCTAAGTTTTTTTGTCTTTTAGGGCTATCTTTTGCTTCACTAATCTGGATTATCGTTTAATCCGGATGGCCCCCCCTCCCCCCAATTAATCCAGATTAGTGAGGGTTTACTGTATTTCATTTGATGAACTATTTATATTATTTCAGTCTTGAAGGAAATACTAGTAAATCAAAGTATGTGATTTTTAGTTTGAATTTTTCACCCGTTCCATTTCAGCCCCATACCTTAGACAAAGAATTAGTCTGAGGTGACATGATACCCAAGAACTACACAAAGGAACTGATTCTTTTGCGAAGTTCTTGGGTATCATGACATGACTTTGAAATATCATTTTGCTCAAATAAAAGTTATACTCCTTGAGGCCTTTGGTATCTTAACGCAGAATTTACCAAAAAATTTCAAGATTGTACACTCGTTTTGTAGCACTTTGTTCTGTATATTCAGCAACCTTTGACTTATGGATCAAGCAATTGGTCTTCTCAGCACCTCTGAATCTGAGCCATTTCAGAGACTTGAGTTTTGGATGTAAAAATAGCTTTCTCGTAAATTAAATATGTCTGTGATTCCTTCAAAGATGGCTCTATTGAAGAACTTTGGTCTCCCTTCTATCAAAGCAAAAGAAAGAACAAGGTCCTTAAAGTCTTCACAATCTGGTAGTCTATGGATTACAAGACCTTCTACAGAGGAGAATACTGTGGGCATTTATTACATGGATAAACCTGTTCTTTGTGTAGTTTTATCAAGGAATAAGAAAAATGACCTTTTTTTAGTTCAGTCCTTAAGCTCCTCACCTTGCAGAACACATTCTGATTTGATAAGAACCCACTGACTCAAAACACCCTGTTGAAGAAGAGAATACATTGTGGTCAATCTAAGGGTTTTTTATTTATTACTTGGAGTGTTGATTTTGTGACATTTAGTGAACTTTTCTGGAATTGTGATGATGTTATTTATAATCAAGATTTACTATTCTAATTGATGACCTGTGTGTGTCAAGATGAATTATGATTTAGTTTGGTATCATGTTTGACGTTTTTTGGCCAACTGAGCAAGGTTTATTGTATTTTTTCTTGTGCTGTAAACCCACTCTGCATGTATATGTACTGGTAGCTTTATCGATTTCTCCCCCCTCCTTTTTTGCTGTAAAGTAATTCTTTATATATATAAACTAAAACTGTATAGCTCTGCTGGTAATAAGTGCACACACCAGCCATCGATTACTCTAGAAATTATGCCACATTCAGAAATGGTAGCAAAGCAACTTTGCTCCACCAGTAACTACATTCTCTCTGTTGCTTTGGGGAACGTACCTGAACACTGCTTAAGCCTTCAATTTTATATATATATATATAAAGCTGCCATAGTAGCTCAAGTAGTAAAAACATTAATGTAATATAACCATGGTAAACTGTTATAATATATCTACACTAACTTCCCAATATCAAATCTGTGTTAGCTGATAGCAGCTGTTATTCAAACCATACATCATACACACTTTAAAGCAAGCAAGAAAGCAGTATTTATTTATTTTTTGGAATTATAGACTGTAATGATTAAAAAAGATTCCAAAGACACAATACTGTAAATTAGCTCGATAAATTTTATATTAAATAAAAAAAAAAATAAATAATAGCTGCCCATTTTTCAAAGTTTTATGATCCATAATGTGAATAATAGTAGCTGTCAGTAATCAGGAGGAACTGGCATGGGGCATACTTCAGAGAGTTTGATTTGCATTAGGAAACATGCTACTCCTAGAACTTCTGGCACCTTACCATGGTCATAGGTAATTATATATGAATATAGATTAATTTATTATTATATTTCAATTATAAGTGATAACAATATCCACCAACAGCATCCAATAAGAGCAGAACTTCAGAAGGGTTTTTTTTTTTTTTTTTTTTAATATATAGAAATAAAGAGGAATTTACCTTAATGCTATTTTGTAGAACACTTCAACACAACACACTCCTGAATTCAATCAAACGTAAAATTATTTCTTAATGGCTTCCTTCCTTCAAAGTCATATGAGTGGTCTGACATATCTGCGATCGATGGCTAAGGTCCCCTAACCCGACCACCAATACACAACTGTGAGTGCCAGAGGACATTATGTCTAATAATAAAATCATTAAAATGATTGCGCTGTATAAAAGTTAAAATCATTAAATCAGTTAAAATAATTTAAACCAACTTTGAACAACTTCTTCCTCAGAAGGAAGGAAGGAAGTTGTCTTCTGGAAGTGCCAGAACTTCAGAAGACATTATTAGACAATGTATTCTGGCACTCAGAGTTTTGTGTTGGTGGTCGGGTTGGGGGACCTTAGCTATTGATCACAGATACGTCAGACCATTCATATGTCTTTGAGGGAAGGAAGCCATTAAGAAATAATTTTACGTCCGATTGAATTCAAGAGTGTGTTGTGTTGAAGTATTCAATAAAAAAGCATTGAGGTAAATTCCTCTTTATTTCTATATATTAATGTACAAATGTAGAACTCTGAGTATAATAGGTCTGTTTTAAATATCTTTTTTAAATACATAAAAAAATATTTTCAGAAAGTGCTGGAATTTGAATTTTTAGATTTATGGAGTAAAATTCCATAAATCTAAAAATTTTACTTACAAAACAGCAAAAATTAGTAGAAAATTAAAGAAACCCACGCACCTGTTACAGTGATGACCGATAATACCTTTGGTAGTACAGTGGCATCTTCCTGTTTCTCTATGGCATATATCCCCATGATTGTTACAGAAACAAGCAGTGCAGTTACCTCCATTTACAGGATTACCATAGAAGCCTGACATACACTGCTGGCAGTGTGCACCTAATAAAAAGGAAAGGGAGGGGATGAATTAGCTACTTTAAATATTACTGCTATTGTATAGTTTCTTCATATGATTAACATGTCACACAGCTTATCCACTGTACAGGATTTCTCTCAAAAAGTCACCATAATTTGATGGACTGCTGTACAGGATGGTGAAAATCCACTGGCTTGTAAACTGGTCTACCATTTCATTAAGAATAAGTCATGCAATGCAAATATTTTCATTACTATATAAGAAATGTACAAAATGGAAGCATTCTGCACATTTATTAGTTGGGCATCAAATAAGCTATGTTTGTTTGTTTGTTATTTGGAGCATTAGCAACTAAGGCCATATTGCTCCGGGAATATGCGGTAGGCATTCCCTGACCTTTCTGCATCCTCTGTATTTGGTGGTGACGGGCTTGAACCCTGGTCTAATCAAGAAGTGTGTGCTACACACTGCTGCTCCTTCCCACTTGGCTACGGAGGCGCCTGCATCAATAAGCAAGATGTTAGATAATATAAATGTCATCAATTACCATAAGATGTTTGGGGGGGGGTGAGAACAAGGAAGGAAGATTATACAGCCTCATCCAAAAAAAAAAAAAAAAAAAAAAAGCACTATACACCTTAGCGCTATACATCTTTCCACTAATTTTTTGTCACAGCACATCAGTGATGGATGTCCAAATACTTTTAATTACATAGTATTTTTATATAGTATACTGTACTGTATAAAGTTGTACAGTATAGTACAGGCAATCCCCGTATTACACGGTACTTCTATAACCTGTGAGCTTAACTTCTGTTCCAGAAAAATTAATGGAGGCACTGGTTAAAGAAGCACTGCAGGATCATTTAGACAAGACTTCAGTTATAGCTCAGACACAGCATGGTTTTGTTAAGGGGAAGTCTTGCCTGACCAACTTGATTGGATACTATGATGCAGTCAGAAAAGAACTGGATGCAGGGAATAACTTTGATATTATATACTTGGATCTTAGAAAGGCTTTTGATACTGTTGCACATGGAAGACTGCTACACAAATTGGAGCAGTGTGACATTAGAGGCAAATTGCTGCAATGGGTAAAGGGGTGGTTGAGGGGGAGAAGACAGAGAGTGGTAATCAATGGACACTGCTCATCGTGGACTGATGTTATTAGTGGAGTCCCTCAGGGCTCAGTGTTGGGTCCATTATTGTTTTCTGTATTTATAAATGATATTGATGATGGTATATCGGGCTTAATGTCCAAGTTTGCAGACGATACAAAGGTTGGCAGGGTTGTCAAGGACACTACTGACACTATGCTGCTGCAACAGGATCTGGAAAGGTTGAGCAGATGGGCTGAGAGGTGGCAAATGAAGTTTAACATTGACAAATGTAAAGTACTACACATGGGAAACAGCAACCCCAGAGCAACGTATCAACTCTGTGGTACTACACTGACAGTGGTAGAGAATGAAAGGGACCTGGGGGTGGTTGTGCAGGCAGATATGAAGTTCTCTGAGCAGTGCAGACGGGCTGCAAGAGTAGCTCATGGAGTATTGTCAATGATATACAGGAATTTTTCCAGCAGGGATAAGGAGGTGATTATTCCATTGTATAAGGCAATGGTCAGGCCACACCTAGAGTACTGTATACAGGTCTGGAGGCCTCATTTCAAGAAGGATGTAGAGCTGCTGGAACGAGTACAGAGAAGGGCAACAAGATTAGTGAATGGAACAAAGGGGTGCTCTTACGAAGAAAGGCTTAAGTTTTGCAAATTACAGTGTCTGGAGACTAGGCACCAGCGAGGTGATCTGATAGAGGTGTATAAAGCCTTGAATGGTTTAAGCATGCTCAATGCTGATGGGATTCTTCCTCTAGCTCAGAAAAATCACCTGAGAGGGCATAAATTCAAATTGAGGAAAGACAGATGTAGGATAGACGTGCGGAAATTTGCCTTTAGCCAGCGGGTGGTTGGTTGGTGGAACAGACTTCCATCCCTTGTGGTGGAGGTTGATAGCCTAAATAAGTTTAAGGCTCAGCTGGACAGGTATTTTGAACAAACAGAGGGGTGAAGTGGAAGTGGGGTTTTTTTTTTTTTTTTTTTTTTTGGCTGATGCTGCATAAGCTTGCTTTCTTGCATCAAATGCCTCTACTTATGCTAATGCTAACATGGTTTTGCTCTAACAAGATTGATAAATTGCTACAATCCTCACACAACATGGTAATTATATAACAGTTTTGCTTTAACAAGGTTAGAGAATTGCAGTAAACTGGGCATAACATGGCATTTTTGAGCTTTTGTGTGGGAAATACCTGCTATTATGTTGGATGTAATTTTTTTTTTTAACCTTTCCATTCTTTTTGTGAATCTCCACTGACTTGCTAGTCGTTATGCAGAAAAAAAAAAGGGGGGGGGGGAATCCTTGTTTTATTTTGTTGGGAAATCCCCATGTTAGGCTTTGAGTTATTGAACTTGTTCTTGTTTGAGATCATAAAATAATTGTGACTTCGAAGTGTGCAGTTCATGACTTTTAAGGTTTTTGTAAGATTATTTTGGTTTTTATTTAATTCTTTATATATTTTTCTGGGTATGTATTACTAAACTTTGTTCTTAAAAACCGTATTGAAATAATTTCTTTGTTGTGAATTAAATTCCAGCCCGAAATTATGCTTAAGGAAAGTAAAAAAGCACTGCTCAAAAGAAACTTTATTTCTCTAGAATCAAAGATACAAATTTTGGCTAGTTTTAAAAAAATGGGAAAAGTATCATACGTTGCAAAAAGTTTAAATTTAAATGAAGCAGCAATCCAGCCTATAAAGAAAAATGAACAGAAAATAGAATGCTGTTGCTGCAGGATCTTTCATTTCTGCAAATATGATAGCTTGTCCCTCACTACCAATAATTGAGAAAATGAAAAAAGCCCTCAGTATTTGGATTGAAGATAATAGTAAAAAAATGGATCCCATTAGACAGCAATGTAATTAAACAAAAGGCACTACAAATTTATAACCATTTAAAAGAAAATGGAGAATCTTTTGTTAACCTGGAGTTTGTTGCCAGTAAAGGTTGGTTTGAATGATTTAAAAACCGATTTTCATTACATAACATAAGAATTCAAGAGGAAAGTGCATCGGCTGATAACGAAGCTGCCAAGAAGTATTCAGAGGATTTTAAAAAAATTATTGAAGAGCACAGATACACACCACATCAAGTTTTCAATGCTGCTGAGACAAGTCTTTGGTGGAAAAAATGCCCAACAGAACATTCATTTCAAAAAAAGAGAAAACTGCACCAGGTTTTAAGCCATCAAAAGATCATGTAACATTACTTATGTGCAGTAACGCATCAGGAGATTGCATGATAAAACCTATGCTAGTTTTAAAAGTTCTGTTACTATTGGATAACACGCCAGGCCATCCAAAACATTTAAGCCATCCAAACATCGAAGTAATATTCCTGCCACCTAACACAACTTTTTTAATTTAGCCATTAGATCAAGGCATTATCTACCTTTAAAACTCACTACATCAGAAAATCGTTACAATGGATTTTGTAAAAAACTGATTCTGAATCTGTTGAAGTGATGGATGCATGGAAGCATTTTTCTATTGTGGACAGTATCAGAATCATTTGCTTTATCATTCAAAGAAGTAAAACCATCAGCATGTGCGTGTTGGAAAAATGTATGGCCAGAGTGGGTTCATTCAGAAAATATGGGCGTACCGGCAGAAAATGGAATCGGTGCGACAATAGAACTTGTCAAGTCCATACGAAGGGCAGGTTTTGATGATAGGACTACTGAAGATGTTCAAGAATTACTGGTAGAAAAAGAGGCTGGCAAAGCAGATTTGGTAAAAATTACATTGGAGGTAGTCCAAATAAATTCAGAGGACCATAGCAGAGATAAAAATTCTGAAGTTCCAAATTTTACACTAAAAAGCTTATGGGAAGGCATACACTTAGTAGATCAATTAGGATCTTATTTTTTCAATGCAGATCCTTTGACTGAAAGAGGCACAAAGTTCAAAAGCGAGCTAAAAAATGCTTGGCTCCATACCATGAAATTTACAAATATCTATCAAGCAAAAGCAAACAAACCCAGATTACTGATTTTTTTAAAAAGGGCAGAAGACACACAAAATCTAGATGCTGCAGAAGAAAGTTCAGAAGGTGAAAGTATTCTGCAACAGAGAAAATAGTCTCTGTTTGATTGTGCTTAGCAGCGATGAAGAGGAAAAAACTTAAATGAACAACATACATTATCTGACATATATATATATAAATATTACAGTTTGTAAGACATTTGTTCAGTTATTACTATTTTTAATAAAAATTAAGTTTCCAATAGTTATAAAAAAAAAAGTGCATTTTTGTTAGCTTCTGGAGTGTAACCTCCCTTTTTCTAATGGTTCTTAGTCCCATATAACATGGTTTTAATTACACGAGGGTTACCTGTATTTTTATATATATTACTCTGTTGAACAGACTGAAATACATAACTTAGCAACATACTGTATGTCAACCTATTCAAGAGAGAATTTTGAATTTTACTAAACTATGGCAAAAATTACTTTGAAAAGTACTGCTAATTACTTCAGAATGATTTAAGAGTTTTTGAGTAGTCAGAGAAAAACAGCAAAATAAAAAAAAATAAAAATGCAGACCGGGAATCAAAATTATCCCTATGCATCGTGCCTCAACTATCACCTCAGTCTAAAAACAGGCATTCACATAATTCCCACCACCACTATAGATCTGATTAAATGAGCATAATAGCAAAATGACTATGCTCAATTCAAAGGTCAAAAAATATTCGGAGAAAACGAAACCCATACCTTCCAACTTTTGAAAAGCTAGAGATTGAGTAACTATAAGCATAAAGAAAGCTGTTTGGAAAAGCAGGTAACTTTTTTAAAATCCACACTTTGAATTTGAAATTAAATTTCACTAACAACATACACATTTTATATAAAAATAGAGCCATAGGATTATTTAGACATGCTTTTAAACATCAGCTTACCTAGGATTTTTCTGTCTGACAATTTCTGTTTGGATTATCTGTTAGATATCAACTGATTATTTCAATAAAGATATTGTTGCAAATTTAGATAGTGTTGCAAATTCTCTTTAGAAATGTTGAGTCAAAGTTTTGTTTATGACAATGAACCGGCTGTCTAGAGCATTTCAAAGCTTTAATAGAAACAGAAGATCTGAAGTGTTTTTACATCTGGCTAAATATCTTCTCAAAATTAGCACCACTATGTGGAACTGTTAAGATGGCAAGCATCACTTGGGATAATTTGTTATATTTCAAGCTTCCTTGTTAGTTCCCCAACCAAGGTCCACTATACAAGCAGTTCTTTCTTCTTTCATAATAGCATCTGGTGGATTCTCACACTGAAACTGGCTGAACTGATGCTGCAAAACATCTGTGGTACAGAAGTTTCCATTCTTCAATGGAAACTTCTGTACCATAGATGTTTTGCAGCATCAGTTTAATGGAAACTTGTGCACCATGTAGTCAAAATGGATCAATAAAGTACTTTCTCTCCATGACCTTCCAAAAGAATTGACTAAGACTAAGTCAGAATTTCTTTTTCTTGGGGATATAATAATTTATCTTCTTTCAAAACTTTTTTTGGATTGCAAACTGTATTTGGACAAGAGGCAATGCCAGTCCCTAATAATACCTTGTACTTTTCAATTTGATAACTATTAAAGGTGCTCACATGGCTGTTCCCACCATTTCTGAACACTTACATTCTTCTAGAGCTGCTTTAGACTTGAATGACTTACATATCCTGTTTCATTACTTCCATCTTTACAGCTAAATATTTTTTGTAATTTTCTCATATTAATATATGAGAAAATGGTTTATTAAAATAAGATAGTATTATATAAAAAAACAACTAAACCATAATAAATGAAAAAGTAATGTGGGTACTCATTAGTCACTGAAATTCATGTACATGTATATAATATTTTCCTTAACTGTTACTGTGAAAATCTTCCCCACCCCCTACATAGCTATACATAAATTTCAAACCACATTATAATACTATTTGATTAATGCTTGAACATAATTCAAGTATTAATCAAACTACATTATAATGCTATTTGATTAATACTTGAACATAATTCAAGTATTAATCAAATAGCAACTTTTTACTCCGCCACTGCTTAATCATTCAAGGAATGCTCTGTTCACATCAGCAATTTTTGTTTCGTAGAAATTTTTTTGGTTCTCTGTTAATTCTGGAACATCACTGTGAGGGTAACATTTAAGCAACTCTTCCTTCTTTTCCTGAAGATCCTATAGAGCTCTTCTCTTGTTTCACAGAAGTGCATACTTGAATTTCATAAGTAACTCTACTTTTTTCCCACCTCATAAAAAATTGTTCTGTTAGTGCCACCACAAAACTAAGTGTTTCAACAAATTGGTAGGGTAGAGCTGAGGATGGTTATGCACTATTTAAACAAAGTGACTGAAATGGAAAAGTAATCAGCCATGCTACCTACATGCTAAATTCAAAAACAGTTGGATTTATTACAGGTCCAGTACCTGTAAATGGCAATCTGCTGAAGCATATCATTTTCACAGGTCTAGTTATGTTAAACATGATTTTTGAATATTCTGTTTGGTGTTGTTTAACCATTCACTGGTCACATAGTGTCCAACAATGTCACTTTCCTCCACAATTATTTTTCCAAATTTGAGGATAAAATTATATCCTTCCATGTACCTTTTACTACCTCTAAATGATAATGCAGTAGTTTCTGTTTTCATTTCAATTTACTTGGAGAGGTTAATTGTTTGTTTGGCATCTAATAGATGACATGCAAGAAACTTTGGAATTAGCTGGAGTGTATGAATATAACTCATATAGCAATTACAAATAGTCCCCCCCCCACCTCAAAGGTGTGCAGGGCTATGAATCACAGGTAATATCTGCACTAACAGCATTTATTATCACTTTTACTGTTTGTACCCATCATGTATATATATTTTTTAAATTTATTTTTCAGGAAGGGGGGAGGTAAAATAAAAAATTATGAAAACTGCATACAGAATAAGTTTCAAACAACAAGAGTGGAATAAATTATGTAAATCATAATTAATAAAATCAGTTCTCAAATCCACAAAAAAAAGCTAAATCTCTTTTTTATATAACAAATAAGTGCCTAATAGAAGTCAGGTGAGTATTTGTGTTCTATTTAAGGATGCAACCATTGGAAGGTATGCACTTAAAAAAACTAAAGCCATGAAGAACTGCTATATCATATAAGATATTAAAATATTCACTCGACTCCATAGCAGTGATCCACAGCTAATTTATCACTGATATTTGTGTGTTTCTAATGTTTGATGCCATGTTCCACAAAGAGTGCATATTATTGTTAATTTACTCATGGACTTGAAAGTAACAAAACTTATGCGTTTTGTTCCTCTCAAGGGCAAAATTTACATCCCACAGTTGTTCTCAGACTAAAGGCTGTTAACACCACCTTATATTGCTTGCCTACTACTTCAAAATGTGTTCATCAACACATGCATCATTTTACATACTTTTTCAAATGATTGATTACCCTAATTACCTTGCACATTTCTCCCATTAAAGCCTAACCAGACTTGCTTGCCAAACCTTAATCATGTCACTGTTACCGAACTATTAAAAGGACATAGTTAATTGAGAAAATGTCTATGCTTCTACATGGATTGGGGCCTGTTGCCAAAATTCAACATAAGTTAGCACCCACTGTGAGCAATGAATCCCGATCTTGTAATGTGAAGTATATTGTGTTTGGAATAAGTTACAGGACATGTCTTATTCCAAAGCAATCCTCTACTTGCCAAATTCTAATTTGTTTCCAATTTTGTTGAACCTTTGGCAATATACAGTTTCACTTTTACAAGGGCGTTTCTTTTAAAAAGAAATTAAAATTTTTCACTTTCTTGTGGCACTTGTTGGTTCACGGTCTTGATACCAGTAATTTGAAATTTCACGACCATCTGATTATCCATTCTCTGCTCACAGCCTTTAAAAACTGGTATACTTTAATTATGATCAGTGCTTTTTTTGGGAGGGTACGCAACGGTATGTAATACCGCCACCTTTATTAACAGTGACTTGTGACATTTGGATGTAGTACACTTCGAAATTTATAATATTCTAAAAAATTTTTCACATTTACCTACTATTCAAATAAGCTAAGTTATTTAACTAAATTTGCATTTTTCACTGTCTATTGTTAAGATATTTGTTATATAAAACTTTATAACGATTTTTAGAATTCTAAATTACTCAGTTGGACTTCTGTTTAACGAACTCCTTTTATAGCAATTTTTTTTTAAATTCCCCTTGGAAATTACATATAAAATCCATTGAGTGAAGAAAATTTTCATATAACGAATGGCTTAGGAGAGATTTTAAAAATTTAAAGCAAAGTTTAAAATGCTATATTCACTTTCCGTGTGGGCCGTAGGTTGGATACTGCTGTGAATCAACTGTAAGCACCCTGTTTGAGAAATAGGAGAGAGAGTGATTTACCTTTACCATGAAAAATAATCATCTGTTGTTTCACTAAAGTGCGTTATCCACATTTTTCTGTAAATTTTTCCTATCTCTGTTTACATGGTCACAATAGCTGAATATCTGAATGACAACAATAAAAAAAAATAAAATAAAATAATTCAAATTTAAGAACTAGTGACAATATTGATGATGAGAGAAGGAAAATAAGGACAACTAAGGTATTAAACTGTCTAAACATGAAATGTTGGCATTTGGTGAAAATTGTCAATTAGGCTTCAGTTAAATGAAAGAGATACAATTCGTGGATTTCGAGAATACCTAATCAAAAAGACGGTTTCAGAAAAATTGAAGAGCATTTGATGAATGCTCTAAGTACGATACCAATTTCATCAACTGAATGTGAATGGGGATTTTCACAAATGAATCTGAGCTTCGTTGATGACAAAAACAATTTCTTCACTACTATTTCTTAATTTCTTAAATTATTTTTACAAATTTTTTACTTATTACTTATTTTTTTATATACTTGAATAATAAACTTATGCTTAATAAACTGTCTGTTAATATACTTAATTTGTTATTCTTATTCCAAAAAGATTACTACTAAAGTAACAATATCAAAAAATAATTTTTTTAGATTACTGTACTTTTCATGTCCTTTTAATTTTCAATTTTTTCTGATAGCAAAGAATGAGTACCAGCACCTATTTTTTTTTACAAAAAAAAATAAAAAAAGAAAGCACTGGTTATGACTCTCCTAAGAAAGAAACAAGTGGATTTTTCCACTGAATTTTTGAAATGCTAAAAGCTGGATTAACAAATCAGCAGTGATTTGTTAATTTTAGTTAACAAATCACTGCTGAAATTACACCACAGCAAAATATGTATTACACGTGGATGAGCTAAGTATTTATTAAACTGATAATGCAATTGTCAGAGGGAAAATATCCCTTAAAAATCACAAAAGTGCCACAAATTTAATTAAAGTGAATTTATACTCCAATAATATGGTTAAAATAAATTTTTGAAACTAACCAAATTTAAGTTATATTCCACTCAGTTTTTATACATTATTATACTTTATTACAGTATTATACTTGCCCTCAGTGAGATGTTGACATGGAATTGTGCATTTCTCTGATCCACTTATACATGTACTATGACCATTACACTGACAAGCTAAAATGAAACAATAAACGTTCATTAATAGATATGAATTTAAGGTACAAACAAAAAAGTTTTCTTGAATTCAGTTCATCATACTAATTAATAATTTTGGCAGGAGTACCAAAGTTGTCATATTCTGACTTTTGTAAAGCTGGATATTTGGTAATTGTAAGGAGGAGGAAACGACGAGGAAATCAAGAGGTTATTTAAAGTTCAGATTTTGAACATTAAAATGAATTTCACTGAAAATATATACATTTTTATATTAAGATACAGCTATAGAATTGTTCACAAAGCAAGTTCTTTTCCTTTACTTGCCAGAAATTTGCACTGTTTTACCAGTAAAGTTAAACATTTAGCCAAAGACGGCCAGTTTCAGGTAGAAGCTGTTCCATCCATCTTCCTTTTCAACACCTATTTCAAGATAGTAGCAAATGTCCACCAAATATTCATTCACTTTGAAGAAGGCATGCAGCGATTTAATAGATACAAATTAATTAGATAAAAAGGGCAACCTGTTGCAACCGAGTACTCAATCTCCCCTTTAAATAACATTGCCACTCTGGTTTATAGCCCACCATAACAGTGGCATTATTAACACTAAGTGCCAGAGCTTTCTAAAGGAATTCAAAATGCTTCAGGTTTTTCAGATTCCCAATATTGTTCGGCAGTGTCACATTCCAATATTGGCATTGAGAGCAAACTTTTTGATGCATGTGCAATGACCATTTTTTGGCAATTTTTTTTGGAAAGGTCACTATAATAGTACAGGACTTGGTATCACTTCAATTACTGAAATCTACGATGCTTGAAAATGGCATATTTTTCAGAGTGGTCAGCTCCTCTTCTTTCCCTCTGTGCAACTTTCACTAACAATGTTTGCTGGTTTTTTTTTGTTATTTCATTATCAGGAAACATTTCTGAACAAAGAGCTGGAAAGATTAGCAATGCTCAAACATAGGTAAAGAGACCTGTGTGCTCTGGATTCATTATAGTAAGTTATTATGTCGCACAGAGTGAAACAGAAGACAAAATAAAATAAATGACAAGTTTAATGTTAAATTGTAAAACACTATGTTAAATACATACAGTACAAAAAGCTTTCGGTTATTATAATAACCTTCATCGGTCAAACTGACAGTTTACGAATGCAGAATATAAGGGCGTGTAGTGCCAGTCATGCACAGTAAACTGCATGATGTAATAGTTAATTGTTTGATGTTGAAGCTTGTGATTGTGACATATGCAAACATTGCCCAATGTCTGTCAGTCATGAGGATGGTTGCTTCATTAACAGGGTGGACACAACATCCACTGCTTCTGTTGACTGAAGTATTAGAGCATGTGATGTGCAATGACTCCAAGCACGGCGTTGGTACTGGCAGGACCGATTGATAACCATGACATCGCGATGTGGGCCAATGTCGTGTCGAGTTGACCAGAAGTGCTCAGCAATGGCTGAGTGTTCTATGTCTGCTAAGTGGATGGATCTTTCATGTTCTGAGATATGTTTGCTGAACCTTCTCCCAGTTTCTCCAATATAGCAGCCAGTGCACTTGTCATTTATTTTATTTTATCTTCCATTTCGCTCTATGCTACATAATAACTCACAACTAGCAATGCTATTAAACATTCAGAACATGTGCATCGTCTTCAACTGTGAAATGCTATATCTATTTCTCATTTCTTTTTAAACAGTATACATTTTTCCTTATTTGTTTTGCAAATGTCTGATTATATTCCTTTTCATACAATGTGATGTTAAAAGAAAATTACATCTACATACAGTGGAGGAACCAGTGATTTGGGCGGGGGGGGGGGGGGGGCACAATATGTTCCCAAAACTATGGTTGGCAAGATTAAGATCCTATATAAAATAGTGGGCTATGAGAATAACAGTAATATTAAAAATACTGCTTAAGAAAACAGTAAATTTATTTACTATAAACACATATGGATATATTTAAAAGACTACTACATAAAAAAAAGACCATTAATGCTACAATTACAGTTATAGAGAGCAAGATGCAATTCTACTATTTAAATAACCAAGATACCTTAACATTCAAAATAAAATGAAATCAAAGAAGGTAATTTTATGATTTCATCTTGAATATTAGGATATCGTGATGCTTAGGTATCAGAATCATACCTTGCCATGTATAACTCTAATTGTAGCATTAATGGGCCACATTAGTTTTATAGTATGTCAGTGGTCCTTTTTTCTATACTAGATTTCATTTTACATTTAAAAAAGATAAGGTGGACAATGCAAAATGAAAAACAAGATGAGAATTAAGTGACAGAACATGATTTATACATACACACACGCAGAACAAACTTTCAGCATTTAGTGAATGTTTAGAGGACAAAATAAAGGGCAAAATAACATTACTACATAACAAACAAGTAATTTTAAAAGTGTCATGAAAACTGTGAAAGACCTGCAACATCTATCACGCCAGAAGTTTTTGAGACTGTACATGTTCTGCTGACGAGTGATCAACAAGTGACAATTTGGTACATGCTAACATCTTAGGACACCTAGTCTGAATGTGTGTAACACATAATGAGGGTCTTGCTATGAAAGGTGTCAGCATGAGAGGTCCCAAAGTTGTTGACAGCAGATAAAAAATTGCATAAGAGTTGTTAAATCAAGTGAACTTTAGAATGGTTTCAAGTAGATCCAGCAGATTTGCTTGAAAGATTTCTGATCACGGAGGAGGTCCATCACTATCATCCAGGTGCAAAGGACCAGTCTAAACAGTGGAAACAGTCCACCAAGGCCAAGTTGGTTCTTTGTGCTATCAAGATGATGGCATCAGCTTTTTGGGATGCCGATGGAGTGTTGCTAGTGGATTACCTTTAGAAAGGATAGACAGTCACAGAGATATATTAATAATGCAGACCTTGTGAGATGTTTGCATGAACACGAAAATGACTTTCTCACATTCACCAAATCCAGCACCAACGGCCATTCACCTGTTTCCTAATTTTAAAAAATGCCTCACTGAAATCCAATTTCCAACTGAGAAGGATGTCACTGCTGCAGTGCATGCATTCCTGGATTTCCTATAGTCCTATGCATTCCTGTAAGCACAATAACCCAATGGAAAGCTTTCTTTGAAGCTAGTATCAATGGATTGCAGCACTGGTGGCAAAAGTGTACTGACTCCAAAGGTGACTATGTTGAAAAGTAACATGTTATCAGACTCCTCAAATAAAACCTCCACATCAAATAAACAATGTATATTTTTAAGTTCTAATATCTATATAAATACATGCTCTTATTTGAAAATTTTACTCTTAATGATCTTTCAAACTGGAAAATGTAAGAGAGAAAGAGGTTTCTAATTTGTCTAAAACAGTTTTTTGTTATTTTCAATGGATTTAATATATACATATTTTTTGTGTTTTTAAAATAAAAGGTGTAAAACACACAGCATATTTTCAAAATTTTAATTTTTTATTAACACTTAAAAAAGACATACTGTTCAAGATTTAGACCTAAATCAAAATAAATGGAAGTCTCGTGAACTACTGAAACACATGGCAGGAAAGAAAAATGCATGGGATGCATATATATTATAGGTGATACAGAAGCTTATGGTAGATATAAACTAATCTGTAATCAAGTCAGGCAAGCTAAGGCAGGATATGAGAAGATTCTGGCAAAGAAAAGCAGCACAGACTTCTTTACTTATATTAACAGTAAAAGAAAGGGGATTGAATCATATTGGTCCATTAATGCTGACGGTTTAACTCTTGATCGTGCTTGGGTTGTTGACAAACTGAATGGGTATTTTCCTCTACATTCACATAGGAGGAATTCTTTGGGGAAGAGAATGCCAGAAGTTTACCAAACTAATAGGCGGCTAAATTATTTTTTGATAACTCAAGAAGTAAGTGGAAGAGAAATTGTAAAAAAAAAAAGAAAAAAAAGGTGTGTGTCTAGGGTAAAATGGATCTACCCAATTATAATCATGAAGGAAGCAGAGAATTTAAGCAAACTCTTAGTCATAATTATGAGAGCAAAAAGAAAAACAAATAAATCAAATTATAGGCCTGTTAGCTTAACTTCTGTTCCAGGGAAAATAATGGAGTCACTGATTAAAAAGGTAATACAGGACTATATAGGCAGGACTGAATTTATACTACAGTCACAGCATGGATTTGTTAAGGAGCAATCTTTTCTGACAAATCTGATTGGTTACTATGATGCAGTAACAAAGGAACTGGATACAAAAAATAATTTTGATATCATATACGTTTAGATTACAGGAAAGCTTCTGATACTGTTACATATAAAAAATTGATGTATAAATAGGAGTAGTGTGGCACTAAGGGCAAGTTGCTGCTGTAAATAAAGGGATGGTCAAGTGGGAGAAGTCAGTGGAGTTCCCCAAGGTTCTGTGCTGGGTCCATTATTCGTTTGTATATTTATTAATGATATTGATGAAAGTATATCCGTCAATGTGTAAGTCTGCAGATGATACAAAGGTTGGCAGGGTGGTTAACAACAATAATCAAGGTAAGCAACTACAACAAGGTATAAAAAAAACTAAATTAAGCAGATGGGCTGAGAAATGGCAGTTAAGGCTTAGCATTGACAAATGCAAGGCACTGCATAAGAGTAGCAATAATTCCAATTTAATGTACTGTGTTGTAGCACACTCAGGGTATTGGAAAATAAAAAAGACATGGAGATGATTGTGCAGTCACACATGAAGTTCTCTGAACAGTGCAGACAGGCTTCCAAGACAGCTGAAGGGGTTTTGTCAATGATATACATGAATTTTTCTAGCAGGAATAAGGACGTGATTATCCCTTCGTATAAAGGCAATGGTTAGGCTGCATCTGAATTACTGCACACAGTTCAGGAGGCCTCATTTTAGGAAGGATGTAGAGAAGGGCAATGAGATTATGGAGTGAAACAAGACTGTGTTTTACCAAGAAAGAATTCAAATTGCATGCTCTGGAAACCTGGAACTTTGAGGGTGCTCTCCCACCTCTGGCAAAGATGTAGCAAGTATCTGCAAGGGATGTAGTAACTCACAATTCTACAGCCTGGTTCCATCATGCCAGGCTACTTACCATTCAATTTAGAGTCTATTCAAAAATTCAAAAATTTTTTTACTTACTTATTTAAGTAAGTAAAAAAATTTACTTATTCCTCTTGGGGACTGTGATACTGTCCTGCCATACATTCCTTTAGATCCGGCGTCGGCAACCTTTTTTGAGTGAAGAGCCATTTTTGATCTAAAAAAAAAAGAGAGAATCCGAGGAGCCGCACCTCACCTCGAGGAGGGAAGTTTTTTCAGAAATGGAATAGAGTGGGAAGGTGTTTTTCTAAAAAATATATATATTACATAATTTGTAATATATATTACAAATATATATATATATATATATATATATATATATATATATATATATATATATATATATAAACGTAACAAACATCCAATTAGGTACGAATTAATGTTACTTTTGCTGCTGAATTTCTTGAGCTAGTGTCTCAACATCAAGTGAGTATGCTGTAATTTTCATCTATAAACATGCTGAGAGACTCGCATTGTTCAGACATTTTCTTGATTTATTTTTAATATAGATCATTGTTCGAAAATATCTGCACGCAGAAATATGTCGAACCAAAACCTGAGAAGTAAAAACACAAATATTTTCAAAATTATATACATGTCTGGTAGGCTACTCCATGCATCGAACACAATTTGGTCTTGCATTTTAAACTTATCT
The DNA here is from genome assembly GCF_048544385.1 of Mastigoproctus giganteus. NCBI lineage: Eukaryota > Metazoa > Arthropoda > Arachnida > Uropygi > Thelyphonidae > Mastigoproctus > Mastigoproctus giganteus. The sequence goes on from NC_143579.1 coordinate 109,990,813, forward strand.
ATCATCATCCATTTGTGTAGAATTGCAAGGGCAGTCTTTTGCCTCTCCAAATCCTCAATTTCAGTTTTAAGGCATTTTAGTTTTGCACCCCACATGTCCTTGATTTTTAAATCCTTTAACTCCATTTCAAATTGTGCTTCATGCTGGCTAAAAGTTAAAGAGCTGCAGTTACATGTTTAAAGAGTTGCATGCTGCTCACGAGCTGCAGGTTGCCGACCCCTGCTTTAGATCATAATTTAGTTTTTTAAGGCCGCTGTTTTTATATTTAGAAAGGTTTACCACTTGATTTTCATGGAGTTCAGTTAGATCCACTTGCTTCCTCTAAGAATGAAAAACTTCAATCATGGAAAAATCTTAACAACAGGTGGCAATCATGCTGACTTCATTCTACTGAAAGCCTTACAACCAAAAATTTTATTCCCGATACCATTTCAATAATAAAAATACTATTTTAGTCAAAAACTATTTCATTGTAATGTCTCTTACTGAGGTATATAGTAGTAGTAGTAATAGTAAAGGCATGTAATGCAAGAAAGCAAGCATATGAGCTTATGCAGCATTAGCCAAAAAAAAAAATTCACACATCCATTCCCCCCCCCCCCCCTAAAAGTTTGTCCAATTCCTCCTCTTCAGCTGTACATTGATTACCACTATCTGCAGTCTCTCACTCAACCACCCTTTTATCCATTGTAGCAACTTGCCCTTAATACCATACTGCTCCAATTTGTACAGTAGTCTTTCATATGCAACAGTATCATATGAAAGGCTTTCCTGAAATCCAAGTATATGATATCAAAATTATTTTTTACATTCAGTTTCTTTGTAACCACATCATAGTATTCAATCAAATCTGTCAGACAAGACTTTCCCTTAACAAACCCATGCTGTGTCTGAATTATTACTGCAGTCTTGTCTAGATGACTCTGCAATGCTTCTTTAACCAGTGACTCTATTATTTCCTCCATTATGTCTTTGTAGTAGTTCTGAAGACTGGGCACACATTCTCTTCCACTGTCCTCCTTAATCTGAATACAGATTTGTAATGACAAATCTGTATTCAGATTAAGGACAAGAATACCAATTTCTTGAAAATCCTATCAATTTTCAAGCCTTTCAGACTTTTCCTAATCATGTTTTTCTACAGAATAAGATAATTTACTCTGCAGCAAACTTACATATAAATCACCTACAGTTCTTATGCTTTATTAATTGCAAATGGCCTTTCTATTATTTAAATACATTTATTAATCCTTATAATTTACTGAATGCACCTTATATGTGTAATTAATGTTAATTAGTGTATTTTGATACTATGTACATATTGTATATTCTTTTGTAGGTAATGCTAAATATTCTGTGATATTCTTTTTTATCATAAGATACAGATGAATGCCTTAAGATAAGTTTCTCAAGGATTATTATTTATACCTGTTCCACAGATAAAATTTACCCGTATTTGAATGTATTTTTATTTAAATTGAAGCTCAATTAATTTCCTTTATACCTTTTTCCTGAATGGTCATCATTTACTTTGATTTTAAATGTTTACACACTTAAACATCTTAAATTTTTTCTGTAATTATACTAAACTCAGCTTAATTATCTTAACTATTCTCATTGTTATAAATTCTCAATGTTGCAATTTTAACCCCATAGCTTCAGTACAACACACACACAGTTCCACCTTCATCTGATGAATCAAATTTAACAAGAACATTAAGTAATTCTGCATTGACTTGTTTCAACCTTATTAAACTCTTATGGTCAAAGATGCCTTTGATCTTTGAGTCAGTTGTGTTGTCGGGTGAAATAACTTTATTGTGTACTATGGTAGTTATTTTGGACTCTTTTTTGACTTATGATACAGCTCTTATGGACAAGCCAATCTTTGGTTTTTGCAGTTGATTATTTGTTTGTTTGTTTGTTTGTTATTTGGTTTTTTAGGAGCATTAGCAGCTAAGGCCATATTGCTCCGGGATATGCGGTGGTCATTCCCTGACCTTTCCGCATCATCCATATTTGGTGGTGATGGGCTCGAACCCCGGTCTAATCAAGAAGTATGTGCTACGCACTGCTGCTCCTTCCCACCTGGCTACGGAGACGCCTGATTATTTGTAAATATGAGTCACACTGTATATAATGATAGTGTTAATTATGTTGTGTTCTTTTTGTTCCCATAGTTTGTCTATATGTTTATAATTTTAGTTAATATTGTAACTTTTTACTTATGTTCAATCATTCAATACTTTGTTTTTGATGGTTTCAAACTTGGCCATCAATTTACTTTTATACTCTAACAAGTTTTAAAATGTTCTCCCCCCCCACCCAATACGGGATCTCCTCTTTATATCTTTTCCACTTTTTTTTTGTTTTATTGCTAGCACCCACTAGTATAGCACTGATTCCAGTGAGTACAGGATAATGCCTATTCATGGGCAGTTAATGACAGTAGAGGCCCAGCTCCTCATACCAGGGATGGACAAATGTTTTGGGTCTAATGGTACAAGAGGTTTACCAAACACTGGGAAGCAACTTCCCTGGTGATCACTGCTGCCTGGTGGCAGAGGCAAAAACAAAAACATAAAAAAAAAAAAAAAATAGCCAACACACCAAACACATTTCGCCTTATTTACAGGGTTTTTAAATTACAGTGCGTACATGGTGCAGTTGAACTGTAGTTCCTGATGAAACTCATATAAGACACTTATAAACAAACACATATGTACATAATGGTGTGTATAGCAATGCCTTGTGTAGACAAAGAGTTCTTCATAAATACATTGTAGTATCAGCTGCTCAAGCTGCAGTCCACATCTTTCTTTCTTAGCTTTCGATGTGAAAACATCATTGGTACCTACTACATTTTCGGAGTGAAGCAAAACCAATTGGTACCAAAATTTTCTTACGATAATGACATCACTTCCTAAATGGCGCTAACGATGCTAATTCAGTCACTAACGTTGATTCGGTAGAGTAAGTAGCAGGTAGTAATAGTATAAAAGCTTTCTCTGCTTAACCCAGCCCGGACTGAAGTCTAGGTGACCCAACCTGATCCAAGCCGAAATTTGTTTTTCAAATTCATTACCCATACCCAAACCCACCTGAACCAATTTTCATCCCAGCCCAACTGAAAAACTTTTTATATAAGTAAAATTGCTAGCATTAGTTTCTAAAGTTTCATAATAATAAAGAAATAAACTTTAAAAATTCTACATTAATAATTATATAACAATAATAATTATCCAAATTAATTATCAATATTAATTATAAAAAATGTACTAAATTTTCAATTTAACATACTTAATATAATTTCAAAATGAATATCACTATTCACCTCTACCTTCTCTCTATATGCTTTTTATTGCAAATTGATGTGCAGAAATAACATAGTCAACATTGCACTGCTGGTGGGTTATTTATGAAAGAGTACAAATTTTGGTAAATTTTGGAGACACTGGCAAAGTGCACCTAATTGGCCAATTAAAAGTGTCAACAGACAAATAATGCACATTTTTTTCCTAAAAACCTTTAAAATAACAATTCATTTTGATTATTTGTACCCGACCCGAACATCATTCGTGTTACCCGGGAGGAAGCCTGAGGGCCAGGCCAGGGTCCGTGCAGTCCTCTAGTATATAGTATATGGTTAGTAGTTCTACTCTATAGTATAAATACTAATATACTATATAGTTAGCATAACTAACTAACCATATACTATATAGTAGTATATATGATTAGTAGGTTCGAGTTTGGGTTCGAGGGTAGCCTGTGCGGCTGCAGCTATTTTGCAGCTCCTGGAGAAGAGAAGTTTTTTCGGATTAATTTTGTTTTATTAGCTTAAATTGGCATATTTACTTATTTTCTAGAGTAGTTTTATATTCCTGGTTACGATACTTAGTTTAAAGTTTAACTTAATAGAGATTTTGTGGGTATTACTTAGTATCGGTAACGGTATCAAATCCACGTGTTACAAATTGCAGCTCCGTTGAACGAGAGGTTTAACCGTATTGAGCCGATTTATTAACCAATTGTTATATCAAATTATTATCTATAAGTAGCTATAGACCTAGTCAGGTTGATTGATTGGTTGAGTTTTATTGGCGCATCAGCAACTAAGGCTATAATGCGCCAAAACCTTGTCATAAAAAGATAAAACTTTCAGTGACCTAATGAATTAGGTCACTAAGTCAGGGTATAAAAACAAGTATAAACTGTAAAAGACAAAGATCAGTAAACAAGTAACTAGTAAATCTTAGAATAATAAGATTTTTTTAAATATGAGTAAAAAGGTTTACTGTTTTTAGGAAACTAAAAATAGCAGACACATGGTCATTGTCAGATAAAATCTGACTGAGTGTATACGGCTCAGTCAGATGGTTAAAAGCAGTAAAACGAGCATTTCTAAAATTGGTAGTCACATAAAATATGTTTAACCGATAAAATGGTGTCGCACTGCTCGCACATAGGAGGGTCATCGGCCCTCAGCAAAAAGGAGTGTGTAACATGACAGTGTTCTATGCGGAGCCGAGCAAGAACAACTTCCTCTTTGCAATCCCTGCGTAAGCTGGACCGCCAAGGATGGATCACAGGCTTAATTCGACAGAGTTTGTTTGTAGTAATTAGTCGATGCCACGAATCTTGCCACCGAGATTGTAGGTTACTACGGATCACTTGCCTGTAGTCTGTATAGGGGACTAACAGGTCAAGATTATCCGTCAGGGCTGCCGATTTGGCTGCAGTGTCAGCCAAATCATTTCCTCTAATCCCGATATGACTGGGGATCCAGCAGAAGCGGATATCGAATCCACTTACATAGAGGCTGTATATTATCTGCTGGATTCGGGACAGGGTTGGATGATTAGTGTGTGACATCGCTGATAAAGCCTGTAGTGCACTCATTGAATCGGAATATATAATACACCGTCGGTAACGATGTTTTCTTATGTGATCTAGAGCTAACTCTATGGCATGCAGCTCTGCAGTGTAAATGCTGCAGTCAACGGGTATCTGCTCTGATATGGTATTATTTGGAAAGACAGCAGCAGATCCTACATACGATTCTGACTTCGAGCCGTCTGTGTAAACTGGCAAGAAGTCAGAATGTTCTGCACGGTGTTGTGAATAGAGCTGAAGGTAGACAGAAATTGGAGTATTCGACTTCGTCGCAATCTTGAGCGAGAAGTCACATGCTGGTGTTTGTGCATGCCAGGGTGGAAGGGGCTCCTTTGGTGATCGAGCGACCTTGTCTACCGAGATGTTAAGCTCATTGAGTAGCTCTTGAACACGAATGCCGAATGGGCGATTGGCGGTCCGTCGTGTGTTGTAGAGATTTTCCCATCGTGGCTCGAAAACGGATGTCCACGTGGGATGGTCTGGTAGGGACTTCAGCTTGAAGGCATATTGTAGAGACAACTGCATTCGTCGAAGCGACAAGGATGATTCGTTTGCTTCGACATACAGACTTTGGACAGGTGATGTTCTGAATGCACCAGTAGCAATACGAATGGCTTGATGATGGATGGGGTCAAGCCAATGAACAGCGCTATTTCTGGCAGATGCATATACCTAAGACCCATAATCTAATTTTGACCATACAAGTGCACGGTACAGACGTAGAAGAGTGCACCGGTCTGCACCCCAAGAGGTAGAAGAGAGAGAGCGGAGGATGTTAAGCCCTCTTGTGCACTTTGTGCGAAGCTGACGAATGTGTTGGACAAATGTCAGCTTTTTGTCAAAAATGAGTCCCAGGAATTTCGCCTCTGATACAATTGGAATGGTGCTTTGTCCAAGTCGTAATTCAGGCTCAGGGTGGAGGTTACGTTTGCGACAAAAATGTACGCAAACGGTCTTCTCCGGTGAGAACCTGAAACCATTGGCCGTGGCCCAGGAGTTAAGACGGTCAATAGCTTGTTGTAGTTGTCTCTCAATAACCCTCATATTGCATGATTGAGAGAATATGCTGAAGTCATCGACGTAGAGTGCACTGTTTATAGTTGGAGGAAGTTGTTCAGAAATAGAATTTATTTTAATGGCAAAAAGCGTGACACTTAAGACAGATCCTTGTGGTACCCCCTCCTCTTGGCAAAAGGGCCGCGAAAGGGAGGATCCTACACGAACTTGGAAATAACGGCAGGATAAAAAATTTTTGATAAAAATTGGAAGGTGGCCTCTTAGACCAAGGTTGTAAAGGTCTTTTAAAATACCAAATCTCCAAGTTGTGTCGTACGCTTTTTCCATGTCAAAGAAGATGGACACTAAATGTTCTCTTTTTAGGAAAGCATCTCGGATAGATGTTTCCAGTCTAATTAAGTGGTCCAGTGTGGACCTGTTTCTTCGGAAGCCGCACTGAATGCGGGAGAGAAGGTCATTCGATTCTAAATACCATAAGAGATGGGCATTGACCATTCTCTCCAATATTTTGCACAGACAGCTGGTCAGAGCAATGGGACGATAGTTTTTTGGACATATAGGATCCTTTCCTGGCTTAGCAAAAGCAAGAATAGTTGCCTTGCGCCAAGTATCCGGAAAATGCTCTTCAAGGAAGATTCTGTTGTACAGGAAGAGCACATGGTCCATGGATTCTGGTGAAAGATGTTTGATCATTTCATAATGGATGTTGTCTGGTCCAGCAGCTGTAGCCTTTGTACGGGTGATTGCTGTTTTCAGCTCATTGATATTAAATGGCCCATTGTATGGGTGGGAACCCTTTGATGTGAATTTAAGGGCCTGTTTTTCAATGTTGTGCTTTAAGACCAGAAACTGGGGAGTAAGATGATGTTGCAGAGATGTTAGAAAAAGTTTCCCCAAGAGCATTGGCTATTCCAGTAGAGTCTGCAATAGTACATCCATTATATTCAAGGACCGATGAGGGGTGTGCTGTGTATTTTCCCTTCATTTTCCGGATTTTTTCCCAGACCACCTTAGTACTGGTAGTCTGGGTAATGGATGATGTGAAACGGATCCGTGATTCCCTTTGACTCTGACGGCGGATGTAGCGTGCTTTGGCTCGGGCACGTTTAAAGGCTAATAGGTTGACTGTGGTAGGATATCTTAGAAATATCCCCCAAGCCTTGTTTTGAGCCTTTTTAGCTGCTATGCATTCTGGATTCCGCCATGGCTTTGGAAATGGAGGAAACCGGGTGGATGTTTTTGGAATTGTAGTTGCAGCTGCATGGACAATATTTTCTGTTATGTACGTAACTGCATCATTGATAGGCTCCTGACTGACTGTAGAGTTGTCAAATTTTGCCAGGTGTTGAAAAGCACTCCAGTCAGCTTGATCAAACTTCCACCGCGGTAACCTGACAGGAAGACAAGGTCTCCCAGTAATTAAGGTGGTTATAACGGGGAAGTGGTCACTTCCATACAGGTTCCCTTCTACCTCCCAGGTAAGGGACGAGAGAAGAGAAGGCAAGCTGATAGAAAGATCAATGGCAGAAAACGTACGGGTAGGCATATGGAAGAAGGTGTTTGTTCCCACATTAAGAAGGCAGAGGTCATTGTCAATGAGCATACGCTCTATGACCCGTCCCCTTCTATTAATGCTAGCACTACCCCACAGGGTGTTATGTCCATTAAAGTCCCCAAGAAGTAAGAAAGGGGGAGGCAACTGCATTACAAGATCATCAAGGTCTTTCTGGCAGATGTCAGTACCAGGTGGCAAATATATAGAGCAAACGGTTAGTAAAAACCCCACTGTTATTCGAATTGCTACTGCCTCTACGCTGGTAGTCAGTTGCAGATGCTGAAAAGGGGTATGGTTGCCCACAAGGATTGCGACTCCTCCACGAGCGGGGCCATCCCCAGTTCTATCCTTGCGAATGATAGTAATGTTGTGCATCCTGGGGTCATCATTTGCCCTTAGGTAAGTCTCCTGTATACAAAAGCACGATGGTTTGTGCTTTTCCAGGAGTGCCTTGATGTCTTCTGCATTTTTCCGGAATCCACGACAATTCCATTGTAGGAATTTAGCCATTATTTTGGCTTGGTGGGTCCATCAGGCGGCTTCCGAGATGCTGAGGGCTTACTTTTATCAGTCTTGGATTTATCTTTTTTGGGGAAGAATGGATGCTGTCCCGTGTCCATTTCCTCCTCCGCAAAGAGTTCCAAGACTGAATCTTCGGGTACCTCCTTCTGCTCGACATACATTTTTTCTTGGGTACTAGGGGGGGGGACTTCCCCTTTCTTATTCTTTTCTTTCATAACTACCTTTGTTACTTGTGGAGCATTAGGAGGTACCAATATAGGAGGGGCTGATTGGTCCTTTTGTGAAGGTTTTTGAGAATTTAAGAGATACCGCGCGATGGGAGTGAAAGACTCCTTTGGAGGAATGGTCATGTCCGTCTGAGTTCCGACGGAACATCTCCCTGCTACCTTCTGGGCGTAGGTAGGTTTGTTGATATTCAGGGGTTTGACCGATTTCCTTGCCTCCTGGTATGATATATTTAGCTCTGCCTTCAGCCGTTGAATTTCTTTTTCTTCTTTCCACCTCTGGCATGCTCGTGAGTAGGCCGGGTGTTCGCCATTAAAGTCCCCAAGAAGTAAGAAAGGGGGAGGCAACTGCATTACAAGATCATCAAGGTCTTTCTGGCAGATGTCAGTACCAGCATGCTCGTGAGTAGGCCGGGTGTTCTCCTTCACAGTTAATACAGGTGGGTTTAGTGGCTGAACATGCTGTTGTTTCGTGGTCCTTTGCACTGCATCGAGCGCATGCAAGGACTCCACGGCAGGCCATTTGAGAGTGTCCATACTTCTGGCATTTAAAACACCGTAAAGGGGTCGGAACGTATGGACACACTGAACAATTGATGTATCCAGCTTTAATCTCATCAGGAGGTTTAGGAGAGTTAAAAGTCAGGATAACACTCCTGGTTTTAACAAGTTTTCCATCCCTTCGCGCAGTAATTCTTTTGACGGCAATAACTCCCTGTGGTTTTAATTCGGAGCAGATTTCCTCCTCGGTTACGTCGAGAAGGTCCCACTCCGAAATGACACCTCTCGATGAATTGAGTGTTCTGTGTGGTGTCACTGTTATAGGGATTCCTCCGATTGATGTTGTTCGGAGTAGATGTTCAGATTGCCTGTCATTTTTAGTTTCAATTAAAAGGTCTCCAGAACGAAGCCTCTTAACTGATTTGGGTGAACCTGCTAACCCGTCTAATCCTTTTTGAATAAAAAAGGGCGACATTTTACCAATCGGTGTTTCATTGGTAGAATGCATAATTAAGAACCTTGGGACAGGCCCTGATGTTAATTCCGTTCGCTGCCTCTTTTTAGCAATAATGCTATCTGAATCTTTGTCTATGGTTTCAGATAGGGACTGGGTTGGGGACCCTGAAGAAATAAGTTTATCAGGATTCATTGAGTTTTTTAAATTGTTCAGTGCCCGGGCTCCCCACCCACCACGGACCCCAAAGGGACGCCCACTACCCGGCATGCAATAAATGCGCTCGGGAGTGGGACGCCAGGGCTACCCAGACACTATACCCGCACCGCCGCCAGCCTGAATCCTGTCCCTCGGACCATGAAGGTAGGGGCGTGGCATTGACACGGTTGACCCTCGCAGGCAAGCCTACTAGCCGATTGATCCTAGCCGGGCCTTCCAGGACCACCCGTTTTGTCGAAGCAGGGGCCAAAGTGGTGTATTGAAGCTGGGCCCCTCAACCACCAGGATCCCCCTTTCCGAATTTCCACGGGTCGCAGCACACGGCAAACACGCCGGATTCCATTGATGTAAGCCTGGAACCTGGGCTGTGGGCGTTGGATCCCAGTGATGCTAGTCTGGAAGTCCAGCAGCGTCACTGGGAGGTCCCCTCACCACGTACAGGTGCCCACGTCGAGGGGACCTAGTCAGGATCCTTGGTTTATTCTAAATTGAGACAGCGAGATTTGGAAGTTAATCAATACTTAAGAGTCCGTAATTACCGCCATTGTAAAACGATACAGCATATCCGGAATTCGATAGCATTAGCTTTGTATAGTATAGTGCATAATATAATATTGTCAATTAATCAGTAAATCTATTAATCTTGTTAAACTTCATTGTCAATTAAACTGTACTTTTAACTATATATATATAACGACTTAGAATACAAACGTAACAAATAATTAATACATAACTTGATACGGAAGTTATATAAAGGGAACTCGTAGATAACACTCGACACTGAAAAATGAATATAGTGTTATAACTGTGTTATTATACAAGTTTAAGGTTTTAATTTTGTTCTGAAATTGTAATTTTATTGACATTAAATCGAAATCATGACTCAGACCACAGCAGAGCAGAGCAGCAAAGCAAAAGGCTCAAGCTAATGGGAGTGCTGTGGCTCAGGGGAGAACTGAGGGGGGCAGTTGCCCTCTGAATCACAGCCTTTTAAGATGCACTGTTTGCTTGATGTTTGAGGAGCAATCGGGTACGGGACATGATAGTGCCATGGGGGATGTCTTTGTCTGTGCACGATGCAAGGAGTGCAAGGAAATTAGGCGACAACTCAGCGTTGTTATGGGCCTATATGAGACTTTGAAGGACAGGGTGGATGCCCTCGAAGGAAATAAATTGAGGGACTCATCAAGCTCTCAGCTGCCCACATCAACGCCAGAGCTTGCACTTGGTCATCTTGCAACACAGAAGCAGCCACCAAGGCAGAATGCGCTGGTCCCACAGGAACTAGTAGTTGTTGGTGACTCTATTGTCAGGGAAACGGGGAACACGCTTTGTAAAAAGGATAGGTGGAAAAGGACCAGGGTATGTCTACCAGGGGCAAAGGTTGATGACGTTGTAGAGCGGATATCATCTTTTAAGGGCACAAAAGGTGATATAGTTGTATACGTTGGCACTAATGATATTAAGAGTAGGAGACCAGGGATTTACTTAACAAGTACAGGTCACTGTTGAAAAAAAGCCGTGAAGTAGGGTTGAATTTGAAAGTGTCTGCAATTCTGCCCAGACACGATAGGAGGGAGTATATGATGAGAGCCTTGTCGATCAATTCGGCCCTGGAAAGATTGTGCAAGGCTCAAGTTCAGCCTGGACTGTACTTGTTAACAGGAGAGATTGCTTCTACAGGGATGGGATACACTTAAATAGAAAGGGTGCAAGAATATTTGCTGATGCTATCGAGGCAGTGTTAGGTTGTTCGGAAAACTGCTAGCTTGAGAGGAGACAAAGACTAATAGATTAACAGTAGCCACTGGCAGAGGTGAAAGAGATTCTTGCACTGCTTCTATTGGAATGAGCAGAAGCCTGAAAAACAAGATGTAGGATATTTCAGAGACTGCTGGAAGTCATTGCGGTACAAGTAAACACATGGGTTGTGTTAGGGTAGCTAAGAATAGAAACAGGTGCATGTATACTTGCGTGTACACCAATGCTAGGAGTTTAGTAAATAAATTTGATGAATTTGAGGTATTGCTCAAAACATCAAAGGTAGATATTGTTGGGATATCAGAGACGTGGTGTCACACAGATATAAGGAATGCAGAACTGGAATTTGGGGAGTACAACGTCTACAGAAAGGATAGACAGGATAGGAAGGGAGGAGGGGTTATGCTATTAGTTAAGAAACACATAAAATCCAAGGAAGTGAAGCCAGTCGACATCGATGGACAGGGCAGTGTCGAGTCAGTTTGGTGTGACATAAGCATAGGTAAATCAAAATTGAGAGTAGGAGTGTGCTATAGGCCTAATGACTCTGATGAGTATAATAAGATACTGTACAGGGAAATAGAATGGGCCAGTAAATCAGAGAGTCTTATAATGGGGGATTTTAATTTCCCAGATATTGACTGGAATTTGGGGTCTGGTCACTCACACACTAGCAAGGCTTTTGTGGATTTATTGGATGATTGTTTTCTACACCAGCATGTTCGGGGGGCAACTAGAGGCAGTAATACTCTTGATCTGATTATCAGTAGTGATTCTTCATGCATTAAGAATCTGCAGATAAAGGAACCACTAGGTGGCAGTGATCACAATGTGCTGAAGTGGGATTTACTCAAGGAGGTAACTACCATCAGAGGTAAAGGGTAGGGTTTTTGCTTTCGTAAAGGTGACTATGATGGTCTGAGACAGTATTTAAATTCTATACAGTGGGACCAACTGATGATGTTACCAACAGCAAATTCAAAATGGGAAGCATTCAAGGAACTAATCTTGGAAGCTACCAAGCTTTACATACCAACCAAGAAATATTGTTCAAGGTTCAGGCCTAAATGGTTGTCAGATGAACTAATGAGACATATGGCAGAGAAGAAAAATGCATGGGATACATACAAATTAATGGGTGACATGGAAGCCTATGATAGATATATGTTGGTCTGTAACCAAGTCACAAAGAAGATTAGGCAGGCATAGGCAGATTATGAGAAATCCTTGGCAAAAGATGCAAAGAAAAACAGAAAAGAGTTCTTTACCTATTTAAACTCAAGAAGGAAAGGGATGAATCAGATTGGTCCACTGGATGTTGATGGTTCAACAGTTGAGGATCCTGCTCAGGTGGCTAACAATCTAAACGAGTATTTTGCATCTACATTCACACATGAGGAGTTATTCAGGAAGTGGAATGTCGTAGGTGAAGTAAACATTGGCAGTGAGCTAGATGATTTTCTAATAACTGAGAGGAAAGTGGAGGAGAAATTGTTGAGGATAAACATAAAAAAGGCACCCGGGGTGGATGGGATCTATCCAGTTATATTAAAGGAGGCAGCAAAGGAAGTAAGCAAACCCCTAGCCATAATTATGAGAGCTTCTTTGGACTCAGGAGAGGTACCCATAGACTGGAGATGTGCAAATGTAACCCCAATTCACAAAGGAGGATCAAAGACTGACACAAGTAATTATAGACCTGTTAGTTTAACTTCGGTTCCAGGAAAATTAATGGAGGCACTGGTTAAAGAAGCACTGCAGGATCATCTAGACAAGAATTCAGTTATAGCTCAGACAGCATGGTTTTGTTAAGGGCAGGTGTTGTCTGACCAATTTGATTGGATACTATGATGTAGTCACAAAAGAACTGGATGCAGGGAATAACTTTGATATTATATATTTGGATCTTAGAAAGGCTTTTGATAATGTTGCGCATGGAAGACTGCTGCACAAATTGGAGCAGTGTGGCATTGGAGGCAAATTGATGCTATGGATAAAGGGATGGTTGAGTGGCAGAAGACAGAGAGTGGTAATCAATGGACACTGCTCAATGTGGACTAATGTTATTAGTGGAGTTCCTCAGGGTTCAGTGTTGGGTCCATTGTTGTTTTCTGTATTTATAAATGATATTGATGATGGTATATCAAGCTTAATGTCCAAGTTTGCAGACGATACAAAGGTTGGCACGGTTGTTAAGGACACTACCGATGCTATGCTGATGCAACAGGACCTGGAAAGGTTGAGCAGATGGGCTGAGGGGTGGCAAATGAAGTTTAACATTGACAAATGTAAAGTACTACATACCGGAAACAGTAACCCCAGATCAACGTACCAACTCTGTGGTACTACGCTGATAGTGGTAGAGAATGAAAAGGACCTGGGGTAATTGTGCAGGCAGATATGAAGTTCTCTGAGCAGTGCAGACGAGCTGCAAGAGTAGCTCATGGTGTCTTGTCAATGATATACAGGAATTTTTCTAGCAGGGATAGTGATGTGATTATTCCCTTGTGTAAGGCATTGGTCAGGCCACACCTTGAGTACTGTATACAGGTCTGGTGGCCTCATTTCAAGAAGGATGTAGAGCTGCTGGAACGAGTACAGAGAAGGGCAACAAGATTAGTGAATGGAACAAATGGTTGCTCTCATAGAGAAAGGCTTAAGTTTTGCAAATTACAGAGTCTGGAGACTAGGCATCAGCGAGATGATCTGATAGAGGTGTATAAGGCTTTGAATGGATTGAGCATGCTCAATGCCGATGGGATTCTTCCTCTTGCTCAGAATAATCACCTGAGAGAGCATAAATTCAAATTGAGGAAGGACGGATGTCGGATAGATGTGCGGAAATTTGCCTTTAGCCAGCGGGCAGTTGGTTTGTGGAATCGACTTCCATCACTTGTTGTTGAAGTTGATAGCCTAAACAAATTTAAGGCTCAGCTGGACAGGTATTTCGAACGAACGGAGGGGTGAAATGGGAGTAGTGGTTGTGTTTTTTTTTTTTTTTTTTTTGGCCGATGCTGAATAAGCTTGCCTTCTTGCATCATATGCCTCTACTAATGCTAATGCTAGGTTTGTTTGTTTTTTTGTGTATGACCTAAATTACTGTATATAAACACAGTTTGCTGTGAGTGTCCTAATATACTTTTATCAACTTCTGTATTGTTCATGATGTATCTCATCATGAACAATATTTAGGGCAGGGGTACACCAGAATTTCGTCAAACTCTAATGAGTCTAAATGACTTTATGATAACTAAAAGGAAAGTGGAGGAGAAATTGTTGAAGATGGACACAAAAAAGGCACCTGTGGTGGATGGAAACTATCAAATCATATTAAGGGAGGCAGCAAAGGGTTAAGCAAACCCTTATCCACAATTAGGGATGCATCCTTGGATTTAGGGGAGGTCCCTATGGACTGGAGATGTGCTAATGTATCCCCAATTCATAAAGCGGGATCAAAAGGCAATGTGAGTAATTACAGACCTGTTAGCTTAACGTCAATTCCAGGAAAAATAATGGAACCACTGGTTAAAGAAGTAATGCAGGACCATCTGGATAGTCATGCAATTATACTGCAATCACAGCAGTATAATTAAGTTTTGGACCATCTGGATAGTCATGCAATTATACTGCAATCACAGCATGGATTTGTTAATGGGCAGTCTTGTCTAATCAATCTGATAGGTTACTATGATGCAGTGACCAAGGAACTGGATGCAAAAAAAGTATTTTGGACATACTTGGATTTCAGGATGGCTTTTGATACTGTTGCACATAAAAGACTGCTTTACAAACTGGAGAAATGTGGCATTAAAGGCAAGCACTGCTATGGATAAAGAGAGGGTTGAGTGAAGAATATAGAGAGTGGTTATCAATGGGAACTGCTCTTTGTGGAATAATATTATTGATGGAGTTTTCCAGGGTTCAGTGCTTAGTCCATTGTTGTTTTCAATATTCATAAATGATATTGATGAAGGTATATCAGGCTTAATGTCTAAGTTTGCAGATAATACATAAATTGGCAGAATGGTTAATGACAGTCATAAGGGTGAGCTACTGCAACAAGGTCTAGGAAAATCAGGCCAGTGAGCTGAGAAAAGGCAGTTTAACATTGACAAATGTAAGGTACTGCATATTGGTAGCAGTAACTCCAGAGTAACTTATCAAATGTGTGGTATAATACTCAGGGTAGTAATTATATATACTACTGGGGATAATTGTTCATATTATATGAACAATTATCCCCAGGAAAAAGACCTAGGGATAATTGTTCAGTCAGACATGAAATACTCCTAGCAGTGCCGACATGCTGCCAGGACGGCTCACGTGTTTTGACAATAATACACAGAAATTTTGCTAGCAGGAATAAGATCATTATCCCTTTGTATAAGGCTGTGGTAGAGCCTCATCTTGAGTACTGTATACAGGTCCACAGGCCTCACTTTAGGAAGGATTATCTGCTAGAACAGATGCAGAGAAGTGCAGCCAGACTGGTGAAGGGAACAAAATGGTGCTCTTATCTAGAAAGACTTCAGTTCTGCAAATTGCAGCATCTCGTGACCAGGCACCTGCTTTACGGGGAGATCTGATTGAGGTGTTTAAAGCCTCAAATGGATTCAGTAAGCTAAATGTTAAAGACATTCTTCTACTTGAGAGACTACACATAACGGAGAATAAATTCAAGTTGAGGAAGGAAGTTTGCCTTTAGCCAGAGGATGGTTGATTGTTGGAACAGGTTTCCATCTGTTGTTGTGGAAGTGGATAGGTTGAAAAAATTCAAGGAAGAACTAGGAAAATTCTTGGAGGATAGGGATGGGCGAACTGTGTTGTTTTTTTGCTGATGCTATATAAGCTTGCTTTCTTACATCATTTGCCACCAATACTACTACTATCTCTCATTAGTTGTTGCTGATAGGGCAATTGGCATTTATCCAGTGTTTTGGCTAATTCTAAACTCCAGCAAAACAAATTAGGGTTTCTATTCGTAACATTTATTTCTTTTGAAAATAAATTTTTATTGATATTAGTTTTTCATTAATCATTATATTAGTAAAATATTTATTGTTCTCTAAAGTGAGGGAGGATATCCTCTCTCCATACTGTCTGCATTGTGCTGGAAATAACCCCACAGAACAAGATTTTCTTGTAACTAATTTTTTTTTTTTTTTTGCTAATGTTGATTCCAGCTATGTTTGTTATGCTTGGCTTTTTAACCATGTATTGTACAGTTGTTTTACTTCCCAAATCAGTCAGTAAATTAAAAAAATTAGTAACTTTTTCAGAGCAGAAAAATCCTTCCTTGATTGAAATACTCCCTGCATTTTAAAATTTTGTCCTTTTATAGGAAACATTCAGAACAGCAGTGTTTTTCAAAATTTCGTCAGGCACATGAAAATTATTAAAATTTTGGAGAAGCAATATTTAGCTTACCTTTTTATTTGATTAGTCGGGTATAGTTTCGAATTAAGCACTAATCAAATATTTTCAAAACAGGTAGTAGTAGTTGAGGTTTGTGATGGAAGAAAGCAAGTTATGTAGACTCAGCCAAAAAAAAAAAAAAAAAAAAAAAAAAGAAAGAAAAAAAATTTTTCACACATCCAATCCCTTTAAACATTTGTCCACTTCCTCCTTGAATTTATTTAAGCTATCAACTTCCACAACAACAGATAGAAGTTGTTTCCAGCAATCAATTACCCACTAGCTAAAGGCAAATTTCTGCATATCTAATGCATAACTGGTCTTTCCTCCATTTGAATTTATGCCCCCTCAGGTTCATAATCTGAGCAAGAGGAAGAATCTCATCAGAACTGAGCCTGCTCCACCCATTCAAAGCCTTATACACCTCGATCAGATCACCTCACAGATGCCTAGTCTCCAAACACTGCAATTTGCAGAACTTAAGCCTTTCTTAGTATAGCCACCCTTTTTTTTGCCCTTCTCTGTCCTCGCTGAAGAAACTCTACATCCTTTCTAAAATGAGGCCTCCAGACCTGGCGCAGTACTCAAGGCATGGCCTGGCCTGACCATTGCCTTATACAAAAGGATAATCACCTCATTTTCCCTACTAGCAAAATTCCTGTATATCATTGACAATACCCCACAACATCATCTGGCAGCCTGTCTGCATTGCTCAATTACTCCCAGGTCTTTTTCATTTTCTACCACCCTAACTGTAATACCACACACTTGGTACGTTTCTCATATCCAGTACTTTGCTTTTGTCAATGTTAAACTTCAGTTGCCACTTCACAGTCCATCTGCCCAAATTTTCTAGATCCTGTTGAAATAGCACACTGCAATTAACAACCCTGCCAACCTTTGTATCATCTGCAGACTTCGACACTAAGCCTGATATACCTTCATCAAGACGGCCTCTGTAGCCGAGTGGTCAGGAGCGGAAGTGCAGTAACACATGCTCTTTGAGTAGACCTGGGTTCAAGCCCCTGACTGCGAAATGCGGTCGATCTGCCAACCCACACTGGACTAGTGTGGTAGATTATGGTCCATTTCCCTCAGCATGAATTGTTGTGGAGGGTTCCATCCTGCAGTGGGTTGACAATGGCTGCAGTTTACCTTTTTTTTTACCTTCATCAATATCATTGATAAACATACAAAACAACAGTGGGCCCAAAACCGAACACTGGGGGACTCCACTAATAACATTTGTCCATGAAGAGCAGCATCCATCGATTACCACTCTGTCTTCTGCCTTTCAGCCACCTTTTAATCCATTGTAGCAACTTACCCTTAATACCATTGCTCCAATTTGCACAGTAAGTCTTCTGTATGCAACAGTATCATAGCAAAAGCTTTCCTGAAATCCAAGTAGATGATATCAAAATAATTTTTTGCATCCAGTTCCTTTGTAACCACATCATAGTATCCAATCAAATTTGTCAGACAAGCCTTTCCCTTAACAAACCCATACTGTGTCTGAATTATTACTGCAGTCTTATCCAGATGATCCTGCAATGAATCTTTAACCAGCAACTCCATTATTCTGTAATTACTTGTCACCCTTGGATCCCCCTTTGTGAACTGCGGATACATTTGCACGTCTCCAGTCTGTGGGGACTTCCCCCTGGCTCCAAGGATGCTCTCATAATTATGGCTAAGGGTTTGTTTACTTCCTTTGCTGCCTCCTTTAATATAACTGGATAGATCCCATCCACCCGAGGTGCCTTTTTTATGCTTAACTTTTAACACTTTCTCCTCCACTTTGCTTTCAGTTATTACAAAATCATTAAGCACCCTTAAGGTGAAGTCAGAAAACATGTCTTTAGCGTCTAGCTGCATATTAATGCCGGTAATGCAGTATAATGCATGCATAAGAGCACACTTTGCACTGCAGAATGGCAGACTCCATGATGAGGTGTATATGAACTCCCCTATTATGATTCATAATATGGCTACAGCTGACTACGTGGAGTTCCTCAAAGCATGAGTGCTGGAGGTAATCACGCGAATAGTCGATGGTTTCAATGTTGTGCTGGGGATCAAGGTTATGTTACTCGACCCAATAATGTTCAGCAACAGCAGCGCATTCAAAGTTATTGGTGCAGAGAGCCACCTCATGCTCTGAGACATGATCTTTTAACCTCCTGGCAGTCTCACCAACATAGCACATCCCACAATCTGGACACGTAATACGGTAAATGGAATCACTCCATAGAAAAAGTGGAATAGGCGTTTTTACTCTGGAAACAATGGAATGAAATTTCCTACCAAGGAATTGCACACATTGTATATGGTAAGAGTGTAAAATTCTAGCACGACGTTCCAATATGCCCGGATAAATAGGGGATGTAGGCAATAGAGAAAAACTCATTATCACGATCAGGTGACAAAATCGCAGGCTTGTAATTCACATCTATCCAGGACATCAGGGTATAACCATAATTAGAAAGCTCCGTTCTTACTTTAGAAATCTCCAACAGCCTGTCACTAACAGAACTGAAATGCATCTATGCATGGGTAAACAAAGTACAAGCAGTGCTACATAGATTTCCAGAAGCATGTGCAGACCCATAATTAGTAAATTCGCCTGGATGCATTGGTTTCCTGAAGATGGATGTTGTAAAGCGTGTACCCACACATTGGACTAAGACCTAAAAGAAAGGGTGTTGTTTCCAATTCAATAGTAAATTAAATAAAGGGTGATAGAGAATTGAGATCATGAATGAGTCAAGTTTCTGATACCAAGGGACAACAGCAAAGAGACATCATTGATATAGCTACACCAGAGGGTGATGGAAACAGGTAGATTCAAAAATATATGATTCTCAAGGTCCTCCATAGCAATTTCGTTATGATGGAACTGACAGGGGCACCGATAGCTGTGCCTTGGATCTGACGAAAAAAAAAAAGAGTCATTAAACATGATCATGCTATCATTCAAACACAAATTGAGGGCAGTACAAATGTTATCAGTAGAGAGGGAGGTCCTGTCCTTCAAGGTAGCATCCCCATCCAAAAGTTGCCTTGCACAAACAACAGCCTGCTGCACAGGACAGAATTGAATTGGTATTTTTTTTTTTTTTTTTTTTTTTTTTGGTAGTTGTTGGCGCATAGGCTTCTGTGGCCATAATGCACCTCCCAAGGTTTTTGTAGTACTTTGATCCAAGCTCGAGGCGGGAATCGAACCCGCGACCTTTGGGAATTGAATTGGGACCACATCAAAGGACAAAGGAAACATGATGCTAGATAGTGTATGGCCAGTTCTCCCATCAACGAGTGCTAACAATGTGGCAATATATTTGAAAAGTTCATATGTCGGTGTGTAGCAACAAGAAACAACAGGCCACAAGGGAATACCAGGATTACGGACCTTTGGGAGTACATAAAATTGCAGGAGCTGGCAATCTGTAGCACAGTTTCCAAAGAACATCTATGGAATCTTATTAGAAACAAACAAGGCGTGCACAAGCTTACTGACTTTTGATTTCCGAATTCTCCAATACCTTGAGGGAGAATCCTGTATGGGCTCATAGACCTCACAATTTTGCAAGAGAGAGAGAGAGAGAGAGAGAGAGAGAGAGAGAGAGAGAGAGAGAGAGAGAGGAGTTGCATATGTAATCAGATTTGAACATTAGAACAGTGGCACTGGCTTTTATCGGCAGGTAAGATTGCAATGCTATCATCTTTTGCATAAGGAGGTAAGAGCTTCCTGTTGATCACTTCTGAGATTGCGAACAGCAGGTTGAACATGTAAGATAGAAGCGATTCTATTGCTTCTATCTTACATGTTCGAATTAACTTCTTCAATATATGTCAATTCTCTTTCATCCTTTATTCAATTTACTATAGAGCTGGTAAAAAGTGTGTACGCACACATTTTACAACTTTCATCTTCAGGAAAAAAACCTGTGTGCAGGCTAATTTACTAATTATGGGCCTGCACATGCTCCTGGACATTATGTAGCACTGCTTGTGCTTTGTTTACCCATGTATGGACTCATTCCAGTTCCGTTAGTGATAGGCAATTGAATATTTCTAAAATAAGAACAGAGCTTTCTAATTACAGTTAGCCCCTGGTGTTCTGGTGAGATGTGAGTTACAAGCCTTCGATTTTGTCACCTGATCATATCCTCCTAACAATAATGAATTTATCTCTATTGCCTACATCCCCTATTATCCAGGCACATTGGAGCATCTTGCTAGAATTTTATGCTTTTACCATATACGGTAGGAAATTGCATTCCATCATTTCCAGTGTGAAAACACCCATTCCTCGTTTTCTTTGGAGTAGTTCCACTTACCATATTACGTGTCCGGATTGTGGTATGTGTAATGTTGGTGAGACTGCCAGAAGGTTAAATGAATGTCTCTCAGAGCATGAGGTAGCTCTCTGCACTGCTAACTTTGAATGCACTGCTGTTGCTGAACATTAATGGGTCAAGCAGCATAACCTTTATCCTCA